>NC_052963.1:32212738-32915238 GCF_013358895.1 Oreochromis aureus | reverse complement strand
ATTAAAGTGTTACAAAGGCTCATATATGAAAAGAGTATTGCAGTAATCACACGTCTCTGTGTATGAGACAATGATCTATAAAAAAATATACTTAAATATTAAGCTATACAGTTAATTAGATACAGAATATGTTCGCATTGCAAATAGAAACCTGAATAGATTCCTACTGTTCAGGTACGCATAAAAAACATTTAGCTGTTGTTCAAAAGTCCGTTCACTGTCCTGGACCCAAGGAAAATGTGAGGTACCACACAAACGACGTGCTTTAGCTGTCTTGTCTTAACGTATACTCTGCTGGTCATAATTACTGAATTACTCCAATCAAAATGCATCCAGAAACATGGAGATATTTCCCCTGTGGAAAATGGTTATCCTCTGTCCAACCAGTGAAGAACTGGGTAGGAGGAGTGGGCCTAAAGAAATTGAGGTCACAGTGCTGGCCCATCTTGATTATGGATTCCTTCGACTGACAGCTTTACTCAGCGTTTAACGCCGCAGCAAAGCTTTAAAAGGTTTGGATCACCCTGCTTCTCAGCGGGACAATCAGAGTGGTCCTTCTTGTCATCTGCCAGACTGTACTCCTCGGTCCGGTGCACCTTCCACCCGAGAATCATCAGCAGGACAATGCCCATGACCTTATAACCCACCTGTAAGCCCAGATACCTGCAGAGGGTCAGATAAGTAATAAATGAATGGCTCAGATTTAGATGAACTGCACACCTGTGTGATATATATAGACCAGTGTGAAGTGGACGGACAACAAAATCCAAAAGAAAACCAGCAAAATTCTATCAATAAATTAAAAAAGTCTTTTTGTGCCACTGGATGGACAATATTCTAGTAAAAGAGCATCATTTAGAAAATGAGGGTATGAATCTTGTAGCTCACTGATTGGTTCAGGGGTTCTCCCTTTCTAACACCTGATCCCCTCAGAATTTTGACACAGATGGAATCACATCTAGAAAATGAGCGTAAAATTAAAAAGTAGCTAAAAACAGGAAACCTTTCATAGGGTAAAATCTGTTCTGAGCATCCACCCATCCCATTTGGTGATATGAGCCTTGAAAAGTTACCCAGAATGCACTTTATGATGTTTTCTCCAGTGAATTATCAGAAAACAAATCAAACATTCAGGATTTCAGCACTTGCTTCTATTCCTCTACAGCACAGACATTAAACTGGTGCAGTTTACTGACATGATAATGATATATCTCATCATGCTGATGCTCATAGTAGGCTGAAAGTTTTTAATGTTTCTTTTAGGCTCTCTTTGGTGTCGACTCTCAGTTTTCCACAGTGGACACAAAGACATCACAGAACTGTCACTTTCTGCCACCAGTTCAGCTCTGACCACAAAACAAGTCTGTTCTGAGTGATAAATGTTCTCACCGGTTCCTCAACATGTTGTTGTCATAGTAACCACAGCTAAACTTCTTTTCGCATATAGTTCTCCACCTGAGGCACGATGTGTCGATGGCCATCCCAAAGAGAGCAGGGGCCGGGAGCCAGGCTGAGATGGAGAAAGAGGTTGGGGTTAGCAGGGGTGGCAGCTGGAGTTACCGTGCAATTACACAGTAACTCCCATCATCACAGTGCACCATTATTTTTTTTTTCATAAAATGACAAATGTGACCTTGATCTTGACAAAAGTTCGAGTGAAGACCCATTAGGTTATCAGTCTATGTAAATTTGATCAAATTTTGACCAATATTATAGGAGGAGTAATGATTGTTGTGAATTCAAATGAATGACAGAAGCCTCGCCATGTCATAAACTCATTGGTCCTTCAGCAAAGTGAGCTAAAAATTAAATCAGAAAAGATTTTTAAAACACGGGTGATGAAATTATTACCACTTTCTACTTATTTATGATTTATTAATCTCTTAAAAATTTGCACCGTTTGTTAGTTTATTTATATAGCTGGCGTAGTTTATTCCTGGGGTCTCTATACAACCATGACCACTGTAGTTTTTTTAGAGCAGCAGGGTCTTAGAGGTTATCTTGGACTTTGGGGGCAACACTGTGCAAATGAACATATAGAAATGTATCATTGACACTATAATTTGTGTTTTATTTCAGTATTACACCATTTTCTTTCCTATAAACTACAAATGTTTCTGGAGCATCAGCCTCTTTAGTAATACGGAGCATTTTAATCCTGACTTACCCAGCAGTCTCATGAGTAAAAACTGAATTCCTATGGCAAATGACTTCTCATCAGAAGGAACAGATCTGAAAACACAGAAAAAAAAATGTTACATGAGCAACATCTGCATTTTCCATTCCTGCTGTTTTATGTGGCAGTGATTAATCACTTCATGAACTCTCACACATTAGGGGGTATAGGACACAGATCCGTGAATGTTGTCCTTGGCTTTTGTGTTGCCAATCAAGGAATTAGAGATGGAAAAGCAGTAAAACAAAACAGGAGGTGGAAACGAGGAAGGCGAGGAAACTAACATACCAAAACAGAGAGAGACAAAAGCAAGGGAACCTCAGGAGACACCAGGAAAATATGAGCATGAGAAACATCAGAAAAAACAACAATAAAAATCAAAATAAAGCCCAAAACTCAACAAGAAGCTACAGGAATATAACATAGAGCCACTGTCCCAATGCAGTTTTTGCAGGTGAATAAATATCTATATAAAAATTCATAAAAAAAATGATAAGTATTTAACAACGTGGACAAGCACACTGTATCGTGCTATCCATCAGAGGGTTGTAACTTTGAACTCACCTGAGCACCATCATGTACATGGGGTTGTGGGTTAGGCAGGCGATGAGGGATGCTAGAGAGATGATGATTATGACGGGGTGAAGAAAATGAGGGCAGCCATTCTCACAAGGACCTGGTTTGGCCTTAGTGCTGGCAGTGCAGCTGCAGTTGGTATACTCCTGTATCCAGAGAGAAAGCAGAGATTATATTTTTTATATTATATTTTATATGTTACCTGTTTGTTCTGATATGCATGGTTTTTGTCCTGTCTCGGATTAAGTTATAATATTTTGTACAGCTTGTAATGCTGTTATGTTTTGGCTGATTGTTGTTTCCCAAAATTTGAACATTAGTAGGTGATTTAAACGTTGTGAAGGTTAAATGAAATGGAGCCAGTGTGCTCCCAGAGGAGACTGAAGAGGTGGTCTGTGCATTTCTGCTCTGACTGCTGCCCCCATGGACCCCATGAACATGGACCCGGATAAACAGCAAATAATACATGGATGAATGAACGCTCTTTCTCACATAAGTGTGAAAAGATTATATTTTTTCAAGAAATGACAACTGCAAAGCTCTGGTTAAAAACAGATTGATTTTCCATTGATATTCCTGATTTAATCAAACTAAAATACATAAAAACAACCTGTAAAAATCGGAGACATTTCTCAAGTAGATGTTTGAATTCCACATTCAACTTTCCACTTGTGAACATGTGAATCCACATCAAAGATGAAATAATTATCGCCTGATTACTGAGCATTAATCCATTAAAGCTAGCTGCAGCCAGCTCTGTCTGCGTCTGTGCCTCAGTGTTACGTGGTGGGCTTACACGCTGAGTCAAACTGACTAATGTTCAAACAGTAGTCACACAATCCACCCACTGAAGGATTATTCACAAGCTGTGACGTTTAAGCGCTGCAGTTTTTTTCTCTATTTTTAAAACAGCTTTCATTAATTCTGCGACTAATAAGCATCGATTAGATATTGACTGTGAGTTGCTTTGGTTCTGACTGAGCGAGACTGAGCCTAGACTGGAAGGTACTAGTCAATCAGACACAACATGTCAGTCTTGGACTTAAGTATTTTACTATATCACTACCTCAGTATGATATCCTAAGAACTCAAAGTATTTAAAGCCCTAATTACTGTTCTGTTAATCCTTAGCAAAATAACAACCAAACAAAATGCGATGGCTGCCTTACTGTGGCCCTGTGTGAGCACACCCAGTTTGGGCCCATGTGGGATATGTGTGTGTTTGCCCTGCCCACAGAGTCCCATAGTTTACCCACAACTACCCACTGTGGGCTCACACGGACATGTTTGCTGAACGCTGAAGATTCAACATCCAGGATCCAAGTAACAACAGCAACGTCAAAGTGGCTCTGTTTGTCTTTCATAATGTTATACTAAAGTTTTAGTTTAAATACTGATGAACCAATCCAAGATATACTTTTAAAAAGCCTAATAAACTTTATGGTCTAAAACTATAACTATAAGTTAAAACTATAACCTTATAAGGAAATAGTTACCCTGACGAGCTAATTTCTGCACAGGCTCTCGATGGCATTTTATTTGTGGTATGGATTTCCTGCAGCACTTTAAGCTCTGAAGTACATTACGCTGATAAAGGTTAATATTACCCCGAGTGAGCAATTTACAGACGCTGTGCAGGAGCAGGGCCAAATGATTATTCTTTGATCCCATACAGAGAATAAGAAAAGAAAATAGTTTTTCCACCTCTGCTTTAAAAACAAATTCATTCACTTACACGGCATCCACATCTTACATGATTACTGCACCAGATAATCTCACAGATTGATTTGGATGATTTATGGTAGGGTCATTTTTTCCACTTTTATCCGCTCGCCAGTTAAAAATCATACTGTATTTATCCAGCTAAAGAAAACATTATAGCTTCACATAACATAAGCCTATTTATTTTAATCAGCCATTGTGGAAGGCATAAGCAAGAGAAGGCACTGACCCCAATCCTGTAGGGGTTGTCGGGGTCTTTGGTGAAGTTTGTGCAGCCAGCGTGGCACGGAGAGATGTACTCAATGCCATCGTAGCTGCACACGGGATTAAAGGTGCTGTTAGGACAGTTGCAGTTTGAGTAGCAGATGGGTGGAGACCTGCGGAGGACAGCAGAGCAGGGAGTTAAACAAAAAGAAGCAGATATGACTGAAGTTTATATGTAATCCAGTGCTTGAAGGTGAGGGACTGGATCACAGGTCACTACCATCGGTTCTGAAAGGTGATGAGTGCTGGGTGGTGTTCTTGAGTGCAAACTGTGTTTATAATCCCATGTAGATGTTAGAGCCAAAAAAAGATGAAAACACTCAGTGTTTCTATCAAAATGATGACTCAGGAAAAAGTTTTATTGGCTTAATCTGTCCAATAAAAACAGACTTGGTAACCTTTAAAAAACTGTGATTGCAGCACTTTGACTACTCTGCCATAAAATCTGTAATCCCCAAGCACCAACACCACACACAACATATTTAAGTTTTCTTAGTTCTTACACATATTGCACATACAAAAATAAATCTGGACAGATTTTCTTTGATTTCACATCAGATCCATCTTTATATATATTGATGGGCAGTATACCTTTACTTTTATCTTGCTCTTAAATGTAATTCATCTCATTATTTTTATTACTTACCACTTTGAACTTCACATGTAGCATATAAGATGTTATGCAGATTAATAATATCACTGTTATTAATATAAAACACACAAACTCACCAAGACTGGCTGCTCTGGAAATGATTGACCTCTGAAACCTTCTGTGTTGAACAGCCCATCCAGAACAGAGGGATGCAGAAGAGGGTGGAGATGGTCAGCATCACCACAGCGAAACGTGGGATAGCCTTCAGAGAGAGACCCACCCTCTTCATGATGACCCCGCCAGCCAGCATCCCCACAGCCACAGACGGTAGGTTCACAGAACCTGGGAAACGTAAGTTACCAGTAAGTAAAAAAAAGAAGTGAAAATCTCATGATGTCATCTTCCGATGACACCCATGAGCTGAAACCCCCCAAGGATTAACTTTTCCCTATGCTGGATCCTGAGCAGAGCCAGCAAAGCCAGGTTACAACATAAACTGGATTGGAATTGCATTTTACAACAGCTTGAGTCAAACATTTACAAGTGAACAAAGTATTTCTCAGAAGTCTGAGACTGGTTCTCATGTCCAAACTGAGTTGGGACATTTTTTAGTTTTGACAGCTTTTTAATTTGTATTCTTTTTGTTGAGGCTATAATGACTTCAGAGTGACGCAACTTACAGTGATTATCAGGCCTTGAAGCGGACACACGCTTCCAGCAACAACACGCGCGCTGCCAAACATGGATGTGTAATTTGAGTAAAACTGAGCTGCTTCAGTGCCATTTGGTTTCCTTTATTACCGTTTTGAAAATTCTCTTCGGATAAATGAAACCGCATAACAAAAAATATAAATCCACAGTTCTACACGTATTAAAGATATTCACCATAGAGAGGGTATGATAAAGTACTAGCTTCATCCAATGCCAAATGCAGGTGCTTGTTCAGACTCGAACCTGAGGTTTTATCAGGGCATGCGTTTGTTTGCCAACATCCTTACAGACAGAGAGGCCAATTTGTTTAAAATAATGAAAACATTCTCAGCAATGAAAAACTGGCAGCTCAACTGCTTTGGAAAGTTGCCATATCACAAGTGAACCTACTCACTGCAGAGAATCGATTAAATGATTTTAGCACGCAGTTTAATTTCACCTCTCCAGAGTTCACAAAATGTTTGAAACATGCCATTAAAAGTGTTCATTATTACTTGAAATATTTAACAGCTGACACTGAAAGGGCTGCAGTAATCTGAAGAATGAGCCAAATGTGGCCTTTATTGGCTGCTGCAAGAGTCTGTATGAAAGAAATGTGAACCTGAGCAGCGAGAGGATGATACACGGACGCCAAAGAGAGGCAGGACTGAGCACACATCAAATCAAACACAGGTATGGTGATCAGAGGCCTGAACAACGAAGCAGGATTTGGACTTATTGGGGTGGCTACAGGGTTAACTCTGTGTTTTCAGTGTTACTATGGTGATTCACTTCTCAGCAGTCTAGATCGTCATGGTAACTTATGCTGCAGAGCAGGTCATATTCCAGATTAGGGATAAGATTCAAAATCACCAAACACGCCCCTGGAAAATAGCATCACCATTCCTGGAAGTCTACGGTTTTCCAAGAGGTCTGGATCTCTCCGGTGCATCAGTAATAATACAGATTCTTAAAAGCAGCCTTTTTTGTTGCTTTTTTCCTGTTTCCTGCACTTCTGTCCTACTCATTGGTGTTGACCTTATTTCATGTAAAGGAATAATAATTTCTCACGTGCCTCTCACTGTGGTGCAGCGAAGTCTGTTAACTCATGGAGGACATGGGAGAAAAAGTGCAAGCCCACATAAAAGACATGGTCAGCGTATGAACAGGAAAAGATAAGATACCACTGGGAAGGACGGAGATAGGGAGTCCACTTACAGGAGACATGTAAGGAAAAGCGATAACCAAGGAAAACAGGAAGTTGAACTTAAGTGGACAAATGAACTAACATAGCAACATGAAAGAGGGAGACAAAAAATGAAAATAAAGATAAGAAGCAAAAGAATGTCCAAAAAATCAAAGGATATTTTCACCAAATACCAAACGAGACCCTGGAACCATGACATCTTTACCCTGGTACCTACCAAAGAGCAGGTTGGCATATGCGGCTGTAGTTGCATACTGTCGCTCCAGATACTTGTTAAGGAACGTAGCAAGCCCTGCAATCACCGACGAGAAGCAGCATTGGGCCAGGACCAGGATCAGGAAAAGAGGGCTCAGCAAGAGGTCGACAAACTTTTTGGGAAAACCTGATCAGACACAGTTGCAGATAACTTCAGACACTCTGATTTTTACTCTGGTACCAGTTACTTGTTTTTTGTGACAAAGATACATAAAGCTATCAAAATAACAGATCTTTGCAGTTGGAATGTAACAAACTCACTCTTCAGGAAGCCCAGCAAAGAGTCCTCATCTTCTGAGCCGGACTCACTTCGAGTCACCTGGAAAGTATCGAGTAGCATACAACCATCAACCATTATATGCACAATCCCATCAAATGAAAGCATGGCTAGAACCAGTGGTGGAACGTAACAGGACATTTACTCGAGTATTTTATTGAAGCACAGTTTTATTGTACTTGTAATTTATTAAACTCTTCCTATGTTATGCGGCTTTCTTCTTCTAATATTTACTTCTACTTCTTGAATGTAGCTCATAATATTGATTTAAAAAGCTTTTCTTGATACATAAATCCACATTTTTTTTATGCTGGCCAATGACTTCCTAAGAAGTTGATTTTATCACATTAGAGTAATGTTTGTAGTTCAGCTGAGACTACAAAACCTATCAGAGGGCGTGGCATGAAATGGAAAGCATAGTAAAATTAATATTTGCATGATCAGGCCACTTGTTAGTCATGTTAATGGTCTGATGATGCACTATGCAGGTGTTAGAGGGGAATTTGGCAAGTGTGGGAACCCACCTGGAGGTTCTGGTGAAACACTGCAGAATAGAAAATGTAACTCAAATCATAAATGAGCCACCTAATAATTTCTATTCTAAGATCCAGTGCATGTGCCTTCTTTGTAGACAGATCTTGGTGCTACTGCTGCTCTTTCTACATTCTGCAGTGCATACACAGATGTTGTCTGAGCTCACCAACTCCTGAGCCAGAAAACACCAAAACAACAGGCACAAAGATAGAATTTGGCACTTGATGCTGAACAACATCATCAGCTTAATTTGTGACTCCTGCCAAAGTCCTTCTAGAAGAACTGGAACCCACTTATTTGGGCAGCTATTTCGAACCAATAGCTAAATTAGCTTTCGTTTCAGTGTTCAGTATGACATAAATAAGGTTTCAAAAATTATTTCCTTTGATAATTATACTTATATCACCATTCTCCTATAAACTTCAGCTGTCATGTCCCTCTCACCTAATGTCTCTGCTGCTACCAGGCTCTAATCCAGCAATGACCTGCGCCAGTCCAACATAGTGCAAGTTCACCACAATACTGCACACTGCCCAGTTTAGCCTGCATTTACTGTCCAGTATAAAATGTTTTTTTGTTTGTTTTTTTAATTGTGATTTTATTGATTAGCATTCAAATATCTCAGTGAATACAGAATAAAGATTACCACAAAGCAAGAAAGCACGAGACAAGGCTAATCAAAAGGTATTGGCTGAAGCATATGCTTATTACGGGTGTTCTAATGTGAAAGTTATTATCATTTAATTTGCTGTCAAATACATAACCAGAAAAAAATTGCATTAGATGTAAGTCTTAAATGTCCAGTTTTATCAAATGCTGCTTGCTGAGCAGTCCTTACCTCTGAAAATAATTTCTTATCTTCTTCTCCTGTCCCCTCTGTCATACATCTTTCTCCATCGTTTTTTTCTCCCTGGGAAATACAGAAGCTGTACCTTTAGCTTGCTGACAGATTGGGTGCCAAATTGCACAAAACCCCTTTATGTGTTGGCTGATATTTGTTGAGCTGCTTGAAATCACCCATCTGAAATTCCCTGAGACTTAAAAAAGAAGTTAGTTTATGCTACAGAAAGTATGTTCATTCCTCTAGAGCTAGCGGAAGGACCACAAATGCAACTTTACTGACTTCTTATTGACTTGCAGCATGGATGCATGGATCCTCAGGATCCTCCAAAGAGGATCTTGAAAGTGTAGCTAGGTAGAGGCCAGTCCACCTCATCTGACTTTGGATAAGCAGATTAATGAATGGATGGATGAATTTAATGGATGGATGGATGAGGCAAAAGTGAACCACTGATAAGATGCCCTAAAGCAGTCAAACACGAGTTTAAGCCCAAAGAGTCTTGCTTACAGATTTCTTTCATTTACTACAGCAGCATTTTTTTAACGTAGAAAAACCGAGACATACTGTTGCTCCTTTGTCTTATATTAAGATATCTCATTGATTAAAGGCGTAGCTAAACTTCTTTACACTGACACTGGAGTTTTACATAGTGGTTAGTTTTGTAAATACAGTTATTTTGCCACACTCCTTGGCACTTAAATCCACACATTGCCATTCTAACACACTCCTAACAGGTGCCAGTAATAAGCCCTGAACTGTCAATGTCTGATTGATGTATTTTCATCTTTGTTGAGGTAAAATAAGCAGTTGATAGAGATCCTCACATGTTCAGTGAGTAATGAAGACAGGGACATTTATGGGAGGCAGCGGCACAAATTCAAACATACAGGAGAGCATATGGAGGCTCCAGAGGATGAAAATCTCATAGGCTTGATCTCAATCTTTTGAGGAGCACTTCAAAGTTTCTCTCTCCTTTCATGTGACATTGTCCTACAACATAAGCCTCTGTCTTTGTGCTGCATTCGTGTGACGTGGGAACATTAGACTGAACTGACAAGCTCTGCACAACAGCATTCAAAATCACCCAAAAGCTGTCAAACACTGCAATGAAAAGATTTCTGTGGAGTTTTTGTCTCTCAAAAGAATAAGTTTAGAGCCTTTTTATAAGGACATGCCTGCTGTTAGTTTGAATCTGCGTGAAAATTTAAAAGATGCATCATGTGTTTCAGTGGTTCTCAAACCTCTCCTGTCATTATCATGTTTTTTATTTGCACAACTCAACATTCATCCATTGCTTATTTATGATTTATTACTGGGGGAAAAAATGCTGATGGTGATCTGTCAGTCTATTACTGTTTGAAGATTACTTCCACTTTTTGTGTGCAACTTTCAGCTAACCACTTCCCCTGTTCATCGATAACATTTACGTAATTATGTCTGCTGTTGTCTCATTTCTGTTAACTAAATCAAAAACCGCTGTTGGGAAACTGATGACAGATTATGAAAGATGCATGTTTTTAAAAGTTTCCAGCAGGGGGCGTCTCCTCTGATTGTAAAGAGAAGTCAAACTATATAGAAGTCTGTGGGTAAATGGCCAAAGTGCACACTTGATTTATGACCCCAGTAAAAACTTTCCTGGTGAGTTTATAGGCTTTACTTTCATTTGTTTCATTTGTTTTTTTAAATACAGGATGATGAGTTTGTGAACTATACTCTTTGTCAATTATAGGCGGTTTGGGGGGCAATTTGCTACCATATGAGTGTCCCCTCAGTTTCACAGTCAGAGGCATTCCTCTGTCCTTGTGTCTGGTTTCAAAACATGCAGAAAACAATCATTTGCTGCGTGAACGCGAGAATTCCCGGCAGCTAAGTTAGTTTTAAAAACACAGTCAGTCACAGTGACATTTTTCAGATGTTACCATGGACTAAAAAAAAACCTTAGAGTGATTGATGCTTTAAACCAGTGAAGTAGTTTTAAAGCTTTAAGCTGTGTCAGTGTCCTTCTGTAATTTTCCTGCATATGGGTTTATATTTTAGGAAGGAATTTTTGTAAAAAGACTTTTCTACGTCACAAGAGCTCACTAGTAGTTCTAATATTTTCAAGAATTGTATTTTGGCCCAGTTGAACTTCTTTTTTTTTTTAAGTCGGTCAAGTTAAAGCTGGAAGTGAAACTGTGGTTTCACAAAAAATGAGGGGGCATGCACTTCCTGTGGAATAAGACGCTTTAGCTTATCTATGACTAATTTTTTCTTAAAGCATTTCACAAGCGCAGATTTGTATGTGAAATCGCTTCACTGAGGTCACAAAGACTGAAACTGTGCCTTAAATAGTGAAAAACTGAAAGAAAAACAAGAACAAAAAACAACCTGCAGCGCTGACATTAAGCCAGCAGATGTCAGTCAAATGTGACATAGAGAATATTGTCCTTTAAGTGTCAGATCCCTGTTTCCTTCCAATATTTACAGTCACATTATGGATGCTTCTTGTGGACTGCACAGTCCTGACATGTGCTCTGCTGTTTAAAAGACTTCTATAAGAGCGAGGCTTACGTGGTCTTGCGAAGCCATGGTACGGGGGAAGAAGAAGTAGGGGATAGAGGTGAGAACCAGGCAGCCGGTAGAGATGAGCAGGCCCATCCACCAGGCACCGATCCAGCGAGGATCGCCAGGTCTGAGTTGGAGCGCAGTTTCTCCTGGAATTATCAGTGAAAAATGCAGTAAGGCATCCATACCTCTTTAACCCTTCAATCAAATGACTTCCAGACTCAGCTTTACCCAAATCTTTTATGTTCACATCCACATAGACCCGCAGCATGGCTGAGCCCAGCAGGTAGCCGAAGGCAGGCCCGAATACAGAAACTGCAAACAGGATGGCTGTGAATGATAAGAGACGGTAGGCTGTGATGGATTGTTGAGCTGCAGCCAGTCAAATACCTTACCATTTCAAAATAGATTGTATTTTTCCTCTAAAGCCTCCGAACTGATTCTAAAAGACTCCAGCTTTAACCTCCAAGCTATTTTAGCAAGTGGGGTCATTTTTCGTACAATATTTCATACGGGAATATTTTTTTAAACGGTTTCATTTGTATTTATCCTTCATTCATAACAGATATTCTAAAATATTCCATGGAAAAAAGGGGGTTAATCTGACTTATCTCTGTGAATCATGCTGTTTTAAACATCACGTTGGGGAGTAAATTTCTGACTCAAGGCTTCTGCAGGAATAAATCTTGATATTCAAGGTCTGTTAGCCACAGTTTGATGCAAAGCAATAAAGCATGAGATTTAAAGGGGAAAATTAGAAATCAAAGCTAATTTTCTTGCAAATAGACATATTTCATCTTTATCAGTGATCTTTATCACAAAGGTTTTGAATGACAGCCATGTTTTTCCTTAAACTCACTGTTGGAAGAATTAACACTTCTATTGATGACTTGAGTTTCTGAGTCTACTTGACAGCCTAGACGAGCAGTACTTTAAAATCTAAGCAGCAGCTGGTTTCTGAACACTTCAGTGATCTGATATCATCCTCTAAGCTGTCTGTAGACAGAGTGATGACTTTAGTTTTCAGTTTCACCAACACTCTTACTTTCACTCCTTGTGTTTGTATATTTATCAGCTTTTCCACACGAAACCCTGCTAAATAATTCAGTTTAATGTGGTCCCATCAATCTTGAACTGCAGGTCATTCACCTATGTAGAGAGGGGAATTTGCAGGCCCAGCAAAATCATCAATGTAGGAAATCCCATAGGGCTGGATGGGCACTGATCCGACACCAAAAAGCAGCTGAGCGCTGGCCATGAGCAGCCACAGGTTGTTGGTGTCGGTCAGACGTCTCGTTTCATCACGGTTGCATGACTGTGTGCTGTTTGAGGTGCTCTGCAGGTTGCACATGTCGTGGCGATCTGGTATCAACACACACACAGGGTAGAAAACAAGGAAAATGATAGTTAAAAACAGGCCAGAAGACACAGACGTACTACTTATTTAATTTCCTGGAGCTTCTCTGACCCTCTGCTGACACTGTGTATGACTTTAACTGGGGACAAAGCGAAAAGGAAGAAGAACATTGTTATTGCAAATGAAATGCCCCAGAGGTAATTGTAATCTTCTTAGCTTTCAGAGAGTGCACAAAGATTATGAATTTCCTCCTGATCTATGCAAAAGTTCAGCTGGAGAGGACCAGCGAGGCTTTCCAAACACATGCTAAAGAACACAGAGGACCAAACAGCAGAAACTTGTTTGACTCCCACCGAGTCCTATGGAGCCTTTGTTAGAGGATGCTGCAACTTTTAAGTAAAGCCTCATAAGTCTTTTGGACATATTTATACACATGAAATCCCCCTCAGCTCTGGACAGAATCACAGGATGGCAGTGTCAGCGGAGACAGAGCAGCAATGTTTTTATAACTTCATCTTACTATGTAAAACAGAGCCGTATTCATATGGCTGAGACAGGAAGTGAGGCAAGGTCAGCATCATGGCACTGATGGCCATCAGCAGTCCACCGACGCCGATGATACGAGGACGGTGGACCCGATTCCCAAAGTAGCTCACGAACACAATCAGTATGCAGTTACTGACCTAAGAGACAGAGAAAAAAGTCAGAGAGGAGCCAGAGGAAGTGCCACACCTAATGCATTAAACTCAGGGTGTCACTGTCGTGCAACGCTGCTTCACTTGGTGCAATCTAGCACAATTCAGAGGTAATTCAAGGATGTATAATTAGATCTAGATCTATAATTAGATGTCACTTTAGGCTGTATTTGCATGTCATTTATGCAAAATGTGGTCATTTCTGCACACAACTTGTATAGTACTGTAACTGCAGCTGGTGCAATTCAAAGTGCATCACGGGGGAAAGCAACATTTAAAACATGTGTGTGCAGTTTGTTTGTTGTGTTTTCCTCCCTGTCAGTTCCTGTGTCTTCTGTGCTGTTCCCTAAGCTTGCCTCTTACTCTGCACACTGATTTCCAGGAATGCTGAAGCTATTCTCTGATGTGGGAGATGATTGGTTGGTATGGGGTCATTTTGTCTTATTTTGAGCTCTTATCTTTTGGGATTGTACTCCGATAAGAAGTGAACAACATTAGTAACACAATGTTAAACCTGAAGCTGCTTCACTAAGCCCCTGACCCTGTTTCATAATCCAGATCTCTGGAGACAGAAACAATCGCAACAGTAAAGCTCCATGTAACTGAGAGGAAGTGCAGAGCTGGGTGATAATTGTATGGATTTATCACTTTAATGAGACCACACATTACACATAATCTTTTGATCTGGCGTTACTGAGAAAATATCCATCAGAGCAGCTTTAGCTTATCTTCTTCTGGTTTCTTTAAACTCATTCTTCATGGAGTATTGCCACAAAGACAGCAAAATGCGGTTTATTTGTGACTGTCTTTGACAAACAGAAAACATTTATGTGTGTGTGAAACATTTAAAGCTCACTGGAGTATAAAAAACCCCCAGAGTGACCTCTGCGCCGAGCGCGTACAGAAACAATCTCTCATCACTCCTGACGCCTGCATTTGCAATAAAACTGTTCCAAAATACTCGAGTCCCACTCGGATTGTCAGGAAGTGTGATTTTGATTTGTTGCTTGCACTTCAGTTCCTCCTTTGTCATCGGCATCCTTGAAATAAAGCTATCATGATACTACACTGGATGAGGGTAAGTTATTGTTGGCTCCCACCTCGTGCAGAGAGGAAATGGTTCCCGAGGAGTAGCTGCTGAGGCCGTAGCGTCTCTCAATTGTGCTGATGGTGCTCTTGAAGTAGGCGCTGTACAGCAGCTGGGACAACTGCAGGAGGCCGTGGCAGAGCACGAACAGCTAGGACACAGAAGACAGGTCGTTTTAGTCTTTCGGTTATGTTCGTGAAATAGTGGAGTGTGGAAATATGCAGGAGGAAAGACAAAATGTGCAACAGTGAGGGATCTGTAGCTGAAACAGGGTGAAGTTATAAATGTCTGCCGTGTCAGCTCCTCTGTAGCAGTTTCAGCTGGCACCATCACACAAAGCCTAAAATAATTAGTCTTCGAGGATTAAATTGTTTTTAAGAACACAGAACAATTCAGATGAAACACATTTTCACAAAAGGCATCTCCACTTCTGAGTACAAACTCAACTCCACCGCATTCCTTAAACTCCTTTCCAAGTATTACACAAGGCTTCAGGCACACCAACCAAAGACTTTGCAGACAGTTAGCCTCTTTCTGCAGGTAAAGGTTTGAGTATTCTAACCTAAGAGCTAAAAACAGGTTATATTTTTAACATCAATTAAAAAGTTCATTATATACAGTCAAACATATGGTCTGCCAAAGCTCCCAGTCCTGGTTACTGGATGGTTTTTGTAAAACGCGAAAAATTGCAAAGAAGAAGGGATTAAGCTGTGAATCAGATTCATTATATGAATTACAAAAACATCACATGCGGCAATGTAAATACGGTAGAGATTTTTTTTTTTTTTAAAGAACATTCAAATTATTGAAAATGTCCTGGAATGAGATCCAAGCCTTCACAACATTTTCTTAAAGTTTTAATTTCTATACTGTGGTTAAAGCCTGAGGAGCCGTGCTGCTTTCTTTGCTTCGCTTCAGCAGTACGTCTTCATGATGTGGAAAATCTCAGACATATTATATTGTGATTGATTTTCATAAAATATCTCAGCCTGTTTATGGCATGTTTGCAGAATCTACTAAAAATGTATAATAATGTTTTCTGCTTTGTTTCTAAAAGGTTATTATGCATTTGTTTTACTCCATTCAAGACTAAATGAGGTTGTAATGGAGTGTATGAGTCGCTAAGTTTTAGGTTTCTTAATGATTCCTAGAAATCAAAAGTAAAGTTGCCAGACTCATGATTTGATTTTTTTCTGGAAAACGGCATGTCTGCACTGCAAAAGCAGTAACGCATTAGCGCTTCCTTGGAGCTCCAGAGCACAGCTCCAACAGAGGAATGAAATCACTTATCCAGTGACAACATTTTGGGATCGTTTCAGGAAAACTGCGTCTCCATCTGGTTGTGGAATTTGTCCTCCAAGACTTTCTCTTCACACCCAGATCAGAGTCGCCCCCTGGATGGACTCCCAGTGATCTGAAAGAGGAGTGACTTGCTTCTCTGTGTGTCAGAAGGCTTTCACAGGCGTACTGCTTACTTTTTGCTCCGGGGGCCATGAATACTGCATTGAAGATACATGTTGAGATTAGCGGTGAATTTACTATGAAAACAATGATAAATCCCAGCTTTCAGCATGTTTACCAGCTGCCAGCTCGTCTGAGGGAGAATAAACTCTGCATTCGCCTCAGAACAGTTAATGCTCCTATTAAAGCGTGGCTTTATGGTTGGTTAGCACACACAATGGATCCTTTTACACGGCTGATAATATTTCATCTTCATTTTCTATCAAATAGGCTTCAATTACCTAAGTGATTTGACAGCACCTATCTGCACAGGCAGGCAAAAAACTTCTTTTGACCAAATGAAAATGTTTCAGGTCAACTTTGACCTCATTTTGGCGTTTTAACAAAGTCAAATTCAAACAAATGCAAGAGACAGATCTCTGGCTCTGTGCAGGAAGCAAGTCTACCATGAGCAACATTTTATCTTTAGTTAATGGAAAGCCAAAAAATTAAAGACATGTCCAGTTCATCCTGTTGAAGCAGTCTTACATTCTTTTTAAACCGTGATATGATATGCATACACAGCCACAGATTAAAGAAGCTGCATTTTGTTGTCCAGGTAAAAGTCTGGAGATTAAAAATCTCTTTTGCAAAAGTGACCAGGCCAGGATGGCAGCAGTCATCACCAATAAGCAATCAGAAATGATCAAACAAATAAACACTAGCACAGTAAATGTAACTACACACAACTCCAGATCATTCCCAAATAGGTACTAAAGACAAAAGTCAGTGTTTCAAATGAATTTCAGAGCTGATTTAATTCAAGAGTAAAAGTTTTCTCACAATTTCAACTTTTTCTGTAGATTATTTTGGGGGGAAAGGAAACGCTGGGGGGGGTTGTTTCTTTTTTTTCTTGTCTAATTCTACTCTGACTGGAGACAAACAGAGGGTCAGCTGTACTGATGACAGTTTTAACACACAAATGTACACAGACCAGAGAAAACCAGCTCAAGCAGAGATTTATGTATAAAACCCAGCCAGTGGGGAAAGTTTGGGGACAGACAGGGAGAAATAAGCACGGTAATGACCCTACAGTTTTAGACGATCCCCTATGAACAGCATTCGGTGAGAGTGAGAAGGAAGAACTCCCTTTTAACAGGAAGAGACAAACAGCACCAAGCTCAGGGTTTATGGCCATTTTTTAAACAGTTCAAAATGGCATGAGAGCGCAATCCCTAAATAGCGCTCATAGATGTGGTTAGCTTTAAGGATGACTGTTTTTCTAAACACAGTTGTAGTCAAAAAATAAGACATGCTTTTTTCGGCATTAAATATCAACACAATCAGCAGTTAATAAAATGTGGCAAATGTTTGTGCACTCAATTTCAATATTCTCGTCCCTGTACTTAGAGAAAGCCTAAAGAAGCAACTTACGGTGGCCCTGAGAGGCCAAACGGACTTCAACTTAAGAAAACACCAGCAATAAGAAAAACGCTGCAAAAGCACACAAAACACAACGGAAATAGGAAAAACGACAACGGAAATAGGAAAAAGAAAACAGAAATAGGAAAAAACAGATTTCCAAAAGCGCAAGGGAAGTGTTTCTGGGGAGACAATAACCCGACGGACCAGTTGCAGGAACCAAAATATGCTAAGAATTGCGCTGGGAGACACTTAAAAGAAGTGGAGGATCTGTCAGTTTTGTGAGGAAAGAAAAGATGAGAGTTAAGTGTTTTAGCCTAACTATTAGCCTAAAAATCCGTCATCAGTATTTTATGAATCATGATAAAACACACCTAGCATGTTTTGGATTCCTGCAACTGGTCCGTCGGGTTATTGTCTCCCCAGAAACACTTCCCTTGCGCTTTTGGAAATCAGTTTTTTCCTATTTCTGTTTTCTTTTTTCCTATTTTCATTGTTGTTTTTCCTATTTCCGTTGTGTGTTGTGTGCTTTTGCAGCGTTTTCCTTATTGCTGGTGTTTTCTTAAGTTGCAGTCCGTTTGGCCTTTCAGGGCCACCATAGAGAACTCCATTAAATAAAATATATACTGTCAGTAGATACTTACAGTATATATTTTACTTTAACGCCAAATTCCAGTTTGCGCTGGCACAACACATTAGCAAATCTGTCCCATAAAGAGCAGATAGTAAAATAAAGGTAAAGAAATCACGTATTGGATAAAGTCTTTTCAACATGTGGTTTAAATGACAGATTCCGATCCGTATGTTTAAATACATGGATATCGCTATTTGACATTTTTAGAAAAACAACTGAGATTTTCCTCCATTGAGCTGTGTAAATTGGAAGGATTGTTCTACTGAAAGGGAAAAGAGCAGATAATTGTGTCAGCTGCATAAAAAATTAATTTAACTGAAAAACTGTGCTGTTTGTTAAAAGGGAAACGTTTTACAAACTTTAAGTATTTGGATTCTCTGAGCATTATTCATTTATTTCTCCTTTTTGAGCACTTTTAGCTCTCTATGACTGGAGGTCATTGTCCCAACCTTCAACCCTGCTGGGAAGGGAAGAATTGAGGGAAGTTCACTCTTGAATTCCAAAAGCTTTTATTTTCATGGACACGTGTTGTGGTTATTTTGTTCTTATATGTGTTCTAGTCTAGCAAAAAAAAAAAAAACAAAGAGAGAGAGAGAGAGGAAAAAAAGGGGGAAATAAAAGGAAAAAAGTGCATGAAATGTGTACAAACTCTCTGAGGATACTTAAAAGAAAGTATGTGCACAGGTCACCGCCCCTTATTGTGAAACAAACATAAAACAGGTTTTCTGCACAATAGCATCGTGAACAAAGGAGCGCTGACATTTAAAGCAGTTAGTCACTCTGAAAAATGTGCTTATTGTCCAGTTGAGTGAGACTGATATATTACTCATATATCAATTTGTTAAATATACTGGAATGATGCATTCAGGAGATGGTTTAACATTTTCAAAACTGCACATTCAGCGCTGACTGCCTGAGCCTCGAGTTTTAGGCCATGCTTCAAAGTGTGCACCAATACCAATGACTGTATAAAAGATACTTGCATGTTAAAATGCCAAACTTTATAGTAGAAATGAACACGGTTCAGGTTCTATTGATATTTCCCCCCTTCATAACACTACCATAGCTCTCCTAGCATTTTATTTAATTTATTAATTAGATTAATTAGCAAATATCTGCGGGTGTTGCTCCAATACAGTCCCTGAGTTCTGCTTCTTTAAAAATGTAAATATTTAATGTCAAAATTAAGAAACTGAGCGTTTCATTTATTGCGAATGATTGCAGTACCTTCACAGCCCACCAGGGGGCTATGGAAAAAAAACTTTAGTTTTTCACCTTACAGCGGGGGTGTGCAACTCCAGGCCTCAAGGGCCGGTGTCCTGCAGGTTTTAGATGCGTCCTTGATCCAACACAGCTGATTTAAGTGGCTAAATGACTTCCTCAACATGTCTTGAAGTTCTCCAGAGGCCTGGTAATGAACTAATCATTTGATTCAGGGTGAAACCAACAGGACACTGGCCCTTGAGGCCTGGAGTCGGACACCCCTGCCTTACCGTTTAGAGCTTGTTGCTGTCGTTATTTGGAACTACATTCGAAAAACTGTATTGAAGTACCAGGATATGTGCCAATATGGCCATTTTTACTCTCTAGAAATCACTCGGCTGGTCTCTGGTGTTCACCTGTGTTTGCAGTTTGTCCTAATCTGAGCACAGCATCTGTCTGCAGTAGACATGGCAGCTGTGCTTATCTTCTCACCATACCCTGATAAAGAAATGCGATGCGATTTGACTGTGACTCAGCCACAGACGCGAGCCTCATGCTCAGGTGCAGCAAGGCTTTTGAATGCTTCTCATGCTCCTGATCATGATGTAAACACTACGTGCCCCTGTGCAGAAACTTGGCCCAAACGCTAGCAGAGCTATCCTTAAAGAGAGGTTGACGGTGTCACCTGGGTGTAGACTCAGGTGTAGCTCAAGAGGACCTAAGAAAACAAGCAGAATGTGCTCTTGAAGCTGAGCAAATAGAGAGCAACGTGGGCAACGTGTAGCAGTACCAAGGAAAGATGGATGGATGTGATTGCTTCGTGTGAAGCCTTTGTTGACCAGAGAACAAAGAGCACAGCTTTATAACTTTTTACTCGTTTGATGTTAGACTGGAGGCCAACAGCTATTCAAAGCTCTGGCGGTATAAGTCTGACTGAAAAGGCTGCAGGAATGATTTAGAAACAGCTTTCTGACGAATGGCTTGCTGCTCCGCTCATGCTGAACTGCTCCCATTGTCTAAACATAACACTGCACACCTTTGAAGTTCAGGTGCATTCTCGCAAATTTCACTGTGTAGTCTCAGGATGATGTGAAGACACCTGCAGGACGAGCCTTGCTGTTTCACTGTTCTCCACCCAGCTTATGTTTGCTTGGCTTCAGCGGAGGAGGGCTTTAAAGTGAAGATAAACAGGGAAAGATTTGCAGCGGCCAGACCCACCACAGGCGACGTGAGAACATCGAAGGTAAACACTCAGAAGATTTCAAACTCAAATAAACGCTCTCCCTCTGGAAAGCTAAGAAACTTCTTCCACCCCCCCAGGCTTCCGGAACCTATTAATCATATGTGTCACTCACACGGTGAAGAAGAGGAGTCATTTCTCTTACAGTTTTGAAAGCAACCACCAGTGTTTTGCATTAATATTACTCACAACTCAAGAACAAACTGTTTTCCTCCCATTACTGCCGTAAAGGGAAGAACAACTGCTCCTTTTGGCACACGTTCAGGCAACAATTCTCCTTTGAGTCAGTGCTTTGAGCCTTTTAATAGCAGAGCCAAAACACATAACAAAACTGGAGCTGGATGCAGATCCCCAACACATAAAACTGCTGTCAAAAGTGATCAAATGAAGTTATTAGTGATGGAAAAACAAAGTTGTCAGCACTCTCTTCTGTCAGGAATTTATCTGAAGCAGAAACACGATGAAATTTCCACAACAAGGATCCGATTAGCAAGCGAAAGAAAAAAGAAAGAGCTTGTGCTCAAGGCGCTAAAACTGCTTCCCAAAGTTTGGATGACTGAGTGACAATCAAACAGCAACCTCTGAACCAACAAAGGCCTTATGTGCTTTAGTTTAGTCTCTGCAGTTCCTCTAATGTCCACTAGAGGCTTCAAAAGTGAGCCAATCCTCGATAAAACCCCATGTTAAAACTTTACAGCAGAAATAAACATGTTTACAGTCTGCTACAAGAAACTGTTTTAATCTCTGCATTGAGTTTTTTTCCCCTTTTAAAGCATCACAGAAGCATTTTTCATTGTTTCCATGATGGCGTCATTTTTCAGCCCCAGAGGTTCGCCTTTGGTGAGAAACACAGGCGGCCATGATGCCTCCTAGGCATTACCTCACCAAACTGGTGTCCCTGAACTGGCCCTGTTGGCCGTGTTTGTGCTGTGGGAGTTTCTATTGGAGCATTTTTAATGGAATCAATGCTTGTTAGCTTTATCTAATAATCTGGCTGTAGCAACACAGTAACTTCCAGCTCCAAAAAAACAACAAAACAACAACAACAACAAAAAAACACAATATAGTGGCCAAAACTCGTATACTTTTTTTAAAAATTTTATTTGTTGCTAAAATGTGAAATAATTGTTGGCCCATAGTTCCCACGTTGCTGCCAGTCTGTTCCAGTGTTGACGCCCCTTGACTCTCTTTTACCAGTAAATCATGATTTCATCCAAATCTAAAACCTCATTTCCACTAAATAGAATTGTGACATCTCAAAATTGCTCAAAACAAAGTTGGACTCGGTTAGGTCAATGGCTCTTCTAGTTACTACCACAAATAAGAACTGACTGACAGATGCAACCACCGTGGTTCATCCCAACTTCTTCTGCTGCTTTATTTCTATATTTTTAATAATAATGACAAAACAAGCAAATAAGGTGCTGAAGCATCTGAAATGTGGAAGTTCAAAACTAACGGGTGATTTCCAAAGGATGCACCCATCATTTAAATACAAAAGGAATGACAGCCTGCAGTATCCTGTAGTATGACATGAACTATAAGTGAATAAAGAAAGGTTAGTGTTTCATTTCTTTTCCATATGAAAGGATGGAGGGCTGTTGTCGGCCCCTGGTCCTCACTTTGAGAACCTAAGTTAGTCAAAGCTGAACATTTGACTTTGCTTCTGCAGGTAAACCAAACTTAATTTTGCTTTTTAATTGCTCTCGCTGAGTAATATCTTTAGTTTTTCCTCCACACACCTTTCATTTAATAATCTGTGCTTGATTCTTCTGACCATTGACAGGTCCACACAGGTGAGCACAAAGCCTCCTGGGACTGTTTCAGGTTCAGGTCATTATTTTCAGTCGTGTTTTTCGTTATATTTCATCCATGTTGAGTTTAGACTCTGTTGTGGATGTGTGATGTGGTTTTGGATCAGCAGTAACAGCCGGACTTAAGGCAAGTGTGTGTGTGTGTGTGTGTACATGTTTACATATCTATGTGAGGACAGATAAATTGGAAGTTTACTATACTTGTGGGGACCAACAGTCGCTTATGAGGACAAAGTGCCCGTCCCCACAAGTTTGAAGGCATTTTTGAGGCTCAAAATGTGGTCTTAGTGTCAGGGTTACGGTCACAGGTTATGGTTAGGCTTTAGGCTAAGGATTAGAGTTAGGCATTAATTTGTGATGTTTAGGGTAAGTGGCTAGGGAAAGCATTATGTCAATTAGATGTCCTCACTAAGATATGAAAACGAGAGTGTGTGTGTGTGTGTGTGTGTGTGTGTGTGTGTGTGTGTGTGTGTGTGTGTTAAAGGTTGTTTAAATTCTCAGTCTGTCAAAAATTACACTGTAAAACACTCAGATTTAAAAGAGTTATTTTAACATTTATTCAGACTTTGATGAACTGCTTGAAAAAATTAAATAAGAAATTCACTAGCCTTTGACTTTAGTGTAATGCTACCTTGGGTTGCTTGAAAGGTGCTTCATAAATGAGTTATTATTAATATTATTAAGAATAACATTCTTAACTAAAGCCCCCCCAAAAATCTTTAATCTGACCATCTTAAGGTGGAACTTTGCTTGAACCTGTCAATAAACTTTGTGAAGTGAATTAAACTTAAATGATTTGCAGTTGGTGAATTAAAGTCCCCAAAACTTTGTAAAAATATAAATTCATATAATATCATCATACTTATAAATGCAAAACTCCAAAGCTCCCGCTTTTAACAACCAATTAAAAAATATATATCCAAAAGAAAAAAGTGATTTTTTTTTTATTTTTATTTTTTTATTGCTAAACACGTTTTACACGTTTGATTTAAAACAGAGTCCGTTAAGGTTTTCATTTTGAACTACATTAAAGTCCCTGAAATTAGAAAGTTTATTTAATTTATAATTAATTAATATATTGCATCTTTTACATTAGTGGTATTAATACATTTACTTTATTTGCACACTCACACTAAACAAGTCTGTAAATGAGACTTTGCACTTTACCGTGTTGGATTCTTCATCGTTAACCTCCCAAAATAAAAAGGGAGAAAAATCGTTTGATTCATGATTACAAAAAATAAAAATAACTTCCTGCGTTGGAAATAACATTTGATTTTGGCGGGGGTGAACTTCAGTTTGTGCGTAAAGATTAGAAACACGTTAAATAAGATGAAAGCGGCAAGTTGTTCCCTGCAGGTCACCTCCAACATCATCAACCCAAGCAGCAAACACTCAATCTGCATCTCATTTCAATTAGCTCAGATTGATTTGATTTTATTTATTCATTTTTAGCTAACAAGACACTTATGACCACATTGTAACCGATTTTATCTTCTTTATCTCAGGTGAAGCTCGGTTTGCACTTAGGCAATCCTACCCAGGGGGCAAAATCCTCGAGTTATGGAGGGAAAAAGGTGAAATGCGCTCAGATTAAACCTCCACTTGAAAATGCCACATTTATGCGGCTCATTATTGTTGCCGCGTTAAGGTGCCGCTGCTTTCATGCACCCACAGGTGGGTTCCCTGAACTCAGTGGAGAACAAAGTGGAACGCTCCCCGTGAAGCCGAAGTAGAAACTCAGTTTGTGTGCGTAAAGTCGCGAAGTCGCGCACTCCTCTAGGATAAATGCGCACACGCTGCGTCCTCTGCGCAGTGCCAGCCGGTGTCTCACCTTTATGCTGCAGCGGAGCGTCCTGGGCTTCTTCGCGTCTCTGCGCGGATTCGCGTCCATCGCTTCGGCTCGGGGCTCCACAGTGAGCAGAAAGGCTTCCTCTCCAGGTTTCATGTTTGCGTCCTCCCCCCGCTGCTGTGTGCGCTCTCTTTTCTTCTTTTTTATGCCCGTCGCTGATGATGTAACTGGACTCAGCCCACGACTCCACGCGTAAATGTTTTGAAACTTGTGAAAAGGGAACAGGTCTGAGTCACGGGGCGCAGCGCTCACCTGTGACAGTTGAACTGGTTGTTAAAGAGCGGAGTCCCCGGTGTTACTCACCGCGTTGTCCACACGCAGACGGGCTCTAATGTGAGCAGGAGTGTTTGTCACGAATCCAGCGAGCCTCGTTTTGTTCTCCAGCAGCTCATTACGCGCGGTATGCGCCACTGAGAGCTGTTTTCTGTCCCGAGCTAATGAGCAGAGAGAGAGGCAGGGAGAGAGACTAATGAATGAAGCCGTTTAGAGGCCAGTGTTTCCCCACAATAAATGTTTAACAGCGTGTTGATTTATTCACGTGGATTTTTACGCGGTGCAGAGAAGCTGCAAACAATTCCAACAGCTGAGATCCTGCAGACAACAGAGGTCACAATCAGCTTAACGTTTCCGTGAAGGAAACTTACCCGCTGGAGTTTGGAAAACGCGTTTAAACACTGCTCACCTTTACCAGCATCCCCCAAAGAGCCACAAAACCACGTGGATGATGAACTTTTCTGTTCTCACAGTAAAGAAACGAATTTTCAGCACTTTGTCCTCGAACCCCCAGGCAGCACTCGTTAGTGTTTTGGATGGTCTGAGTGAGTGCTTCTTAAACTTTCCACTTTGGAATAAAAACAAAAGGATTCAAGGTGAATTTTGGTGTTTAATGGGGTGCTTCCGGGCTTTTTTGTCAAAGTTTGGCTGACCAAGAACAAGATGAGTTGATGGGGTTAGCACAGGAAATCTGAATATTTCTTCAGAATTATACAGAGTGGGGAAAGCAGGTGTAGCAAATACTGGGCCTGTGTCCAGCCATGTGTCCTCAGACGGATGTTTGAAGTGCAGAGCTGCTGAACATTGATTCTTATTGAATGAACACGATCTATTACAAAGTCTCTCTTCCTCCCGGGACCCAGGCTCTGGTTGGGGTGCAGCAGAAAACTGCAGAAGAGAATCACTCTCAAGCTGAGTAAGATTTCAGTTTGGTACCAGTGCTCAATCTAGAAGGGATTCCACACATTTCCATTAAAAACACCACAACATCACAAACAGCGCACAGATCCTCAGATCCTGTCCACCATGATTTTCTTCCGACGGAGAACACCCAACTTCTCGTATCCTCAAGTAAATGGTAATGGACTTGTTCTTATATAGCACTTTTCTACTCTGTATGAACACTCAGACATGCCTTATTGACCTATTCGTTTTCTCCTACACCTATTTAATATTCACACGAGACCATATGCCGATCGATGCATCAGAGAGCAACTCAAGGATACTTAGACATGCGGACTGAAGACTGGAGCTGCCAGGGATCGAGCCACCACTTTCTGCTTGGTAGATAACCTGCCTCCTGAGAGGTAAAGCAGGTCTTTCCGAGAGATCAATATCCGTTCTCTTTCAGTTCTTTGAACAAGGTGGGGCTGCGCTCTCTTATCTGGATATCTAAACATGCTCTGCAGAAACATTTGGACTTTGGACCTGAGCAAGTCTGAAAAACATCAGCCATGATCCATACTTTGACCTGTTATAAAGCTGTCTGTAATCACACAAACACACTAGTAAGGAAATTTATTGCGTCAAACACTTTAATTCTCCACAGTAAAATAAATAGACTGCAGGAGTTTTTACATATGCATATCAGTTAACCACAGAAATGACTTTATTGTTATCGATTAATGCCACACGAACCTCACTGCTCCACATGGAAAGGAATTTAATGTAGCTCCTCCACGAATCAACACCTTATCAGTGGGGAGCTGTTTAAGCGGCCGAGTGATCTCGGCAATTTTTCTCAAAATAACCAAATAACTCTGTCTGGGACAGGATTAGTGGGACCCCTCCATGAAGTAAGGCCCAAGTTTTTGTCTACATGTTGATATCCGAATCCTCTTCTAGCTGAGACTCCTTCAGGTAAAAGGAGACATGTCACATACTATACCTTGTTCACTGATATATCCCATGATGCTGATGTTCAAAGGTGGTTTTAGAGAAGAAAAAAAAAATCATGCTGAGAAAATAAACAACAATAACAAAAACAACAGGTTTTGGTTTCAGATTGTGACACTTGGAGTGGGTGTACAAGTAAACTGTTGGCGGTTTTTAGTGAAGCTGAAATGTGTGGAAAATGTGTGCAAAGTATGTAAAGTCAGTGGAAACTGAGTGACAACAATGAAGATGAGTCAAGCTGGAAGCTTAAACTGGGCCCAGTTCCCAGAAACAGGATTACAGAGTTGCCTGGCTATTCTCAGTGAATTAAACCCAGAAACCCCCGCAGACCTGCTGAAAGGAACTTCGAAAGCCAGAAACTCTCCCGTACTGTGACACAACAGTCTGCTGCTGAGGATGCAGGCGTGTTTGCTCAATGTGTCCTGTGGCCGTGTTACAGTGCGCTCTGCTGTGCCTGCAGCTGGTGAGGAAAGTAGAAAAACCGAAAGAGCGGCTTCACTGTGACACAATCTGAAAGCCACCGATGACCGAGCACATTTTGAAAATATGTCATGTTCAAGCTTCGCTGAAATACCACAATGTGACGCCACATGCCTGACATCCAGCTGATTTACTCAAAACAAATAAGGCCGCCGCGGTGATGTCTCCATTCTGGAGAAGTTGTCTCTGAGTTTTAGTGAAATTGTTCAGATTTTAGTTCTCGTTTTCATTTTGTTATTCTAGTTTCTGCAGCGTTTCCCTATCTGTGCCTCCCAATCCCGAGAAATGTAACTACACGTCACCGTCAACGCAGCCCGCGCACATCCAAGTGCTGACAGCAGCCACTTCTGCAGCCAGGATTAGTCCCTTCTGTGTCACCCAGTCTCTGTTATTGTGCTTGGTGTGAGCTGTTTTGTCTCGGTGTTTAGCCTGTCCTCACATCTTGTGGTTTTGACTTCCTGATCGTCTTCACCTGTGTCTTAAGGGGAAATTGTGGTTTAGGCAGTAGTACTGCGCTGGCAGCCTGTCGACCTGCAGAAAGCGTCTGTTGTCAGATGGAGGCAGTGGTTAAAAAGTGTATTACAACAGGTCTGTGGGCTACTCTTGCTTGTGCTGCTGTTGGTCCATCAACCAGCTTCAGTGATCCACTGCAGCGACCATCTGTGTGTTTCATTCTGCATTTATTCGTTTGCTTTTTAAACTACTTATTTTAACATTGCACTCAACAAACAAATCCTGCTCAACAAAAAAGAGCAACTTCAAGGTCCTCTTCAACATGTCTTGGGGTTCTCCAGAAGCCTGTTAATGAACTAATCATTTGATTTAGGTGTGTTGACCCAGGGTGAGATCTAAAACCTGCAGGACACCGGCCCTCGAGGCCTGGAGTCCGACACCCCTGCTTTAGAGAGTGCACAGGTGCAGGTTTGCAGTGGTTGAAAACTCATCTCCAGACAAAAAGCTCCACAAAAAGCCACAATCTGGTTCTAAATGAAGAACTATCCCTCATCAGTCTGTGTGTAAACATCTTCGTGATCCACTGCCTCCATCTCCCCACAACCACCCTCTGCATCAGACCTTCCCTATACTTCTCCATCAATACTCTCAAAGCAAACATCCCATCTGCAGAGCTCTGCTCACTGATCGTCACCTCTCTTCTTTATATTGTTGCAGGTCTGGTGTGTGTCTGTCTATTTTAGGCCTTTTGGCAGCTTCTAACAAATTTAAACAAACCTCAGCAATCCGTTTCCCTCAGTACTGCACTTTTCTTTTCACACCAGACCCACACCAAGAGCATCCTTACCTGCTATCAATTATTTTTCCAGCCTGTGGGCCATAGATATAATTGATAGGTTTGGAGGGGACTTGTGAGGAAGGGGATTTAGGGACTCAAAACAAATTAGATTTGACATAACTTTCCATTACGACATCCGAAAAAAGTGTGGGGTTCATGTGACTTTAGCCTAAAGCCGAAACAAAACCAACTGACATAAAACAATGAAGCACAGAAGTAATCTCTGGTGCCAAAGCTCTCCATGTTTTACAATCTGCATCTTCTTTCCATATTTGAAGCATTGTCCAAATTTTTTTTCCCTGCATTGTCTTTCTTTGCCAAGCACGTGCACACACGATGAATTCGAGTCCGTTTTTCGTTTCTCTCAATGAACTTAAACAGTAATGCAGCAGAGCTGGAACCACAAAGCTCAACAAAGTCAAGTTAAATGGGTGTTTTTCAAAAACCTACCTCCTGGGGCTTCACAGTCTGTACAGCAAACAATATCCTCTATTCTTAGTGCTTCAGCATGGACAGGAACCAATGTACGTTACCGGGCTTACTGGAAACATGGATGTAAGGTTGCAACATCAACTGGCTGGCGAAAGGATAAAAGATGTCCGGTGCAAAATTGTCTGACATAAAACAATGAAGCAAAGAAAAGAAAGAATGCACAGCAGTGAAGAAGGAAGCTTAATGAGTAATGCAGACATTGGGGGATGATTCACGGTAGCTCGGTGTCTTTATTTAGATACAGTTAGCGGGGGGGGGGGGGACACACCTATGTTTGCAACTTTTGAGGAACTACAGAAAACAAGCTTTGGATGAAGACAGAAAAAAAAAGACAAAAGAACGGGGTAATATATTCAAAAGATTCCATTTAATTTGTGGATATGAAATTGGGAAGCAGTTTACAACCTTTATCTCAACATGCAGTGACCATAAAAAAACACATCATAAAGATAGTGGAAGGATACGATGAGACCAAGCTGGCGTGTGTGTTCACAATGATTAAGTCAAAATGAGTCGAGCAGTTGTGTGAAGAGCTGCGTTCTGACACCGAACAATGCAGCTCAAAAACACACTGTACACAGAAGATGGACGTAGTAGATGACTTGTTCTGTGGGTGGAGAAGAACCGCTGGCAGCGAGTGACACTTGTGAGGCGTTTTCGTAAACCTTGTGCCAAAACTAAAGGCATCCAAATGTGTTTGCAGCCATGTCTGGAACATTTAATGCAAATATTTGATCGACTGTGGTTTAAGGCGACACGGCTGATTTGGCGCTGCAGAAAACATGAGCGGTGATTTATAGAAGAGCTTCCAGACTCCCTCCGCCTTAAATAAATGAACAATAAGGTAACAAAGAGTGGACTTGCTCCATCATCACACTGTAACCACAGAGATAACCTGTGGTTCAAAGGCTGACCTCAGTTTGTGTTCAGGCCACCAATTGACCCGTTTATGAAAAATTTGCACGAATACTGAGTGATGTTGGAGAGAAACTCTTTTTACAGGCTACTTCTGCTAACATGCTAATGTTACTGCTGTGTTGAATTTTTCCTTATTAAAGATTTTTTAAGCTCCGGAAAGCCACCTGATATGAGTTGCTCACTAAACCCGAATCCTTTCTTCAGTCCAGTCTGTTTGTTTTGTGGCTTGTAACCTGAGAGATTCTCTTCTGCGATGGATAAAATTCACAGCCTCATTTTCACATTTCTGCTCTGACGTCTGACTATTTCTTTTTTTTTTTTTAGAACTTGTTCTGATGATCTTTTTTGTTTTCTTTCACTTGTTTCTGATGTTTTTCTGCCATCAGAATGTGCACAAAACCACAAAAGCCTCAGTATAACAGTCGCACTGTTATATTCGCCGTTGTCTCCTTGCCAAACATCGCACAACAAAAGTGACGTCACATCTGCCGGTGCAAGGCGCCGCTTCGGTGTCGATTCAGACCATGACTACGCTGCCAGTGAGCTGATACAGCGCCTACACCAATCTTTTATATATAGTCTACTGTACTTTAGTAAGAAGCAGATGCATCCCACAGATTCTGTCCACCACGATTTATGTCCCTCTGACATCAATCCATCTTCGAACGTTGGTTCTCAGACGCTTCGATCTGATGGTGGCGGCGAGAATGCTCCACTCGATGCTTCACTAACCAACTGGTCACATCACATCCACCTTTTACACACACACACACACACACACACACACACACACACACACACACACACACTCGGTGGCTCTGACAGCGGAAATAAAAAGTACAAGAGGAAGACAGCAGTGACATTGAAATATTAAGTGTCCACGTGTAAAAATCAGGTTTATACAGATAGCTCTGCAGAGCTGATGTTCCAGCTGTGGTGTCCACATGTCTTTATCCACGCTGCTGGCATAGGAAAAAAAATTGGTGTGACGTCTCTGTTGAGTGCGCTCCAGAAAAGGAAACTCATCCGCGGCAGAGGAAACGCTGTACCATTTACAGAGAAATCATTTCAACAGATCTGCCTCTCGTACCGAGCCTGAGCGGAGCAGCGTGTCCGAGATTATGGTTACTGAAGCTCTCTGGTCTATTTTGGTGCCTAACTCATTCTGCTGTGGAGTTACTTACACCCAAAACAAATCTAAAATTTACACAACATTACAGAATCTGTAGAAAATACTGCAGAAGCTTAAATTGTTCTTTTAAAAAGTCGTTCAATGGCACAAAAAAGTCCACGGATATCATCTTTCTGTTGTTCTGGTCCTCTTTGCGTGTGGAGATCGTCGATCGTCGCCTTTTCTAGATGCTTTCAAAGCAAATGGAACAATACCGAACACAGAGTCGTTTTACTTTGCTATGCTGTAAAAAGGTAATTTAACTATATAAAAACTCCAAAAGAACTGTACAAAACAAAAGCCTCGGGCACAAGTCTGCTCATCTTTCATGTGATAAGGCACAATTTCAAATGTGCATTCCCCGTGAAAAGTGTCCGCCAGCCTTTAGTGTCGTTGCTTTAATGGATTAGAAGAAGAAGCGGCACCCACTGCTTTCACACGTAAGCACCCAATGCTGCGTGGAACTCTGTGAGACACTGGACCAGCTGCTGAAACTTGGGCCTCTCCTCCGGGTCCAGGGCCCAACAACAAGCCATCACTGCGAACCTGCAACACAGAGAAGGATCAGGTCAAAGCTCACAGAGGAGTCATGTCTGAAAACACCTCACAGATGGTTCGAAAATTGGGCCTCCCAGTTTAGACTGGCACTGCCTAAACCTAAACAAGCAGATATCCTGGGAAAGTAATGCTTCCATTTGCTGACCTTTCCATCTTTTAAAAAAGTGGAAAATCTTTGTGAATCAACAGCTATGAAAAAAAAAAAAAGGAGAAATTCATGTCCAGGAACACTAGAAAAATAAAAATTGTGTTCAGAAACACAAATGAATACATGCTGTGACATCATGGGGGTGCTCTTGAAGCTCCGTAAGTGCCATGTAAATAAAATGAAAGTGAATAAATGCTTTCTTTGTTTTTATAAGAGGAATAACTGGATTTAAAGGAAGCATTTGCCTAGTATTATACTGCAACTGCTGTATTGTCTTGAACCAGGAGCTGCCTGTGCAGTGCTGATAGAAATGCGTGAGATATAATTACCTTTCTATCAGTGCACGGCCTCGATTACGTAAGCTCTAGTATTGTGGAAAAGGAAGCCATCGCCTCAACATCTATTGTATTTGCAAGGAAACAGTTTTTTGATTACTTAACAGATTTCAGGCAATCAGATCCTGAGTTTCCTTTAATCATCAAGAATTGCACATTTCTGTGGGGATTTGACACGAGTTTGTTTTCTTTAAATGCCTCTGCGCTGGGATGGCGGCGCTCCGAGGAATTCATGTAAAAGTAATATCCGAGGAACACCTGGAGGGAGTTTCATCAAATCTGCACTCATCAACGAATTGGAATTTGGTGGTTAAAAGCCAAACTTAAGAAGACACTTATAATGACAACATTTAAGACAAATGATCAAGTCCACACGGTCACAGGTGAATAATTAAATGCCATAACACAGGAACCAGAGGGAAGAGCGTTACTGTATTTCACATTTAGTCAGATCCTGATGTAGTGAAGTAATCTCTGATGCCAAAGCTCTCCATGTTTTAGAATCTGCATCTTCTTTCCATATCTAAAGAATTGTCTGATAACTGCTCGGCTCCAAAATGTGTTTTCTTTAGCATCGTCTTTCTTTGCCAAGCACGTGCACGCACGACGAATTCGAGTCTGTTTTTCGTTTCTCTCAATGAACTTAAACAGTAATGCAGCAGACATACAGCAGAGCTGGAACCACAAAGCTCAAAGTAGTTAAGATAAATGTGTGTTTATCAAAAATCTGCCTTGTGGGCTTTCACAGTCTGTGTAGCAAACAATATACTCTATTCTTAGTGCTTCAGCATGGACAGGAACCACTGTACATTACTGGTCTTACTGGAAACATGCATGTAAGTTGCAATGTCAACTGGTTGGCGAAGGGATGGAAGGTGTAAAATCAGAAATCAGCCTCCTGCATCTTCCTTGGTTATTTAGGAGCAGCTCAAAGTAAAGCCTCTACTCCTCCAGCTACTAGTGCAGATATGCAAGGATGCCTCCTGGATGATACCTAACTGAGGTGGAAAGAAACACAAGGACAGACACCACAGAGATTATGTCTCTTGGCTGGCCTGGGAATGCCTTGGTGTACTCTCAGAAAAGCTAAAAGTGGTGATCCGGGACCATTCAACCACTCAACCCGGGTTATCCAGAAAACGGCTGGATGGCACATCCAAGCACATCTGGATCTGGCCTCAAGCAAATGTCAACTCCTCATGAAGCAGTTCTTACCCCTAAATCCTCTGGGGGGTGTTTTAAAGTAAAGGCCAGACACCTTCTTTCCCTCTTTGCCGTCTTCAGAGATTGTTGGGAATGGAACTTTTGCAGGTTTAAGTACACCCCGAAGACAGAAATACCACGAGAATTTAACGGGAACGGCACAAACACATTTCTGCTTCTCCCGAGTCGGCTTCCAGCAGGTGTTAACTTCTTCGAAAATTTTCACCAAACACTAATCAATCCAGGCACTGCCAGGGCTGCTTTGAGCTTCCTCACCACAAACCTGTTTTGGGGGATCAGATGGTAAATACTACTGCAGTGATGGAAAAAAAAATGAAACCAGTGGGACAACATTGCCTCTTCTTCTTGACAGCCTGATGAAGTTAAACTTTGCATCAGTCAAAGCTAGTAGCAGCTGAACAGTTTGATTCGACTCAGGTCCTCAAACAATGTGTCAACTAGCAGCACATTTATTGTGCTGACAGTCTCCAATAACAAGCTTCACTGCAGCTGAAAATACACTCTTCACTGCGGACGTTTGCCAACTTACAGATGTGTGACAAATTAAAAAAGCCAGTATGAAAACAGCCTTCCAGTGGAAGATATTCACTTATTTGGTGCTCTGATGGTGACTGAAAGATATTTCATATATTTCATAGAATAAAATAAAACAGAATAGCGCTTTATTGTCAATGTACACGTACAACAAAATTATAGATGCGCCATGTCAAATGTGCAGAAGGGTTAGGGTCAGGAATAAACAGCAAACAGAACAGATATACAGCCAAGGGGAATATATACAAACTAGAGGAATATATACAAAACAAGAGAAAGGCACACATTGGAGAGCAAAGTGTTTGGAAACAGTGCAAAAGGACTTTGTCTGAGCTTCGAGGTGATGACCTTTACTGAACTTTGCACTGATCTGCAGTGACGCTACCCTCTAAAACGAAAAAGAGAGACGCTCTTTTCCACCGTCTCTCTTTCTCGTTGATCTGGAAAGCTCAAATGTTGTCTTTACAAATGAAAAAAAATTTCTGTTGTATATCTTGGGTTCGGCCCCACTGATTGAGCACGCAGCCACTGAGTTCCACCTCAGGTGAAACTAAGGTGAACGGTAATGATTTTCCAGAATATTGTTGCACTGATACCAGTCTGTTTAGGAAAAACATTGTGGGGGGTTTTTCTGTTGGTGATTAGTACAAATTATGAAACACTTTGAGAACTACAGCTTTAAAGTAGGCAAACTGACCTTTTAACCAGTTAGTGTGGAAATGACAACATTCACTGAGTCATCCAGTCTCAGATTTATGCTGAAAAGCTAGCGCATACATTTATTACTTCTAGGTTGCACTGCTCTCAGCCTACAGTAATATGGAGTTCTTGAGGCAATGAAGTGGCTCTATATACATGAAACATAATTGAATTGCTTCTTGTTACACTTTTGAGGGGGGAAAGGCTAAAACATCTTGTTATGAGAAGGTCATACTGATAAACTGCTACTTACAATCATGAAAAAACAAAACAATTTATAAAGGAGGTCCAGCACTGCATCATCCTTGACTTGCTGTCATTGCAGATCAGAAATTGTGGGATTAGAGTAATAATCCTACAGAAACCAAACCTGGCCACGCTGATCTATACCTTACCCAGCGGATACCAGTGGACTTAGTGTTTCTGTGGTTCTGTATATTATTGAGGTCTGTAAACCGTCTACAAATAGGACAAGAAAAGGAAGGACCACTCAAAAAACTAGCTCCAACTCTTACCAAAGTCAAATATACAAGTGAAAATACAGAGTGTGTGTGTGTGTGTGTGTGTGTGTGAGAGGCCCAACTTACAGCTCATCTGGACAGTTGATTGGTTGTGCTATTCTGTACCCGTCTTTTAGGTAAGCCGACATCTCGAAAGGGTCAATGTCGACGTAGGGTGTCTGCCCCAGAGTCATCAGCTCCCACAGCGTCACTCCAAAAGCCCACTGTGAACGCACAAATTCTCTGAATAACCCTGAGACCAGTGCTTAGCATTCATTCACAGCACTTTATAAAAAAAAAAATAAAAATACAAGCTTTTAATGTGTTTTCATTAAACAGGGCAAACATAAGAGGGTGGAAAAGTAGCATTCCCACTTGTTGTACTTGTATTCAAATACACGACGTTCCACATGAACAATGTGAGGAAATTATGTCAAGAAATGTATTTGGAATATAAATCACTGCTGACAGTTTTTGTTGAGCGTGAAAGTGTAAGCAGTTATTATCAGGGTCCAAACTGCCTGCGAGTGTTCACTCCGACCTCTGAGCAGAGAAAAGACGAATTACTCAAATCATATTAAAGGTGCTTCCAGTAGGTTTTGACCCTGCAGTTGTTTGTTTAAACTCTGGAAACCATGATATTTAAAATAAAACTGACACTGACAGACAGAATAGGCCTGAAAGCACAGAGTTTCTGCTGTGTTAGTGTGCCCCGAGCCTTAATGGGGTGACACAGGACCTTTAAAAGGAAGTGCAAGGACTGTTTAGGAACTAAGCGCAAGGTGGGCTCTTCAGAGGGGGGGTTGGGACAATAAAACAAAAACGTGTTCTACGGTAAACCACCCTGTTCCCACATCAGCGAATAAGCCGCTGCCAACATTCCCAGTAAAGCTTAAACATGCCAATAGGAACGCTCCCATCCTGTCTCGCTTGCTATCTGATTTGTGTACCTGCTGATGTAAGGGCACAACACATTCATGTGCGTAACAGCAACACACTCAAGATGCTATACAGCTCCAGGTACTTGTATGGACTTGCACTGGGTGGCTGTTAATGCCAGGCCTCTGTTAAATCTAAGTGCCATGATTGCCATGGAGCGGTGTGACCATAACAGGAATGTGGAGGGGGGTGGGGACACGTCTGGCTCGTGTCTCAGTGGTGTCTCTGAGGATCTGTTAGGCAGACTTCCCGACTGCCTCCGCCGCGCCCGGTCTTCTATCCTGGAACAGGAAAGCGAGAAGAGCCACAGACACGCCTTTCCCTTTGACACCTTGACCAAGTGTCTAAGAATGGATTGCACACAATCGGTGCCGTTTCCTGGATCACCTTTACCACATCATGTCTACTGGAAACCTACTCGCATTTAAAAACCTCACAGAGACAGGAAAGGTCACTTCTGCTATTGTTTTGGTGACAACGAATCACAGTTACAGTTACAGCGTTGCCTTGTTAAGCAACAGCAAGCAAACAAAAGCAAAAATGAAGCCCAAGAGGAAGCAACAAAAACTGTAGCTCCTCTACTGGACACTTCAAAAGTGAGTCAATCTCCACCGACTCCCATAATAAAATGTTGAAAGTACATTGGAAACAAGAAGCACTCCAAAAGTGTGCCTCTACATGCCGTCAATACAAACAATGGCAGTAAGAAATATAGTTTTAAATATCGCTATACAGAATTAGGCCTCAAAATGTGCATAGGTGAAGGGCCGCAACAATTCATCAAAATAATCGATGACCTTGACAATATTATTGTAGACACTGATTCAATTTATCATATACCAATATCACGTAAATGTGTTTTACATTTACAAACCTATGGGGGCAGTATCGCCTATATAGTCTGCCAAGACAGCACTCAATACCAAGAAGAAAAACATACTGCGAACGGCAAAACAGGAGGACGGAAGAAAATGGAAATCACAGACATCTATTTCAGTTTTTGAGAGCATGGCTCAGTTGTGTAAATTAGCCTTTATGTGTGTAGTGTTCCATGTCCCCTTTAAATACTACTGGCACTTTAACCCTTTAAGACCTACCATAGAACCAAGTCCGCCAGAGCTTATCTTTACATTTTTACATGCTGTAGTGCCATTTTTGGGAGCATTTCAAGTTGCTATACATCAATACAACCATTATAGCCCAAATTGTAATAATATGTATGCATTAACTCCATAGTAACTACATAAACTGCAAAAAAGTGGAATAAACTACAAAAAAAGAAAATCGTTTTTGTTTTTTTACATATATTTCTAGTTAGAAAAATTTAAGAGGTTTATCCCTCACAAACTGTAAATACAAAAAAGTTGCACAAAATAGTTTCCAACAAAGGGAAATTTATTTTGAGCGTCTTCATAGTTTTATTTTTGAGATACTCAAATTTTTATATACTGCAGGAAAAACGAAAATAAATATTATAATGCAAATTTGCAAAAAAAAAACAAAAACAGCATGTGCATCAAAATAAACTATTTCCAGCAGTGGAATTTGAGTTCTAAGCATCCCAGAAACTATTCAGAAAAGCAGGACTTTTAAAAACACCAGTATAAGCTTATAAGGCCCCGAAGGTAAAAAAAAAACAAAAAAAAAAACATTTTCCGCGAAAATGACATCACTTCCGGTTTCGGGCAAGTAATGGCGGACATGCGATAGTTCACGCTGACGTCTATTCCAATGTAGGAAGTGGTTTGAACAGCTGATTGGATCGGCAAAGCGTGTTTCTGGAATATTATGTTTTTGATGCTGCAAGTGCTTTTTATGCAATTTTTGCAAAGCTATATGTGGAAGGAAACCGTGACCTAGGACAAGCTGATGGCATAAGATGTAAGTACAACTCCTCCGGTTTCATATGCAAATAAAAATTATTGCGCTAGCTTACGTGGTTCCGGTTCTACAGGGATTTAAAAATAGTTACCCAAAATGGAGCGTGCCCGCTCCGACCGGTTTTAAAGGGTTAAATAGTTTTACCTAATATTTTGATTTATTTCATTTTTATTCTGACGGTCCTATTGAGAGATGTAAAAAATACATTTGAGTATTTTCAAATTCATGTTTCCTGGGTCATTATTTTAATTTGCTGTGGGATGAGACAACAGGGTGATATTTACAGGTGGGCGGACTTGAGCAGGTGAGGTACTCGAGCCTAGAACAGTTGGTTTGCCCATAGGGAGCAGAGATCAGACTAATGACTAATCGACTAATCAAAGAAAAACTGGCAGATTATAGTCAACTACCAAAATAATCTTTCGTTGCAGCCCTAAATGGTTGAAAACACAGTGGCCGTGTCCATCATTTATACACAGTCTATGGAAGTAAACTGCATATCTGGTAGTTCTTACCACATCACTTGCACTGGAAAAGTCATTGTTGAGCAGGCTTTCCAGGGCCATCCAGCGGACAGGCCGGTTCTCATTATCCCCCAGACAGTGGTAATCCATGGGAAAGAGATCTCGGGCGAGGGCATTGTCTGTAATCTTCACCTGCATGTTGTCGTCAATGCTGTCGGTGGAGGGAAAGCACGGCCTTTATTTTTGACAAATTAAATTCCAAACCAAATCACCTGAAAGCTACTGAGGACAGCATGACGACAGCTAGAGTCAGGTCGCTGAAAACTTACACGCAGTTCCTTGTGGCGAGGTCTTTGTGTATGACCTCCCTGCGAGCCAAGTAGCTCATTCCACATGCAATCTGGATGGCCATGTAAACCAGGTCCTGCTGAGAGATTGCCTGAAAGGAAATGGGGGAGAGAGGGCGACAGTGTGCAGTCGAGAAACAGACAGGAAAAAGAAAAGACGGAGAGAGGACTAATGGTGACTTCTGTGTAAAATTGTTCTAGTTTTCTTTGGAACAGGACAATGTGGGTGAAATATGGGCATTACATACACCACAACTATAAATTCAACTGCAAGGAGACTGGAAAAACAAGTCTTGACATGACTTGTTTAAATGAAACCAGGCTGCTCAAAGTTTCCTTTAAAATTTTAAAGATATATACATACGCATGTACAACATGTTCCCTCATGACTAAGTGTAACAACTTTGGTGACCTCTAAACTCTTATTTCAGTGTCAACATCGAGTATAATAAGATAATTAGCACACGTCAGCATGACAAGGAGAAAAAGACAGGTGTTTTTTTGGTGCTAAAAGGGTCAACTAAGACTACATCCACATTAATCTCTGTCTAGACTCAACAGTTTCAGAAATATTTCCTCATCTATATACCTACCTCATGCAACAAGATCATTCATGTACACTGTGTAAACACAGCAGAATGTTGCGGTAGCTCAGCTGAAAGCACCGCTGCCCCTCAACAAGAGGGTCCTGGTTCAAACCCTGAGAGCGTGCTTCAATATGGAGTGTGTTGATTTTCTTGCCATCAAAAAATAAAATAATATAAAAAACCTAAGTCCTCCCCAAATGTCATTAAATCTGAGAAAAGCTCCCACCTTACCGAAGAAATAGCTAATTTTTTTGCACAGTATTTTTTAGAATAGCTAAAGAAGCCATTCAAAATTGTAGTTAATTGAGTTAAAGGGCCTGAAATGCACAGAGGTGAGTTTTTGTGCTTTTTAATTCGTGTTCTTAAGTAGAGGAGAAAACCAAATGCATTTTTCAAAGCCAAAAAACCGAAACACCCACACAACACATTTAAGCTTTGCTAAACACTGCAACCAAATCCGTTTTACACCCACTCCAAGTGCCACAATCGACGTGACACAGTCGGTTCGTTTGGTGAACACCAATATCACCATCATGACCAAAAGCAACATTTACAAGTGTTAATTTTATGATTTAGTCATATTTTATTTTGACACACAAGGAATCATGGCTAAACCATGAGCCAGTTGACAAAATGTAGGCAAAAAGGCAACCTGTCATATGCTCCAACTTGTTTTGAGCAGCCGCCTAGCCCACATCCTGATATCAGCCTTGAAAGTTTACCCAAAATGCACTTCTAGAAGTTTTTTTTTTCCAGTGAATTATCTGAAACAAGATCAAACCTCCAGAGTACCCATACGTACTTCTTCCTGTTCCTTTGATGGACTTTGTTGAAACTATGATAAATCCCTTATTGTTACATTTAAAGTTCATTACAGGGAAGAAGCAAAAAAAAAATCCTGATTGTAAACAGCACAACTTTAAGTGTGTTGCTTAAATTTCTACTACTTTGAGCATCTGAATCATTAATTTGATGCTGCATTCAAAAATCTAGTAAAGTGAGAGCCTTTATCTAACAAAAAAAAAAAAAAAAAATTCATATTATGTCGGTAAAGTTTTGCAGTCCTTCATTAAATAGACTAAAGATGAGCATCCGGCTATATTTTTCTCATGTACCATTGTGATACTCTTAAGCGTAAAAATGTTTCCTACCATACATTTGTCAGTCTACTTTCCCTTATTTTATTTTTTAGTGTATAAAATAGATTTACTTTTTTTTTTTTTTTAAACATAATATGCTTTTATTTTATTGTAATTTTCCACTTTTTAATAACAACACTGTCATGTTTTTGCAGTGAACCATGGCTAACATACAGAACAGCAGGATTTACTGCTGCAAAAACCCTAAGGCAAATACTTAAAGCTCAAAGTGATGATGGAAATATCTGAAACATGTCTCACCTACAATTAAGATGTTAGTTTGAAGCTGAAGCATGGATGTAACAAAGGAGAACACCCTGAACAGACGGACTTCACTGTCATTTATTCCTGATCAAAGTATTATGGAGTAGCTTTAGAATATCAGTCACAGATAAAGTAAAAATATAGATATGAGAAACACAGTTTTCTTAGATAAAAGCTAGACGTGACCGCACTTGGTCATTTTAGCCGTTTGGTTGCTTAAGGGTTAACATTGCTCTGAGGATTTGATCTGATGTGACGCAGAAACTCTTTTCCTCAGAGGTTTAAGCGAGTCTTGCATTAGAGAAATGAGTCTGCTTTGTCTGTGGAGCTGTTGAAGGGCTTACTGACAATAGCTCTAAGTCAGCAGGTGTGTCAGAGAAAAGACTCTCGACCGCTAACGAAGTGAGGCTGCTCCTGTAACAAACATCCCAGATAGCTGAAAAGACAACACTGAGCTCTTTAAGTAACAGCTCCAAATAATTGTGTGTATGGTTGAATTCTCTTGCATCTGGTCTGATTTACTCAGCACAATCCCCGGCTCGGATATAAACACTGGAAATGGACTTTGTTGTCTTATCTGGCAGTTGACACTGTGATGCAGGCAAAATTAATGCTTGGGACTATACCGAAATACAAAGACTTGGGCAACCAGTGAACAAAGATTAGAAGACTTTAAGTCAACCGCTCAAGCGAAACGGCTACATGTGCAGCTGCTACGAGACATTCAAACTGTGCAGAATACATCTCAGCTGTCGGTGAAAGAAAAATGTCTAAGAACAAGGTCAACGCTCCAAACCTCCTCCCTCCCTCCACAGTCACACCTTTTAAACCAGATGTTCGCTTGCAGAATAAATGTTGTGCTCTCGGAGCATTTCCCCGCGAGTTTCATCCAAGCTGGCCTGATACAGAGCTGATTTATAGCTCAGTGTTTATTGCAACACCACCAACTTAATGACTAAGTCTTTGTCTCCCGTAGCCGCCAAAGGTACGTATTGAAGCTGCCGAGAAGGAAGGTGGTGATGTGTGCCTGAAAAAGGCGTTTGATTATTGTAAATGTGTGGCAAGCTTCATCTTGTGATCGCAAAGCATTTTTCTGCATCTCAATTTTGCAGCTGATTGATTGGTTGGATCTGCTGTGGCTTTTCTCCAAGCGCATGAAAGCCTCCCTGGGGTTAACTGTACAAAAGCCCGATTGTCTCCACACAGCGAGTTAAAAACCTCTGCCCTGAGCACTGGCTTCATCACTGTATCAACAGACCTCTTAATAACAGTGTAAACAGTAGTTATTACTGTAGGTGTTACTCGCTGCTGATTGCTGCAAACACAAAATGTTCTTTCATGCTTGACACTACGATGGAATCTGACTTCTCTTTCAATCTGGGGGATTTATTTTAATGGCTTAATAAATGTTAAAGAGGAACCAAGCACACACTGACACATTTATTCTAATGGTTTTACACGCAACCTGCTCTGAGAACAGGTTCATAAATCCACAGTCTCCACTTGAATTTGGTCATCTCTAGGTCAGGGGTGCTTTCATTGTCAAGGAGTTAAATCATCTCTCTCTCATTAATCCCCACATGTTGTGAGCCTAACCATAGCAACCATCCATTTACAAATGAGATAAAGTCACATGATGTCATTTGTCTGCGGCATAACACCAGAATGGAGGCCATCAAAGCGATGGTATTCCTGCTGAACTGTATCTGCTCCTCGTTTCCTTCATTGCCAGGTCTGATTCTGGTCATGGAGTCATTTTCATGACTCAATCAATGCCTCCCTGGCCAATCAGCGGCAAACAGTCTGTTGCTGTCACATGGCTCGACTCAGCTTGCTTAGAACCTGAACAGAGTAGGTACTAAAAGCACCTGGTAACAGGTTCTAGAGCCTAATGAAAAGCCCTAACACTGAATAGTCAAATCAAGCAGAATTGGTGCTACTGGTAAAACGGTTTAAGGCAGGGGTGGGCAATTCCAGGCCCCGAGGGCCGGTGTCCCTGCAGGTTTTAGATCTCACCTTGGGTCAACACACCTGAATCACATGATTAGTTCGTTACCAGGCCTCTGGAGAACATCAGGACATGTTGAGGAGATAATTTAGCCATTTAAATCAGCTGTGTTGGTTCGAGGACACATGTAAAACCTGCAGGGACACCGGCCCTCGGTGCCCACCCCTGGTTTAAGGTGATCATGGAGGTTTTTTCCTCAGTGTTAGCTGCGAGTCTCTACATGCTGCATTGACGTATCACTTACTTTTGCTGTCAGGATCCCTTCGCTTCGAAACGTCCTGCCTGAAGAAAAAGCAGCTTGCAACTGCCTTCAAGTCGCATATTTTTAAAAATGTGTATTTATGCATCTGTTTTTTTCCCTTTAATTCTTTTATGTACTTTTCCCATTATAACCGCTGACAATGCAGGGTTTTCCTTAATGAAATATTTTCCTGTTTTTTTAATTGTTCCATAAATTTATTCAGTTTTATTTTTTGGCTCTGATATGCAGCTTTGAATTTAACATCCTTATTTTGCTTGTATGTCAAAATATTTCTTTCAGATGCTATATAAATAAAGCTATTATTTATATTAATATTACTGCAAAAGTGCCAGTAAAGACAGACCCACTCGCACACTTATGTTTCCAAAGTTGTAATGTCAGTGCTATTACACACTGCCTGAATACAGCTTGGTCATAGCTGAAAACCAAGCACTCATTACCAGACATGACCCTCCAAATTTTGTCCCACATTTGGTTTGAGACAAAAGTTGCTTGAGTAGTACGGAGCAGGTGGTTGGAACGGTCAAAACAAGACAGATGTGCCCGAAGAGATCCAGGCATGGCTGAGAACATGACTTTTAATGGTGGGGGGGGTGGTTTAATATTGCTTTTGATTATAGTTTGTCTGCTGAGCTGAAGCCTCACCTGTGGGTTGTTAGCCTCAGCTAACTTGCACTGCCGCAGGAACTGCTTCAGATTACCCCAAGCCATGAAAGGCAGCAGCACCATGGGCTTCTCTCCATCCTCTGTGCACACGTGGCTTATGGGAAGCAGATTTCTTAAAAGAAAAGAGAAAACAACCAACTGAGGAAACAGGACCTGAGTGTACCAGATCATCATTTCTGCTCATGTACAAGTTTACTGCACATTAAAGGAGGACTAAAGGATATTATCATCCAAACCACCAAAGAGGAACTGTCAGCAAATATGACTGAGCTGATGTCATGCAGAGGAAAGAGGAAGGCGTGGGACATCGTGACGACAATCTTTTCCACATAAGTACACTGCTGTAAGGCTGCTGTAAATTTCGGGTAAAATCTGCCGAAGAAATGCTGCTTTGACCTGGAATTGCACCTGTTCTGCTAATTTCCTGTTCCACGTATTTATTCTTAGCCACTACTTTCATATAATATTAAAAAATAATATTTCGTATATTAATTCAAAAATAATCCTTGTTCATCTTCACTGGGCCTTGCTGCAGTCCATGCTCTGTCTGAAAGAAAAAGACGGTTTAGGGATCTAACCCCTCTTGTTAAACAAACCTTCTAAATGGCCGCTTCTCTTGAGCAAAACCTTTGGTCGTTGGGGCTTCTGTAAGATGATTACATGAGGGGTTTGTGCCTTCACTGATGCCATAAAGTGGGGAAAAACTGGAATCGAGTGTTTAGCTTTTGGCTTTTATATGAAATGGGTCAAGTTTGAGCTGAACATCCACTACTGGGAGAAGATATATTTGAAGAACAATTTTATTTTTGAATTTTTTAAATTTTCATGAAGTCTTAAGACAAAACACAAAGCTAACAACAAATTGATTTCACAAATGGCCATTCCCTAAAAAAAATCCATGCTGACGTTTGGGCCATAAAACTGTGTCAAGAACATAAAAATCACATATATCAGATACCCAGATACCCTGTTTGCCAATCTTCAATAGGAACATCCACCATTTTATCAGTATGTTCAAGAAAACAAAAAAGAAAAGGTCTCCTTTGAATAAATTCAGAGCCTTTCAGATAATAGATTTGATTACAAATGTCACAAAGACTGACTTCGATTCACACTCCTTGTTAAGGTATCAGCCCTGTTTGCAAACATGTGGTGTTCTTTCATCAATGTTTAAATTGAGTCTTTTAAGAGACGACCACAGAAACTGGGCTGGCATGCTATGCTCAAGTGTTAACAAGACATCCAACCGGTGACGTAAGACACAAACCATGTTGGTGTTGTGACATTTCTTTTGGCTTTCAAAATAAACTCGCATTTCTAAAGAAACTGTAATTAAAAAAATTATGAAAAACTCTGATGGGACGGTAACTGTATGACCGCAGCTATGATTCCTTATATGATGCCGAACAATAGAGTCTTTTTTTTCCCTCATGTGCATCAACAGGATGCCTGAATATTTAATATTCTCTAAAGGCCCAGCTATGTGTATATGTGGCAAGATTTACCTGTGATGAAGGCCACGAAGTTTGCAGCTTTCAGTCAACATCATCGTCACCTGCACCTCAGAAGCATGATCTGAAAAATTTTATTGGACAAAAAAAAACTAAACATTTAAATGAAAAACAACAAACTTGGAGCAATGAGCGTCTGTTGGTGCCATGTGGCGTTTGATTTTTATCATTTCATTGCAGTTTCTCTGCCAGCAGTCATTTGTAGTGGGAAACTTCAGGGGAAAACGGACTTGAGCAAGTTTTTAATCTGCGTTTGCAGCTTTGCCATCGTCTAGTACTTAAGGAAAGCAGTATTGTTCCCTTCCCAAAAGGCGAATGAGGAGGAAGTAAAGAGTTTAACAAAGCCAAAACTGGCATGAAGACATTGTTCGCCGAGTGGTATCCACCCCTCACTGAGTAAACATGAGAGAATAGAGAGGTCAAAAGGCAACTGGCAGAGAAAGCCGACACATGCCGCTAACAAAGAACCTGACAGTCCTGCGTACGGGAGCTGCTTCGCTGGCATGCAACCCTGCAGCGTGAGTCAAATTCTTGTGTCTGTTTATTGGATTGAAACCCATATAGGGTCATCGGCTGAAGCTAGCAGTGAAGTGCCTACTGTTTCTGAGAGACAATGGTTGGGTAACAATCATCGGTGCTCATCCGCAGGGCATAAAAAACAACTCCAAACTGCACCCTGACGTGTTGGTTATGTTTCAGTTAGCAGATATTCGTCATCCCGCCCACATCTTCAGTGTTACAATCATGTTTCAGTTCAGTGATGGAATCGCAGCGCTCACTCATGCGGGCGTTGTGTGCCACAAATCTGCTGTTATACAACACTGTGCAAAAGTCTACAGCCATTTTTTATTTGTATTTTGCTTCCAAGGAGAGGAACTTCACTGAAATTATTAAGGTGGTTTTGAGCAATAGCTCTCCAAATTTTCTGAAGGTCTTTAAAACAGTTTTTCTTTGGACATTGGTTTCACTGAGTGAAAGTGAGTGAAATAAGAACTTAAATCAATGGACCAACCACTGTTGTGTTTCTATATAACAGTTAACGTAGCAAAGAACCAGCCTGTACATTTCATTGTATGGCACAGGACCCCACGCAGCACTGGCAATGAATCTAACCGGGCCACATAAAAGCCAAATGACCTGGCCTCCAAACTCCCCAGATCCTGATTGGATCAAGCATCCGTGAAATGTCCCACAGCCGACCGTTTGTGGGAAATAGATGTTTGGTAGCCATCATGTAGAACAGTAACCACCATTATTTTTCCCCATTTTAAAGCCTAATAAACTTTCATTCTAGGCCGGTCGAGGACTTAATAAGGATAAAACTTAAATTAAATCACAATTCATATAAAATTAAATCCTGGTGCTAAACTATGCATGTCTGCTTCTTTAATCTGATTCTCATCTCCCAGTGTAACCCTTGGAATTAAATACACCTTCCAATATTAAAAAGGTGGTTTTAATGTTTTAGTTGAAGGTAGCAGGACTCGCAGTGTGAGAATGTCACTAAAATGTAACTAAAAACAGGATCTATGAGGACCGTTATGTTTATTTAGGAGACTGTGTGTGAATTAAAAAGCAACCAAGAATCAGTAGAAAATGTTTTTATCGAAAAAGCTTTACAACAGCAGCACAACCTTCAATAGGATTTTCAAAGCACCTGTTCAAAAAGTTCAAATGTGGAAAAACAAAACAAAACATAACTTCACCTTCAAACCGATATCTGAAGGAGAAAAGTGAAGCTGTCTGTATGCAGATAAACCGCTCAGTTTGCTACCACCTAGCAGGCTGACCTTACTAACAGTTTTACTCATGTTGCTGCTACCATATCTGCAGCACGCAGCCACGAGTCTAAATGGGGTAAAGGGTGTAGTCTACTACATTTACTTTTTTGTGTGCTTTGTTTTTTCTTTTATCAATAGAAAATAAAAATGTAAAAATAAATGATCAGATTATATTATTGCAGTGGTATATATTCTAATGATATTACTCCGATGTACTGGCCTGGGGGTAGAAAAGAAATATTTCCACTGATCTGCTGCATGTGCACACAGATATGCAGACTACAGTGCATGTGAGCGTGTTCCCCCTCAGTAACCTCATTCCTTTGAATAACCCTGAACATACTGGGTAAAGTTACTTATCGACAGAATGACAGGGATAAACCTGAGTGGCCAATATTTTCATTTCTTTTACAATCTGTTTACTTAAGCTGGAACAGGGAGCATACCTTTCACGGTCTTCACAAAGACCTGCTTCTCCTTACTGGGGTCCTTTTCATCCAGCAGCACGCCGTGGAAGATCCGGCCAAAAGTGCCTGTCAAAGACAAAACGCAGGTTTTTAATCAGAGGAAAGGGGTAAAAGAAAGAAAGCCAGGGGCGACTGTTTCAAAGATTGAAATGTCACCTCACTAAGAGGCTACCATGCCTGGCTGATTAGTGAACAGAGGCAGACACGCTTCTGCTTAAAATGCCTTGTTGCTAAATGGGATGAGGCAGTTTTGGCTGCTTTTCACTAAGGCGATACAAAGCAACAGCAGTTCAGTCTAGCTCAGAGGAGCTTTCATCACTCAGACCAACTGAGAAAAGCTTACGATGTGGAAAGGCCAAGTGAGCATGTTCATCATCTCCTTTGTCTAAACTGTCACCCTGTAGCTCCAGGACTTTTTGAGCTAAAATGGCATTTAAGCACATAAACCATCAACATAAACTTAGAAAATATCTGAGCCTGAGGGCCAACTATGCCTTGTGTTTCAACAGGAAAGAAGTCGAAGCTTAACAACAGGGTTAGTGCCTCTCTCCCGCCTTCTTCGTCAAGCCTGTCGGGACCTGCTGGCTCCCAAAAAACACAACTCCACTCCAAGTTCACCCCTCTGAGACGTGACCTTCTCTGTCTTTGTTGTTTAAACTCAAATCTTATTAATAATACATTTCATATCATTTTGTTTGCACGTCAGCCGAATACCAGAAGTTAGAAAGTGGGTTTCCTTGCAGAAGGCTCTGGAGAAAACTGATAATACAGAACAGAGCAGAGCAGTGCTCCAAACCTTGTAAAGTTTTTTGCTTTATTTTGTGTCAATATTTTCATCAGGAGTAACTATGTGCGTAACTAGGTGAAACCCCCCCCCCCCAAAAAAACAAACCAAAAACCTTTTGCAAAGTCATCATGTCACCTCGGAGGGAAATGGGTATCATAACACTCTAACAGCTGCTCATTTCACTTGCCTGACTTCTGGCTTGCTGTGGCGCGTCTTATGGGAATAGAGTGCGATTGGCCACGACTCCCATATGAAGGCAACGTGCTACACGTGCTACCAGAGGGAACAGAGTGTGAATTTTGACATGTTGGCTGTAGTCACACTTCCTGTACCACAGCGCGACTGTGCCTGGCTTTAGGACTTCATAGCAGGAACTGCACTGCTTGTGAGCAAAAAATTTTGCAATCCCACACACGTTAATGTGACAGAACATTTCCCAGATATTAAACCGGTAGCTGTGCAAAGCATGCACAACACCACTTGCTGGGAATTCTGTGCTGATGTTTGATTGCATCTTGTGGTGGAGGTCAATGTACAACTATTATCCATCATTGATAAAATCATGAGCACCCTTCTGCACCACTTACTGGATCCCCCTTTTTAGCAAATGTCTACTTTTATACATCTGAGGGGTTAATCTTTCCTAAAGATGATCATCACATGATCATCACAACAAATCCACTCTAGCTTCAGTAAGATCAATGCCAAATGAGAGGTAACACTCTTAACAAATGTCTGTAAACATCTGGGATCAATATAATCCCAGTTTGTTTTTACAATTACGTTATTACTGCAAGTTTACATACATGAGTCAACTTCAGGCCCACAATCTAATACTATAGTGCATGAATAGTTTATAAAGGCAGCAAGTAATCTCCATCTGTCTTTCCACTAGTTCCTGTTCTCTGAAGAAACTCCAAAACCTCTCAAAGGTTCTCCTCTCCAGTCCTAGCAGTTTGTTACTTTATGAGCTCTTTGGAAAACTTCTTAAAAACATATTATTATTCGTTACTAGGAGAAACATTTTTTTAATCTTTGTAAAATATTTCATTTCTTTTAGACACGAGGCTTTTTATTGTACACAACCTCTTTAAAGTAAAACTAGTGTATCAGAGAAAGAGTGGTGCTTCTGTTACATTGTAAACAGAAGCAGTGACTAAACCACTGAAGGCTGTCAAGCAGCATTTAAAAACAGAACACCCACATTTTTCTTCTCCATTGTGTTGTATGCACCCTTGGGTAAATGTTACATCATTCACTCTAAGCCCCGGTGTGGGCCAATATCCAGAAAACGAAGCACAGTTTTGTTCAGTACCTTTACTCCATGACAAAGCTGAATAGTCTCCAACGCGAGGAGCACAGATCGAGCCAAACCAAAGCCCCGACATTTAGCTTTGATATGAAGCCAAAGAGAAAAAGATTGAGAAAATTCAGTGTCTAAGGCTCTCTGTTAGAAACTCATATGCCTCAGCAGAAATGAACTTTTACTATTTTGATGTTCTTGGCAACTTTTTATTGATCTGATGAGGCATGCTTGTACTCCACAGCAGGAAAAATAAACCACATTCATGAAGCGTATCGTCACTATTATGCTCACAATACGCTACAAATAAACATGGGATTTCTCAATAACATTTGTATAATTTTGATGGTAATTTAAACATCTTTTTAAATTCCTTTATGACTTCTATGCCTGTGAAACGAGACTGCAAGGTAGAGGTGACCTTCCTCACCTGTGCAAGGTTAGGACTTTAAAGAAGGCCAAGCCCATCCTGGGTGATCCTTTACATTCCTCATCAAAAGAGTTTAAGTTGCCTCTGACAGACTCACAAACTCGTTTGTCCCAACTCTGTTCACTATGTTTTTAATATTGCTTTCTTTAATAAAGACATCCTTCAACTATATCACTGAACTTTCAATTTTGCCACAAATTATATTTATATACAAATTGTGTATTTAACCTCATTTTTACCATGTTGTCAATGCCCATGGACTCCCATGTTTAAAGATCTCACTTTACAGGAGAAATAAACAAGCTGATGAGTGCTGACCTAACGCAAGTGGCCAACATCATTGCCAGCATTCACTCTTGTACACCGTGTACAAGAGTTAGTGTTTTGGTGCCTACAGCACCAAAACACTAACCGAAGTTGATCCACTTCCCTCCAGCTGGCAGTCGCTGCAGGCTGCCTCAACATGTTACATAGTTACACTTCTGTGGAGGTGCAAGTCGGGTTAGGGTGTAAGATACGGTGTAGGGTTTCAGAAGTGTTACAGTGCTGATTTAAATCCCACACTGAGGGCATGGTTTCACAACACAGGCAGCTGTAGCCAATTAGTGTCTGCTAGGCCTCAAAGTCAGTTTGCTAAATAATCTATTAGTGTGAAGTGTGACTATCTGCGTCTATGAAACGTGTTTTGGCTTCTGTTATTCATATGTTTCTAAGTCATTATTTTATTCGTGTTTAGAGAAATCTACTTATAAAAATTTAAAACAATAACAAGTGTTAATATCACCTTTCAGATTCAGCTGAGCAGCAGGAAATACACAGACGGATAGTTAAAATTCATCAAAGTCCAGTTTTGTAACAAGCTTCCTGACTATTCCCGATAGTGGCAGGAATATTCGTAACTACTGTTGCTACAATCCTACTGGTTTCTAAAGGTGTGCTGATGTATCCTGGCAAGCTTCAACCACACAAAATCTTTTCAAACAACTTCACTGCCAACAGCAGATAAACTATTTCTAAGGCCTTTAGAACCAGACATATTTCAACTAGAAATGTTCAAATACTAATTTTAATACTATTAATTTTTTTTTTTTTTTCAACATTTCGTCTTTTCCTTTTTCTCTCTGTTTATGTTCTTTATATAGAAAACTCAGAACATGACAAAAACACACAGGCTGAAAAGTTAAATTAACAAACGTTCGATGCTGGATGAAGCATAACAAGATTATTCATGACTGCAGGACCGAAGCTCCTTAAAATCTGTTTCATTTCATGCGTATACAGACTAGATCACACAAATGACTCAAGTCTCCCTGGAAATGTCGCTAAAAGGCAAAACACCAGGGCATAGGCCCAAAATACTGGGAAGAGAAATACCTTCATGTAAGACGTCTCGTAGTGTGACTCGCTCCCTTGAGATTGCAATATCTTTAACTTTAGCTTTGGCCTCCATCAGAGTCACACTCCTCAGGTCATTCTTCTCTATGCGCAGAGATGGGTAACCTGCAAAGACACACAAAAAAAAATAAATAAATGAACACATTTCATTAATTCATGAAACCTGCTGTGTATGCATTATGTGCTGCTGTGACATTTTAGTTCAGTTTGTCTTCTCCAACAACTTTTTAAAGGCCATGAATGTGACAAGTTAATGCAAAGTTTGTTTGTTTTTACAGCCAATTAAATAGGCTGTAAACACATTCCTAATTAGACCTGAAATTTTTTATTTTTTTTAAAGAAATAGAAGAAATATTAGTACATTCTGAAAATCAGTGTTGAACAGCCTGAGATGTCCTAAGAAATGTCTAAAGATGTCCCCCCCAAAAAATCTTAAAATGTGACATTTTTGTATCCAAACATCAACCATTAATTAAACAATCTGTCTAGGCATCTGCTTTGCACAAATACTTAAATTGCACTAATATACCCAGACTAGCAGTGTATTTTATTTAACAAACAAACAGTTAATTTACTGTAACTTGCATACTTTGTGGAGCCTACTGGAGGGCCAGTTTTGGCCCCTGGGCCACATATTTGACACCTGTGGTCTTAATTTCGTTTGCAGAAGCATCAAAGTACCAAAGGATGAATAACAGCTTGAATATGATGTCTTCACTGTAATTTCTCGTTGATCAAAGTACACAATCACCAAAATAATTTGATGCTACAACATGATGTATGCAGGTCCTGCTGCTGGGTTGACAGTCTTCTCCTCACGCAACAGCCTGTGTGCTGGTATCCCTTCCACTCTTGCCACACTGCGATGCGAGACGCAGCAAACTCTCTTATCTGCATATACATGTTTGGCATCCTGGAGGAGTTGCACAACCTGTGCAACTTGAATGGTCTGCAGGCACCTTGTTTTTGTTTTTTTCATTGCTTCTGTGAAATCAGACCAGAGGGAGCAGCAGTTTGTGCCCACTATGTGCTAAAACCATTCCTTTCTTGTTTTTTTTGAGGGTCGTCTTGCAGTGGCTTCTCCCGTTTTCACGTCGATTTGCACAAAAGCAGGTGAAATGGATTCACAATGGTAAAATAAAACGATCCAACTGCAATACATATTTTCTTTCTACTAATAATACTACTACTACAGAAACAAAGTAAAATTTGTTTTATAAGAAGTAAGAGATGATCTTTGTTTAAACATCCAAAAAACAAACAAACAAACAAAAAACCCAAACCCTGAAAATCATAATTAATGACGGAACATTTCTGCTGGAGATGAAACAGCAAAGGAAATGACAAACACAAATTAGAAAAAGTAATCCTGTCATAAATGATTCCACTTTGTCATTTTACTCACTTTTTATCTATGTCGCTTGAGGGTTAAAAGGCACACATAATCCAAATCTAAACAAACCTCTTACCAAATGACTGACACATTTTTTAAACCTGGATTAGCACACAAAAACAACCTGGGAGCTTCTGCTTCAGATCAAAAGTGTCATATTTCTTCTAAAATATGTAGACTCAAAGAAAAGAAATGACAGCACTTCCAGGAAAAAGCCACACATGTACAGTACCCTGCACATGTTGCATCACAGCAACTTCATGCAAAGTCCTGTGTTACAGCACATCTATTACATAACCTCCCCACGTACTTGCTGTTATTAACTGCTGGTTTTCAGAGGCGAGAGTTGAAGTCATAAAGTTCCTTTAGATTACGCACACACATAAACAAACACAACAGTTAACAAATGCTAGCTAAAGAGGCACTTAGAAACCAAAGAGCTCTTCCTGTAGAAAGAAAAAGATCTGAACCAGAGTCAACAAGAATCAATGACCCCTGATCTAAACTCGTCATGTGTATAAAGCACATGTGTCAACAGAATCAGTTTCTTCCATTCCAGCCTCTCCACCACTACGGGCAAGACCAAAGATGCTGGCATAGGATGTCAGGACTGTAAACCTGCACAATGCTGGAATGCGCTACCAGACTGTCAGCCAAAAGCTTGGTGAGGAGGTGATAACTGTAGGGTGTGATTACTTAAAAATAGTGGAAAATATAAAACGACCATCAAGCACCCTCAGTCTGGAGCCCCATGCAAGATCTCCTCTCATGGAGTCAGGATGATCATGTCCACAGACAGTGGCGGTCCTAGCCTGTTTGGCGCCCTGGGCGAACACTCCCTCCGGCGCCGCGCCCCCCCCCCCCACACACACACTAAGGATTGTACATTAACATAAAACTGTTGTCGGAACCATACTGAATTTCACCAGAGAAACATACACACACACATATGAAGAGAGAGGGAGTATGCATAGTATGCAAACGGCTACCAAACAGCCATCATAATTCGTCATACAATGAGAACAGGACAAATCAACAATTGACACTGACTAATTAATATTAAAATCTGTAACATAATGTATTGTTTGGAGTTTAGTCTGTTACTCTTGCTATTTTTACCATTTCTTCTTGGAGCAACTGTAACCCACATAATTTCCTTAGGGATTAATAAAGTATTCTGATTCTGATTGTTTCAGGATGACCTGCCATTATCCAATGACACATCTGCTTACCTATAACTTTTGCTCGTTTCTCCTCCTCTTCTTTTCTCTTTTTTCTAAACTGAGCCCCTGATGGTTTTGAACTTTTCTTGTCCATCTACCATTGGTTTTAATTTTGCACTCCAGTATGAACACCCATCCCCCAACCCGAGGATCACCACAACATAACCTAATAGACCTACACCTTAGTTCACAGATTCACTTTGTCTAGGGTTTATTTCTGGGATTTCGCACAACCCAGGATTCATGAATCATGAATACATAATGGGTTTGGATTTACAACATTATAAATGAAATGTGCTCTATTTGGAAGCAGACAGGGCTCCTCCCCTTTCGACGGGTTATTTGTGAGACTTTAAATAATCAAACTGTAAATTTTAAATTGTTATTGATCCCTTTACCCCTAGTCCTAAAGTGTAGATTTATTTTCTTACTCTTCTTATATATATTGTTTGTTTACTTGCACTGCTGTAACTGGAGCCTCGTCGTCTCGTCTCTCTATATACTGGACTGTATGTAGCTGTCTGGTAGCAGAGATGACAATAAAGTTTACTTTCACTTCAGCAGCAAGCAGGCGCACTGAGGGCTCTCACGCTCACTTTTCGCACATAGAATTTCGAAAAAACATCGGTGCAAATTATAAGTCTGTATCATGATGTCTGGTGTTTTCGTGTTTGTTGGTTTGTTTTTGTTTTATTTTGCGGGTTGGTTATTAAATGCTGCTCCATCCAGCCAGAGAATCCCCCGCCGCCCCGCCCTCTCCTCCCTGTGCCGCAGGCAGCAGGCGCACCTCACAAACGGAGGGCGCCCTTACTCCCAGCAAATGGGCGGCAGAAAACCGATCGGTGCCTATGACATTCCCAATATGCGCTGGCATGACGTCGGGGCAGCATGAGTACGAGCAATTTTTATTTATTTTTTTTGCCGATGCCCGTGATGCCTCCCCCCACCACGATGCCGCCCCGGGCAACTGCCCGTGTCGCCCGTATCAAAAACCGCTACTGTCCACAGAATACATTTCTGTGGTCCTGACTCCCTTGATATCCTCAACACCCTCCTCCTGTGTAGGTTTTGGGCTGATCCATCACCAACACTAACACAGGAGGAGCACGGTGGAGGAAGTGAAAACAGGATCTTAAATGTCAAAACATTTAGACGTGGAGAAATATGCCATAAATGCCTCTTCTTAAAGCTCTACTGTCACAGTGTGGCAAAAACTATCATGGTGCAGAGCAATGCTGCCCCCTACAGGTCAAACTATGAGCAGTGATTATCTCAACAATGTAAACCAGAACGTGGTTGGGACTGAGGCAACTGCACACAATCAATCCTAGTACTCCGAGCCCGACTTCTCAGGCAATTTTTAATTTTATTGCGTTTTTCTTAAAATTCTAATTATGTTTATGTGTTTTATTTAGACTTAAGGAGTTTCACGGATCTATTTCATTTTGGTTCTTGTTTCAGTTCAAGAAAACCCAATACCAGATCAAAGTATCCCACAGTGTTCTTAACCATAAGGAAATGATTCCAGATTTGCCAAAACCCTGTTCTTTTTTTGTTAGTTTTTTTACAACCCAAATTTAAAAAAAAAAAAAAAAAAATGCTGGAAAATGGACATAAAAACAGAAAGCAATGACTTACAAATCTCACAGACCCAAACTTCACAAACTGAGAAAATGTACCATTTCAAGGGAAAAACATCAATTCGAATTTGATGAAGGTCTTAAAAAAAAGTTTGGACAGGGCCATGTTTATGACTTAACAACAGTCTGTAACTGTCTGGGTGCTGAGGAGAGCAGCTGCCAGACTTTTGGGAGAGGAATGTTCTTCCATTCTTAGAGGATTCTGGCTGCTCAGCAGTCCTGGATCTGCTTTGATCTTCAATGCTCCAAATGTTTTCAGTTGGTGAAAGAGCTGGACTACAGACAGCCAGTGTGGCACCCAGACTGCAGTATGCGGTTCAGCATCATTTTTGCTGAATTGTGCATTTCTGCATCATGTTTATATGATGACTTCTTTGCAGATCACGGGAATCCAATATTCATTGTCAGCCTTGTCCTTTGCACAAAGACATTTCTCTGTATTCTCTGAATCTTTTCATGACATTATGCACTGAATATGACGAAGAAATAGTCACAGCCTTCTCAATTTCATATTGAGGTATACTATTCCAATACTATTCAAAATTTGTAGTTGGAGGTCTTTGCAGATTGGTGAAACTCTGCCCATCTTCACTTCTAAGAAAATCTGCCTCTCTAAGGCTACGTTCACACTGCAGGTCTTAATGCTCAATTCCGATTTTTTGATCAAATCCGATTTTTTTTGTCTGGTTGTTCACACTACAAATAAAATGTGACAGCAAACATGCTCTAGAGTGAACAGTTCATAGCCCTCAAAGCGGCCCACATGCGCAAAAGAAGACGTCACACACAACGCGCTCTGTTTATGGAAGTAAAAATGGCGGCTACAGAGCTAGTAGGTGTTGTTGCAGCAGTCTATCAATTTCTGCACAGTCGTAGCCGACAGAATTTTGACAAATTAATTAGAGAAAGAAGGACACTGAGAAAAAAGAGAGCCCGTCCTTTAGCAATGGCCGCCATGCTTTCTCGTTTGTCTTCTCCGGCGCTGATAACTGGCGTCTGTCTTGTGACAGTGACGTAAAAGACGGATTTAATGCGACATGACCATTCAAACAGCAGTCGCTTTCTAAAGCATCAGATATGTTTCAGATTCAGTACCACAAAGTGACCCAGGTCGGATTTGAAAATATCAGATTTGTGCTGTTCAAACTGTCTTACCATGATCGGATATAGGTCGCATAGGGTCAAAAAAGTTGGATTTCATGCGCTTTCGCCTGCAGTGTGAACGTAGCCTAAGATGCTCTTTTTAGACCCAGTCATGTTACTGACCTGTTATTTGGCAGCGAAATGTTTCACCAGCTGTTTTTTTGTTTTTAGTACCACTTAATTCTCCAGCCTTCCGTTTCCTCCCTCCCGACTTTTTTAAAGGTGTGTTACTGCGATCAAATCTAAACTGAGCTAATATTTGTCATGAACTAGTAAAATGTCTCAGTTTAAACATTTAATATGATTTCTATGTTCTATTGCGAGTAAAATGTGGATTTGTGAGATTTGTCAATAAAAACAGAATGTAACAATTTGCATCCCAGCTTTTTCAGAAACATGGTTGTATTTTAAAGAAGATAATTTTAGAAAAAAGGGTAAGAGGAGGAGAAAACTTGCATATTCACTGATTATGATTTCTTTAAACTGGGAGTCAAAACTCAAATAAATTCAATTATACAAAATTATAAAACAGAGAAAGTCAACCTCACAGCCTAAAACCATCTACCAGAGGATCTTCAGGATTCCTTGAATAAAACACTAAATGATTATGAAATATGATATTGATTGAGTCGAAACTATTGTAAATAATGATTTTATATGGTGACAAAGAATGCCACTAAAAAGCAGGTGAGATGTACAGCTTAAGATTTTGACCTGTACATGTAGCCAAGACAAATATAAAACTTGAAATGAAAGGAAAAAACAAACCAACAAAAAAACAGGGAGTTGATTTCATCCTGCTGCTCACAATATCCTAACTATAATACACAGCAGGTAATTAACGTCCCAGAAACTTACTTTTGGTTTCATGAGGGGGAGCACCAGGGTTTTGGAAGGAGGAGGCAGCAAGCTGGAGTATGGGTGGAGAACCAGGGTGGTTGTCTGAAGACGAGACGAGAAGGGCAGGGAGGGAGTGGCGGGTGGGAGAAGGTGAGAAAGAAGGGGTTTAATGGAGAAAGCACACAAAATCACAACATGACCTGAATGAATGAGTGGATGTGTAACTCTTGCTGTAACCTTTCAGCTCAAAACATCCATCAAACCAGGCATGCTCACTAGGGTGAGGACACTCATCCACCAGGGGCGGAGTTAAACAGGGAGGGGAGGCAGTTCAGTTGAGATAATCACATTTAGCAACAAAGGCTTACGACACACAAGGAGAAAAGGCAGTGGGGTTGAGATGAGGGTTGAATCCACAAGAGGGCAGCGATGGATCATTTACTGACAAAAAACAGATGTGTGTACAGCTGTGGTACTCAAACAGCCTCAAACGCACACCTCTCCCACCAAACTGAAAGAGGCACATCATCATTTCATGTCCACCCTGCAACAACATATCGTCCTATGTGTAATATCTGATGACGACCTGTAGACTTCTTTGTACTTAATGCATCTTAGGAACACATTATTTTAAATCTGAAAACTAGTTATCCCATCATTTTATCTGAATGGGATAAGAAGAAATGTGAGTTGATTCTAGCAAAGGAGAAAAACAACCAACTGCCTCACAGACAAATTTGCAGCAGCACGCGCACTCATCTAATGTTTATTATTGTCTTGTGAGTGTCTTGATGCGTGCTCAATCATCCAGGTAATTAAATCCCAAAAGGTTGATTCTGTTCAACGCTACGTCCGGATGAACAGAATCAGCCTTTCGGGATGTCTTGTGAGTGTTCACAACACCTGAAAAAGAGATTTTATATATTTATTATCAACTGTGAACTGATTTAAAACACTAGATGCTTGGCCTGTTCTCCCCACGTCTGCGTTTACAATGTGCCAACCACTAAAACAGGCCCGTTTTTCTCCTCTTACTGCTGTCTGACACAAAGCACATGGTGAGGACATTTACACATTATTCCCACAGTAACAGGTCACAAGGAGAGGAGCAACAACAACAAGAAAGAAGATAGCATTACTGCGGGAACTGTTTGCTTCATTACAATCATATGATACCAGTTAAGCTAACTGAGTCATTCACAGCCAATTACTGCATTTGGAGAAGCATCCATGTTTGGAGAAACCCGAGCAAGAGAAGAAAATATGTGGAAAACTGAATCACTTGTTGTTGGTTTTTTTTTTTTAATGAAACTTGAACAGATGTTTCATCTTGTGACATACGAGCCTGAAGGGTGTGGTGTACGGGAGGTAAAATCTTACTGGTAACAGGGGCGGCGTTGTTTGGAGTGTCAGCCCTCAGGTACTGCGTGGTCTGGGTGGACGGCTGAGAAAGGCCCTGTGAGCTTCCACTGTCACTCACACTGAAAGACACAGAGTAGTATATTATAAGTAAAAAAAAAACAAAAACAAACAGTCCTTGATAAACATCCTCCGTCCGTTAACAAGTGATGACCCTGGAAGTACAGCAGGATATATGCATAGTTAAAAAAAATGTAAAGCACAGGATAGTCATTTTCTTTCAGTCAGTCAGGTCATAGTTTTAATTGACAGTCACATGGCTCAAGTGACTGTCTTTATAGTGTAAGACCCTATTTGGTGACAGTGAGAAAGAAAAACTCCCTTTTAACAGGAAGACACCTGCAGCAGAACCATGATCAGGAAGGGGCGGCCATCTGCTGTGACTAATGAGGGTGAGGAGGAGGAAGACAAAAGACACATTTTTGGGAGAGTTCTATAATAAATACTAATAATTACTACTGATTAAATTCAGTAGTGGTGTATAAACACACAGAGAGTGAGGACAAGAATTAATGTTCAGTGCATTATGTGAAACATCCACATAAGCCTATTGTAGAATAACTCAGAGATGGTTCAGGGTGACCCAATTTAGCCCCAACTATGAGCTTTATTTAAAAAGAAAGTTTGAAGCCTTTTAAGTACTTTTGAGTCTTGAAAGTAGAGAAGGTGTCCGTCTCCTGAATCCTTTAAGAGGTCTTTAAGATATGACGTGGCCCTTTTATTGAAGATTTTGTTTGGGAGGAGAATGATTTTAAATTCAGAATTGAATTTAAAAATGTCTAACATGATAAGTGTGTTAGCTTGTTAAAATTTCTGACTGCCCCAATGGCAAACCCTATCTGAATGTGCTGATCTAATTTCACATTGATAACCTGTGCAAGCTTCTTCTAAAGTGGAGATTACAGGAAGAGGTCACTCATGTATCAGGGTGTAAGATTGCTTTGGAAGCAGAACAAGCAAAAGAACCATACCTGTCCTCCATCTCCACTCTCTTCATGCTGTGCAGGTGTAGGATGGCCAGAATGATGGCCACGAGGAAGATGACAATGCAGCAGACACTCACGCTTATATAGAACACCTGGGTGGAGGTGGTGGGAGCGGTAACACCATCTACTGATGACACAAAAATGTCACACATTAAGAATCAGGCAAATAAGCCACTCTGAAAAATGAGGGGGAAAAAAGGGGGGGGATTACAGCATAAAAAATCCATCCATCATCGCATGATGCAAAAATATGATGCAAGGCCACCGGATGAAAAAAGGCACACATGGAAAAGAAAGTATTAGAGCACCTCGGGCTCCACTCAAGAGTTAATGGAGACCTGGAAAAGCGGTGACTGTGCCCGGGATCCAGCATCTGAGAGCTGTTCTCATCACCTCTCTAAAAGCCTCAGAGGGCCCCGGGTTCCTCGGGCCTACCCAAGCAGAAGGGAGACGACCCACTAATGGTGCTTTGCTTCAGGGAGGCTCACACAAGTCTGAATAGATGAGAACAACCACTCCAACTCTGAGGGGTGGGTGGGAGCTGACAGAGTGGTCTTCAATAGCACAATGAATCCTTCTCTTTAGCCCTCGATTCATTTTCTTTTTTCCTAATGAAGACCGACTACTGAAGCCTCCTATACAGCTGACTTCATAGTAATTTAACATCTGTCTCACTAGGCTGATGCCACCTGTGAACAATACATGCAGCAGGAAGAGGGGGAGAAGGTGGAAAGTTTACTTACAGTCAGGTCGAGGGAGAGAGTTATTGTTGAGAGGAATGGGGATCTTTTCAGAATCGATTCCTGTTTGTGGAGGGGGGAAAAAAGGGAGAGAGAGTGAGAAATACATAAACTTCAGTCAACATCAAATTATCAAAATATACTCAAATGATGCTAACTTCTAGCTCGGACTTGGCTTTATTAACATAGGCTTGGTGTAACCTCTTATTTCAGCCTCTGTTTTAGAGCCTTTTATAAACCCATGCTCCTGATGATTATTAATTAATTTTAAGGCTGGTATGAGAACTTTAGCCAAGTGTTTTTGCTTTTCTCCAAAGGAGAAAAAAAAATCATTCATATAACTTGACTTCAATCCATATTTCTTCTGGTGGTTTAAACCAACTTTTCTTCTCACTGGTTCACCTGTATACACTATCACGCCTGTAAACACTTTTTCCCCTAAAAACAGAAAATGAAATTTAAACTTCTTCTCAAAAACAAGTTCCATCCACAACCAACAGACTATGACGTGATGTGATGTGTGAATGCAAAACATATAACACTGAAAGAAGAAAAGTAAAAGCACTCAGTGAAGTTTAAAAATGCTCATGATAACAGATAACATTTTTTACTTTCAGTTTCTTTGACCACATGGACCCAGGAAATATGGGACCTTGGATTTCCACCACATATCCTGAACTCCAAGGATAAAGCATTTCAGACCAATACCACAGTGATACATAACAGCTGAGCGTGACAAGTAATTTATCCATACAACATGACAGCAACACAGAAAATGTGGTTTAAATTAAAAAAATTTTTAAAAAGCATGTCTCTACTACACAACGGGGAATTTTTTTTTCCTAAATCTTTGGTGCAATTTATTATAAAGCCCAAAAGCAGCTCATTTATCTCAACATTAAACAAAAAGCTCTGCTCCAAACAGAAGAACACAAAACACAAACTCTTCACTCTGTTAGTTTGGTCTTGTTTAGAGGCTGATGATGAAACCCTTGAAAAGTTGAGCAGTTAACTTATTTTGACAACAAGTTGCGATCATAAAACAGCAAACACGGACAAACATTTTCAGCGCTCTCCGGTGTCACTGCAGGCAGCGACAGGGAGGAATGACTGCAACTCGGGCACACAAAGAATCTGTTCATGCTACCAATTCGACTCCTGCTTAAAATAAGACGGGAATAAATTTGTTTCCACGGGGGCATATGGCAAGAAGCCTCTGGGCCACATGTAATTATCTTCAGGCAGTTTGAAAATAGCAGCGAACGAGGAACACAAGAACCTGCACATCTCCCTACTGTTAACTTTAATGTTTGGTTAATAATGTAGGGGAACCAGCAGTATGACAGATTTTTATTTATTTATTTTATGAAATTAGAAGGGTGACATTTATTGATATGACCTTTAAAGGGTTAATGTCCGCCTGGTAAACTGCCTTTAAATACATAAGCTAATGACATGAAGAGAGATCTATGACCTTGGTGCATCTGTAGTCTTTCTTAATCTAAATCAATGCTGCTCGAGCGTGTCTGCCCTGCTGTTATGTTTTTATGTCCCTTTCTTATTAATTTATTAATTTTTTTTATCCCCCTGCATTTATACAATCCTTGGTAAGGAAAGAGTGTTTTTAAACTGCTATGAGCTGTAAGAGGTCTTTCTAATTTGTGGTTCCTGTCTGATGGCCTTAGAAGGGATTATGCATACTTCACCATTGCCCCTAGAGGCCAGAAGGTGTTGTGGTCACTTTACTGGTTGCGTTTCACACAGGCTGTGATGTTACCACAGACCAGTCAGGGTCTACAGCCCATTTTGACATCTGAATGCACATTTGTAAAGCTTGTGATGTAACCTGCAACCAACCGTGCGTGTCAAGTTACAAAAACAATCGTGATGTGTGTGACTAGCTGAAATGACACTGAAAACATACCAAATACTACTGTTTACAGGCTGACAACGGCGAGAATAAAAGAGGATTAATTGCTTTGCTGGGTTCTTTGAAGCTCCTGAAGAAGGTGCAGGCTGATACGCGATGGTTCAATTTTTATCGTCTATAGCGCACAGAAACAGAGGTCTTTTGTTACATGTTACCTCGAGTGGCCCTGGGTGTTTTTAATAACATTTGATTGGTCAGAGTTCTTCCGTTCCCCCCCGAGCAGTTCTCCAGTTACCCCATTTCATTTTATTTTAATCAGATTTAAAATTTTAATTTACAATTTTGCTTTTCAATATTAGTAAAAATTGTCAGATGTCATCAAATTTCACTACAAAGCTCTTACTGTGTTTTGAGTTTCATAATTAATAAAGCTAAAAATGTCTTTTCATACTATTAATATTTTCCTTGTTACAAGCCCTCTGAGTACATAGGGCCGGCTCAAAACTTTGCACCCATTTGTGATCCAACTTATTTTCATAAGGCGCTTTTCACATTAAATTTCAGAGCTGACAGACTTTTTAAACCTCACATTTGTTTAGGTGAACAGATTCTTACTCTTATAGCACATTTTCCTCCTCTTGAAGTTGAGCACTGTGTAGTTGTTGGCATGGATGGTCAGATTCAGCTGCATTGTTAAAAATGCCTCTTCATCTACTTTGCCCGAACATAAGATGTCCACTCTGAAGACTGTGGAGGACACACACACACACACACGCACACACAAAAACACAAATATTACACACACGTAAAAACTCCATCATAGTTTCAGGATTTTCAGAACTTTGCTTTAAAAATTAAAGGTAGTATGACTAAAGGTGAATATTTGACAGACCAGAGGGAACACGGGGCACTTCCCCCTGAAGGGAGATGTTGCACCATGGCGGGTTCAGGGCTATGGGGTTCTCCACGCTGAATGCAAGCCGGTAGTCAACCTTTAAACGAGGAACGGAGAAGAAACGTTAATATTTCCCTCACATGTGTGATCAGATGACCTGTGTGCTGAGAACATGCTCAGTCTCACCTTTGTCTTGGAGTACCATGTGAAGTAGAGGCTGTTGGTCTCAGTGGGCACAGACATGTTGAAGGAAAGTGCGTAATGGTTCACCACATCGTGTCGCACGTAGTACAGCTCTGCATCGAGGCCTGTGTGAGAAGAAGGAACAGATTTTACTTTGGTGAGAACCTCATTCAGTACAGGAGATGATCGAACCCGTAAACTCTGTGGACTGACACCACTTAACAAACACCTCTATTCTGAAGAAATTATTGAGATCACTGGACATAAAAGACCTTTTACAACACATTTCCTCATTCAGAGCAAGTCTCGTATACGGTTAAATATCCAGTCACACTGCTAGCTGCACTAGCAGGCTTCTCCTCAGTAAAGGGACATGGACTAAACATTGCAACAGTATTGCGCTGTGAGCACTTAATAACACTTAATGGTCATGTGAAAAAGTTCAAAAGGTTTAAGTCAGACAGCGTCCAAAAATATCAGCATAATTTCCAATCTAGGAAACTAAACCCGACACTGACAATCTGTGCAACCGTTCACAGAAAGCTCAGCAGGCTGGTACTCTGTGCTGTTTCTTCCCCTTTTATTTTAACGAATTCAAGCCTTTAAAGAAGCCTTTCTTTTTTCTTTTTTTACTCCATCAAAAACTGTAATGTATGCTGGTGAAATCCCCCAACCAGTGCCCAAGGCAGTGCTATCACTCCTTGAAAGAGTCTGTCTGGCAGAGAAGGGTCTATCAGTCTGTGAATATCTAGTTTAAAGAGAAGCGAAGAATGCACCCAGACTCCCACAGTACCCCTGGGTGTCTCAGAGTACCCGTCATAGGGTGTTCTTACACCGGCTCAATTAAAAACAGAGGAGACGAGGGTTACGTAAAGTTTCTAACGAGTCCAAAGAACAAGACAGCTGCTCTCGCTTTTTCTGTTGACCACATTTTCAGCTTGTGAAAAGGTAAAATTCAGAAACTAAGACTTTAGATGATTAAATGAAAAAAAAAAAAAAAAGGGGGGGTTGACTTGTATGGAAAGAAAAGGGGTGTGCTGAAAGGCAAAGGAAGGGAATAATCACAGTACATGTGTTTTGTCTCGACTAGCTTGCGTTGTAATTGTAAATTTTCGTAGTCTGAAACTAAAACTTTGCATGCCTTCCTTAAATTAAAGTTGTATTTTAAAAAAGAGCTTTAATCCAATCTTTCAATCTCATTGATCATATCAGGACTGACCCAAGTTTGCACCTGGATCGGCATCAGCTCACAATCAGAAGTCAGTTTTTCTGCTTTTCCAGCAGCTTCAGAACTGCATGCTGATTCAAGCACACCCCAAACAGCAACAGGGGTGCGAAGTCACAAAGTAGAAATACTCAGTTACTGTAGAATTTTCAGGTATCTGTACTTGAGTTTATTTTTCTGACAACTTTTTACTTTTACACCCTACTTCTTTTCTTTCTTTTTCTTTTCTTTTTTTATTTCTGTACTTTCTACTTCTTACATTCTCAAAACAGGCTTGTTACTTTTGGTTTGTCGGAACTGTAGGGAGTTATTTCGTCACTGCAGGCCACCAACATCAAGCAGACTTGAGCCTAAACAGTAACACATGAAAGGCACTCCTTTTTGTGTATTAATCACCAGGAAATGTCGACTAAAACGAGATCAAACAGGCACAAGCGTGTCATACTCAGAGGTTAGAGTGGGCCAGTGTTTTGTTTTTTGACACAACACCGGAACGACTGCAGGTGTCCATAAGTTGCAATCGCAGTACTTCAGCACGTAGCTAGCCCTACAGAAGACTAGCAAGCATAAAGGGACTGATTTTTTTTTTTTTAGGGCAAACTGGTTAGTTTGCTGTACTGTGATGGATTTAAACTAAAGAACAGTGCACAGTGGACATGGTTTCATGGTCAGAGTTAGGTACATTAAGTATAGCAGAGCTGATTCTGAAGTTAAGCTGGTGATGCTGAGATTCATTCACTGAAATCCACTCTCATAAGAACCTTATACCATCTAGAAAAAGACCCCCAGCATAAACATGCTGTCAGTGTAGAGGATGGAAATCAGCCAGGACAAGTCATGAAACATCTGCTCACATCTGGTTGAATTCAATTGTGTACACCCACAAAGAGCAGCAGGTCAGCTTACCACAGCCTGTACACTAAGAAAATCTACTGCAGCTCTCAATAGAAATTATTGTAAGTTGTGATTCTTTTCCCACTCTGACAAATAAAGCTGATTTTAGGGTTCCCCCACCTGTTTAGAGGCAAAGACACCCTCTACAATGTAGGCATAAGAAAATAGAGCTATTTTTTATTTTCCTTCTTTTTCTCTGCTCATGTTCTACTTACCTGATTCAAGCTTAGTACCTTTATTAGAATTGAAATTCAAACTAACATAAAGTTTGTATTCCTATCTACTAATATAATTTAATTATTACATTAATGTGGGACAAGGTTCAGTGAGCTTTGCATAAAAATAGGTGGTAGAGATGTTCTTTGAGGAACTACTTTGGTACTTTTTCACCTTTACTCAAGTAGTTGAATCAGTACTTCAACTTTTACTGGAGTATTTTGAAACACTAGTAACTGTACTTCTACTTGAGTACACAATGTCTGTACTTTTGGCACCTCTGAACAGGAATAATTACCTTACTCGTGCTCAACTTTGTGTGCCCCCCTTGTCTCAACATGAGGCCACACACATCTCTTATACCAATTAAATTATGCAGCCAGGCATAAAGGCTCCAAGAGGACGAGAGTGGCTCAAGTTTCTCACAGCACTTTCCACCCAAAATGCCAGAATTTCAAAACAGGAATCGGAGGTGGTGGCAGCAGCAGCAGCCTGTAAGTGTACACAGACTGAGGATGGGGAATAAGTGGTTCCTGAGGTGGAGGAAGTTGAACCATGCACTGCACTTTAATCCCTGACTTATATACTCAGCTCTCTGGAATGAAAAACAGTATTACCAGGAGATGTGTCTGTAAAAAGGACTCCTTTTTGATTAGTGGTGCGCCTTGCACATCAAACAACTAGAGATGCCACCAGCTCTGATGCTAACTCAGACTTCTGAAATACTAAAGGGGGGGGGGGGAAAGGAATCCCAGTATGACACTTGAGAGCGTGTTGTTGGCATTTCCAGCACAATTTTTATGTTTCACTGCAGCATTTAAGCAGTTTCTTTAAGCACATTTCTTATCCCATCCATAAAGAAACCCACAGTTATCAGGCCAAGCACTTGAGCAATATAAAACTACAATTATTTTTTGCAGCCTTACATTAATTTTTGCATAATCCTATGATTAGGATGCACAATTAATGCAGTGCCCCTGTCAACAAACTTAACAGTGCTCCTAACAGCAGATGATTTAATACAGTTGGTGTTTTGTCTGTTCGTATGGAAGTATTTGAAAAATTACTTTAAAAAAATTCATGCATGAAATTACTACCAATATACTGGCACAGCGGCAAAGTAAACGACACGAAAGCAGTGCATGACCCAACTTGCAGAGATCCGTGAGGTAACCAGTGTCTAAGTAACAAAGAAACAAGGACAAACATATTATTATGAAGTATTATTGTATGGAAATTCTTTTTAAGTTCAGATCCCTTAAATTATGTCTCAGTAATTCAACCATTACACTGCTTTCAGAGAGCTGATCGGTGTAATCGCTTGCTCTTTCTGGTTGCTTTTCTTACTAACATTCCTTCCATCCTAGAGATTCCCTCCACTTCACTGTAAGACACCGTGGAAATAATCCACAGCCCCTGCTCTGTGGAAAAATGGATTCAAAACTAGTTTAGCCAAAGATAATAAAGTTACAGTAATAACAAGAATAAGGCTTCAGCTCAAATCATTTAAAGTGCTTTTCAAAGCTGAAGTGTTTGTACAAAAGCTTCTGTGCTAAGCCCTGATAGCAGCATGGTGGATCGGTGACATCAGATAAAAACATACATTCACTTTCAGGCATTTGGCTCGCAAAAGGATGGAGGGTAAGAATTACCAGCAATGCTCCCAACATACACATGTGCCTCGCCAATGATCAGTCAGTGAATCTACTGAGGCCAGATTCACCAACACTAGGGCCAGCTGGCACTGAAGAGCTACTGTCAGGATTTACCAAGGAGCCATATTATTAATAATTTGCAACTAAAATGTACAGACACTGTAATTTTAGGAGCTGGCCTTATTTGTAGGAGTTTCCCTTTCAGAGTGCAAAGTTTGGGAGGAGAATATTTAAATTAATTATACATAATAATGATTTATGGAGGTTTGTTGTGGGTAACTACAAACTAAGCCAAATATAATGAATGAAAAATAAAGTTTGCCTCATTGTGCACCACACATGGCCATGATTGGTACAGCTCAGTGTGGTCATTTATTTAGAAAGATGGGATAAGATGTTGCCCGAATAAGTGTGTAACTAGCACAGATGTCCAGTTCTTCAGCGAGTCCTCATCCCAGACATTTAGAGCCGAGCCTTCATGCTCCTGGTCCTCAATAATACCGTGAATTTGATGAAACACAGCATAGCTTAAAACGAAAGAAAAGAATCCAAATATGCTACTTTAGTAAACCACAGAAACACTTAATCAGTGTTTTATATATAATTTTATTGTATTTGTATTTTAATTTTAGGTTTTCACTTGTGTTATACTCAAGTTTCTAAATGCTTTTCTTTTGTACTTTATTTTTGTTCTTAATTCTTCTAGTTAACTGGAAAAAAGTACTTAGTCAGCCATTTCTCTACTCTATTTAAGCTGGTATGTAGTTTTCTATATGTAGTGTTTAATGTTTTGGCTGCTATAACAGGAATTTCCCAACTTCTGGGATAGATCTCAAGAATATCTCATCTTATTGAACAGTTCTGCATGATGTTCCTGACCACACCAATGAAGTTCTGACGGATGCCATGTAACAAAGGTCCATTCTGAGTCAGTAAAAAGCATACGGTGTGCATGATTTATACATCTAGGAGAAACGAGATGCACCACAGAAAGGAATAGCATGAAGAAGCTGTTCAGAATAACGATTTGGTGAACATTTGAGGATGCTGTCCTAGTCTGACACTAGTAATGTAAAAAGAAAGAACATACATGTGTTCAAATCCCTATAAAAGCCACATGAGATGATGTATAAAACCACACAGAGCACCACACTGACACACTACACCTCAGAGCTCCTCAGTACAATCAGTCCTCTGCTGTTCACCACAATATGAAGACTTTCCTTAAGGGCACAACAACCCTGATTCTAACCATGACAGAGGAAAGGGGCTTACTCACTCTCATCCCTCTTCCTACATTTTTCTTAGTGGTTCAGTCCTGAATAAGCAGCTGAATAACCGAAGTGCCAAAAACTGCAGTTCCTCTTATGTCCACTTGAGTAATGTCCATTTTCAAAAACGAATCTGTAGCCAAACATCGTCTGTTACGTCTCACCTCCACTAAATGGAGTCAATAAATTGGACCTCCCCTCAATGTTTTTGTTTCAAGAGTCTTTTGGAATATTTCCTAATGTAATTATGAACTGTGAATCATGCAAAGCAACCTTGTTTCATGCAAAGCTACTGTAGTAGGGAGCTTTTCCATAAAATACCCCCCCTCCACACACACACTGAAATCTATGTGAAACACTGGGCTGAAAGAATAATGAATAATGTGCTGAAAGAAACATTTTTCAAACCTTCATATCAAAAGTGAAACCATTTCATTTCATACACCCGTATCTACACAGTTATAAAACACAGCAATAAGCCAGTAATATGAAATTCAGCTTAGCAGAGTGTCGCTAAATTTTAAGTCAACAGTCCTCTGTGAGCTGTGGATCACATTGCAGACTTTGAAAAAGGAGAACAAAAGGTGGTAGTGGCCAGGTGGCAAAGTCCAGGGCAGATATAACAAAGACCCTCTTGTACCTCCCAAAGCCTCCATCCCTGAGTGCTCAGGAGATAAACACTCCTTACAGCCTCTCTCTGGAAAGATAGTGGCCACACAAGCCAAGGAAGGAGAAAATGAGGGCACACGTGAAACCCTATCAACTGGAAACTCTAAACAAATCCACAGACACAGGAAGGAGGCGGGGGGTAAAGGCATCAGAGCCGCAGCGGAACTACTCACCGAAAAGGCCTGATTTTCCAAGTGTGATTGGAAATAAGGTTAAGCTAGCTGAGTTGAGGTTCAAGTTAAAGCAGCGTATATCACAGAAGTTGCAATAAGCAACTGCAAAATCTTCAAATCTATTCCACTGGTAATAATGTCTGAATAAGGTATTTTGCTGCAGGTACAGGAAGCCTGTTGCAGTAACATCTAAAATAAGACTAACTGTAGTAATCCCCTCCAACTGAATGATGTGAATATGTTTGTGTAGCAGTTTGCCTAGACCCCAAAAAAAGCACATTAGCGCTGAAAAATAGTATGCAAGAACAAATATTAAAAGAACCGGATAATCATGACTCCACATTATAACATCATGCACATATTATAAATCACTAAAAGAAGAGTTTTAAATGACAGCTTTCTTATAATGTTTTAATATGTAAAATTTCATTGTTTTCAAATGCTTTAGACATCGCGCCATTACAGCTTTGTAGGATTTAATAATAACCTGCATGACAACACACTATGGCTCAGCTGGTGTTTTTTTAAATCAGTACACACCACATCAAAAGCCCCCCGACATTATTAAATTATTTTCTAATTGAAAAAGACGTATATAATTGTAATGTAGGGCAGGGTTTAATTTTAGCTTGGATCAAACAAACAAATAACCAGTTTTTTTGCTTTGATAACATTGGCTCTAATATGAGGCACTGAGCTACCAATTCTCCACGGGCAGTCACCTGACATGCCATCTAGCTCACAGTTAGATTCAACAGGCAATCATCAAAGTTTGTTCTATCCAGTTTGTTCCATAAAACAGCTGCAATACAGGGGTCTGAGGGGTGGGGAGCTTAAGTGCATCAAATGTAGGCCAGGCCGGGACAGAGTCGTTTACAGTCTCAGGAGATGACTGGAAAGATAACGCTAGGAGCACATACGTACTATGGAAAATACAAGAACAGGAAAATGAAGCCAAGTCCAGTTCCTGGGCTGTGCGAGTGATACATTTGTTAGGCCTGTGAAGTAGCTAGGAAGCTCGTAATTTTCTAGTTGTTAAATCAGGGTCTCTATATCACTGTAAAATAAAAATGAAAGAATCAAGGGTTTTTAACCCCCTGATAAAATTAAAAACCGAAGCACAGAACAGCACAAGCTTTTTCTGCAGGCTACACTCTATCTGGAAATATATGCAGATCAAACAGAAGGGCAGGAAGAGACTTTACAACAGCGCTGTGAAGTCAGTCCTGTTTATGGGTCAGATTACTGAAAACCAAGACAAACGTCAGAGCAACCAAAGACCTCCACACTGGGCATCTTTTCATCTTTTCTAGTAACTGCTTGTCCCTGGTGGTCTGCATCCACCGTGTGATACCTGCTGTGGGCAAAAAAAAGGAACACCAGGCGACAGTGGTCTCGTGCCTCAGGAGACGTGCACAGCATGCAGTGAAAGAAAACTGAAACAGGCACCAAACTGCTGATCCAGAGACAAAAGCAGCTGAATTCAACTGATGATCCTTCCATTGGTTCAAAATACACGAACCTTGTGGTTTTTACTTCCTCCTCGAAGATGTTAGTCATCTCAGCTCTTACAGTGCATTGCTGATTTATAGGCTTGATTTATGAGAAACGAAATAGTAAAAATGAATACATTAAGACATTCTTTTAAATTTAGTTTTATTTTTTTCTCTTCTGATTATTTTTTTTTCTGTAATCATTATTCAGCCTAACTGGCACTTTTTCTTAATAGCATCATGTCATCATCTTATACAATAGTAGAAAATAACACGCTTATGAAACAACTTCACAATCTGTTAATCTCATAGTCCAACACATCTCACAGCAGTTCATGAAACAGTTAAAGTCTAACCACTAATTCTTGTTTCTTTACACAAATTTCCCAACTTTATTTTTGTTTCCTTGAAGGAGACTTTTTATCTGTCTGGTCTCATATATAATGATTCATGGCCATGATCACAATACCACAGTGATGTGTTCCTGTAGACTAAATACATTTCCAGCTGAAATACTTCAGTTTCAAAGTCTCAGAAGTTTCCGATGAACATAAAGAAACTGTTTTCATTACCGTTTCTGCTGTGAGACCAGCTACATAATGGCCAACGTCTAACATTCACACTCACAGAAATATTACTTCACACTTTCTTGTGCATATTTTCTGTAAACGTGTGTTAAAACTGAACTAAACTGAGATCAATCTTCTTGAAAACACATCATCATCTCTTTCCCTGGAAACATTTCAGTCGCTTGTCTCTGCAGAAAACCACTTTTAGAAGTTTCTTTACATCCAGTAACTAAAAAGGAGTTTTAGCATCCAAGTTTAGGAATAAAAAACTGAATCCCCCTTAATGATGTGAATTTAGCATGACCGAACTTCCTGAACGAAGAGCACCGCTGAGCTTTTACAGATGGCCTGCAAACAACAGCACTAGATGAATTTCAGGGTTCCTTAAAGCCAGAAGAAAAACTCGCATTAAGTCACCATCTTTGTGGCTTTCTTTCACTCACTTCAAAGAGGCTGTACATCAGTTTCTTTCTTTTCTTCCTTGGAGCAGCCCGAGGGCAGGCGCGAATGAAGGCAGGGAGAGGAATCTGAGGAAGACTGTCCTATTAAAAGGCTCCTCATTCATGATTACTTTTTGCTCAAAAGGGACTCATTCGTTTACTCAACAAATATCAACCAGTTTACTGAGAAAATGATCAGCTGTTTCATTTCATCCTGAATAAAGGGTCATTTAAGAGGCCTCTCATCTCACACCTACTCATCTATATTTGGCTTTGTGTGTGCAGTTGTGGCCAAAGGGTTTGGCAGTGGCACAAAGTTTGTTTTTACATGTTTCTGTGATTTATTGAACAACAATTACAAGGATTTCACACATATCGAAAAACTTATTGGCAAATAAATAAAACTTTAGTTTTAGCAGTGAGGCCACTGGCAAAACTTTTGGTCACGACTGTACAGCAACCTTTGAAAGACTGGGTTGTGAGCACGAGGTCAGATGTAGGGAGGTGCATTCCCCTAACAGAGCATATCACCTATTTTAGGACAGCACAAAGATGAAAAGGCTCCATCTGATTTAAGCTTCTCCTGCTCCTAATATTTCTCAAGTCAAATTAAATAAACCTACAAGACTGAAAGAAAACATGACAGTATATTTCCGATTTCAACAGGAGGGCAACCATCTTCTAAAACGTGTTGATGCCTTGCAGAACTTTTTGTGAGTGCAGAGATTTTCAGACAAAAGATGTGAAGGCAGGGGCTCCTCTATTCAGCCATGGGATCCTTGGAGAGTGGCATGAAGGAAATGAATACTGCTGCCAATCACTCCTCACTGTTCACAGGCTCTTTTTCAAAGCCCGGGCTTTGTCTTTCAGGTCTTTGGAGGAGGGGAGGAAAGCCTGTTACCCGACCTGGACGTAGAGTTTTACTCCTTAGCTTGCATGTTGAAAAAGATCTGGCTTTATTTGTCATTTTTGGAGGATTTACACTCAACCCTGACCTACTTGCCTGACTGGGAGACTGAAAAACATGACCACACACCTAGAATTTTTCCCCTTGGAAGGAACAACGACATGCAAAGGAAAAGATCTATATGTTTTGAAGGAAACCTATTATGCTCATTTCCAGCTTTATATTTTTAATGTTAGACTACTAAAATAAAATTATTCGTCTCTCTCAGCTGCTCTTAGATTCTTGTAGTCTAGCAGTATCTTTGAATGAGTCACATTTGAAAATACTCCTTGATAGGATTGACAGTTCATCCTCTGCGGTCTCTGGCGTTAGCATCTTTCTCTTTCCATCTGTCTTTCTGAATTTATCTTCACTCCATCTTTTTTTTCCTCGAGCTTTACTAGAGTAGCTTTGCTTGATTCGCAGTCCAAAATAATCCTCATCTTAAACTGGGCCTTGAAACAGCACCTCAGTTCATCATAACGTACTGTTCAGACTATTTGACGCTTACTGACTGCATCTCTCTGACACATGGCAAACAATGCAGTGGTGGCACAGCACCCTAAAGCAGAAAATGGGTTTCCAGAGTTGACAACAGCGGCACCTATTACTGTGATCATAATCAAATCCTTCAGAGGTAAAAAGCCAGTGACAGTCCTTTAAACTAGAGCAGGGCGATATGACCAAAAATATTTATCACAATATATATTTGAAAATATGTGATAACGATATAACTGACGATATAATTGATGCAAGACAAAACTCCACAACTTTATTAGTGCAAAAACAAACCCCATCAATGTATTTTCACTTAAACAAGCAGCTGTTTTATGTGCATTAAAGCTATATAAAAATTTAACAGTGCAAATGCAAATTCCTTGCTGACAGTTTAACCAAAAGGCATTTCCAGTGGAAATTGGCCGACATATCCTGAGCATAATCATGTATAATATCCACAAAACTTAAAAAGAGGTTATACACACACAATACGGTAATATTACGTTGAAGCACAGTACGTATTACTCCGCGAGGCTCCTGACTACGGTAGCCGTAATGCTCTGACAATCCATCAAGCGGTGCGGCTTACCAAAGTCGTACTAAAACATTTTTTTGACAGATTTTTGAGCGCCGTGTAATACTGACCTCGAACCGATTTTATGTAAGCACAACCAGAATTCATACATAAGGTTCACCGGGATATGAGGGGCACTGTCAATTTTTCCAAAAATCAAAGGATTGATTTTAAGTGTGCCTTATTTTCCGAAAAACACGGTAATAACAACGGCCCGCTTGCATGCTCTACCAAAAATAGTGCTTTGGTGTGTATCTGACGAAAGTCAGATCAGTCTGGACGAAAGTCAAACCAGTTCCACACCACTGAAGTTGCACCATTTTTACAAACCAGTTCTGGTTCATCCGTTTCATTCAACAATCCGCTTCCACCCTTCTCATTCTCCGTCGCCACCATGCTTTTTCCGCCATGTGCGTATGAAAACAAAGGCACTGTGCATGCGCATTTTACCCATATTCTATCGCGATATTTCATTTTACCCAAAAGTATAAAAAGTATTTCAAAACAATTTTAATAGGAAAACGGCTTATTTTGGCTGCACAATTCTAATTTTTAGCTGGGGTCTGAAGAAGCAAAGGTTTTGCTTGGCTTGCAGAGCTCTGGAAAAGCATTGCACTAATACAGAGCAAAGATTAGACAACAAGGATCTTGTATGCAGCTTTTCCACCAAGAAAAATCTTCTGTGTTACAGATTTAACCCACTGGGGATCATACCCTGGAAAAATAGGCTCAGTGAGGTTGTTATTATAGGTGACAGTAAATGAATGTACAGAAAGCTTATTTTTGCTTCACGTTTTAAATAATCGCATGGATGGTCAACATGACAGGAAAGAGAGGAAGACACAAAGAAAGCCATTGAGCCCTATAAAACCAGTGTCACAGCTCAGGTCACGGGCCACATGAATGCAGTCCAAGGTGGCCAATGTGATGCAGTGTCTGTGTGAAAACCAAACGAACAATAACAGTCACAGTGGTTTTAGAGGTTTCTGAAAAGCCTCTAAAACGGAAGATCTAACAGACTGTTATAGTAAACATTCACATTTGGTAAGTGGTGGTGAGTTAAGGTTTTAGCAGTAAAGTTTTGCCTTAAAGTAGAAATGTTTAGCTTAGCAAATGGAAGTATTTCTTGATTCCCATCCTTACATTTGATGTAAGAAAGTGATGGCCATTTTCGGTTTTTGATGTTTTATGGACAACAGAATAACTTGATTAACTGACTCTCCCCTCTTTCCTCTTCCTCTGAATAAGACCTGCTGTTACTTAACTGACCCAACTCTTTCCCTACTTAAATGTAATTTCTTACAGATGTGATTAACAAACTATGGGTTCAACCTTCATGGAACTTCATTGCACTCCTTCATATCAGGAGGAGTGTAATGTTTTGTAAAAAGAGTTGGCTAGTCTTTTAAACTGATCCTGGGGCTCGAGCACTGCTTCAGTAATTTAATCTGAGCTGCACAGCTGCAACACAATTCAGACCAAGGATGTGGGCCTGGAGAAAGAGCTGATATGGGAGCTGAGGGTAGGAATGCATGTGGATTCTTGAGGCAGACAGTTCTCTACTCATTTATCATATGCAAAATCAATCAGGGATGCTGCCTGTCTGTCATCCACAAGCAGAGAGTTTTCCGGTTCTTTACCAGCCCCCTGAGAGTCAGACTGTTTGGTAGAGTTATCAGAATAAAACAGAGTGTCCATCGGCTTTAAGCGCACACACCACTCCAACACTACATTAAATGGTTATATTACATTTTATTATAACAACAACTTCTCAATGCTTTTTCAATGCTGCCTCTGACACAGTCAAACACTCTTTTCTCCTACACAGTCTATAATGCTGGGCTCTACTCTCCATCTTCGCCTCTCTAATGGAAACTTTTCTGTGGTTATATATAATCCACGCTCCTCTGCTCTCCATTTTTAATTGCGGTGTTCCTCAAGGCTCTACATTTGGTCCACTTTTATTACCTTTACCAAAAAAGTTAATGATTTTGGTAGTGTTTGCTACTGATAGCTCGAAAAATTTTGAATAAATTCTGATAAAACTTTGTTGGGGGTTGTAGACTGGGGTCATGTTAACTACATAACAAATATGTCAAGTACATTTGTGATTAAGACAGACCTGCAATAGAAACATATTTAGAAGCAGAGTGTGAAGTTAAGCGTTGATAACAACGACATCCTTGATCATTTACCTGCCTAAGTGATGTTAAACGCAGGGTGTCCCAAAAAATTTCTAAATTCTGCTCCCTTAGCCTACAGTTTGCTAGGGTCAATGGCCACAAATACCAAGCAGCCTTCCCACAAGTAAGACTTGAAGCTAGCCAATTAGGCAATAAACACACCAGGAATGTGTTTACTGATGTCATGAATCAAGAGTCTATTTCCTATAGATTTCTATACAACTCAAAGTGTTCCTAAAAGGAGTTGCCCTCTGCTGTTTGTTGAAATAATGCAACAACCTGCAGCAATGCTGAAAAACAGGGCAGCCAATTTTATTACTTACACCTGCTTTTCCTACTCTGGTCTGTCCCAAGGATTCACCAAGAAAAGGGTCTTATGTGTTGACTCACAGGCCAGTTAACAGTGTAACTGTACACAGAGTGGCTGTGTGAATAACACATTAATTACATGGCCAAGCACATACCTCAGGTTCAGAGCTTTATTTTATATTAAATACAAGCTTTTCCTGTTGTGGCAGTGAAAACAATTTTAGGAGATTAAAGCCCCCTCTAGCTGACAGGAAGTCACGGACATGTTCCTGCACACAAGGTTGGTAAAGTGCACTTCTGAATACCCCCACTTTGGGGGTTTCAAAGGTGTTTCCATATGGTGTTAACTAAAATGTAAAAGCTGCATTGTTTCCACTCAACCTGAGTGTTGTAGATAGTCTTATTTATGCAACAGCTTGCTCTCAAAGCCCTCTTACAGTGAATAAGGGGACAGCACTGATTCAGCAATGAATAATAAAACACATGAACCTACTGTACCTTGCATAAAATGACAGTTGCTGATCAACTGGTTTGTGACTTGTGTTTCAATGTCAGTTCAGATTCCAACTAACCTATTAAAGACACAATAACCTGCATTTTTACTATGTCACATTTAGACATAGCATAGTCACTGGCTTTCCTCATGATGACACAGCTGAAAAGTAAAAAGAGGGGAATATGTTATGACTGAATAAACCTTTAGCTTTTTGGCTGATATGCAGCAACTTTTGGTCAGAATGCTAAACAACTCATGAGTAAATATGGATGAGGCTCTCCTGCTGGTAAAGCCCAACATCATGCTTGGAAGTAGCAAAGAAACTCCCCAAAATGTGAATTATGAGGAGGTGGATAGTGGATAGTGCTACCCTAAGGGGTGCAACTTAACGCTGACAATGCCCGATAGAACTATCCAAGTCTTGAAAAACTGCAGAAACTGAATTATCCCCACTATGACCTATGGAAATCCTTTTTTTTTTTTCTTGTAAATGAATGTTATGAATCTGCTTTCATAAATGTGTTTGACATCATACAAAATACAGAGACCTGATTAAAACCAAAAGTAAACTCTGCAGTCAGACTCTCCGGCAGGCTGTCTACATTACGATGCTGACACCGGGCAACTCAACTCTCAAGCAAGTTTAATTCCTGCAGTTACTGCTGCATCATGGAAGATTCTGTCCACACATACTTTTAGCGCCGCAGACATAGTTGTCAAACATTAAGAGATTTCGCCGTACAACCAGATGAGGTTTCAGGCAAACCGCGAGAGAGGCCCTGGTCTGGCAGCAGAAGATTAACTGTAACGTGATGGAGAACAAGGGGAACCCAAAGGGACAGAGTCAGCCAACGATCCAACACCAGTCAGAGAGGAGAGAGAAAGCACAAAGGGTGGTACTTTGGTGCACGGGCAGTTAACTCGTCAAGGCTGCAGGCAATGAAATACTGAATGTATGTGGCATGAGGACACACGGGTTTAATTTGGGAAATGGTGGGGGCATAATTTTGGCAGGGAGACTACAGTCCTTTCTTTGAAAATTTAGGAAATTCTCGTTACATTTCCTGCAATTATACACGGCACAGTCACTCCATATAAAATTAAATCTGGAAAAAGTCCCTACCTGACCCCTCAAAATCAGCAAATATTTTTTGGACATTAAGTTTAGGATATTAAATTTACACACAGAAACCTTTACCATGATATTAAGAATATTTGAATTCGTGTGTTACAAAGCCTCCAAGTACATTGAGGTCAAAATTACAATTTTTTTTTTAATTTACATTACTACTTCAGCCTTTCGGAGCTCCCGTAGATTCAAAAGTACAGGAGACATTCACATAGTGATGCAGAAGAACAGCCCTGAAGACTTCATGAGACTATCTCCTGTACTTATGAAGACTTAAGGGCTCAAAAACTATGGAAAAAGAAAACTAAACGGGTATTTTTCCCCATCAAACCCTAAATTCTTTGAGGGCCTGTAGCTGGCAAAATATTCATAGTATGAAAGTCAAATTTTGCATGGCTTCCTTAAATATCTTAAGGGTATTGTAATTTTTTTTAGACTTTAATCTGCTAATCCCTGGTGATGCGGTAAATACATGTAACCTCACAAAATAACCACTTGTTCAATAACTAATCAAACAACAGTGCCGGTCATTCTCAAACAAATGATTTAACACCACATCCCAAAAGTCCCTACTATAAATTAGGCCCATACACAGGGAGGTTTACCAGCACACGGTCCAGTTAAAAAAAGCTGGATGCAACTGGAGGTACTTCCCAAAAGATTCCCCAACAGAAATAATGTAATTCTGCTGATGCGACTATAAGATGACTCGTTTATCGAAAGGAAGACGTCAGTTAGCAGGAGCCGCAACACGAGATTCCTCCCTCCACAGGGACATTACATACAAACACTTCTACCCCTTCATTAGATGTGCACATGGTAAATGACTGGTTTCAAAGTGCACGTTCAACACTTCTAAAGCAAACCCTCCATTAACAACTTAGGACCGATTCACAGGCTGGCTTCACCTTGGCACTATGATTTTAAACATTTAGACAGTGTTAGACCAACATAACACTGATGGCTTGCACCAACAGCGGCACTGTCATGAGATAACAACAAGCACTTCAGATTATTCTGCTTATGTTCTAATGCCACTCTACAATTAATCCTAATCAGCAACATCATAACAATCACGAGACAACCTTATACACTGACCAACCCCAACATAAAAAAAATGACGACCAATTATATCACAACATATCAGAAACATGTAAAGGTTACTTTGACCTGCACATGTACAGTAATGACGCCTCATCAGTGACACTGGCACTTAACTAATAAATTCATGAGGAAAAATATAAATAATTATTCAAGAAATAACTTGCAAATTTACCAAATTGAACGGAAAAAAAAATTCAAGGACAAATTGGCAATTAGAAAAAAAATCTTTAAAAAAAAAAGTCTTAAATTAAGACAAAACTTGACAATTTACAAGAATATAAATGATAAACTTAAAATATTTTTTTAAAGTCCTACATTTCCTAGTAAAACGGATAAATTAATTAGACAATAAATGTGCAACAATACGACACAAAAAAGGAGAAAAGTAAAAGAAAAGTAAAAGAAAACGTCTGATTTACAAATACAGAGGAAACCCTAGAAAAAAAATAATATAAAAGAATCACAGCTGTAAATGATTAATATAATGTACCTGCACAATTAGCTGTAACAGTTCGGTGGAGTTTGTCCAAGTTTTAAAGCTAAATTTACAGATGTGAGGGGCACACAAACACATACACAAGTGGACTGATTGCAAAGTTTGAACACAGCTGGATTACTATGCAGGCCTTCTTACCCAGGAGCTTCTTCACCTCCTCCACACTCATGTAGATGTTGACTCCGGGGTTGTTGTTGTTGACGCCTACGGGGCTGCCCGGGCTGGCCAGGCAGCCGGCCCCTTCCAGCAGCAGCAGGAAGAAGAAGCCCCCCAGCCTCCAGAGCACCGAGTGCGGCCACACTCGGGACTCGGACGGGCTGCCGGAGCCGCGGATCAACCCCAGCATAACGACGGTGGTTGTCTGGCTCGCTGTTGTTCTCGCTGTTCCCAGAGAATTTCTTTCTCATCCGTATCTGAAATTAATCCCGGGAGGCAACATTACGAGTTACTTCAAGCCCCGACACTCTTACTCACTATCGTGTTTTTAGTTTTTTGTCCCTTCGTGGTAGCTGGAGCGGGCTAAGTTAGCCGGAGCGGGCTAACTTTCAGTCGGGCTGTGCTAACCGTCCGCGGTCCGACTCGCAGTTGATTGTTTGACTGTTCAGGAGATTTACGAGCCACGTAAAATACACACCGGATATCGCCACATTGAGACGCTTTGATTTCTGTGGGTAGAAGCGAAAGAAGAGTGAAAAGTGCCCTAAGCAACAAACTAGCTAATACATCCAGCTTTCCCCCTCCATGGTCTCTGCTCCCGACGCTTTTTCCTCTCAGTTTTCACTCCGGGCAGGAAGGGGGGCAACGGGGGCGCGCAGCACTCTGGCTTCTGCTGCCTTCACGTGCTGTCGGAAATATCACAGCCAGTGGACAATAAAGAAACATCAAGTTAATGTCATTTATTTATTATTATAATAATTTCTACATTAAAAGATAGGCATGCCTCAAATAACAATATAAAGAATGCATAAAGTGGAAAAAAGATCGACTTTATCTCGATGGCAGTTTAAAAAAAATGTTGTTTTTTTGTTGGGTCGGTGATTGAGGTTGTAAATTTACAAGAAAATAATTGTAAAGTGTATGAAAAAAGAAAAAAAAACAGTCAAATTTAAAACAAAAGGGAAAAAAAGCATAAGAAAAAGCTATAATGACAAAAGATAAAAATGTATGGCAAAAAGTTCCAGATTGATATAAATTATTTAAATTTATGAGATAAATGGAAATTTTATGAGACAAAATGTAATATTTATGAAAAGGCAAACTGAAGAGGAAAAAGTTGAAACCGTGTGATTAAAAAAACCCAGACATATTTATTTTTTAAAATTAAATAAATTGTGAGGGAAATATTTACAAGACAAATTTAGAATTCACAAAAAATAATACAGTTTCTTTTAGTAAAAAACGGCAAAATTAAAAATAAATCTACAAGGAGATAAAAGGAAAATAAAAGAAAAAACGAACAAAAATATTTAAAAAAAGATATATTTAGGAGAAAAACTGAAAAAAATAATTGTTTAATAAAAGAATAACATCACTTTTTAGGTTTAAGTTCACAAAGAAATTTACATATTTGAACTCATGAGATCAATGATTTAAAAACATTATCAGAGCACCAACAACACCTCTTTCCAGTCATATAATCCCACACAAAGATAGCTCATTTTCACTGAAACAAGGTTTCCTGGATTAGCAACACTGGTCTCTGAGTCCAGCAGATGTGAAAGGGAGAAACCACTTTGTTGTTTACATGTTCTGTATAACAGTTCAAAGATATATTGATGAAACAACTTTAGGTCCTCAAGAAGTTTTTCAAAATCCTTAAAGGATCTGGATGGCACAGCTTCTCAGTTTCAGTGGAAGTTCTCTTTGAAATGTCTTGCTTCACTGTCTGTTCAGCTTTGGACTTTTGGCATGGAGGGCATGTCATTTACTTGAGAACATCCAGTTGTTGTGACACTCACTGCAGTGTCCTTATCTGCTGTTCCACTGCAATATAAACAATACCCCAGTGGCTCTGGTGTGAGGCTTCTCTTTAAGGCAGTAAACAAGTGGGTCTAATATGGCAAATTAATATTTCATCTGCCTCCGAATCATATTTGAATTCTGGTAAATATGATTCATATTATTTTCTCATCGATCAGTGGCCCTTCATCATCTTTCTTTTTTTCTTCTTTATTTAGTTTACATTTGCCTTTAATTTGACCCCTGTCTGTATATAGCCTGAGGCTTAGAAGAGTCACTTTGGCAGAGCTAGAGACTCATGACTACAGGGCGTTAGGCAGACAAATTACAGCAGCGAGGAAGCTTTTGTTATGTGGTGATGGTTCTGATAGAGCAGTCTCCTTTCTGACTGGGGTAATTGATTAACAAAACCCAAGGCATGCCCATGCTCTGTTTTCTTTCATGAAGTATGTCCCAAATTGGTCTAATTTAATGATTAAAGCTAAAGTTTGGATTTGGAGTCTTTAATTTTGCATCTCCGCCCACTTTTGCATGCTTCAGTAACTCAATAAACCAGACACACACAGGAACAAAGAGAAGAGTAGTGACGTTCAGTAGTAAACTTAAAAAAAAAAAAAAACGTCTCCATTAACAGAGTAAACAAAGTTATGGGTGTTTTCTCTTCTTAAAATGAAAATATTCTACTTTTCCTTATTTTCTGTCAAACTTATACTGTAACACAGGTGGATGCTCATATTAAAAGTAGCCAGGGAGTGACGTTGGGAGCCAAAAACTCAAGCTTCAGATTGCAGAGTTAGTCTCAGTGAACCAAAAACTGCAGTTGCTCAGATTCTTAAAGGCTGGCTCCAAAAGTGAGTCAGTTTCCACAGATTCTAATGTTAAAATAGCCAATTTCAGCTATATAAACAATACTTTTACAGTCTGGTAAAGATTTTGAGCTCTGTAGTTCATTTCCTCCTTTATAACAAGCGGATAATTACTGGTCTGTCTCTTAGGCTTCACCTTTACCAAGCAGTATCATTAAACTGTAGCACTTAACCGTGTTTGAGCTGTTGGTGTATTTTGTAGCGGTTTGAATGCAGTCATCTGGCTTGCTGTAAAGTGCACACCATCCAAGCAGTCTGTGTTTAACGAGTGAAATTCCACGATGTTTATTTGGATGTTGGTTTGGCATTAATCAGAAAACATCTCCATTTCTGTGAGCCGCTGTACAATTTATAAATACCACTTTATTAGCACCACACAAAAGTACTAATAAACTAAGTTGTCGGTGTTAGCTGATAGCTTAGCAATCTCTAAATATGGTAATTTATAGCTCTAAAAAAGCACAAAACAAACAGACAAACACAAATATAGTCATGCCTAAAACTCTGAGTCTTCAAAATATAGATGCCAAGGTGGTCACATCCATCTTTTGCACATAGCCTATGGACATTTCTTTCCTACTCTGGCTTTGCATGATGCCTATCAGTGAAACAGGATGTCCCTAATATGGTCATCAGTGGCACACAACTCCACCTACCTGCTATTCAAACCATTTATGAGGGGCAACAAATTAAAAGACATGATCCAAACCAGCTTGTTTCAGACAGGGCGAACTGAGGCACTGCACCAAGCCCCAGTTTAAGATAAAGATTATTGTGAGCCATGAACTAATGCTAAATTGTGCTTAACTTCTGTAATAGACTCCAAAAACAGTGAAATGGAGCTAAAAATGAGTACAACTGCTCTCCTTTAATCTGTTAATAAAATACTTTTAGTATAGTTTTCGATGCTGTCAAAACATGATAGATTCAACACAGTGTGACAAATGATGGCAAGAACTGCAACACACACACACCAGGAATCATTTTAACATTTTTATTATTAAAATATTCACCTACAAAATGGCCTATAAACACTATTTACAGATTAGCGAGCAGCGACGCCTGCTGAGACACAGAGGAAGATATTCTACACAGAAAACGCTGTGCATCATTGTCAGAGGACGAGATCAGTTTAAGGGTGAAAGTACACATTTCCTGCTGTCTTCGTAAGGAGATGATGGGACTGATGTAAGGAAAAGACTCTGCTTTTACTTCCCTGAGGGACAAACCTGCAGCTGAATCACAAACGTAAACCTCTCCAAATGTGTCAGCATTGGACGTTGAAATGAGGTATATAAGGTCTCTGATGCAGTGCAGTTGACTGCTTAGGGTTCATATTTGCATACCATATGTGGTTGTATGAAACTCAGTCAGCAAACACTGCAAATGATACATGATGCGGGACGTTTTTCATCTGACTGATCGTGCTTCCGCGAGCTACAAAGGCGACTCTCGGGATGCAGCCTCATATTCAGATGGTTGATGGTTTGTTTGTGAAATGTTACAGTGGGCTCTGACAGGGTTTTTCAGCACAAAAAATGACCATAATCAGTTACTTCAAGTAGATTATAAACACCAAAATTGAAGTAAGGAGGTTTTTCACATGACAGTGATGACAGTCCTTTCATCAGGCTCCAAGTGCTCTAGAGAGAGAGAAAAAAGAAAAGTCTCATTTTGAGGGTAAGTGCTGAAAATCTTGTGATCCTCTACAATAGCAGTTCATAAGAAGGGCTGAAAAAAAAAATCACAAACCTTTATTGTTGTGTGTTTGTTCTTCTGGCTGTTAAGACAGTTAAAGTTGGTATATGAACAGCATTGCATTGGTTTATTGTCTTAAAAATATTGCGCAGACAGATTGTTTAACTCACCCTGACTCTTCTTGGAAGGCGTCGGTTCACAAATCTCTCGATAACACACATCCTGCTGTACTTTATATGTCCTTTTATACCTACGAAAGAGAATGCAGGCTCTTTTATTGGATCCATTAGGCCACACTTAAACATTTCATTCAAGCCCAGATTGGCAGACGTATGTTTGATGTGACTTACAGGTAATGGCACACACCACCCTCCCAGACGGGCACGCTCTTGGTTTCAGAGTAGAGGCGGGTACACGGGTGCGGCACTCGCTGGCACGCTGCAAAAACAGAGGTTAAAGTTAAACAACATGAGGTCTGAGTGCTTTATCAGCAAAGGAAAAGTCTGCGGGATGGTTTAGGAGCAGAGCTTCTCTGCGGCTGATGGATGGCTTTAGGAAAGGAATGTTTAAACAATCTGAGGCTGGATGTTTGGGTGCAGAGTCAGTGGGGAGGTGGGGTATGTGGACTGTGTCCTCACACACACATTCATCAGCATGTACATATAAGTAAAATAAAATATTCTTCTACTCTGTCTTTGGAGGAGGAGGCGCATGACTTGACTGTAATAAGGTTTATTCCCTTTTTGAGACAGACTGTTCAGTCAGCGTTAGTCATTTCCAAATGCTTCGAATAAAGGCATGTGCATATTTTATAACCTACTACAAACAGTATTACTGTGAAATAACCACAACAGTCATACCTTTTACAATCAACAATCATTAATATATAATAATAAATAATATTATTACAGTTGATTTGTATAGCACATTTTTAAAACCAGTGAAAAAAAAGAAACACAGAACTAAAGAACAAAGTAGGAGGAAATTATATTTAAAAAATTACAAATAAATTAAAATAAGTCATTCAAGTTTCAAGTGGACTGTCAAAATTAGAATAAGATACAACGTGATTCATAATTGTAATGAATAACCTTAAATTAAGATAGAATCTAATTAAACTACTTGTTTAAACCAAGAATCAAAGTGAAAAGAAAATGATGGGCTAGTCCATTTTTGCTTAAATTTCATTGCAGCAAAGTATCAGACCACCTAAAGAGCAGCATCTGAGACTTTACACACTATGCCGAGATGCATAGTGTGTAAAAGTCACCAACGCTCTGCTAACTCAAAAACTGCTGCGCTACAACCTCTGGCATGAACATCAGCACAAAAACTGTATGCTGGGAGCTTCATGGTATGGGGTTTCACGGCTCCTGTAGCTGTAACGTGCTGGTGGCTCAGTGTTTTTGTTCATATAGGGTAGTTTTAAAGCATGCCTTCACTTGAAAACTGTAAAACGAATGGAAATGTGTTCAAGATATTCTACGTTGGGTTCACTGATTCATTTCTACAACTAGAGATAATGTCTCTCCTGATTATCTCCTGCTTTGCCTCTGCAATCTAAGACAGATATTTCTACACTTCTCTAAACGTGGCTACATTTCTCTGTGAGCATATCATCCATGCATGATTCATGATGTGATTTAAAGTAGCTTAGTTATCCTTATATTTGTTGTGTAGCCTGTAAAAGTGGCCCAGCAAATAGGTTCATCAATCACACAAGACTGACTCTTTGTCTTGAGCCAAATGCTCCCCCTGTTGTTGGTTGCCTGTCCAGTTCATATGCTCTGACACTGTCCGTGGTTATCTGTCTCTCTGTGTTGGCCCTGTGATGAACTGCGAACCAGGTCAGCATGCACAGGATATCCCCTCCTTATGTGTCTCCACAAATCTAACAGCAACAATCAGGTTAAGGGTGAGTGAGGGTGGTTATCAACTCAATAACTTAATCAAGACTTTCCCAATCTACCAGTGAATGGATACACAAAGAAAGAGGCAGGGTTGACAGCATCAAATCACTCACAAACATGGACAGGTCGACTGATGGCAGAGTAACTCATTTTAAAAGCAGAGTGTGAGTTTAAACAGCACTATATACATGTGTAAGTTATCAGACATATCAGTATCAAGCAGATAAATCAGTACCGAGGTGATAACCTGCTGACCACTTATCCTGACTGTTAGGGTAAGTGAATCCAGACAGAAGGATATTGAACTTGCTTCATGAAGCTGGTTGTACTCAGTAGCCCGAGTCTTGGTGGTACTAAAATGCTTAAAGTTGCCTTGTCCTTTAATTTGTCAGCCATCGTGTATTAAATCCATTTAAAAGTAATTTCTGACTCTTGTGAACTACTTGGAATTTGCAAATTTGTTTCTAAGTGTAAACACTTTAAATGAAACTCCAAACGAGTAAGATTTTTCTGTCACAGGAAAGATTCGAACTCAAACCAAGATGCCTGCAGTGTGTAGAAATGCAGATCTCTCCTGAACACCCAAAAGAAACACTGAGTTATAAATTTGACAGTAACTCCCAAAAGAATGTGAGGAAGGTGGCTCAGTGAACACAGGCCAGTGCTGTGCGAATTGAGTGATGGTGTATTTGTGTTGTTTATCGTGCCTCTGACCCGTAAGAGCCATTCATAAATGTCAGAGGGGTCAATTCCCAGTGGATTGTGGCTCCTGCTTTTAAGATAGTGAAGGTCTATACATAGCTCACTGCTCTCACGTTGACATTTCATGACGGCATGTAAATCTAACATAAATGAGTCGATGTTCACAACCTGAGAGGCTGCACTGATAGAGCGGCATTATTTATACTGTGAGGTAGAGGAGGGTTTGTATCGGTCCAAGCATGCGTTGCTGAAAGACATGGTAGGATGAGCATTGGCACATGCTCATTGTCCCCAGAGGATGAACCTAACAACCCCTCACTGAACTGTCGCCTACCTCTCCATCAATGATATTATGGTTGCCTGAGCATGTATTCCACTGATCCCTAAACATCGTGCCTAGCACCACAAATAGACTGTACTGAAAAGATGGATGCTGCCACTGTGACATCACCTGGTTTCTGCACCCTGCATGTTGAAACGTTATTGTTAGCTATTTGACCACTACCATGTTGTTTTTTGGAAGCTTGAAGTCATGTTTTATTTGGTGGAGAGGGTGGACTACTAACTATAAGTTGTTTTTTTTACTTAATTATTAATTAGTCTCAGAGTGGGAGGAGCTACTGGGTATATATTGTATGTCAGGTCTCTACTGAAATGGGGTATAGCCCAGTGCAGATTTGACCCTTTGGTTGTTAAGATTTAATTTTTGCATCATCATCTTTTTTAATTTGACTCTTTCTACAGTTAGGTTTATAGTTTAATGGTATAATCTGAGAAAATATAAGTCTGTGTCACAGCTACTGTAGTCTCATGCTTGGTGAGTGAAATTCTAGGAATTTATTAGTAGTAGCAGATATCTTTGTTGGTGTGATGCATCTACACTTATGAATGTAGCTTCATACATTCATTGAAGATAACTTTGCACCCTCTCATTCAAATATGGCCACTTCTGGCTCCAAAAAACTAACATGGCAGCAGTAACTATTAACACTGAAGCTTCCGAAACCAGCGGTGATGTCAAGGTGGCTACGTCCATCTTTTACATACAGGCTTTGGTTCTTTTACAGGATGGTTATTCACTACATTTGCCAAAAAGCAGCTGACTTTGACTCATCCCACCCTGAACCTGTAGAGAAGTTGAACATAAACTTACACAGTTCACACTGCCTGCCCTTGAACCCAGCTGCGCAGTCGCAGATGAAGGAGTCGCCTCCGTTCACACACGTACCTCCGTTCTGGCAGGGCAGACTGCGGCAGTCCTGGAGAGACTCTACGAGACAACAGCTGCCATTAACATCCTCAGCTCAGGTTTCAGGCTCACTCTTCCACATTATCCACAGCTGATAGCATGTGTTGATAGCCTCCAGCTCTACCCCCACACAACACAACGTGAGTGTCATGTGTAGAAGAGGCTCATCGCTGGGATCAGCTTACATGAGAGGATGTGCAAAAAAACACCTACCAGGCTTTGTTCTTAAAGCTTCTTCTCGGATCTCCAGCGCAAGGCTGATTTTGTTTGTTGTTTCTTCCATCTTCTCTAACCTAACTGGTGGCTCAGGTTCTGTAAGGTAAAGCATTTCCTGTTGTGAATCATCACTAAAAAACAACTTAAAAGACAGACAGGTGAAATTTAAGTGTTGCAGTAAGTAAGATTTTGAGGAGGTTTCTATGTACCAGTCCCTTAGCTTGAAACAACCACTGATTTAATAGAATGGTAAAAACGTATTACAGCTTCATGGGTGCATGTGCAGAGGATTAAAACTGCTAAAATTGTAAATAAAAAAAGTCCACAATAATAATAATAATTGCTGCCATTTATTACATTATAAAGCTTACACAATTTATATGATATGTGTTTCGTTTGCCTTTGCCTTCTAAATCTATTAGTATGAATTACTCTAGTTGTGTCATTTTTCATTTGTTTTTCTTTTTCTTTATATGTAATTCTTCCTTCACCACACCTTAATATCTTTCAGTGTCCCTGGTCTTAATTATTCTATAATTGGAGGGTTTTTTACCATTTTTTTAATCAATTTTTCCAGTCGATTGCCTATTGTTAAAAAATTATTTCCAACTATTTTCTTAGGGTTTATGGCATATCGTTGTTTAAAAAATAATAATAATTTAAAAATTTAATGTATTTATTCCTATTTCTTTTATTAATTTGACATGTGTTTGATCACTTTCACAATCCTATTGTTTTTGTCTTTTTTTTTATCTGTTATTATTGTGTCTTAATTATCATAATAATTCATTTGCTGACTTCTGTCTATTCATTTAGGTATTGATTTTCAATTTTCATTTTGGTTATTTTTTTTTTCAACGACTAAAATGCCCATAAAAGTAAAATAATTGACAGAAAGAACTGCAATCTTACTAATGTAGAATGAATCCATTAAAAATACACAGCAGCACTTACTGAGAAAAAAATCTGAAAATCCTGGACAACTCCCCTAGGTATCGCTATCATTGGTCAGAAGTGAGCTTCACTGACTCATCAGCCTATACCATACTCCTTTCACAAAGTTTCACAGCCTCTTCCTGAGTAAACAGTTGTGGAAACATTGACAACTGCGGTAAACAGCAAGCTGACAGGATAAACTCGCACAGAGCAGCGGGGGAGTTTTTCAGGTGACTCAGGAGTAAAAATTTAAAATACTCAAAAATATTTCATAGTGTTTTGTTCCTGGTTTATGGCTAAGTGTTGAAATTATCCAAATATTTTAAAATATAGGGTGACACTCACATAGTTGCTTATACTTACTAGTTCGATGCCGGATGGGTTTTCGAGGCAGGTGAGTGAACTTTGCTGTTATCTTTCCCCTCCTGTCAATGAGTTCAGTGTATCTGCAGCACAGATTAAAATAATGCTATCTGGTTAGCATTAACTGTTGATCTGCTGTTATATATTTAAAGCAGTTATAATAATAATTGACATGCTACATGTACCTGGGAAGTTCCTCTGAGTTTTCTTCTTCTGCTGTGCCTGCCACGTCCTGAGGCTGAGATGGGGTATCTTGTCTTGTCCCTGCTGGTCTTTCTCTCCTTCCCGGTCTGACTGGCATTGGCACTACATGGAAAAAAAAAAACATTTTAGGATTCGGGAAAGTCAGCTTTCAAATTTTAAAAAAATAAATTAAAAAAATCGAGGTGACTGCACACAGCTCACAGGTAGTGAAGGCTAGGTGCTGAGGCATGCTGTGGATCTGCTCCTGCCCCGTGTTTTTGACCGATGTGAGGGCCACGTAGTAGTGCTGCCCCGGCGTCAGCTCACGGAGGGTGTACGATCCCACTCTCCCGTTGGGCAGGAAGCGACTCCTGGTGTTCAACCCTCGGGTCACGTTGACCACAAAGCCGTCTGAGACGTGTCTCGGGTGGCGGCTCCAGGTGATCAAGGCTGAGTTTGGGGTCACGTGTGAGAGGGAGAGGTTCTGTGGGGGAAGAGGCCCTGAGGGTAACACATTCAGAGGGTCAAATGATTGTATGAAAATCTTTAAAATAATCTCTTTCCTTGGCTGAGTTTCCTCAAATGATTAGGTAACTTTTTTCCTCCGGCCTGTAGAAGTCTTTGTCTGGAGAAAGTTTTGGAGGCTATAGAAATGTCTCAAATATCATAAAATGTATATAAAATATGATAAATGACATTGTACTTGTGGTTAGGCTTCAGACCTTTTTGATAAAGCTTTGAGCTAGAGCTGGATCAGTTATTCTACTATAGACTTCTCGTGATGCACTGGGCACTTATCCACTCTGCTTTTTTCAAATTCCATTTTATATGCATTTCCTTAATTTTTGTCTTTTTCTTCCTGTTTTTTGACCTTTTCGCTGCACGCACCTCCTTTTTTCTCTTTCTCCTCATCCCAATGGTAGTTGTCTATTCCTCCTGGAGCCACTGTGTTTTTGAAGATCTCTTCCTTTTACAGGGGAGCTCTTCCTTCCTGTCTAAATATGACTCACAGGGGATCATCAGATAATGTAGCATCATCTTCAACACTTCCTGGCTCAAAATAGTCATTTAAGGGGGGTGACTGTTGATGATGGGTCTGCCCATCAGTGAGTCTGTGTTACCTGAACAGAAGTTTGGGCTCTTCCCAGTTATCTCTGCCCAATCTATAAACATAATTTTATTTTAAGGCTAAAAGTATAAACTCAACTTTAAAAAAGTGATTTTATAAAAACTGACCTCCTACCATGAGGTCAAGGTCACTGGGATTCAAACTTGTGTCAGATTGTTAGTAGATACACAGATAGGAAGAATCTGAAAATCACTCATTCACATACTTTAGTGTCCACACCGACAGCCTGCCAGCCGGGGTGATAACAACAACCCATTAGCCTTTTACGGCTGAGGGGTAAGAATGGTGAAAGACCTTTTTTTTTTTGTTTCTGTTTTCTAAAAATTGTGGAAATAAATACAAATAAACAAAAAAGAATGCACATAAAGTTGTTGTATATGCTCTTGTATTTGCTGCTGAGTGATGTAACCTACTTGTCCAGAATGACAGAGGTCCTGCTGAGTGGCTCATGGAGGGAAACTCATCTGGTCTGATTCCACTCTGAGTCAACACATCCACAGTGTACATCTGACCCGGCTGCAATGAGCTGTGAAAGGTTCACAAAGAGTCCGCATCAGTCATACCTCAACTTATCTGTTTCATGGTACTGTTAAAAGCTTAGTAAATTTGATGAAATGGCGCCATCTAGTGGCTGAAAGGCATATTGTACCAAACCATTTAAAGCGGACCTCGGCAGCGACATTCGGTGGACACAAATGAACCTGCAGCGTGTAAAAATAAACGCTTGGTTTAAAGTGCTGCACCTGACCTGAAGGTGTACTCAGTGGTGCTGGTGTTGAACACAGCAGTGCGACCCTCCCTCCCATCTGAAGGCAACAAGGACACGTGCACCCTGCTGACGGCTGCATGGCGGGCAGCCTGAACCAGCCACTGCAGCCACACCTGAGAGGAGGACACGTTGACCACCTGCAACTGCTCCGCCGGCTGGGGCCCTGCAGGGAAACATTCAAAGACAAAGAAATGCTTTCCAGTTCCAGGTGAATTACTTTTACTACTTTATTACCCATAAAAAAGTCATAAACACTGGTGGGCCCAACATTTCATAATGATTAACAGCTCCTTATTCAATGGTTTTCTCCACCCACTTTTGAACTCACTGTGTTCCCAACTGTTTTAAAGAAAGCTCACCTTCATCCACATTCTGAACATTTCTATGACCAATTCGGATTTTTATATAAAGGTTTAAAAGCGGTTTAATCCATTTTTTAATGTGTCAAAATGACATGTTTGACCATCTAATACATGCTCATGGTACAGTATTATTTTGGTCTGTGATTTTTATCCCCTTGTAGGTGGTTGCTAGGCAACATTATAATGTCATCATATCTGATGTAGATGAGAGACATCATATTTTATTATTTAAATAGTTTAGTCTGTTACTGTCTTGGAGCAACTGTAACATACATAATTTCCTAAGGGATTAATAAAGTATTCTGATTCTGATTCATCAAAGGTCTATAATCTGTCTGTGTGCCTTAGTTGGTTGCTCAGCTTCTGAGATTATACTAAGACTACAGAGCATTAAAGAGCATACTCACTGGTGCGTATTAGTGCCGTGGCAGGTTGGCTTGTGTCACTGCTGTTGGTCTTCAGCTTGATGGAGAAGGTGGAGATGTTGTACAGCAGGCCGGGCACCAGGCCTCGCATCACGTGGGTGGACTTCTGCCTGTCTAGGTAGTCTGTTTTGGAGTTGCTCTGACCCAGGGGAGCATAGGTGACGGCAAACATGCTGATCAGGTTGTTTGAGGGCTCCGGCTCATCCCAGCGCAGCTCCACCTCGCTTTCCTCCACACGCAGCACATGGAGACCGGGCGGGGGCAGCAGGTCTGGGGACAGTGGCAACTTTACATGTCTAATCCAGATCTTAAGTGTGCTCCGAGTGTTGAGCGTGCAGAGCGGTGAGACTGTCGACTGACCTTTCTCGCAGTCTTTGCCCGTGAGTCCCACTTTACACATGCAGTTGTAGTTTCCTCTCCTGTCGCTCCAGCAGCGGCCACGGTTCCTACAAGGTTTCAACACACACGGGTCCTCCACTGGTGGGCGACAAAGACAAACTAATGCAGCAACAGGATTCATCCGGGAACAGTGAGCAACCTTAGGAGTGTGCAAGCCCCTCTCAGTCTTGTTTATCAATAACCATCAATCAACCAAGCTATTTAGCAACTGAAATAACTGAGTGCAGTTATCCATTTACCCATTATATCTTATTCATAAATATTTTTCTAATGGCTTTACTTGTTTTTAGTGTATTTACACAGTTTTAGTTATCTATGACAGATTTTTATGTGCTCCAGTTTGCATATAATAGATCCCAAAAATGCATGACAGTGTGTGTGAGGCAAATGAAGCATTATAAGTATGCAGGAGTAAATCAAAGATGGATGTAGTGTCTGGATCTGCAAAGCGAAGCCAACAGAGGAGCCTTAAACCTGCTTTCTTTTCAATGTCCAGCAGAGGGCAGCAAAAAGACTTCTAATTGTATTGAAGTCAATGAGAATTTATCTGCGACTTCAGAAAACACTCTACCGAACACCTTAAAGGCTTAGATAATAGTTTCAAGGCATATTGAATGGTGTGAGGAAGCAACCTCACACCCTTTTTATATGTACAATAAACTTATTCTGTACTTAACATTAGCTAAACTCAGTAAACTCAGGGTTATTAAAAACTGGATATCATATATAACATCAAATAACATCAGCACAACATACTTACACATCTGGCACTGATCCCCAAAGAAGCCGTCTTTACACATGCAAAGATAGTTTCTTCTGTAACCCCGACACACGCCTCCATTCAGACAGGGGTTGGACTCGCACACGTCCTGCTCTGCACACAGACATTTCACAGTGTGGCAGAATTTATTAATAATCCTTATGATTCAAAGAAAACACTCCATACATTCAGCTATCTTCACATCAATTTACCATTGGAGAGAGAAAGCCTTTTACATGGTAAAGAGGCTTTTTGGATGATGTTATAATCAGCTGGTTTCAACAACATCATCAACCAGAAGTCACTTATGAAAATAAAAATGTATTAGTTAACGATAAACCAGTTTCTGCAAAATACATGTTGTAAATCATCTTGCCTTTAATCATGTAAAGCATGGCTGTTTTTATTCCTTCTTTCTTTAATTGTATTTACATTGACTTTAGTAAAAATATTCATCTGTGTGTTGAATGGAAACACTGCACCTGTTTCACAGTTATGTCCTCTGAAGCCTTGTGGACAGTGACACAGATAGGAGCCCGGCCGATCCTCACACGTTCCTCTGTTCATGCACGGCTCCGACAGGCACTCATTTATGTCTTAAGGAGATAAAGATGCACACACAAGTAAACGTGTGCCTGTGTACAGGTGGTCTAAGTGCACCTATTTGTAAGTGTAAGCATTCGATTGATCCTTACCTATCTGGCAACGGTTTCCGCTGAAGCCACTGGCGCACACACACTGGTAGGATCCGATCTTATTTCGACACGTGCCTCCGTTAAGACAAGGCTGGGATAAGCACTCATTGATCTCTGTGACAATGTAGAAATTAACAAATTAGTATGAATAAAGATAACCAGGTCATTCGATCTCAAATCAGCCAATCTTTAGAACATTTTCTGCTCAATCATCTCCAATTTGCAGGAAAATTTTATGGTTCACACAAGAAGTTCACACATATATGATGAACGAGTGAAATTATAGCATCAGATTTCAAATATACTTTTTTGAAAAATAGTCAATCGACCCAATTTCAGACCTTTTTTTCACAGTACTTTTATATAATATATATAAAAAAACAAGAATTAACTGAATTTTACAATAATGTAAAAAAAGCTACATGAAAAACATGAAATTCTTCATCACAAAAATGAGGAAAATACTACTTTAATTCCACTGTCAGGCTGGATTGAGCAAATATGCCAAGTTGCACCACAAAAAAAAATATCAGTTGATAGTCTAATCCAAATAGAACAAAATCCTGGAGTTTCCAGATGTTACTCTAGAACTCAGAATATCACTTTCTTAAATATGTGCACATTTTTCATTGACTAGACCTGTTGTGGTAACTGGGGTTTCCATGAAAAATCAATTAGTACCTCCCACCTGACTCCCTCTGCTCATTTTTATGTACAACATAAAAAAATTACATTTTGTGTTTTTTAATTTCCACTATTTTCTGAGTAAAAAGGGGCATACCATCTTCTGCCCAAAGAAAATTGTCACAACCAAAGAAGGCAATGAAGCAAAAAACTGCAAAGACAGCATTCACAGCTCACATGACACCTTCTGAGACCTTGAAGATCTCAAGTTGTTTGATCATTGTGATGTCTCACAAACTATCATAGAGAAGATGTGAACACCATTGTTGTTTCACAGCCATTAACTACATTCACAGATGTTAAAATATGACAGCAACAGAAAATTAATTTGACACAGAAGCAATCATGGTTAGAACATCAGCCTGGAATCAGAACGTCAGTAAGTCTGAGACATTTCGTATGTTGTAACTTGTTTTGAGCAGCCGCCCAACCCACATGGTGATATGACCCTTGAGAGTTTTACCCAAAAAGCTTTTTTGGAGTTTTCTCCAATGAATTATCAGAAAACAGATCAAATATCCAGGGTACCAGTGCATATTTCTGTTCCTCTGAGTCACAAGTAATTAATTTGGTGGAGCGTTAGATCCCCATGACACTGATGTTTGAAGACAAAAAGAACAAAGACAAGATTGCGGCTTTAGACTGAAACACTTGGAGTGATTTGAAGCATTTTGTAGTCCTGAAAGTTAATAGGGAAAAAGTCAACCCCATCCTCACGCCTGCGCATTTCAAAGGTCTATAACTTGGAAAAAAATAGCATGAAGGTGAAATTTTGCACAACTTCCTCAAATATAACAAATATAAACATTAAAAATGTCTGATTCCGGGGGAGTTGGATTGAAACATTTTCTAAATTTGATTGATTTCATGTGGAATGACCCTGGGATCTTTTTTGAGGAGCCATCCACGTGTCCAGATGTGTTACAGACCTTAAAAACAGGCAGCTGGATCCAGTCTCCCAGTAATTTCGTACTTTTCTTTAATGACCTTTTGTCTTGTTATTTTTTAAACAAAAACAAAATGATAACTAAATAAAAACCAGTGAACGAGGACAAATACAACGATGAAATGTATTGACATTTTTGTAAACTGGAGACATGAGATCCAGTCAGAACTAATTAAGTTTGTAGTTTGGAAGTGATCTAAGAAGTAATCTCTTGGTGCGATAAGGTTAGACACGCACATTTGATCTGACCCTGGGAAATAGTACAAGCAGCTCCCATGCTCCCTGTTTTTCATGAAAACGTGGCAAAATGTCAGTGTTGGGGAGGAAGAGAAGAGTAGACATGTGAACTCATTTTGCATTTGACTTTTTGTAAACCGTGTGGAGCAACTCTCACCAGTAAAAACAACAAACTGTTGAACTTCATATTTTAGTCAACTGAGTCTACTTTGGATTTTGTCTGCTATAATCTTATAATCAAAATCAAAATTTGCTATCCAATAATGAACACTGCCTGAATGCCACCGATGCTCTGGGAGGCTCTGGGAACAGACGTGAAGCCCGAGTGGCATATGTACTCTGGCATGGAGCCTGGTGTTGTTGAGGAGAACTGGACCTCTGTGTGCTTGACCTGTGGAGGTGACCCACAGCTCAGCTCTGAAACTGATACAAACATGGTGATAATGTCAGTGTGGCTGCATAGCAACACAAACTGAGGCTTAAACGAGCTCTTCCACGACACACTAACAGCAACAGAGGTGTTTTCCATTCAGGCGCCTAAAATTACCTCCAGCATGCTGCTAGAGTGTGTAGACGTGAATCACCGGGCCTAATCAGGTCTCACTTTTTATAGGTTATGCAGCCGTTCTATATCTGTAAATGTGGGGCCTCTAGAGCAGCAACACTGCTAAGATTATCTTCAGACAGAAAGCCAGTATCTGTACACTTGAGCGCTCAGGATATCCCCTGTATGTTCCAATCAGCTAAGGTCAACATTGTATAAACACCAGCATCAGACTGGCATTGCTCTGTGGTGACATACGGTCTGCCTACCTGCAGAGGTATGCACCGCGCTCCTGTTTATTTCACAGTGCCTGCCGCTGTAGGCATCGGTGCATTCACACTTGTACTTTCCTATGTAGTGAAAACACGTCCCACCATTCAGACAGGGGCTGGAGGCACAGGGGTCCGGCTTCCCTGGAACAAAACATCCACATAATAAAACAGGACTTGAAGCTCTTTTATGGTAACATGAATTAATCCCATTTAATCCCTTTGACGTGTGAACCCACACGCTAAGGATGTCCTACTGAGGGCAGACAGCTTATAAGTCTATAAGCAAGACTGAGAGTCAAAGCAGAGGTTTGGATTTTTAAGGGTTTGCCAGCTCATTCCTCCTGACGTTTACACCAGGAGGAAAATGACCCCAAGGCCACCTGGAAATACCCTCATAGCCTCAGTGGACAGTCCACCACTCACTACCATTTAAAAAATTCAATTTTTTTAGTTACCTTAAATTTAGCTTATTAAAAAATTGGATGGATTTCCGGCTCCTACTCGATGATCTGATATTGGCATGTAGATGTCTCCTGGACTGGACTTCAGTTAAACGCGTGACATTTTGGGCCTTATAACCGAAATTAAATTCAACTGAACTGAACATACTTCAAATATATTTTACAGGTGATACTTCTGCACTTTTCCTTAAGCAGTATTACGACAGTGAGACTTTAAATTGACTTGCTTGGTTTAATAGACACTTAAACAGATGTATTAGTGACAAAGTCAGCTTGAAAGAAGCGAGGTTATCTGATGAAAGGACTTCCTACCTGCTTTCACATAAATTTGAGAGCTAAAGTTTGTAAATTACAGTGGAAGGTTGGCACTCACCCACTTCGCAGTGTTTTCCTGTGAACCTGTAAGGACACACACATCGGTAACTGTCAGCCTCTTCCTTACAGGAGCCTCCGTTGCGACAGGGCCCAGAAGCACAGGTATTGAGTCTAACTGGAAGGAGACAGGGAAAAGGGAATCCTTGAAGCAGAGACCACTCCAGCTTTTAATCACACAAAATAAACCTGTTCCAGTACATTGCAATTCAAATCATAATTCAGGAAAATAGCTCATAACTCAGCCATAAGCACAAATTATCTTAAGCCTTTCAGCGCTGCAATATTTCAAGCAGTATTACGAGTAATGGCATGTTTCCTGGTGCTTTAAAGCTGCATTTGGGTTTGAGCCCGCAGTAATAACGCACAAACCTAAAGGATGTTTTCGTCACGGTGCTTCACGAATTCACACACAAGCATTCCTTTTTTAAAAAAGAGACGATACTACCTTTCTCACAGTTCTTCCCCCAGTATCCGTACTTGCACTCGCAGGTGTAGCCTCCGTCAAGCTCGTAGCAGTAGCCGCCATTCAGACAGGGAGAGGAGTCGCAGACCGATTCGGGCTGTACTGAAAAACACACACCGAGACTTGACTGTGTTCCACTGCGCTGGGAAAACTTTATTCAAGCACATGGGTTCGGTCCAGATTTAAAAAGAAACACAGATTATTTGTCATTTTATGACTGGATCAATTATAAAATCTCATAAGCGCCTCCAATAACAGCATCAATCATCTATAAATTTCTCCCCACGTCGTAAATACAACCGTTTCTTTTAAAGTGAATAAAAAATGTGTTTTGTTGCAATAGCAACCAGCTGCTCGCGCACTAACACTGCTGTTGGGTTGGTGCCTGAGCCTCTTACCATAGGGGTAAAAGTCTTTGTGGTCCAGCTCCACTCTCGTCTGACATGTGCACAGGTACGCTCCTCCGTACTCCAAACACGGATTTCCATCAGGACACGATCTGCCGTTACTGCACGGCATCTGGGTCACTTCTGAGGGAGAGAGGGGTTAAAAAGTGTTTGAAAAATGACTTCTGCTTCATTTCTATGAGACCCAAGAACCAAGACAACCAAGAACAAGGCAAGGCAGTCCCCAGAAAATGAGAACATTTGATCATGCATAAAAGAAACATAAAAACAGCATGTTTGAATAAAAAAGACATACTGATTAGGGCGAAGGGCTGCAAAAAACAGAATTAAAACATGTCACACATGGTGCTGACTTAAAGAACAATAAACTTCAAAAAATGTGCTGTAGAAGAAGAAAGCAGAATAAAAAGCTGTACTTGAGTAATGTTTAGAGTTTCCACCACTCATCCTTTAGCTCTCATCCTTTGCCACTGGGCATTTTAAGATTAACTGCACTAGTGTGGGGAAACTACGGGGGGTCCTTTCTGGATATACCCTGCTTCTGTGATCTTTAAGTAATCGAAGCTCTTTTATGACACCTGATTGGATTAAACATATCATACCCACCGAACTGACAGTAGAGTCCCGTGTAGCCCGAAGGGCACTCACAGGTCCCATTGATGTCCACACAGACGCCACCATTCTGGCAAAGACACTCGTCTGCAAACACACAGAGAGAAGGAGAGGGAGTCAAAGCTGGAAAGTTTGCTCCAGCTGCTTAAAAGCATGTACTTAAAAGAAGTTTTCAATGTTGGCCCAAGTGTAAACATAGACAGAAGGTACAAATGGTCAACATGTGCACCATATGCCGAGTGTCTTTCATCTGCTATACTGTAAACTAAGTATTGATTCGCTGTCATTTCTCTTTCCCTAATCTTTTCCAAAGAAGCTCACAGGAGCAGAAGATTAGCAGTCAGCGCACTGCACATCCGCTCTGTACAAATTGTAAGAATGTTTGTGTTTTCCTCTCCTTCCTAATTGCAGCAGTGGATCAAAGCACGCGGCCATATCGCGGCTAAACGGCTCCACTTTGAAGTCCCAGGAGCTCGGTGGAGGGTATTATTTTTCTGATGATATGGAGCATATTTTGTGACCAAAACGTATGGCCCCGAGGGCAATTAATGGATTGTTAATTTTGCGAGAGCCACTTTCATTGGCCACCTGTGCGGCCCGGGCGCTTTGATCTGGGAGCCTGATTAGGCACTTCTGCGTCCCACTACTTTCTCTTCCTTGGAGGATCGTGCTCCTTTTTCCGCTGTGCCTTCCAAGTGAGCCAGGCAGGAAAGTATTTGGGAGATTTAAGAGAGCCTATATAAGCACTGATAGTTATTTCAGCTCAAGGGTGAGAAGTAGCATGCATTTGCAATGGCTCAAATGCTGTTAAAGAGCCTTTCAGTGGGTGAAATAAAGCCTCGCAACAACTGCTATCAGTCGGTGTCAGCAGCCTCTCCTGGGAGCTTGAATTAGCTTTGCTGCTGTTCTTCTTCCCTAAAACAAAATGACTTAATATGCATTTATAAAGGAAGCATTAGGCGGGGTTTTACATATTTTGTGATTAAGCTGGTTATGCAAGCAGCAGCTGTGCCTGAAGCAACAGGAGTGGTGCAACTTGCAGGGAAGCAAGAAGCAGTGCGGAAGGATATTTCAGCAGCTCTGTGTGCAGAAATGGCCTGAATACCATAGAGCAGCTTTGACTCATAAAGAGGCCGTTTTAAGTCTAGACAAAGCACTTCCTCTTGTTGGTAAACTAATAAAATGTGCTATAAAACAATTATTCACAACATCAAGCGACTGGTTCCTGTAATAAACTGGGCGAGGCCGTGTCAGTTTTGATAATTACAATAATCCATCATCACAGCAGCCTCTTCCAGGGCAGGGATCCAAATTCCTGTGGGATAGCACAGCTCCTCTTCAAATACCCCAGTCTGCCTCTCTACCTGCCCAGCTGCCTGCAGTGAGCGTCAGCCGGGCCAGCTGCACAATACCTTCACACTTGTCACCGTAGAAGCCTGGAGCACACGTGCAGTTGTAGATTCCCGAGCTGGTGTATTCACAGATCTGGTTCTTCTTGCAGTCCAGCTCTTCACACGAGGCTGGAGATGAAAAAACGTGACACACTGTGATGTGAATAATATGAGAAAACGTTCTGCCAAAGCTTTAGCTGGAGCTGCGCTTGTTTTTACCTGTCTGGTTTTCTGCCTCAGTGGGGTTGATCTGAAGTGGTAGCAGCTCTGAGAGAGGGGAGACAGGAATGCCCTTTAAAAGGTGGTTCATTCAAGCAGATATAATTCCTCATCTACCACCTACCTCACTCTGAAATGAACATATAGGACAACTCCAGTACGTTTGGCATGAATGAAATGTCATAACAGCCAGCGTTAGAGCTATATTATACATTAGAACTATATCTTCCACCAGATTTTATTTATTTATATTTATTCTTTTCTGGCACTTTTCAGGGTTCTGGATGCAGGGGCAACAGTTTAAGCAGAGATGCCCAGACCTCCCACACCGCCTCCTTCAGTTTTTCTGGGAGCTTTGAGGGGACAGTAAGACTAGAAGGGTGTTAGTTAAAAGTCAGGCCATTTCCATCATCTCGCTAGAGCGTCATGGGTCTTTCCCCTTGGAAGCATCCCTGTCAGATGCTGAACTAGTGGTTCCTTTCAATGTGGAGGAGCGACTCTGATTTTACTTTAGTGAGTTTTTTTAAGCACACAATAATGTCATGTTTAGTTTAACTGTAGTTTAGTCGCCTTTAAACTTTACACCATTGGATAAAACATTAAAAAATAATGCTGATTTTTCCTGCATTTTAGAATTGTTGTTAAGAAAATTTCATAAAGGGATCACAGATTCAGCACCACCATATTCAAGTGGAAAATATCTTAAAATTTGAGATAAACAGATGCTGATCAGATGTCTGCGCAACGCAGTGTCACGGCAAAACATGTAATGGACATGCCGGTCCACCGTGTCTAATTTCACACTTTGCCTCTCCAAAGTGTGAAAAGGACACACATGCTGAAGTTTCAGGAAGTTGCAGAAAGCTGCAGTACCAGCAGAGGGAGATATTTTATTTCAAGCCAACATGAAAATAATCACGGTAAAATATGTCTGTGTAGGCTCTCAGTCATCCAGGTCACAGTAATCCAAGGATGTTGGAAACAAAAGCCACTGGACTTTTTTAAGTTTCTTAAAGACGTTGCACCTGTCGTCCGAGAAGCTCCTTCTAGTGGTGAAGTGTTTAAACAGACATTATTAACACACTTACATGAAAATACATATTAGCCACCTATCTTTATCGTTTCTGGCGATTAAGGACCAAGGAACATTTTTGCTCATCACTGACTTCTTGGCTTTAAATATATTATGTCCTCATGCAGTAATGCAACTTCTGCACGGTGGACTGGTGTGTCTATAACATGCTTTGCCATGATATCGGGTTGGCCTCTGATGCTGCTAAATTGTGCAGATGCCAAAACAGTTTTTGTATCAGGCTACAAACATGTTTATTTTTACTTTAAATTTGGACATTATTACATCACAATCTATGGGGACTGATTCATTTTAGAGCCTCTAGTGGACATTAGAGGAACTGCAAGTTTTTTGGCACTTGATACCGGGTTTACTTTTCAGCTCCCGATGTGGGAGTGAGGAGGATGGACAAACAAATACAGCGGTGACCTCATCACAGGGAAACTAACCTTCAAACTCCGATAAATAACTCTGGCACACTTTTCTCCTTCATGATTAGGGATGTTTTATCATACTTTCACATATCCTTTTTGAACACAGCTGTCAGCAAACACGTTGCCTTTTCAGTATTTAGGGTCACAAGTGATATTTCTGGATGTCAAAATCCATGACCAGAATCTCAATTACAAACAAACAGCTGAGCTCTTTAAACAAACCCAAACACTAGAGTTTCTCATAGCTGAGCTTTAAAAAAACGTAACCCTGTCTGTTATTTAAGGCTATATTTACTCTTGTCAAGATTTATGTCTATTAAGGCACATTTGTTTGACTTCATCAAATAAACTGTGTGATAAAGAACGATGAAAATATTTGCTGTGGCAATAGAATGAAATTCCTAATGTTGGAACACTGGAGAACCAGCTCAGCTACAAACACTCCAAAAGACCTAAAAATGTTCCCCCTTTGTGCTCGACCCACTTGGAAAAATGCCACGTAACGGAAAGCCAAACAGGAAGGTTATGTCAAGAACATCTTCTCTGAACACGCTCTTCTGCTCACCTGTCTCACAGAGCGTCCCAGTGAAAGCAGCGGGGCACGTGCAGGTGAAGTTGTTCACCCGGTCGATGCACTCCCCTCCATTCAGACAGGGCTGCGACTCACACTCGTTTATGTCTGCAGGATTAACAAAAGCCACTTAATCAGACATGAGAGCTTTATCTGCTGTTGACTCATTAAGATTTATTAATAGTCAGGGGGAAAAGCGAGACATTATTGAGTAAGACGCTCTGCTGGATTAGGAGCACTGAGCTTCCCTCCGGAAAGCGTACAGTTTCACTGACCAGGTGTGTGGGATTAACAATAATCTGGTCTCATGTACAAACAAGAACTCATGAGCTGTGCTGAGCTCGATTATTAAATCCACCATTAGATTCAAGTTTCATTAACAATTAAAGAGAATTAGTAAAAAATGATTTTTGTTTTGGAGGCCGACATGACTTTGGTGAACTTTCTCACCAGGCCCCTCCCCCCAAAAAAGTTGGTTTGCAAATCCATTCAACCGTAACCCATTTGTCTAGGTAGACTGGGAAGCTCTTTGGAAAGAAGCATCTGCCAAAAGACTGAGTTTGATGTAGAAAGCAGCAGAAAATATTTCCTCTGGAGAATGATGCCTACTTTCCCCCCGCTCACCTGTCTCACACAGGACACCAGTGTAACCCGGCTCACACACACAGGTGAAAGCGCCAGCGCCTTGTACACATGTCGCGTTGTTGAGGCACGGTCTGTCTTTGCACTCGTCAATGTCTGCAACACACACGCGCGCGCGCGCACATACACACACATGTAGAGAAACAGAGAGACACGCTCATGGAATATTTACTCAGCTGATTAATATATCCGCCACACTGTTCCCCTCACTCTCCAAGTATGTGCTGCTGGCTGCGAAAGGTATTAAAAGAGGTCTGATACATCTCCACAGGCTGGACTGTGGGAAGAAGCACAGAAGCTCCAGAGAGGCTGGACCAAGATATCCTAAAAAAACAAAAACCCTCAACCTTTTCTGTGGTGAAAATGCTAAACTGGAGCAATTATAGTGCGGCACTATAGCTTTAATCCACAGTTCACACACGGTTTGAAATAAGCAGTTTTCAGCTTTTCTGCTTTGTAGCAAATAAACAAACCACAGACATCACACAAAACTTTTTCTGTGATAGCATGACATATGAAATATGTATTACTTAAATTAACTGCATTTCTTCCAGATCAATAGGAGAAATTTTAAAGAAAAAATATATTTCCATTTAAGTTAAAAGTACATTTTTTAAGTTGAAAATATGAATGACCAACTGGAAAAGATACCACTTTATGGTAATGTGTCAGTTTTACCTGTTTCACAAAGAATCCCAGTGTAACCAGGTGGACACTGACACATGAAACTATTAATCTGGTCTTTACAGGTCCCTCCATTCTGGCAAGGCTGTGAGGCACACTCATTGACATCTACGGTGACAGGAGCACAAAACACAGAGGAGATAGCATGACATTTTTAATTAGAGAGAATCCTCTTGTCAGGGTCAAGTAATGAGAAGAAACTGATCCAGGTATTAAGGAAACATCCAGGTGTCCCTTCGGTGAGGCAGGGGAAATCTGCTGACATTAATTTTCCTCATCTCAGGTAGTCAGGAAGTCATTCACAATGTGCAGAGCGACAGAACAGGAAGCAGTGTGAACCATAACTCACCGATTTGGCATCTTCGACCGGTGAAGCCAGCCAAGCAGGAGCAAGTGAAGGAGGGGTTGCCTTTAATACAGTCATCGATGCACTGGCCTCCGTTCAGGCATGGGCGGAGGTGTGGGCACACTGACGCTGCAGAAGGAGGTCGATGGAACTGTTTAGTTAATCTTTTGTAAGTTTAGTGTTAAAATCTGGCTATATTAGAAAATGACTTTAACCCAAGAGGAATCACAGTATGACGATGAGCCTGGTGTAAAAACTGGTGTAAAACTTCATTAAATATGCTAAAATTATCTCAGATTCAATTTAATAGTAACAGGATTTGTTCCTGTCTGCCATTTTTTAGATCTGGGTAGGTGACATTATGCTTTTCCTTGTTTTTTATCATATATATGTACTGTTCCAGTCTTGTGTCATATTAAACATAAACCAAAGTTTGAAATAAAGAGGTCAGAGTACGTGCAGTAATCCCTGTGAGCAAAGAGCTCAGGCTTCAGACTCCTCTGAACACTCAGTTTTAAAACATTTTTTTAACTCTTGGATCTGTATGATGTCATGTATTGTTAAAGAGTTCAGTTTCTGAGATGTAGCCAAAAAACAAAGCTGAAAGGAAGCCAAACATTATGTAAAAACAGCTTTGTTTTAGGCAGTGGCTTAGCTGATAAATTATTGTTACCTGTAAATCATGCAAAGCTATTCTAGTAAAGTTCTTCATAAAAATAAGGAGGTGGAAATGATCACTGTGTCAGTTTATTATAGCTAAATCTCTGCTTTACCTGTGAGGTCTACCTGTTTAGCTGGTGTCAGGCACCAGTGCTATTACTTATCCAGGCCTTGCTCTAAGTTTATGCTGTGTTAGGGAAAATAATCTAACATCTACATTTACCACAGTCTAGTCTCTTTTATTTAAAAGGAAAAGAAGCTAAATGGTTTGTTTCAGACTAAGACACTGAACTAAAGGGCTGCAGCAAATTCCAATATAAGACAAATAAGGATTATTTTGAGCTATGAATCATGCAAATCTGCTCTAGCAGAGTCCAAGAACATTAAAATGAAGCTAAAAATGAGCACAGTAGCTTTCCTTAAGACAACAAAGTGGATTTGAGGAACTAATCCCCAAAGACCAGCACTTACCAGAGTTATTGCAGCTTCCCACTTCCACATTTGCGTCATCTATGCGGAAGACCCATTTGCCCGGGAAGCCCACATTGGTGGTTCCCTCAACATTTACGACATCAGCTGTGCGAGAGCCAGGGATGTTGAAATAGCGCTTGCCATCACCAGCGTTAAAACCTGCCTGGGAAGAGGCAGACATAAGAAAAAAAAGCAAACAGTTTAGATTAATGCGGGTTTAGAGAGCGGATCACACCGGAGGTAAAACATCTGCAGATAAACGTGTGACCTTACCTGTGCTGCAATCCCGCCTAGCCCAACGAGGTTTCCTCCGCTGCTGGCATGCATGCCTGTGGTCCAAGTGATGTTATTGTATTGGAATATAGTGAAGGAAAGCTCTCCGTCTGTAATGAGCACCACTTGGAAAGTATTCACCTGCAGAGAAGAGAAACAGGCTCAGATAAATGGCTTCCTGATTTCTAGAAAATTCTGTAAGAATCAGAATCCTCCAGGTGATGATTTACTCAGGCCATTCATATAAAACTACTCTGTAAGACTCAAGAAACCAAACTATATGCCTGGTTAAGAGTCACTTATCTAGACCCTAAAGACACTTTAAAGAGGGCTAGTTCTGTTTTTCCTTATACTCTGCCATGTATCTCCTGTTCCGTTGTTGGATGATCATATTAAACATAGTCAAGGTTTCAAAAATGAGGTCAGTGTATGCAAAAGCAATTGCTGTGAACTAAAAGCTCAGACTTCAGACTGCTCTAAACACTCAGCTCATAGACTGTAGATAAAAGATGAAACAAAGAGCAGAAGCGCCTTCAATCTGCATTCTTGCTAATGGACAGCAGGAGGTGGCTCGTCTCTATACAAGCTTTCAGCTAATTGTTTTTCTACTTTTGGATCTTTAAGATGCAACCACATTAGTCCCACCCACCTGCTGTTCAAACTTTCTGTTTTTGAGGGGCAACCAATCAAAACTTGCCCGTTAAACATTATTTCTAAACCTTTTTCTGGCACAAACCATTCCAGAAGACAAAATAAATTCATGCTGATTGTATTCATTTGAATGCAGATTTAAAATAAATAAATAAATAAATAGAATTGGAAATGAGCATGATAGGCCCTCATTGTACTGCGTCTACATGGTTGCAGGATGTTAAATGAGAATTCATACTGGTGTTTGAGAGTTTCCTCCAAAGAAGGTGACTTGATGCCATGTAGAGATGTGGACCCATGTTGCATTGAAGTTGGGGAACTCTGAAAAGTACGTCCTGACATCACCCGAGGCCTTCCTGAGGATCATAGGATCCTGGCTCTCTCTGTAGAAGACTGTCCCGGCTCGACGGTTGTCCACATCAGCCCAGAACGGCGCCACGACCCTTCTGTCTCCAGCGATTGGAAAGGCTACAGGTGTGAACTGCGACACCTCTCTCAGGAAGGACACAAGGCCATTGTTGTTAACCTGAGACGGAGAAACAGCTGGAGTTAAATCAGTAATAAACTGATAGATTTACATATCAGATTTAACCACTGTGAATTCTTTAGGGGACTTGGTGGGGTTAGAGTGCCGAGGAAGAGCTGGACGGAGCATTTCTGACCTCACAAAATAAACAGCAGCATGGGGTGGTGAAAGTTCCCATAACGGATGTTTGCACTTTCGTGTAGCGAACAGACACTACTTTTATTCCAAATAACGACAGCAGCTGAAAAAACCTGGTTTCTGCTGATCACACACCTGCAAAATCATCACAGCAGGAAGAACTTCACGGTCTGTAAATCCACACATCTGCCAGCAGCAAAATAACCAGATAAATGAATCTGTCCTCCGTGAGAAATGCGCATGGATGTTCTATTGCATGGCAGAATATAAGCTTCTTAAAAAAAAGTAAAGTAATGAATTAATCACTTGATTCACTGTTTGGGAAGTCATCAGACATTACATCAAGAGTCACACTAATAATCAGGAAAAATATATATTTATTAGTTTATTTCTGGATTTTCTTTCTTTTATATCATTACAATCAAAACAGCTGGACTTCTAGAGGCCAAAAACAGGATCATTTATTTATTAAAAACTAAGTTTCCCCGGAGTTGCCCAGGAGAACCTACAGAGAGGACATTACATACCTAACCTGACACGTGTCAAAAAGAGCAGAGACAGTGACGCTCCTCACAGACCGCTTTGAAAGGAGAAAGCCTCGTGAAAATCCGGCTATAAGGAGAAAGGCCACAAATGAAGACTTCAACAGAGAATTCACTTCCTATTCCAGAAGTGAGCAGGGAGGATAAAATGACAGGTAATTTTAAAGCTAACTGCAATTAAGACAAATTAAATAAGCATGAAATGTGTGACAGAATTTTTCAGCAGTAATACAGTGGAAAAATTACATGGTGATTGTTTTCTATCAGTGTCTAGTTAAAGGTGACAGCATAGGTGATGTCATGGTGACTACATTTATGATTCAAGTCCAATGGTGTAGTCTGTTAACATTTGCTGTTTTATGTTTTATGTCTGTTACATTTCCTGAAAACAGCTTCAAAACGTTTTATAATTTTATAAAAATTTTATAAAACATTGTATAAAACAAAACAAACAAATTTTACTTAAGCACAAAGTTTGGATGAGCAGTTTGCATGAAAGCTGTAATCTGCCCATTCTGCATGGTCACCTATTTGAAGACCAATTTTATATGTGATATAATTTATTAATTGTTGCTCTTTTTTTTTTTAAATTAAACCACTGTTCCCAGTATAATTAATGTTCTCCTGATTCCTTAAAAATTAAATTTTTTTGGACATTAGGAAAGGTCAGCAGTGGTGTTGAACTAGTGAACCCAATCCCTGAATATTCAGTCTTCCAATCCTTGTCTATATGTAGGATCATGGTTCTCAAACTTAGGTTTAGGGGCCCTTTTCCTCATCTCAGGACCCTTATCTGTAAGTCCATCATTTTTCTGTTCCAAACTGGGAGCACTGTAGCTCTTAAAGCATCACATTTTATCTGGATTCGTGCTTGGTAGCTAGCTGGTGAGCATGGACAAACATTTGAGTCAGTCTTCATGATCAAGTGATGCCAAACCCAAACCAGCTAAGTGGAATTATGAGAGCATCCTTGTAAATGTTCCCTGGCTTAGAAAGTATAAGAACCACTGATGTAAGGCTATTTGGCCAGCGGTAGGGGTGAAGGGACGGTCTGGGCAGAGTGCAGGAAAAACTTTTTCAAATCCCGATGTTGACAGGTATGATTAAACCTGAGTGGAGAGGAAAGTTCTGCGGGATGAAGGGCTGAATCCGTGTGAAAGGCTTTCATTCATGCATTATTTCTGTGCATCCACAGCATGAGATTCTGCCCTTCATAGCACCAACCCTGTTTCCGCTAAACTCTGGCGTGAACTTTGCCTCTCTTCTTACATTCAGGCCGAGCTGCATGTGACAGTGACAAAGCAACGTCAGATGGCTCAGCTCTGCTCCACGCATGTATGAAAACCATAATTTGAAGGACTTTGCTGTAAAAACAGCAGAGGAAGTTTTGTTTGGCACAGCACGGGGGCTCAGTTAATTGCCCGACCACAGCCTTCCCCTCTGCACCAGGGTGATGTGGTGAGAATGTGGCCAATGTAGGGGCGGGGGGGGGGACATTGGAGCGAGTGCAGGGGCAGGGCCCGGAGGTCAGCCAGAGCGCCATCCGATACCGGGAGAAAAACAAGAGAGAGGGCACAGCGCTGGAGGAATGGAAGGACGCACATGAATTACAAACCTTGCACACCCACATGCCCACTAATGAGAGACCGGTGGTGGCAGCGGTCTGGAAGTGAACCATCTTACAGCAGAATTAGTGTAGGAAGTCATGAACACTAAATAGAGTTTATATTCTAATACTGGAATATGTTTAATCACCTAATCGAATCTCTTGTAGCATCTGGAACGGCTTAAAGAAGTGTATTTATAATTCTTTTGGTTTTTTTTTAATGCTACTTTAATATGAAAATGACCTCAGAGGAATAAAAATGAACTTGGGACCCTTTTGCTTTGCATCATATCGCATTATTTTCCTGTGCTCGCGTTTTCTAACTAGATTGTAGCTAACCGGAGAAGGATGTTCCTACATCACACTTGTGGGAGAGGGAATGGGTTCAAAGCCAGTGCCATGTGTTGCGCTGTAACGTGACCAAGGTCAGAGTCAGACCGAAGAGTGGTGCGATCATTCAACCTTGTAAGAAGCATCTCTCGCCCCATATTTCTTTCTCTCACTCTCAACAATGCCACTTCTTTCTGCTTCTTTCTAACGCTCTTGTTATTTTTTGGGAATTCTTTGCCGGATACATCCAGGATTTTGCTTGGGTGGTTTTCTTTAGTGCTGAGCAATTTATGTAGTAAAATAAACTTTCATCTGGCTTAAGTCAAGCCAAAGCAAACCCCTAAATGAAAAAGGTGCCCATGGATCAGCTCAGGAAAACATTAGTTTTCCTTGTCAGAAACGGAGGTTTCACAGCTACAACCCTGTCCAATTATTTGACGAGACCAGAGGAAGTGACTGCAGTCTACAGTCTGTGCACTTGGCCTGTAACTCCTTAGCCCCGGCTCACCTTATGCTACAAAGAGTTTAGAGCGAGGCAATAAATCCTGTCGGCAACTGCAGGGAAGCACTGAAATGCTTTCACAGAACGGGTGAAGTGGAAGGTTGGTGTAATATATACGTAAAGTCACTCAAATAAAGTCTTAATTTGTCAGTCATACAGTTAAAAGTGCAAGAGCTTAAAATTACTTCTATCAAGGACCTCATTTGTCATCTACAGGTTACAATCAAGCAGCGACCTTGTGGGTTGAAAAACGAACCCATAAATTGCAATTCCATGAGTGCCCACTTGAGGCTGACTCCAAAAGTGACCCAGTCCCCATAGACTTCCATGTTAAAATGTCTAATTTTGTGGCAATTTTGTTCCCATCCTGGGAAACACAAGAGTTTCATTGTTCTCCCTCTACTAGAATGGGCTTTTTTTAAATACTAGATACTGGACTTAGTCACTTCTGTCGGCAACATAACCAAAAATGATGGCAACCAAAGCACTAGCATTAAAGTTTCAAAATGCAGAGTCCAAAAGCAGCTGCTGACTTCACACTTGGTGAAATATTCCACCTTCAGTCTTTTTTTTCTTCATATTCTGCCACATACAAAACCAAACAGAATACCAGCACTGCTAAATATTCTTCTAACAAAAATTAATTACTGAGTAAGACCATACACAGTATAAGAGATGGATGTAGCTTTACAACTGCATTCTTTTTAATGGCCTCCAGGGGGTGATACCTGTGGCTGGAAAAAGATTCCAGCCCTCTAGAAGTCTATGGGATAATGGCCCTCAGCCCTGACCTCAATAAACACTTTCCTTTGAGTTTATGGCCTCATTCACTTATTTCGGGTCCATCCAACAACCCATTTTCTTCCACTTATCCAATTCAGGGTCGCTGAGGGCCTTTACCAGATGTTATTTGTCAAAAGTCACAAGTCTACTGTGGGGATTCATATTGAGTCATGCTAAATGGAACATAAACTCTATTTTGTAAATTTTGGCCATTCTGTGTCAGAAAGGAGGATAGTCCAGAAACAGATTCAAACATTGTTAGCCAATGAGTGCGCGGGTCCTAGCCCTGCGTCGCTTGTCACATTCATCTTGCCTGTGGGCAAAGTAAACGTGTTTCACTACGAGTCGTCATCAGTGCAATCCAAACAATCAATAATCTCTCACCGTTACAAGATTTTTAAGTTTGACACTTTTATTCACGATGTGGTTTTATAATGCTTTTGTAGACAGTTAAAAAACTGAATGTGATCAATATATACAAGTATACAGTTCTGTAGCATTTTAACTGCAGATAACAACACATTACTTTTTGTATTTTGATGACTTTTTCATGATGATTAAATACATCTATATTTTTTATGATTGCTTCCTGTCTTGATGTTTTTCTTGAGGGCCACCATGAAACTGAATGTCCTCTATATTTCTTGGTATTTGGAACTCACCCGTTTTTTTGTGCATGAAGTAGATTTTTTACATTGCTTTAATGCAACGTGTTCGTCTCCACACAAATAAATATTAAGGGTCAGTATTTTTTTCGCCACTTGACACGTGTAAGAGTTGGAGTCGAATGTGTTGCTTTGTATGTACTGCCAAAGATAAAGCCTACATTTCGTTCTTACATACAGAACTGTATTGTTTTATCCTGAGTGCTGGGAACACCCAGGCCAGGCATTCATCGGGCAATCACCACCACACACTTGACCTTTGTATAGTGCATTTGCAAGAGCGCGCGGGCATTGCTCAGTCATCACGAATAAAACTCCCGAATCTCAGAAAGAATCACTGTGGCCATAACTAAGCAAATACGAGATGCTTGACTTCTTCCATCAACAAAACTAACAAAAGTTTTTCCTCATGAGCTGAGATTGATTAACATTGTAGGGACATTCCTACACACACCGGTGAACAGTGGGGCATGTCATTTATTTTTGGGCCACGCATGACCTGTGAACAAATAAATACTCCTGCTTTGCTGTAGCTGAAGTACTCCCATTGTGAGTAAGTGTTAGTTTTAGAGAAATTTCCCCCAAACTGCTTCAAAGTGGCATCAGCCTCCTCCGCTAACTCTGCAACAAAGAGAAGAAGTGTATTCCCAAAAGCCCGATTCTTTAAAAGAGCATCATTCACTCGAAGACTGTAAGACGTTTTTAAGTATGTGCAGAAAAATCGTTTCCATTGGTGGATGAACCGCTTCTAATATAACACACATCTCTCATCCTACACATGCATGTAAAATGCACCCATGCAGAGTACAAAGAATAAAACTCTACGCACACATCTTTGGGCCATACACGGTGGTGAGTGAAACCGAGTGAATGAAACTGCACAAAGTGTTGGTACTCTTCAGAAGACCAGATGAGCACTAGCAGATGTGTAATCTGTAAAAATGCAGATATGCTGTGGAACGTTCTCAGTGGACACCTTTGAATGTACTGAAATGTTGTGTACATGCATTTATTTCCAGTGACAGTCAATTTAATCCACGGAAAGGCTTGGGACTTTTTCCACTGTCCATGAGAGTTTCTGCAGTAACTCCCTTTGATCGTGCCCATCTATTCTCACATCTGCTTTTAAACTTGTGTTCTTTCCTCTCTGACCTTGGATGTCCTCCTTCGCGGTGTTTACGCTGGTCATCCGTAAGAGTAGTTAATCCATGAAACGCATTGTTTAGAAGCCCTCTAAGATGCTTTGCAGATACATCTGCGTTCTGTTAAAGTGATTGGTCATTTCTCAGATAAAGCAGCTGGACAGTTCCAGGGGGAAGACCCCTGCCATGTTATCTGAGGCGTGGGAGGAAGGGAGGAGGGGAGGGAGGACCCGGAGGAGGAGAGAAACATGAGAAAACTCCCTGACACAGACCGTAACAGAGGGACAGCCTGGTTACGAGGCAGAAATGGGACTGGAGTGGGACCAAGTCGGTATCTTAGGTGACATTAAAAGCATCTGTAAACAAGCGCTGCATGGCTGTGACGATCCTTAAATCTACGGAAACTGCTGCAAACAAGACGTCCTGGTTCAGAAAGACGCTCCAAGGCATGTTTACTGCTCAGCAGAATCAGTTATGATAATGAAGCGTGACAGCGCCCACAAACCATCTAAAACCAGTCTGATTCTGCAGCTTCCATGTAGCCCAGAGGCTTGGAACAAACTCCTGGGAGAAATTATTCATACAAATTTACCCCTTTAGTACTCACTGAAATTTTACCTGTTCAAAGCAGCTCTCTGGTGGCAGATATTGCCCTGTGGGCCGCCTGCTTTACAGTGCATGTTAAATGGATTCAGGTGAGGCTTTTAAAACAAGCGTGACTGTAATTTCAAGTGGTTTCTATAATTTGCTTTTGCTTTCTCTGACCTCAGAATGAGACGCAACGCGAGAGCCACGGGGTATCACATCGCTACCAACACAGCACATTTTTCAGATTTAGATTATCTCTCTATCAGATGATAATTCAGTCTAAGATCAACAAGCCAAGCAAACAGCAACATGTCTTATCTTGTCTAATTTGACTGCAGAGTATCAGTATTGTTAAAGGAGAAGTGCCAGCAGTTGTGCTCGTAAACATCGCGTCTCTGTCTTTACGCTGCGTTTAGATGCAGGAGAGTTTTACATTTTTCCACATGAGGAGCCTGACCTCACCGCTCGTGGCGTAAACGCTCAGATTAGAAAAACAACCTCTGACCTTGCCCATTGTTGCCATGGTTCCTCAGCCTCCCTCGCCCAGTGTTTGAAGAGGGAGGAAGGGGAGATATGAAGCGCAAACGCAGATGCCTCACCACAACAGGTGGTGTTGATTTAAGGGAGTTCTGCCTTTCCATGCGCTGGAACCGAACCCAATACATGACAAAGGCAGATCAAAGGCTGTTTCACTGTGCTGTGCGAAAATCCTTGTCAAACCGTTGGGCTTCCTCCCATGAGTGCTGTTTCTCTCTCTCTCTCTGCTGTGCATATTTTCCCTCCGCTCTCTCGCTCCTTCTGAAAAGAGAACCACTCACAGATGCTGCGGCGACAGTAAGAACACAAACTGTCACTTCCTTTAACAGCTTTTTGCGGATTTATTATAAGAGGAGTTACCACTGTGCTGCTAATAGTTTGTCTCTTGCTCTGCCTCTGTGCACTCGAGAGACCTCAGAGTGCAGAAAGGGGCAGATGTAAAGAGAAAGTCACAGAGGAGTATGATTACACCCGTGAGGGGAAAACACGATATTCTACATGAACGTATACAAATTCTCTGAGGGTACCGCAATGTAGTATTTGGCTGTGTGCCACATCTCAGCTCCCTGAGGCTCTTATACGATCCACAACATGTCAGATCCAATTGCCAGCTACCAAGTGCATGCACTCATAACCAGTGACTTCAAAACACATTAAAACACATCAGCAGAAACACACTCCTCTGTACTCACATAGAGTCCTGTGTGCCTGTCTCCAAAGAAGGGGAATGCAACAGAGATCTCCAGGAGCCCGGAGCCGCCGTCATCCTGAGCAATGGTCTGGGAGTCCCCCTTGTCCCGGCCAAAGGGGTAGAAGTCCTCCAGGGGCACAGCGGGTTCCACGCCGGGCAGCAGGGTCAGGAAGAAGAGGGTGCAGAAGCAGGGCAGAAGGGCTTCCAGCACCAGCACCATGGCCTCAGCCACACAGGGATGGAGCTGACAGCAGGCACAGCGGAGGGGAGGGAGGAGCGCGTACACCTGAGGCAACAAGAGCAGAGCAGAACAAGACAAGACCGCACGTTCTCCCTCTGAATCCTCCTCTGACTGCTCTGTGGTTCTCCTCACTTGTCCTTCAGTGGTGAACTGGGCTTCTTGTGTGAGACAGGGGAATACTGCAGATTCCTTGCATTCTGCTTGCTGCTGGGCACTGCATGAGCTACACTCCGTCTCACTGAAATGAAACGAGGGAAAGGAATGAAAGAGGGGGAGCAACCTGATTCAGCTGAGATTTTTTTTTTTTAAAACAATCCAGTGATTTGGTCCCTGATGGTCAGCTTAGAAATATCCTCAATAAAAGCTCTATTCTGCTTGCCAAAGGAGTTCTTTCAGCTTTGGCCCCACCTCCCCCACAGGGATTCACTACCTTGCATAATTAGCTCCTTCCAGCCAATAGCTAGAAAGAGGCCGGTAACTGGATAACCACTGGGCGGATCTATGGTAATCAAAGGGCTGCTTTAAAGAAACTCTGACAGGATTTTCCCCTTTCAGTGAAACTCCTGCTATGTGACACAGTGAGAAGACATATGTGTGAACTGTTGGGGAAATAAGTGTGAATTTAAATGGAAGAAAATGGAAATGGGTTACTGGTGTTTAAGATACTCAAAGTCAGAATGAAAACATGCTACTGCAATGGTTCAGGGCTGTGGATGATTACAGGAGAAGTGGCAGTGAACTTTTAAAGCATAATTAGCAGTTTGCACCTATTTTTGACAGAAATCTATGGCAACAGTGGCAGAGGGTCATTTTCTCACACAGGAAACACTAAATTCACAAATGCTGTAAGGGTGCAAAACTCACACGTCGTGAAAGAGCCAACACTATTGTGAAACCAAACTTTAAAACTGCGCTTTAGTTTATTGAAAAATAATCAAAACTTCTGCACCATTAATACTGATTAAGTCAAACACCACACATGATAACATTCATTTGTTCAGTCTTTTTGACATCCTAAGAAAAAAATCATTTAAAATCTGCAAATGACTATTCTAAATATTTGGATCTGCATTCATATATATTCTTGGGATTCACATGATGAATACGACAAATGAGTTTGCAAAAAACAAAAAAAAATCAGGGAAAAAGAAGATAGTATGAACCAAGAAAACCTTAAAAAATGACACAGCATGAGCAGACTTAGAAACGCCAACTGCGGTGAGTCAGAGGAAATCCTTAAAACAATTTGGCACATCCAGTTCACTTATAAACAAAACGCTCTTTGTTTGTTGTTGTTGAGTTTTCCTTTGGATTAATGTAATCCTGTGTGCACATGTGCGGGGTGGGAGCGAATGCAGGAGTGGGTTTCTCTGCATGGAGATGTAGGTTGAAACGTAACGCTGTTGGGAAGCAGCCAACGGAGGCAGAGGAGCACGCTCTCACTCTCGCTACACGCCGGGCTGAAGCATCTGATTGAAATAGGCCTGTCGTCTTCTCGTCTCTTGATCAAGCTGCTCTTTGAGCGCCAGCACCTGCAAAAAAAACATATAAAATTTAAAAAAAAAACCCAATATCTGTTATCACACAGAAAACATTTACAGGTAGATTTAAAATACCTGTTCTTCGAGGCCTCTGACCCTCTGTCGATGTGCCTTCTCCCTGCTCTCCAAAGCCTGCTCTGCCTGAAGCTGACTGTCTCTCAGACGCTCCGTCTCCATATCCAACTCCTGGTGGTGGCGTGCTGTCACCTCCAGGAGGCGGTGTGCGTGAGCATGCTCTGACTGGGAGATGTGGGCCTGAGGACAATTCAGATAACATTATGAGACTGAAAACACAGAGAGAAAAGGTCAAATTTGGGGTTTTTGTGTGCTTTAGTGTCTCCTGGTGGGGTTCTCTGATCACAAATTGTTTTTACAAACACATTATTTGGAAGGCAGCTTCTTCTGCATTTTCTGATTTACACATTTCTTTTGTTGTGTCTTTATAGGCTGCTGTCACATCCACTGACATTTTGGCGTCTTTATGGAAGACACCGCCTCTCTCTCTCTCTCTCTCTCTCTCTGCCACACCTGAATGCCACAGCTGAACAACATCTGGATCCTGTTCCAGAAACCACAAAGTTAGAGTTTAACTCCTGAACTTTGAGATGGGAAAGTCTTCTTCTTTGGGTCCAGAAAAGCTTAACTGAGTTAGCCCAGTCAACTCTGTATGTAAGTACATGAGTATGTACATTGTGGGTTATAACAAGACTGACCCACCAGTGGAAAATGGGTGGTATTTATCTCAGAAACATCATCTTAGAGTTGTTTTAATTAGGTTAGTCAGGTGAGTCATTATTTAAGCACTTAAAATCCCTTTTCCTTTAATGATAAAAAACAGAATCCTACCAAATTTTACATTTGACTTTGAAATCCAACTATTTAGCCTTTTTGTCAGCCTGAAAGTTACAAAATGCAACTCTAGATAAAAATATGAGTCAAACAGAATCTGACTCCTGACCTTACCTATAATGTTATTTTGGTGAATTATAGTCTGTATGTTGCATTATCTACGCATGTGCTTAAATAACAGTGAACATGCTCAGAGGATATCTTAAACTCAGCTTTGTTAAACCTGCTTTCTGGAACAAGTGCTGATCTTTGGGCATAATTTGCTTGAATCCACTGCACTTCCTGGTGTTGATTCATAACATTTAAATGTTTGTCTACCCTTTATTAATGCAAGAAATAAAATAAAATGAATCTGTGCCCTTCTTCTTAAGAATAGGTCTCTTTGGATTGATCCAATGGTGTCATGTCACTGTCATGATTATGCGACGACACTATAATTTTCCTTTTCAATCTGCTAAATGTCTTTGAGATATTTGCTGTGAAACTATTTGCTGGTACTGCTTGTCCTTCAATGCTTTTACAATGAAAATGTTTTTTGTTTAGTGCTTGTGTTTCATAAAAGATGTTCGGTTATATCAGAGTCAGTGGGAAAAGGACTCCCTCACTCTGTGACCCCCGTAACTAACTTTTCTGATGAGTTTATGGACTCTAGTTTCAGGTCATAATAAGTAAAAGATGAAGTTCACTTTGTAAATTATAGCCATTATTAGAGCCAGAAAGAAAGATTATCCCGGGTGTGTGTGGTGTGTGGTTTCAAAGCCAGATCCAACCCTTGCTCATCACATTGAGTTGACTACACTAACCAATCAATCTTTCATACTGTCTCTAGCAGCAATGGAGTGCTCAGAAATGACTCAGTGTCAATTAAATTCAGTGATTGAAGCGATGACAGGTGAAATGATTTTTTCCGTTTATTTTGAGTTTTTAACGTCATCATTACAAACACTAGAACACTTTAGATTGTCTGTGATAGATGAAGGAAACAGGATGGTATGAGAAACAACAGAGCCATTCTAAACTGTATTTCTGATGAAAATATAACCATAATTTCAGTTGCTGGAACAGCTGGATTGTTTGAGGGTTACGTATAGATCCTATAAAACAGTTTGTGCTGCCAGTGCAGTCCCTGCCCCGTCCTCTGCTGTAATCCTGGAGCTTCTCACCTGCAGAGTCTGCACCTCATCCTGTTTTCCAGCCAGCTGCTGCTCCAGGCTGCGCACCCTCTGCTCCAGCTCCTCTCGTGCTCTGGCGACAGACGCCGCCTCCTCCTCCTTCCTCAACCTCTCCATCTCCACCTGACAACAGCACGAGGGTGACATAACGTGAACGACTTTACCATGATCGCTCTGCACCCGCGTGCCTTCCTGTAATCGGTGTAGCAGAAGCCGAGCGCAGAGCCTCTCGGTTCCCACAGTCCACCTCCGTATTTCCCTCAGTTTGGGATGACTTTCTACAGAAAACAGAAAGCTCAGGAAATAATAACACTAAACTACAGAATAATAAAGGCAGTGTTCAGTATTTTTATGTCTTATATGTCTTCACTTGGTCCAGGAGTCTTCTGACCAACACTAAACGTGGATTACTTCAGACCTGGCTGCTGTCATACAAAGGCTTCCAGCAGTTGTAGAATTTGCAGTCTTTAATTACATTTAAAGCCAATTGTGGTTTGGCTTCCTCGTATATTACAGATATTTTACCTCATATTCAGCAAAAATATCTTTTAGGTCCACTGACCAAAAGCAGAGTAATACTTTAGGGCCCGGGTTTAAGAAAATAAAAGTTAAGATCATGGCTTTAATGCCTCGTTTCAGCTTTTTGCTTTTTAGTAACTGGGATTCATTCTCAGTATTTGTCACTACTGTTCTTATTTTTTTACTTTTATGTTGATTTATGACATAAAAGCACAAAATAATGAATAATCCTCTTTCATGCTTATTTATAACTACAGCATCAGTGTTTTCCCCTCTGTTTGTTAAGGCTGGAAGCTTTATAGCATTAGGTTTTGTGTGCCACATGAAGAGGTTTATCTTCTTCACACAAGTAAAACATTTTTTAACAATCAGTGTATTCTAACACCTGACCGAAATCTCGTGTATACCATGTCTTGATCAACTGACTTTAACATTCCAGTAACCCCAGCCGTATATTTACATGTGCTGCTGTGATATTTTTAAAAATTATACATCTGTCAATTTACTTTTCTTACAACTTTTCATAGTTTTCACAGGAACTGGTCCACTGGTGCGACGAGGATAATGGGGATTTTGTGTAAAATATATTTATGTATTCGTAAAGTTTCCGTGCATCACGGCTAACAGAACTACAGAAAGATTCAGAGATATTAAAAAGTGCATGTTTTTTTGATCGTTTGACAACCAGAGCAACCAGAGCTCGGACAAACTTGCTGCTTATTTGGAAAACTGTTTGTTGCCCAGATACCCAAATACTATCTCCCTGGTACTGGTCTCTGTTTGGATAAACAGTTGGTAGCTTTCAGAGGCGGGTGTAGTTTCAGGCAATACATCCCTTCTACAGTGGACCAGTATGGCATAAAGATCAGGTGGAAACATGATGGATTTGGATAAAATTACTTAGATTCCATAAATAATGACATTAGAGTATTTTAGAACATCTCTCATAAATAAAGGAAACTACACAGATATGAGAAACACAATCTTTAAAAAAAAAAACAAAAAACTTTACTCAGCATGTTAGCTGCTAAAGTAAAGCTTGGGCCCTTCAGGGTTTAATAAGAAGTACAGCAACTAAAGATTATGGATGTTTCTCCTGTTTTGCATTTTTGGTGATCCCTTGTTTAAATAATAAAGTTTATTTGTATAGCACTTACCAAAATATATTAGTTTTTAATGCTATGTAATACCTTTACAGTCTTTGTGCTAAGCTAACTTGCTACTTACAGGTTTTATTTTTACACACTGACACAACAGCCACACAGAATTTCGCCGAGCTTTCTGAATTTTGGAAAAAAAGCTGATAAGTGTAATTAGTGTTTGAAAGCACTGTGCAGCAGGCCAACCAGCTCACCTTCTCCAGCGCCTTTCTAAGTACAGATTTGTCTTTACCAAAGCGTGTCACCACCTTCTCGATCTCAGCTCTCTCACTCTGGAGCTTTTGCAAGAAGCTCTGGAGATTGGTGACCTTTTCTTGGAGTTCTTTCTTCTCTCTGTGCAGCTGCTGGGAGGTTTGAAGCTCAGCCTCCTGCTGTTGCTTCAGGCTCTGGGACACAGTTAATCAACCACACATCAAAACAGTGTCTTGACCTTTGTACCTGTATTTGCTTACACTTCTACCAGTGTGACTCACCTCCTTTAGTGTTCTGTTATGTTTCTCTAGCTCAGAAATGTTAAAGTTTGAGTTTTCTTGGACTCCTTGAAGGTTCTGGTTCTGCTCTGTGAGCGTGTGGTTCAGCCTCTTACTTTCTGAAAGGGCGTCTCGTGTTTTATCCAGACGTTCCTATGGACACACGCACATCGACAAAAACACAATACAATGGATCACTTTTTTCTTCACGGAAGGACCCTTCTTGTCGGCCACACCTCTGCAAACATCTTAGATGGCCAGTAAAGCATTTAGACATGGTCAAGATGACCTGCTGAAGTTCAAACTGAGCACCAGAGTGTAAAAGAACGATGATTTAAGTGAATCTGAATGTTGTTGGTGTTCGACAGGTGGTCTAAGTATTTCAGAAACTAATGAGCTCCTGGGATTTTCCCACATTAACTCAAATAACCCCTCTTGATACACCTTGGTCGCCTTACTAAACATATACATTTGCACCTTGTCACTAAATCAGTGTTTTTGAAAGCCTTTTGTGCCCAAGTTACAACAAAGACAAGCCAAAAATTCAAGGCACAGATGTAATCATTTCTGTGCAAATTAGCCTCTAGATCATGTATCATATCCATCAGTTTCTGTTTGGTTTTTGTGAAAGCCCATTTGTAAAATGTTTTTGCAAGAATACTCCACTAGCTTACATCTTGCCTTCATCTCCGTATCAGACACAATCAGAGTCCAACCAACAGTCTTGTTGCCTCTGGTTCAGATCCAGCTCTCTTTTGAAGTTTCTCTCAGAAGGGACATTTGGTTTCCAGGTGCTTCTTTCACTTGTGGCACAATGTTAGCAAATATTAGCAAATATTAGGACATTTACTCCGACAAATGGCTGTTGAAATCCCCTGTTTGGTTGAAGTCATGACACTTTTACTCTTTCCTTTATTGGGTACGCAGACGGAAGATTTTTTAGCCAAATGAGTGAATGCAGAGCATTGATACATTATCAACAATTCATTTATTTTAGCACAGTTGGACATTGCGAAAATAATATATGAGTGTCACAAAAGTCCAATCGAATCGAAAGACCAACTTAATTTCACTTTTTAACCAAATTTAACCCAATTTCAGTCTTGATTGCTACGGACCATTTCGAATCTTTTTGACCTCTAATCAACGGATAAACTGCTCGGTGGGATAGATGAAGCGCCTAATTTACTGCTCAGATTTTGACGAGTTTGAATGAAACCACAGCAGAGTAAATAAAAAATATGCCAGAGCTGATAAGGCCAGCTAAAACATGGGAGTTGTTCTCCTGCTGAATGGAGGGTTCAGGTGAGAGACTGTACCTGCAGCAGCCTTCGGTCCTGCTCGCTGGCAGTCAGAGCCCTCTGTAGCTGCGTTATCTGCTCCTGCAGGGCTCCCGTGCTGCTCCTGCTGTCACTGAGGGTGTTTGACAGTTTGTGAATCTGCTCTCTCAGCTGGCTCTCATGCTGTTCAGCTCGAGCCAATGATGTGGCCAGTCTCTCCTCACTAACCCTCAGCGCTGCGCACTGGTCTTCACTCTCACCCAGCTTTCTCCTCATGTCCGTCAGCCTCTCCTGTAACGCGCCTGCCTCAGCATCCAGCTCTGCCACTCTCAGCTGGGCCCTCTGCAGCTCGCCTTCGAGAGCACGTTGAGAAAGCTCCAGACTTCTCACCCTGCCTTCTGCTGCCTCCAGAGACTCCTTCAGTTTCCGCTGTTCCGAATTTGAACAAGTTTCTAACTGTTGAACAACCTCCAACTTGTCCTGTAGAGGGAGAAGAACAGGATTTCCTCAACCTCAAAGAAGATGCTGTCAACATTTCTCCCAACAATATTTTCCTTTTTACGTACCTGAAGTGCTCTGGATTCAGCCTGAGCGGCTTGCAGACTATTCCTGAGCTGAGCTAGCTCCTCTTCAAGGCTTCTCTTCTCTCTCTCTGCGCGATGTGTTGCTTCTTCCTGCAGGGAAAGCGAAGCGTGTGCCTGGCTCAATCGTTCTTCCACGTCTCGTTTTCCTGAAAGAATATACGTATCTGTTATATATGTAAAACATATTGCTTGCTTCGGCAAATAACTACTGCTAGTTTGTATATAAGTGAAGAGTTCACTGGGTTTTTACCCTTCTCTAATTGCTTCAGAGACTTCTGTAGTTGTAGTAGTTGGGAGGATGATTTATCCTGACTGTCTTTGAGTTCAGTCACATGCTGAGTTAGACTGACTACCTGAGCCTTGGCTTCATCCTGAGGAAAGCAAAGGAATTATTTAAGTGAAAAAAAACCATGACTATAATATCAGAGTTTGAATGATTGAACATAATCAGTTATTAAGATTTTTAAATATACCCTGTCTCTTCGAGCATCTGTAAGTTCTTGCTGGAATTCCCGCAGGGCTGTATTGACTGATTCCAAATCTAGTTCTTTGTCTTCACCATAAGACACGGAGATCAGAGATCCATCTGCCACACTCTCTCCTCCTGACCAGACACCACACTCATCGATTCAACTTTTCAGAGAGAAACATGGCACCATGATGCCCTATTATAAGACCCAACTATACCTTTTGAATAGAAGTGGCTTCTCCAAGGGGAAGGAGACCATCTTCGTGACCCTGGTTTGTCTGAAAGCCTCATGTGGTTGATGCCAACAGTGTGGCGCAGAGCTGTATACAGCCCCACCAGCTTGAGCTCCAGCTCCCTGCATTTGGCATCGCTCACTTGCAGCTGCTCCTCCAGGCTCTGGGCCTTGTTTTTAGCAACACCAACCTGCATGGAGAGTTCCTTGATCTGCGTCCTGGCATCTTCTAGTGCTGCCTCCAGCTGGGCGGTGGTTTCTCTGTGCCTCTGGTCACTCTGCCGCTGAAAAGTTTCTTTTTCCTGCAGCAGCTCTCGGTTCTGATGCTCCGCTGACTCCAGCTCCATCACACGACGCTGTAAACCTGTGACCTGTGCAAACATGAGGAAAAAAATCAGCAAAACTAAATATGGTCCATCATGTGTTTATTATATAAAGTAGAAAATGTTTAGCAGTATTCATGTGATAAATGTGATAAACCAATAACAGAATTTGTAATCTACTACAATTTGAGGACACAGCTCGACCTGATAAATTAATAGATTATTAAATGCTCCTTAACCAAAAAGTTAAAGAGACCAAAATCTCACTACAAATATGTTGATCTTCTAAATGATGTCTAAATGATGATCAGATTATCTGTTTTTTATTTTTTTACATCTTTACATGTATTTGAATCTTTAACTGTTTAACTGCAGCATTAATAATGTGATGTTGAACATAAATTGATCTACAACACTGAAAAACTGTCATTTAAAACATCAATATTGATAACTGTAGTTCCACTCATGCCCCAAGGAAGTTTTAGTGGCCTAAATGTAGCTGTGTAAATAAAAACAACATGGCTTTAAGAAGTTCATCTGTTTCCCGATGACAAGCTTGTCGACTTCACTGATAAACCCTCAGAAATGAGAGTAAGGAGTAACAACAATTGATTAATATACTGTGGAACCCTGACCCTTCTTTATAACCCACTACATGTCAGAGAAATAAAAACAAACTTTCCTCCAATAGCAAATGTTTAAGTTTTATACATCAGGCTTTTCTCAAATGAAGATGAGGGTGTCCCTTTGCACTTGTTTCTTGTTTCTAGAAAAACGCAAAAGTGCATCCGTCTCACAAGTTAATCATAACATGAAACCCACAATCCTGTCAATTCTTTCTGTTTCTTTTCCATTTGGGGTTAAAGGAAGAGTTTCAAAGATGCAGTCCACTTTAAGTGATGGGATCCCAACAAGCTACATGTGGGACAAAGTGTGTTTTGGTGGGACATATTCAATACTGAGAGGTATTTAGCATTGGGAATATGAAATATAGAACTGTTCTTCTATATTGGCCAGTGGATTCAAACCCACGACCCTCTTGCTGTGAGGCAATAGCCCTAACCACTGTAACTATGTGCTGCATGTTCAGCTTATAAAGAAATGAAGTACTGCTGTGTAGCTCCAAAATATTCTGAACGTACAGGTTTTGCACTTTTTGCAGACTTGCTGTTACGTGTAAGTTGTAATAACAGCAAACGGATTTAGGAAAAACTTCTATTTTCATGAGTTTATTTTTGATAATTTGTTTTCAGATTGGTTTTAGATAATGTGGAGATGTTTTATGTTAAAAACGTTCTTGGTCCGGCCTGTTTCAGATCAAACTGGAGAATATATTGGCCATTACCTAAAGTGGTTTACTGAGCTTACAGACTGGTTTATATGTAGTTTGAAAAGGGAAACATCATCATTAATCAGCGTTCTAATATATCATAATGATCATCAATTTATTCTGGCATCCAGAATACACACATCCACCCGATATTCACTTACTGCTGGAAGGGGTCATGGGAATTTAGGGACCCTCAATGTGAATTTATGGGACTGAAGAGCTTGAATAATGAATTTATAATTCATTAATTTGCTCAAATGTTGAGCAACAGTTGGATTTTTCAAACCCATCACTGCTGCAGTAGTGTGTTATGGTTCATGCGGACTGTCTCTGCGTGAGTGTGACATGTGAGGTATGTTAGCCAAGGTTGAATGTTTGCTCTAGCGTGTTGTTAACAGACTAACTCCCGGAGGCCTTCTACCTCGTTTAGCACCGCTTCCCTGCCAGCCTCACACTCCAGCACTCTCTGCTTGAGGGTGAAAGCCTCACGACGTGCCTCCTCCTCCTTCTGCTCCTCCTCACATACCCTGGCCTGCAGCTCTCGCAGTTCCTGTTTCTGCCGGATGTTCTCTCCTTCAAGGACCTTTACCTGTTCATGTTAGCACAGCACAAATTACTCAGATATAATTCTTCAACTCAAATAAATCAGATGGAAACCAGTGACCTCAGTCATCCTTCACCTGTCTGCGCAGTTCCTGCAGCTCTCTGCGGGCTTGCAGACGAGACTTCTCCAGCTCTCTCATGCCGCTCCGAAGAGCCGTTGCCTCTTGTTGCATTGAGCTCCTCTGCTCCTCTAGGACGGCCACTTTCTGTTCATTCTCCTCCACAGCTCGTCTCAAACTAGTCAAGACGTGGTTAGCATTTACACAATAAAAAACATGATAAACATCCACTGTTGGTGCACGATTACAGCAACGTGCCCTGCGTGGCAGCCGTACCTGTTGTTATCACTCTCGGCTCGCTTGACGAGAGCTCTCAGCTCCTGGTTTGAGGCTTGGATGGCCTCTTTCTCTCGGGTCTCACTACCCAAGAGCCTTCTCAGGTCCACGGCATCTTTGCGTAACTTGTCTCGCTCCTGTGCGCAGCCCTGAAGCTCTCTGTGAGCCTCAATCAACTCCCTTTGCCCTTTAAAACGTCCATCCTCTCCCTCCTGCAGCTGTTGACGGAGGCCCTCCAACTTCATGGGAAAGTTACAGAGAATTAAAGGCATGATGTATCAATAAAGAAAATTAGAGGGCCACAAACAAGAGCAAGAAAAGAAATAAATAGTTTAGAAACACTGAGCTTTTTTCTTGAGTTCTTCTCGCTCCAGCCCAGAATTTATTTGGTAACAAAATCCTCCTGCATGCCGACTTAGGATCGGATAATGCATCATAGCCTCACTGTTTGAAAGCTATTCCTCAACATCTCCTATTTTAAGCATTATCTGCACTATCTCAAAATACTCTCTGACCTATATTCTGTTTTATGGCAACATTTTGTGTGTTGTAGTGAAAGAAGAAGGGAGGCCCGAGCTCAGCGGGGCACGCATAAGAGCCAGTTGGGCCTTTAGCCAGGTGCTGTCTCTCCCTGTCTCCTCTTTGCAGCTCACGGTGCGAAGAGAGCAACATGATAAACAGCAGCCCCCCTGGTGAAGTGGTAGAGGAGAAGGAGGGAGAAGAGGGAGGACAAGGAGCAGGATGAGGAGGAAAAGTGTTATGTTTAGAGGCCACACAAGATGGTTCGTCCTTATAAACTCTAAAGTGAGAAAAAACAAGCCAGTGCTGATCCAGCCCAACTCTACTTTATTTTATCTGATTTTTTGGGGGGGTGGGGGGCAGTGGAGGGGGCAGAGAATATGAGGGCAGCAGTGTTGTGTTATGGGGATGGGAGAGGGGGACCCGGAGACCCAGCAGAGCCAGCCTCTCGCTGCTGCGATGGAGAAAATAAACACTCCACCACCGGCTTATTTACACAAGGGGTTAACTTAAACTTTGATTTGATATTATGGTACCAGAGACCGTATCCTCCTCTTTCTCATTCTACCTCTTTCCCCCTATCGTTCTCCTTCTTTCATGCTCTTCGGTTCTTTGTCACATGTCCTCACTCCTGCTTTTTGACATGAGAATCCTGAGATGGGATTAGTGAAAATAATCAAACAAGGAAGCGAGCAGGGGTGGCCAAATATGACAACGCTGCTGAAGCCTAACTTGATATATGGTAGGGAGGGCCGGCCAAACCTCAAAACTCTTCTGCTCTGGCTCCACTCATCCCCATTCACTATACTTTGACATGACTAAGGAGACAGCACGAAGACAGGGTGACTCTAAATTTTGCTTCTTTTTTAAATGAAACCAATAAGCCCCACACAGATAAACAATCTCCTTTTCCAGGGAGGCCAAGCTTTTAAATCATGGCATGGTGGGGCCTTTACAACTCTGCAGTTACATCTTAATGAGGTGAGTGTGAGCTTGTTATTTCACTAAAACGCCCAGCGACCCTGTGCTTGGATTCCTGACCTTAAGCAACCCTGAGAGATGAGATTTACGGCTCCCTCATTTGGCTCCGAGAGGTATGTCACTGAGCCAAAATTATAGTCTCTAATTGCACTTTAATGTTTATATTAAGGTCAACAGAACCAAACTTTTCCCCTGTGGACTTGACAGGAAAAGGACAGAAACTGAGAGCTGAGTACAAGTCTTAAGAGAGGACACCGCACCACCTTTCCTTGCAGGATTTGGCCCAGTGCACGCTGCACCTGATGGCACCCTGATGTTAGCAAAGCTCTGTGACACTAGCCAATGTCAACATAGGCTTATGGTAAATGGCTCTCGCTTGTACTGGTACAAATTGGTGCAAACTCTCCCTCACAGCAGAAGCAGATGAAAGGTCTCCCATCCAATGCCAAGCCAAACAAGCTAAAAGTTTCCGAACCATTTCTGTGACACTACTGTACAAACCTGTGCCAATTTAGTGAGAGCCAACTGATACACCATATATTAAAAAAAAAAAAAGAGTCACGGTACCTTCCTAGATATTATGTGGTGAAAGTATAATCACAGAAAACAAGTGAGGTACTTTGCCATCGGGTGAATAATAATTTATCAGGGTTATGGCTGGTACCTATGGCTGGTATTTAATTCACAATGATTATGTATGACAGTGAATAAAGATTGGTCTGATCTACGATACTCGGGAGAATAAACTCAAAATAGGTTAAGTTAAAATCTTACATCAAGACAAAACAAAATGGTAACTTTTTTTTAAAGTTCCCACCTCCTGTTGCGCATGCTCTCTCTGCTGGTTCAACTCTCTGACCTGCTCAGTGAGACTCTTTTTGGCACTCTCATGCGAGTTCAAAGACTCTTCAAAATGCAGCTGCAGTTCTCGCAGCTCAGACCGAAGGACAGCCATTTGGTTCTGCCGCATATGAAAACACAAACTGGTCAGCCGAGTTACAACACAGCAAGGAAACATGAACAGAGCCAGTATGGTCCCGTCATATTTTTACCTTGTCCTGCTCCTGTTTGCGAAGTGATTCCCTCTGCAGGCGTTCCATGTCCATGTCCGCTGTGGCCAGGTCCTCTCGCAAGGATGCTAGCTTCTCTGTGAGGACAACCTTCTCTGCCTCCATCTGAGACAAAGCCTGATCAAAACACACTGCGAGGTCAGAATCATTCATACGTAGCTCAGAAAAAGAAGCTGACTTGGCCACTGGTTGTTGGACAAAAAGAACTCGGTTCCACAGTTCGTACTTGTCATTTACTGTCTGTAATGTTTATATTTTCCTAGTGTCTGCATTCTTTCCCTGTCTTTGTCTCCCTCTGTCTTATCAATGAATTTGAACCTTTGTCTTCCTCATTTCCGCTCCCTGGTTTACTTTAACTATTGTTTTTCTGTGCTATTCTCCTTTACTTTAAGGTCCTTTCCTCATGTTTCCTTGATTGCCTTCACCTGGTTGTGTTTTTCCTCCTCTCGATGGTTATACCTGCGCGCAACCCTGTTTGAGTACATTTATAAAATGCTTGTTTCTGTCAGGTTTTTTTCATTTTTCTGTTGTAACTCATGCTCCTTTTGCTTTCTTTAGGAATTGTATTATCTTCCAGCCTTGTATATTTCATCTGCAGATCTTCTGCATGCTCAGAATTGCGATGTCGTCCCCTGGCCTACCTTCAAATACACAAACATCTTAAACATCACTGGCAGTCATAAGAACCATAAGAAACCTGCAAAGACCACCACATGTACCTGCTGCTTTTCATTCTCAGCCTGCAGGAGACTTTGGCTGAACTCCTGCTTCAGCCTGGCCAGGTCTCCTCGCACCTGCTCCAGCTCCTTCTGGCTGTGTGCACGCAGCTCCTCACACTGTCTGCGCAGCTGCTCCTCGGCCTGCTCCCGCTCAAGCATCAGCTCCGCACGCTGCTGCTCCTGAGGACCAGCAAACAGACACTTCAGTACAATTAACAGAATAATAGACAGTGAGACCAGCAAACTCAAAGTGCACCTTCTGCTGACGTTCTGCTTCGAGCTGTTCTCTGTGAATTTGCTCTTTGCTGGTCAAAGTCAGCAGGGTACTCCTCTCCACTTGAGCCAGCTTTTCCTCCAACTTACTTCTTTCTTCTTTTGCTTGTGCACATTGCCATTCAGCATCTGCTCGCATCTGAGCAGCTTCACCTGCACAGGTAAATACATCCATGTACCTCAGTTGCAGACAAACTTTAAAAACCACTGATGTTACAGAAGCAGCAATATTTTATTCTGAGTTCTCGTCAAAGAACATGCTAGCTTAATGGCACTCATCTGTAGACCCAAAGATCTTGAAGTGCAGTGGACAGAAAGGACAAACTAATACAATACGAAATGTAACATAAGTGGATGTTACATAAGCTTTCACGCTATCCTCAATGCTTTATCTCTGAAAGAAGCAAGCAAGCTTTAAATATGTTTGTCAAATATCTCTTCTTGAGGCATCTTTAATCTTTAAAATAACCTTCCTATCTCTGAGAGTGACGTTCCCAAACATAACATTTTTCAGCTACAGCAGGTTTTTTGTTTGCTGAAGTTTGAATAGTTTCATTTAGGTTTACCTGCCACTTAAAAGACAAAAAAAATTATACTCACTCCCGTCCTGTGGTACTAGTTTTATAGCAAGAAAAGAAAAATACCACATCTGCAGGGGAGGCTAAAAGGATGTGTGTCAAGTATGCAGGCGTGACCATGGGATAATATTATTTTCTGATTTGTTGAGCAAGTGTCTCCATGGCATCAAATGTAAGCAAAGCCAGACTGCGGCACAGAGAAAATTAACTTACTTTATAATAATATGTATTAAAGTGCCTATCAGATATAACCACCGATCAACTAAAGCTGCCGCAGGGCTGTTCTGGATCGTTTCAGTCCACTTTAACCCCTGCTTATCTGATTCATGCGTATGTTTGTGCAGAGTGGCGAGACCCTGGTCAGCTGAGAAAGCAGCTCCAGTGATGCTGCAGCCCAGCTGTTGCAGAGCTCACAGCTGAAATATGGATCTCTTGTGGGTTGCTGGAAAGGCTTCACGGCCGGGGGGCTTGGCACAGAGAACAGTGGGGTCTCTGAGGGAGAAGGCTACTCACGCGTCAAGGCCTCGTTAGCTGAAAGCAAGCCGCGCTTCTCCCCCTCCAACCTGGTGCGCTCGGCCTCCAGAGACGAGGCAAGCTCCTGGCTCTCGAACAGGGCCGTCTCCAGGGACTCCTTCTCTGCTCTGCAACACAGTGGTAAAATGGTTTGAGTGCCGAAAAAAGACCTTTGAACCTTTTAGGTGTAGAAGGTCATAAAACCCAATAATCCATCACAAGCGTAGTTTCCAAATAAAACCATGTTACTTAAAGACTCTTGTTACACGAGACTCGCTACGCTTTAGAAAGTAAAATTTGTTTAAAAAAGTCAAAATGACCATAAATACCCGACGGCAGTTGGTTTTATTTAAACAAACACACAGAGATACACACTGCGATGCTTTTGAGGACACTGTGCTCACTTACATTCATTCCTTACACTCTCAAACTAAACATTACTGATACATGCCTAAAACCAATTTATGCTGAATGCAAATGCTAGAAAACAAACTGGGGAAGCTGGTTTTAAATATCAAATTGGTCCCAAACATTTCAGAGGTCCAACCACACAAACAAATACGCACAAACACACACACAGACCTCAATGCAACCAGCTCCTGCGTGAGACCACAGGCCTTTCGGTCAGCGGAATTTAGCTTGACATCCAGAGCTGCCTTGTCCTTGGCCAACTCCTCCCTGTCATGGGTAGCTCTCTTTATGGCTGCGGTCTGTGTCTCAAGCTCCTTCTTGCACGCACACAGCTCCTCTGTCACAGATTGCAACTGCCGTTTGACCTGGAGACGAGCACAGGCAGAAAAAAACCTTTTCTTTACACAGCATCGTTATACACATTAAAATATTGCATTTGCAATTCGTAACAGACTTATGACAAATACATTTTTGATTATTTTCAGCCAGAGTCTTGTTCATGACAAGTGGGAGAGTGGAGTGGGAGACTGACAGATACCCTCACCTATGGCCACGACCTGCGTGTGGCAAGTGAAGGAATAAAATAAACAAAATCATGGATATAAGGGGTGGGGTGAGGTTCATCTGAAGGGTGTCTGGGTCAGCCTTTAAACAGGGCAACCAACACAGCCCGTCAGTGTAGAGCTGCTGCTTCCTTTCCATCTGAAAACAAGTTAGCTGAGGTGGTTCAGAGATGCCTTTTGAATAACTTGTATTTCAGCGATATCCAAACAGAAGAAGATGCAGGGTAGTTTCCAGGATGTTTTAAATTGGGTGGATAGAGGGGGACAACAGCCACCATGACTTCAACCAGTTTTTAGTGAAGTCCTGTTACCATCTTAGTGTCTTGAAACTGTGCCTAACAAATGAGGGGCAGATCTGACAGTGAAACCAAGGACTATCTCGTGATTATACCCTGGATAATCCCCCTGTCTGACTCCAATAATCATCACAATTTGTCAAATAAAGTTCATGTTTGATTGAATATGACCTGAAAAAAGCAACTGAGCCAATAAATCAATTAGTAAATTGTTCCCTGAGGTCACAGAGTAGAGGAGCTGACGGCTATTTTCACACAGACTTCTATATATGGAGTCTTTTTGGAACTAGAGCCGTGGCCCCCTGGAGGCCATTAAAAAGATTGCGAGTTTAAATAATTTCTTTGGTTTAACTTTTCAAACCTGGAAACTACACTGATGTGTCTTTTGGGGAGGACAATGAACCTTTTAGGCGGGTGAACCCTGTGGAACATGAAAATTCTAGCAGAAATAAATACTAAACCACTTAAAATTTGGCTCTAATGATTTTAAATGTAGACAGACCTCCTGCCTCCATAAACATTCATTAGGAGACACAGCGCCCCGTAACAGTATAGTAACTGTACTGAAACGTGATTCAACCGTGAAATAATGGAACTAACAAAATGGTTCCAAAAATAAATAATAAATGTCTCACACATCCTTTGTTTTAAGTTTGCAAAGTAAAGATGTTGAAGAATGGACTGAATCACTTTGAGGGAAGGTTTGTTTTTTATTTTAATTTAAAAGCATACTGATTTGCTTTTATAATAAGCACAAGAGCTTTCAGTGCATATGAGTATATGCTGTCGGTTTCCGGGTCAGGCTTTCTCTCTCTCTCTGTCTTTCTCTCAGGTGAAGAGATGGGCAGAGCTGTCGTTTCTCGGGTTTGTTTCTGCACACATGCAACTCATTACCTTCATCAGTACTAGGTACTTAAGGACCGGCTGTGGCAGTGTCTCCACCAGATCGTCGCCTCCACTTTGGTGGTAAATCGGCCAACCTCGTGTAACTGAGATTTCTGCAAGTTTCGTAAAGTAACTCTTGCGTTTGATCTGCTTCCCAGTTTACCTCCTGGAGTTCTTGCTTTACTGCTTTTGAAACCTCCCTGCTGCCTGTAGTGGAGTCAAAAGACCACAGTCGGACTTGTTCTTCAGCTGCATTCATGTTCTCTGACTTTCTTTGGAAATAAGGATTTACCAGCCTGCCTACCAGCTACCCCTCCCTTGGCTCACGCTTCTCGCTGGACAAAGTAAGATTTCTAAGCTGAGAATCATTAAGCAATCTCAGGCAACCTCAGAGTTCTGGACTTCATTAACTGATTCACTCCCATTTCAAAGATTCTCCCTGAGCTCCATTACTGCTGTTAGCAGCCACCTGAGTAACACAAGCCCTTTTATTTTCTTGTCTTACTGTGAATAAAGCTTCCCGCGTCCAACCTTAAAAAAAAATGTTTTATACAAAATATAATACATACAATATATACATATGGAGAAAGAAGTTTTCACAGGACTCCACTCTCACAGCTTCTGTAGGAATTAAAAGGGTAAGTAGCAGCGATATACTAAAAAGATGCACTTAATTAGCTGATCACTATTAAGTGTTACCAGCTTTATAAAAGTACAAATTTTGTCTGATCTGGTGCATTACAGCTTGTGTGTTAACACAAGACCAAAGCCTTCCCAGAAGTGCGAATTCACCCCAATGTCAGACTGCGCAATGCTCATTCTCATCTCTCTACAGCCTTAGCATGTAAAGACTCATCAAAGTACAATGAAAAATAAGTATGGCTTGTTTGGAAAGGTTCTTCCGTTGTAGAGAAGAGGCTACAACGAACGTGACACCATAATTTGTTCACACACTTGCATCTTTTGACAGACACAACCAAAGGGGAGATGTTTGGCCATAAGGCACAGCACAAAAACCTCATATCAACTGTCAGCACAATGAAGGAGGGCTGATGATTTGGTCTCGTATCGCAGCCATGGGACCTGGGCACCTCGCAGTCAAAGAGTCAACCATGAACTCCTCTGCATGCCAAAGTTTTCTAAGGTAAAATGTGCAACCATCTGTATGAAAGCTTGGCCCAAACTGGCTCATGCAAGAGGATGATGATCCCAAGAACAACAGCAAATGTACAACTCAGTGGGAGAAAAAAATAGAAAAGAATCACGGCTTTGCAATGACAAATTCAAAGTCCAGACTTCAAGAACATAAGAGAGCGCATAGTTAAACACCTGCAAACCACAATGAACTGAAGCAACCCTGTAAAGAAGACCGGGCAAAAATTCATCCACAACCACGCAAGAGACTGAAAACATCATACAGAAAACAATCAACTTATTGCTTATATAAAGGTGGTTCTACAAGCTAGTTAATAACTGGCTGTACTAAACTTGCTTTTTCACACAACACTATCATTCTATATTGTCTTTCAAATGCTCTAACTTGTTCTGAGTAGCCACCTATCCCACTTGTTGATCCAAGTCTTGAAATTTAACCTAAAAGGTACTTTTGAAGTTTCCACCTGTGAATTATTAGAAAACAGGTCAAACATTCATTGCATCAATGGCTGTTTGTGTTCCTCTACATCAGAGACAATAAGTTGGTGCAGTTTATTGATACTATTGATGGCTGCAGACCAGTGTTTAAGGTGTGATTAGTCTTATCAGTAAGTACTCAGAATGACCCTAATATACTGTACCAGTTACTGACACACTAGCACACTATATTTAACCAACCCCTGCTACTTCTAATATTTCACTGCGGCAGAATGTTTGAAAAGCAACAATCACTATAATTTGATTTTGGACCAAACAAAAAAATGAACTCACACTAACTAAATATTAGCACACAATGTCTTTCAGCCTCTCCTTAGGTAAATATTCAAGTGGATGAATTACACCAATGTTATGGATGTGTGTAGGCCCCCAATATGGGGATGAAACATGAGCTCGGTGCGATGCACGCCGCTCCAGGGTTTGCTTTATCCAAGTTTGATTTATTTTTACAGATAAGCTATCTAAAAATGTTTGGATGGAATTTGTCAGATTGTTTAGGTTTGTTATATTTTTGCTCAGATCAACATGGATATCCCGGTTTCACATTCAGAACAGATAATACAGCAGGAGAGGATTCTTTTCATTCTTTAGAGGACGGAACAGGGGGATCTGGATCTGCTGAGGAAGAATGGAAATACTTTAGGTGTTAATTTATTGCTGCTTTCACCAAAACTCCTGCTGGATATTATATGTCTGTCTATTTATCTTTTCCAGTTCACATTTGTTCACCAAGATCCCCTGCTTGTTATGTCCCAAGTTACACATAAAACACACGGTGGAGCTCTGCATATCAAATGTGAGAGGAAAAAACACAGCAGATGCATCCAGGACCTCCTATGCATTTTAATGTGACAACAAGCTCCGTGAACCTGCTGAAAGCTGTTAATAACACCAGCACAATTCTCCAAGGCGTCGGGAGCAGGGAGGAGTGTGAGCGGCCTGACCTGCGAGTGCTTCTCCAGGGCCTGAGCTTTCTCCTTCTGCAGGAGACTCAGCTCTGCTTCTAGCTTCTGGCAAAGATCCTGCAAGTGGCTGTGGGAGCTCTCCAGGGATTGCTTCTCGGCAAGCAGATCCATCATCTCCTTTTGTGCCCGCGCTGCATCCTCTCTGGCTGCTGCCCGCTCCGCCTCGGCTTCCCGTCTACGTTCACAGAGCTCTGTCTTCTCTCCTTCTGTCTGGAAGGGAAGCCAGGATATTTCATTTTACTTCCTTTCCTTCTAGTAGCAAGTCTGCTCGGTTACACCTCTGGGCACTTATTTATTTTCAAAATTAACTTTAATTTCAGCGATTACCAGGATACAAAAACTGCAGGTATAGAGTAGGGCTACATGACTTTGTGAGACCAAGAGAATTCTCCAAATCAATAATATCAAATAATATGTTCTTGATCAAAATCAACCCTATAGTCTTTGTATATTAGTTATATCATTTATATACTGTAAGTTTGGGAGCACCTGATGACAGATCTGTGACTCACAGTGCAGCACACAGCAGAGCATGTTAGTCACCTCACCTCATGCTCTCTACTTTTTTTGTATGTTATGGGGGAACTGCATGGCTACTGACCTGCAGCAGAATACGACTGAGCTCCACCTTGTCTTTTGCTAAGCCTTCACTAAGGGCGGCCATTTTGTCGAGAGAATCTTTGAGGGCAGCCTCCTGATTCTGGAGTTTGTTGAAGGCCAATTCCTGCGCAGCACTCTGAGACTCAATCTGTGGAGTGATTCGATAATATTAAAAGAATTATGACAGATCTCAGAGAAACTTTGCAAAACTTGCGCTGAGGAGCTGAGCTGTTAACCTTGGAGAGAGCCAGAGTGAGGCTGGCCTTGTCATCCTCCAACACCTCCTTCTGCAGGGTGATTTGGCTCAGAGCCTCCTTCACCATCACAAGCTCCCTGCGCAGATCCGAGTGCTTCCCTTCGAGCTCCTGCAAACTCCTCTCACTGAAACAGAAATTATATCACATGTTTAACTCCCCACCACTGTTCTGCTGGTCTCACACATGATCCCTTTAACAGTAATCCATCTGTACTTTAAAAAAATGAAGAAATGTTGGCATCAATGCCGAGTTTTCTTTTTTCTATTTTTATTGTTTTTTGTTCAATTGCATGTCCTTCTCCAATTCTCAGCTAATCAAATTTTTTTAGCCCAAGAAACCCTGAAAAGGGGAAAGAAAAGTATCCCTCATGCATGAGTGCAGTAATGCTATGTAAATCATTTACATTTTCATCCAAATGTCATGTGGGTGCATTGCCGGCTGGAGAATGACATGTGTTACTGATCTGAACTCTAAACAAACGGGGCTTGAAAACAATCACTCCTGTCAGGATGTGCTTTGTGTAATGGTCATTCTCTGTGATCTTGCTGTACCCTCTTTGGGCCTCCGTGTGCTTGCGTGCCAGCTGCATCTCTAGATCCTCCCTTTGCTGCCTCAGGAGATCCCTCTGTCTCTGAAGTTCTAGCGAGGAGCTCCGTAGTACCTCCATCTCAGCACGCTGGGAGTCCACTTCCTGCTGAAGCCCTGACAGCAGCTTCTCCAGACTGCTTTTTTCACTGTGTGGTGTGGTGAAAGAAATAAGCAGTGGAAATGAAAGAGACAAAGTATGTTCAATAGCTTTCTAAATGCCAAAATCAAAGTGTAGTCAAGAAAAAGAAGTAGAAGTACTTGGTGAGGATGTACCTGGAGATGAGCTCCAGTGAGCGGCGATATCTGTTGCTGTCCCTGAGGCTTTCTTCAAGAGCTTTTTTAGCCTCCTGACTTTCCCGCCTCACATCCTGAATCTTCTGCTCCAACTCTCTCCTCTCAGCGTCCCTCTCCTGCTGGTGTTCGCGAAGTGCATCTACTTGCTCCAGAGCAGCTCCCAAACGTGCACGTAGCTCCTGCAGGTTATATGTAAGTGTGAGTGACTGAGCTGATGAGCTTTTTATGCTTGAAAGGCTGCAACGTAAAAACTGACATGACACAGAGATACATGAGAAGAAACAATGAGAGAGACACAGACAACCATTCACACTCATTCATACCTGACCCTACAATAATACAGTTAACCTAACATGTACATCGTTGGACTGTGGGAGAAAACCAGAGTACCCAGAGAGAAAAAGGCAAAAAAAAAGGTAAACTGCAGTAACTCCAGCCAGCCAGTGGATTCAAACCCACGATTCTGAGTTTAGACTGTGACACTTGCAGAGGACGTAAAAGTACTACATTTCCATGTTGCATCAACAGATCTTAAATGTATTTTTCAGCCCTGAAAATTTCACATTCTCCTGGGTTTGTAAATTTACAATGACTCAAATACAAATACAAAAAATGAACTGACTCTGAACCTGCAAAATTTCCGTTATGTGCTTTGTGGCCCTGTTACTTGGAAAATATTCAGAATGTGAAGGTATGAAAGTTTTTCATGTCTTTATTAAACACCCTAAAAACAAATCAGCCGATTCTGATCAGCTCAGCTCAGGTAGGAACTTTGTTCAGATTTCACTGATTTTATAAGTTTACAATATGACAAATAATGATCACAGAAAAAGTAAAAAATGAAAAAAAAAATCACTTCATAGTAGCTTATAGTAGTAGTTAATGGCTTTGCAGTTTTGTGTAGCTCATTCCATTTATAGGCAATAAACTATTTAAACCCAGTTAATTGTGGATGAGAGGCACAGGTAATGTTAAAGCATGTCATCAAAGACACAAACCTGCAGAGCAAACACACTCGTAACACATAAACACATGTGTTACGTGTGTTTATAAACACAAAATTGTTATTACAAAGTGGGGAGATTGTTGTTTCTTTGAAATTACATACTACAAGTATATGACCAAAAGTTTGACTTTTGAAGATATAAATTAGAAGAAGTGCACAGACTGTGTGTATCACACTAAGATAACTGTTATACCTGTGTTTGTTTCTGGTGTTTGGAGAGAGCATTCTGTACTGATATCACAGTAGCGTTCCTAAGAGGAGAACGGCCATGAAGAGACGAGGATGACACACTCTCAGGGCCACAGCCGTCCCCCTCACTGCTCACTAACTATAAAGAAATTATAGTAAAAATAAAAGGCATTATTGACTTCATTGGATAACAGCTTCACAATCTAATTCACTACTTTGTTTTGTTCCGACCTGGTGAACATGGTGTAAAATCTTTTGGAGGGCTTGGATCTCTGTGTGGAGTATTTCCATCTCTGCTTTATCCTCGGTTCGCCTTGTCTCCTGAGCAGGAAACCATTTAAGTCAGATAAGCAGCGTACATGGAGTAAGTCTGACATTCCCCAGGCTGCAGCCCTCTAGACTAGGAAGTTATGGACTTTATCAAGCCTCAGGTCCAGACTAGAGCCAATTTAGCTATCTGTCACCTCCTACCACATATTCCCAAGGTCCTACCATCCTGTCCAGACTGATCTGCATGGTGTTGAGGCTGGCATCTTTCTCACTGTTCTGGCTTTGGAGGTGCTTCATTGTGTCGGTCAGTTCCAGGATTCTAGATAGACCATGAAAAGAGGGTTCAGGAGAGTTCAGGAGACATCAAGGAGAAGACAGAAAGAGACTGGCATGTACTCCTCCCTCTAGACCATCAACCCCATCATGTTCTGCTCATAGTCCACAAGAGATGGTACAAAAGGCTTGAGTCCCATTACCAGATAAAAGAACTAGATTTACTGCATATATAAAGGTTTGGGGTTTCATCAAGTGGATTATATTTGTCTTTTCGTTCAGGCATCGAAAAATAAGAATTTCCTAAATGATCAAACAATCGCACTGCACATGACCTCAAAGCCAGTATTCCTGTTTCAGTTTATGAAAATGGAATAGTGACAGCCCAGGGCAGTTAGTCTAACCCACAGATTGAGTTACTCAGTTACTATATTAAGTCTGAAACCAACGGTGGATGGTCATTAAACAAAATGAAGTTTACCATAGGACATTTTCACAAACGAACACAAGAACCACATTAAGTAAAAAGACAGACATGGTAGATTTTTTTTAGGTATGTTGCTTTTTGAGAATAAAGTCAATAAAAAGTTGAAATGTCAGGAATAAAGCTGAACTAAAAAAATAAAAGTTCGAGGAGGAAGAGTTTTGGCATTTTGAGAATAAAGCTAAAGCTTTGAGAGAAAAAGTAAAAAGTCAATATTACACTTTACATTTCAAGAATAAAGTTAACTCAGTAGATTTCACCTCGTTTTCATCATCTTGACTTTAATCTAAACATCTCGACTTTGTTCTTGATATTAATATTGACATCCCGACATTAATCCCGAGATGTTGACTTTAACTTTAACATCTCGTACTTAATCTTGACACGTTGACTTTAATCTTGACATTAATCTTGACATTAATCTCAACATTTAAACTTTGGTCTCGACATCTTTTTTTGGACTTGGGGAGCCTTTACCTGGAGTTGAGTTTGACTTTCTCTGCATCGCACTGAGCCTGAAGCTGCATAGCCTCTTTCAGCTTGTCCTTCAGCTGCATCTCCAGAGCGGACATCTCCACACCACCACAGGGGCTTCCTTGTGTTACTCTGGCCTCTAAATTCATACAGGCAGCGTGCAGCTGATGGCTAGCTGCGACACACTCGGTACGCATATCAGACAGAGTTCTGTTGAAAATAAGGATTGCAGAATGTGTTATGACATTTGAAATGATTTAAAGCATAAGAAAAGCAGATGATGGTTACATTCAGTTGCAAACTTTTATCCTAATTTTTTTTTAAAAGTTGCATTATAAGATGATGAATGTCTCTCATGATTAAGCCCTGAGAACAGAGCTCTCTTTGAAGTGTCTTAAGTTTAAGTTACAGCTCAGCTTCTGACATGACAAAGCTGTCTATGAACTGAGCACTGACTATAAAAGCAAAGTACTCTACAATACAGTGGTTCAGCACTGTAGAAGCCAAGTCTCCCTGAAGACAACAGCTCAGGCTTCGTCCTGATGGATGATTTTAACAGTGAGCGCAGGCACCTTCAGCAGTATTTCCCTATAGTGAGAAACAATAAGCAGGGGCCAATGACCCTGTTGACCTGCTCCACTTTGATGTGCGGCTGAGAGAAGTGGATTGTCGTCACAGTCGTGAGACTCACAGGAGAAGGTGGGGGTTTTGTGGAATTCTGACTTGCCGGAGGGATTCTGGCAGCACGCCACACTCACCTGTCAGCGAAAGTCCTTAGCTGGGTGAAACTGCTCCGCAGGGAGGCGGCCTGGCGCCACAGCGTTCTGACATGAGCCTGTTCCCGACTCAACCGGGAGGCGCACGTCTGCAGAGACAAGCAGCAAACCGGAGTAGAACCTGGCGTTAAGGTGGTGTGGGCTGCTTACAGCAACCTTTAATTTTATTGTGATCCCAAGCAGATGCAATAATAGAACTCCTGGACTCACGCTGGCACACATACAAATAATTGGATTTCCCTGAATCAACAGATGTAGCCCATTTACAGCACGAACGCCAGATTGTTTGCACAAAATTTTCCTCCCCCTCAGCAGTTGGAATGTTTTCACAGGAAACAACAACTCAAAAATCATAGCAGTGAAATGAACAGGGAATGAGAATGAATTGACAAAACTGGCTATGAATGGAATTCCTACCCCATGTGAACTCAACAGGAGTTTAATTGCACAATCTCTATACAGAAAGGGATGAACCCTGTTGCCTTTCTGCCTCCAGCACCTCATTCCTGTGGTTTTTCTCACCTCTTGCTCTCTCCGCAAACGAGTATCACACGACTCGGCATCTTCACGGGCCTTCCATAAGCTCTCGGTTAGCCCCTTGTTGACAGTGCCCACCTGGTCCAGCTGTTCCCGCAGCATGGAATTCACTTGGCTGAGGCTGGCACTCCTGGAAATAACCCATCTTATGACACAGTGACAAATAGCCGTGTTGACAGCCTCCTATAAACCCTGTCACAGAACCCAAACTTCTTATAGTCAGCATTATCACTCAAACATATATTTCTTTTAGATCCACACTTGCCAGCTGCGCTTACAGGGTAAACATGTGTGACAGTTTTACAATATCTGTGTCGAATAAGATTTAATATCAACCAGATCTGCCTGTAGAGTCATTTACCAAATGTTTACATCATTCTCACACTCAACACACACCCTCTTACAGTAAAGCACGCTACATTGTTTTGCTTGGTTATCTGTCTGAGAGGCAGCCAAACCCTTGTTTGCATGAATGGGATGATATCGAGTTAAAAGGGAACTGACATGTGAGGAAAGAGGGATTCAATAATGAGGACTTGTAAGTGGTAGCTGTGGGACTTATCTCTACACTATACTTATATTACACAAAGTGCTAAAGTGAACAGAGCTTGGTAACTCTGCAATAAGTGATATATTTAGGCAATAAAAATGATTGATTGCTGGCAGACTTTCCACCACGGGTATTTCAAATAAAGCTCCATAATTGTATAAATCACCGGGCATTAAAATCTGGCCTCGGCTCCAGAGGTTGGCCCACGTTTAATGTGGAGCATTATTAAAATGTTCTGGAGAACAGAGTCAACACAGTCCCACTAATTTTCTCTGACAAATTGGATGCCGAGGTCATTTGCCAAGGGCAGGTTTCAGCCTCTCCCTTGCAGCACGGGGAAAAGAAGAACTGCAGGGAAGCTCAAGCGACTGCTGGGAATATCTCTGATCCAAACATTTCTCAGAAATATTTCAACTTGATTTCTGCTTCTCAAGAAGAAACAGAGAAAGAAAACAGAAGCAAATTTCTTGCATCCCTCCCTTCTGATACAGCTTTTCTGATTTATGGATTTTTACTTTGTGCACTTTTTACAATGTTATGTATTAATTATGAATAGAAGACACATTTTTTTATTGCCTGTGTAACATGGGTACCTCCACTGCATAGTGCCCACCACTCACCTTTTCTGTTCCTCTTCCAGCTGAGCTGACTTATTCTGGATAGCTACGTTGAGATCCTGCTCAACCCACTGCAGATACTCGACTTTGTCTAGGTGGCCCTGCAGCTGAACAAACACACAAAACTACTACAGGCATCCTGATAACGCTTCACCATGAGGCAATATACACAAATCACCGTAATTACGATGTACTAATCAAAAATATCTGCGTGGGCTTTACAATTTGATACATTTAAGTGCATTTGAAAAAAGTGGGACATAATAAAGTTTACCTGTGTGTCTAAAACAGCTTATACACTATATAATGCAGTACATGTAGTGTTTCACATTTTCCAGGGGTAAAAAACAATGCCAATAAATGCAGTTCCTCTAATGGCCACCAAAACTGAGCTAAAATTTACAGCCTGGTATCTTTGATTTACAGGTGTGCCCACATGGGCGGCTTTAGCCAATCATTGCCCCCAGGCCCCCAGGCCTCAGTGAAATCAGTGCACTTGACCTCAGCCATTTTTAAAAAATCATTTTAATAGGGTTTTCTTGCTTACTGTGAGGTACAGACCACCCAGGAAGATTGTGTTTTGGTGAGGGAAATTGTAGTGTTTTATTTATATTACTTATCACTAATTAGAAGATGTTGTGTTTGTGCATCTGTACAATTTGAGTAAACGGCTTGTTCACAAAGCTTGTTAGTGTTAGCTAATAAAATTCAAAATATAGTTACTCCTGCATCCAAGAAAAGCAACACGGAGCAGACAAAATGCTAACGCTAAAGCTTCAGAGTTAAAAACCACTGGGTCACATAGGTTACGTCTTTCATAGAGTCTATAAATGGAACTAAAAAAGTGATACTTTCTGAAAGCAAGTCCACAGAGCAGAGAAGTATCAAAAATCTACCTTTGCACAAGTTAACAGCTGTCAAAGATCACACAAAAACTGAGTCTACTGCTTATTAAACAGTGAACTCATTAGTATTGGTGATACTGTATATTGAGTAGTAAAATGGTATAGGTAAAATACCAATATTTGCTTAAACACAATAAATTTATAATATGCCCATTTGTCTGAAAACCTAAACGTGATTCTAAAATAAATTCCAGATGGAGTTATAAGAGCTGATAGCTTCTGGATTTAAATTAATTTTGAATAATTATTTTGTGTGAGATTAAAAAGGGCAAAAATGTAAAACATTACTTTTTAAATTATTTGACTGTAATGCAATTGTGATAATAATTAAGACTGAATTTATCAATATCACCCAGCATTGTGTCACATTGCTTCTTTATCAGGCGAGATCATTTGCATTTGAAAACCTAATTTATAAAAAACAAAAAGAGCTTTATAAGATTTTTTTAAACATGCATCATCAGCTTAACAGTCGGTTGGGTGTAAGGAGCAGATGAGCCTCTAGATGACTTATAAAGTAGGCTTATAAAACTTAAATTTTTAATTTATACCAAAGCAGTACTGATTCTAATACTGTTGTTAAAACACACCAACAATCTCATCTTTTCAGTTTCCGAAGTCTTCTCCAGAACTTGCTCTTCAAGTTCCCCACATCTCTTCTTATACTGAATCACCTAATATAAGACAAATGCAAGATGGATGGTTAGGCAGAAGAAGCTTCGAGGCATACGTGTAGTAGTGTCTAAACTGTGAGATCCATTTCTAGCTACCTTGGTCTGCAGCTTCTGAACAAGTTGGACTTGTCTCTGTTGGGCTTCCTGATAGGCCAGCAGTTTTTGCCTGTAGGCTCTTTCCTTGTTCTGTGGTTGCATGGCTTCTGTTGATACACTGTGCTGGTCTGAGTCCACGGCTGGCTGCAACATCAGTATCTGATCAAGCTGGAGTAGAGCAACAAACAAATACAACAAAGGAGCCTTAGAAGGATGCACACCATTGTGCATATCACACATGCCCTTTGAACTAATTTACCAGTTTATCAGAAGAACTTTGAGAAGTTTCAGAAGTGTTTTCTCTATAAAACCTAAACTTTCCGTATATTTACAGAGTTTCAGAGAAGCCTTGAACTCTCTCTGCTGTATGGTACTCACTGTAAAATCACCCCACTATTCATAAAGACAGGAGTTTTTGCAAAGTGCAACAAAAGGCTACCTTAATATTTATTTATTTTATAGACTATTACTATTGTATTCCTGTTTACTGCAGACACAGAAGCAGTAAAGTTCAGGTGTCTCAGGTGTTTTGTCAGTGAGTGGGGGAAGAATGGAGCAGAAGGAACAGTGCAGTAATACGGATGCTGCTGAGATCCTCCAATGAGGAATCTCATTTTTTTGGAGCTTGGGCTTTCATTGTTCCATCATAACCCAAAGTGCCAGTTAAGGTGTTTCAGGCATCCAACTGGGAAGCAATCCTGGATTATGTCTCTTTGCTGCTTTGGGAATGTGTCAGAGTTTCCCTCCTGGAGAGCTTAAGGAGGTAACTGGGAAGAAGGAGGTCTGGACACCTCCAGTTCGACTGTTGCCTCTGCAACCTGGATTCAGATATGTGGCAGAAAATGGATGAATGCAGGTCTATCTTATATAATCAGTAGCCATAATTTCCCATTTTCCTACGGTGTAAAACTCATTTATTTTGTTGTGTTCTGATATTTTCTTATCTGTCTCAAACAAGCCAATCAGCCTCTGTTCCCTGCACCTCTCTCCACCTCCTCTTCATGTCTACCTCATCCTGGTTGTTCAGAGAGCCTCATCTAAGTCTCCATCTGCTTCATCTTCATTGGCATTGTCTAGACTCATACCAGTACCCAGCTCTGTCATGCTGTCTTAGAATCAATCACCATTATGCAGGTTCTGTGGTTTTGAGTATTACTGTTTTCAGTTCTTTCAAAGTATTTTAGCTCATTGAAATACATTCCAATCAAAAACTGTCAAATTTTGATTGGCTTTAAAAATCTAAAGAGTAGCAGTATTAAGCTGAAGACAGAGTAAGGGGTGATAATATCATTTCTTTGCTATGTGCAGCATGTTTGTAGATTGGTGTTTATGGACATAAATCTAAAAACAGAGATGGAGATGTACTGGTCTTCCTCATTGTGGAATCTCATTTTTTCTCCTGTATCTGAAATCCAAATGTCCTGTAACCTCTCAACCCCATACAACCTAAACTCCCTGTGCACCACCCACTCTCTATGCTGGTGCCAGACACCCTGTCCTCACTAATACAAACCACATGGCCCTAGAGCACTACAACACACTGCGTGCCTCTAGCTGCCCTTGCCGACTTCTCATTTAAAAAGAGATGAAGAGAGTGAGAGCAAGCGAGCGAGCCCCCCTCCCCTGCAATACGCTCCAAACCACCATCCAAGCCCGTCAAATCAACCCTGCGACCCACTCCCTCCCTCTTCTCTTCTGTACCTCATCTCTTCTCTCGGTGCTTAATCTCTCCAGCAGGCTCCAAGAGAGCCAAGACAATAGTCTCAGTGTTCAACACTGGACCCAGCCACTTTGCCACCATTATTAACACATTTTCAAATGCCCTTTTCAGAAATTTATACTACAAACTACACTTATGGCCATCACGCACTTGGCTCTGTGCTTTTGCTGTTTTTCTCTGAGGACATGGAGAGCAGAAAAACTTCTTTTACTGCCCGTTGTTGAGGTGACAGCTTTAGGGACTGAGAAGGGAGGAACAACATGGGCGGAGTGTTTGAAACGCACAGCACTGCAGCAGCTGTGTTTAAAGGGACTCCTGGAAACAGCTGTGTGTGGAGCATTGGTGATTATGCATCTTTTCAAGTATTTTGGCACAACTAAAGCAATAACACTGACTTACTAACAAGCATGCACTTTATAAATACACCTTGAATACAAAGCCGCAGCACACAATGTTTACTACAGGATATGAGCGCCATGTATATTCGGTGCCATGTGATGCTGAAACTGTAACTCTCGTAGCCACATCAAAAAGAAATCCAACACTGCGATAAAAAGAAACATAAACAAACAACAACAACAAAAAACATCCATTACTTCAATACACATGGTGCAGAATGCAGGATTCAGATAAAGGATCCTGGTAAATTCAGGCGCTACAGTAGATGGGTGATATATCTTCATGCCTATAGGATCCTATACGTGTATAATTTGAGCCTTCCGTTTCTTTTACTCTACAACAGTACTGAACCACTATATGCACTAATACGTAGAGATTTGTAGCAATGTCCCAACAAACAATTTTGATGAGTAATACCTGAAAAATGAAGCAAACTTAGAATTGCCAAAACCTGCAGTGGCCACTTGAGGGCCCAAAAGTGAGTCAACCCTCACAGATGCCATGTTAATATGTTCAACTTCACAGCAGAAATAAACAACTTTACAACCTGCTACAATAAACAGATTTGGTTTGCTAATATCTTTTTGTTCTTTCATGACAATAACAATAATGAAAACCACAAAAATTGATGTTCCAGATTCCCAATCAACCCAACTCTTTGACTCCTCAACCAGCACAGCAGCTCTTCATTTCTGTTAAACATTTGGGTTTTATTACATCAGGGTCCAGTTGCATGGATAATTCTTTAATGTTTATACTACCTCTTTCCCTTATAGATGAGAAACGTTTTCTTGGGGGCACCTACTTTAAGCTGCTAATAGTTATTTTCCCTATCATTGCTACAAATCATTGAATTAGACCAATTTTTCACTCGTTGCTACGTTGTTGCTAGTCTCCTTCTGTGCAGATTGATTGATGTACCAACACAGGTAGCTACAGCTAACAGCTGCCACACCAACAGCTGCTAATTTGACTTACTAAACTGGATCCCTTGACCAGGTTTGTCATGTTCAGTCTGTCCTAGAAGTTTGTGGCTTAGTTCTTGTCTATGAAATTCTAGCTTTTTTATTACCCTGTGATTTACCCTTGTCATATAAACATGATAATTTCTAGTTTCACAAAACCAAGATGCAATGGCCAAAATTCTGACATTGAGGCTTCAAAATGACTACTTTAAAGTCAATGGGTAGCATCATGGTGACTATATTCATCTTCTCCATATGCAAATTCAGTAATTGCAAAGATGGTCGCGGATTGTCCTTTCACAGCAGTTTAAACAGTGTCTTGCAGGCAAATCTGTAGTAAAGATGTAAATAATTGTACTTATTGGAATGATAAGTATATGAAAAGTACATTCCAAGAAAACTCACTGTGTCTGAAACAGGAATTAACATAGTATTAGAGCATTAGTTCAAGTTGCTGGATGAGCTTGAAATGTTGATCATGTCTGAACCCTGGATTAAATACGACTGAGAATTTATACACACCTAAAGCTGCAGTATGCAAACTATCAGAACACTCATATCACAAGCTCTAATGTGGAACACAGCTACAGCTTTATCAGGACTATCTTCCATTCTCTGGACTTCATTGACTTTCTAAAAAATAAAATACATGACCATTAAAACTAGATTTGCATGGATACAGCCCCTTAGAGCTTGAAGGTCAGGAAAACACAGATTTTCTTTAATTTAGTCAAACTGTCTTTTATTTATAAAGCACAAGGAATTAATTTCCATCAGCATCTGTCCCTGTTTAGGCTGCACCATCCCTACCACCCAACTACCTGATGCACCCAATGACCAGGCATCCCTGGTAACTCCTCAAGGGCCCCACCCTACCCTGACACCGAGGGTTGTTTGTGCTTTTTCATACATGGCTGCAGAACATGGGCTTCTTGCCAGCGCCTCGCCCTTACTCCACAAAATACAGAGATGACGCTTTTTTATAGTTTCTCCCCAGTCAGCTGTAAAGCAGGAGGCCAGGGGCTGCTCCGGATTAACCATGCTCCTTGCAGGAAGCTCCCAGGAGGGTGCCATAACAGCCTGGTGTGGAGAACCCCACCACTGCTAAACCCTCCTACACCACCATCTATTCCCTTGCTCTGCTTGCATCATTAACTCTCATCACTCACATCTCCAAGTGAGCTTGAACTCATTGTCCTTCACAACACACCCATACGGTGGTGACTGTAAAGCCAAAGAGAGAAGCAAGTAATCCCAGTCCTCCCTCTGCACTAACTCGGGGCTTACAGGGCTTACTGTGGGCCCAGAATTGCGCTCGCTTAACACCCATGCTATTTATGATCTGCTTCAGAGCACAATCACCCTCGATCAGCTTTCATGATTCCCTAAAGTGAGCTGAGCCCAATCCTAACATAGCTCTGCTCTTTGAGGTCATCTACTGCCATTCTGCAATAATGCCGAAAATGCAATTTATACAAAAACCAGCCTTTATGTCATGGTATACTTTATTCCTCGATATGGTCGCTTTGAGTCCTTTTCTTTTCTTCTTTTTAATTTCCAAGTATCTGTTTCTTGAGCCTTGCTCATGGCTCCAAAGTGTAAGACTTTTCAGGCCCTTAAAATGTGCTTTGAATTAGAGTTTTTATACTTCTTGATATTTATGATTTCTGCCACTCCTTGTATTGTCTCTTTTGATAAATATTTCAGACAACATCAAGGGATAATCTTGCTTTGATTCATCTGCCAGCAAGCAACAAGAGAATCATTTTCAAGGCCCTTGTGAAGTCTTTGGTGTTTGGGCCAAAACTTGCTGCCTTGCTCATGTGGTATAAGATCAAAATCCAGCCCATTCAGTTAGCATCTTAGGATTGCAATATCTTCTCACTGACCTAATGTAATTACATTTGGGTATCTGATAACTATCTGATAAAGTATCTTGGGAAGCATATTCTCTCATTTTCTGCTATATAACACTGTGAATTCATACCTGTTTTTCAACAAAGATATAAATTTTCTGCCTTATCCAGGAACTATTTCACAACCTCAGTCTTCTTTTCTTTCTATCTGTGGTTCACCCAGGGCGACATCTGGCCGTGAGTGCGCACTCCAGCCAGCATGTGAAGGGTTACAGCTGCAATCGTTTTCTCTGGCTTGGCCTGGACCCAGAGGCTTAATAAAGGGAATTAATGGAGTGCACTATCTGTCAGATTCCTAAACACAGCTGGAGCGGATGTCCATCGCCCCCAAGCTGCCCAAAAACTTACTGTCCTACTTGAACAGCTCACCCGCTCCTCCCTCCCCTCACATTACCCCCTGAGTGCTGACTCTGTGAAAGAGCCCCAGCTGATTGTGAAAGCTGTTTATGTATCATCACTGACAGTAATTACACAATGTGGGATAACAAACAAGGAGAATAGAAGGAAAAGAGGAGGGACTGCTGAGAGCATGTTACCATAGAGTGAACTTTTGGGTCATGGGGACAGCTGCTGTGATGGCCTGTAAGGGATACAAGTGATCTGTGTAAAAATGGCAAACTCATAATACAAGCTTAGTGCTCACAAACACACGGCTGGTATTGCACTGCTTAACACAAATGTGTCCTGCAAGGACAATGCAATTCAAAACCTACACATACATACATAAACTCAATCAGTACAGACTTCACGTCTGATTAGAGATCTCTGACATGTGAAAAAGAGCTGAAAAGTAGGCTTTATGTCTGACTTTAAAGTTAGGTAACATGAGAAGCAGAAGAAATGTCAAAGGCTACGAGGTTTAATGGAATACTTTCATCAAAAATTCAGTCTTCAGGAGGGCTTTTAAGCATTTTCTTTCTCTGGGGAAGGTAATTAATTTTTACAATTTTGAGACAGTCTGACTTTCTGGCTGTGTTCCATTCAAATTGCAGCATAAATGAATGGGTTTGTGCCAGCAGGAAAAACAAACTAAGAACAGAGGGGGGGTAGAACAGTAAAAGAAGACAGTAATACAATCCTTAAAAACAGACTTTATCTCTTTGACAGGGTTCTTACGGAGAGACCCGGGGGATTTAAAATTCCACAGGGCACTGGCCAATGGCAGTTGGTGTCAGAAATCATTCAGCATGAGTTATCTTTATCCAACTGACTGCCACACCGCAGTACTGTGCAGGCAATCTCTAAGTGTTCAGGAGTAGGGTATGGATGTCCGTGTCTGAGAAAATGCACATTGGCAGGCCTCCAAAAGCAACACAGAAGGTTCAGAATTCACCCCAACATGTTCTCCAACCTCCTGAGGCCATCCAACGCACAAACTAGGTCAAGGTTTATCCTGGTTCAGGTGCAATTTTCTGGGGTCACCAGGGATCGCGAAGAGTGACTTAACAGAGACACAGAGGAAGGCTTTAAGAGTCCAGGTGTGACTTCACCAGCACTGTGTTAACAGTCTTCTGTCAGCTCAGAGCCTTAAGAAAAGCTTGGCAAAATATGTTTTTGAATTGTCACACACTTTGTTCAACTGACTTTGGCCACAAACATTATGATATAGAGACACGGCACTCAAAGAACCCTGAAATCTACAGGGGAAACACAACAGATTGTGGCACTTGTTTTTAGACGTGTGGTTTCAAGATATAGGTGGGTGAAATTCTCTCTTTTTTGGCATTTTTATTACTCTGGTGGAATTAGGCAAATGCTGGCACACTGGATTGAGCAATGAATGAAGTTGGAATGTTGTGTAACAGAAGTAGAACTTCAGTTAAAAAAAAAAGCTTTTAAAACTTTATTTAATGCAGTTTTTTTCCTGGTAACAGAAGTCTGGACCAGCTCCTTATCCACTCAAGAATCATACTTGAGGATGCTTATGAGTTTGCCCAACTTGTTGACTCGTATTTGTGAATTTGGACAAGTGATTTGACCTCAGCTTGAAGCCCCCCACGGTGTCCTGTGAGGGGTGCTTCGACGGTATGCATTATTAGGACAATTGTTAACCCTTTAAAGCCTCAACCTTGAAATAATTACAAGAAAATGAATTTATTTTGAAAACGAAATGCTCATTAAACCTTCTGACGATATTTAAAATAATAATTTGCATATACTAGTTATAATTGTATTGCTTAAAATATATATATTTGGCTGTTTAACTTGTTTGTTTGGTGTTTTTTATTTTTTTCAGGGGCAGGGGGCAGTGCAGTGAGAGCTTGGTTCATTTAGTTCATTTAGATCATCTTTGTTCCCGTGGCTGATGGACTCTGGCAGAACTGCCCTTTATCACTGATTCTGCTGATAACTGTGGACAGAAATTCAAGCTGCAGCCAAAAAAGCAAGAGTGTCAAGATTTGTTGGTTTCGGGTCACATCTTTTATTTTTATCGACGATGTGACTTCATCAGTCTATGAAGTCAGTGGTTTGATGCCAAGTGTGAAGTGGCTGGGATGAGGATTAGCACCTCCATGTCTGAGGCCAGAAAAGGGTGTCTTAGGAACGAGTTCCTATTCAAGTGGAGAAGTTCATGTGTCATGGGGTACACGAGTCAAGGAGACGGGAACAAGAGACTGACAGATGGATTGGCACATCATCTGCATGGATGTAACTATTGTACCTGTTGTAGTGAGGTAATTATGATGTGATTCTTTTAAAACAATCAGAGGTAAAGAGATTCTGTACTTAAGTAGAAATGCTAGTTTCTGTTTGTTGGCATGGCCAAATAAATTGGTGTATTTGAGATTTGTCAACTATTACTTTTGTGTTTATACCACCTATTACCTTTTGGTATTCAACTCTGGAGTTCTTTAAGTTTTGGCCTACCAGTGTGGATACTGTGTATGTGTGGATATGGATATGTGTATATTGGGAAGGTGGCCTCTTCAGAGACTGAAAATCTCAAATACTTCCTCAGGAGTTCAGTTATTCAGGAGAGGCTTAGAGTACATCATTTCCCCCTTTACTTTAAAAAAGAGACAACCCAAAGAGGGCTAAGCATCTGATTAGGATGCTTCCTGTGCACCTCCCAGGTGAGGTGTTTTAGCCATGCCCCACAGGAGGAAGACTCTGAGACTCTCAGACCCAGGACACACTGGAGAGATCGAGTCTGTCGTCTGATCTTGGAATCCCTCACTGTTCTTGCTGGAAAAATACTAAGCAACAATTACACAGAAATTGAGACAGGAAGACTAGCGTCCTTGGAGAAACTTTTTTTCTTTCTACTAGTCACAATGCATCAGCCTGATCACAAAGGTATGGTATAAATTGGGCTAAAGTTGTTGTTATTTTAGCCCCTAGGACTGCAGGGGGCATATTCCAGCTGTGAGACTGTAGCTGTTGGATGGCAGGGCGTTAACTGCCCCCAACCCCCAGCGTGGAGAGCTTCTCAGCACTGAGTGTGTTGCTGATCGAAAACTAGCACTAGAAACCCTATACTCCAGGTGGGCCTGTACATTTATCCCACCAAAAAATGCAGAGTGCAGGTTTATGAACAATGTGGAAATTATCAAGAGAAATTTCAATCACAGTACTCAATGCAAATTACAGAGGAAAGAAGGTTCAAGCTGAGGGCACCTCGGACAAATGCTGACTTAAAATGTTTCTCACAAGATCTCATGGAACAGCTACAAATGCTCAAGGCTGGAAAATATCACTGATAATCAATGTTAACACTGAAAGCCAATAAGCAATACTGAATTACTGACCAATCATATTTTTGACACAGTGATACTCTCTGGCTGCTATATATGGGGCAAATGAGACATACTGACATAGGTACAATACACTGATTAATTAAACGGAGGTTACTTGGATGCAATGTATGTGATACATTCAGTGATATGGGCCCTTCAGCTGTAAGTGCTGATGGAGAAATCTGTGTGAATGAAAGGCTGCTGGCCTGAATGTTAGCGTCAAAGTCAAGGAAGCATTTTTGGCTCTCGGGTACTGATGAGCAAACTGCATTACCATCACATAAAAGCAAAGCTGCCAAAAAAATCAAGCTGCTTTTACATAGAGGAAATAATATGAAGACAAGAGCTTTCAGTATAATAAATGAGTCTTGACAGGAGTTTCATAATGAACCTCTTGACTTATGAGTCACCACCAAACAAAATATTCAGATTCAAATTGCTACTCTTTGGGTTTGAGCATCAAATATCCACAAGCTGTGCTTTAGTTTTGTCTGTTTAGTGCCTTTTCACACTTCTAAAAATATTCACAAAATAAACAAGCCAACCTAAATACGTTTTATTTATAGCCACAGTTTTAAAATGAATTCCAAGAGCAAAGCAAGCAGTGCGAGTTCATTAGATTTAAGCAGCAGAATGAGGGCAGTGTGATCATAAATGGCTGCTTTGTGGACTATGAAAAATTAGGTTTTTCTTCAACGGTCCTCAGGGAGGAGGCCAGTGACCTTCACAATTTTCCCCCAAAACATGGAGGGGCAACCATGGGGGGCCACGGAGGGAGACACGCGTCCTCGTGAGCACAGGAGGTCCGAGTCTACCTGAACAGACTACAAGGAAACCCTTCATGAACCACGCTCCCCACTCTTATTTACACTAACAAACACACACAGACACACACACACACACAATGGTTGCTTATGCAGTAATTACCTTAATATGTAAACTGTAATTCTACAGCAACTCATTAAAAAAAGTATGATATACATACATGTGTAAAGTCAAATTAATTTAGTCTGAGCATGTGTATACTGCCCTTTCCGCCCCTTAGATTTTTACTACCATACATGAAGTGGAGTTTCAGTCTTCCTTCAATGTTAGTTTGTTCAGCCCCCAAACAGGCTTTCCCTACTGGAAAAAACAGCGCTACACTGACGCTCACAGTAAACATATCCCATTTCAAACCTACGAAGCTTTTTGCAGTCAATGCTGTAGTGTGGTTGATATCAACTATATACATGTATACATATACATATATGTGTGTGTGTGTGTGTGTGTCTGTGTACTTTTATTTTTTTACAACATTCATTTCACTTCACTGAGATTTGCTTTTTTATGCACAGCTCTCTTAAATCTCCTCGAGTCTTTTCTTATATTTATCTTATATATCTTATATTTGCTGCTGTACATGAGATCATTCTCCTTTTGCATGAAACTTTAACTGTCACAGAGACGACTTCGCAGGGTGGTCCTGTGGTTACAAAACAAGCCCAAGTCATCACCCCTCCACCACCGTGCTTGACAGCAGGTGCTCATATGTTGTGTTTGTGTGGTGCTGTTCATGACCACATATCTTGACTTTGGTTTCATTTGTCCAAAGAGAATTGTTCCGGAAGGTTTGTTTGGTTGCAGCTTTGCAAACCTAACCTGAGAGAGAAGAGACTTCCTCCTGGCAGCCCTTCCAGGCAAGCCATTGGTTTCAGTCTTTTTCTGAGTGTACTGTCATGAAACTTACCATTTAACACACTAACTGAGGCCTGTAGAGTCTGAGATGTAGCTCCCATTTTTTTAAGTTTCTCTGAGCACTGTGCAATCTGACCTTGAGGTGACATCCACTCCTCTTGTAAATAATCTTTCTCACTGTAAAATGACTTACTTCAAATTCTTTGTAAATGACCTTATAACCCCTGGCAAACTGATGAGCACCAGTAATTGTTTTTCATGGTTTTATGGTTCAGTGGCTTATTTCTGATTATTTGATTACTTTTCTTGTATACTGGATATGTGTATTTTATAACTTGTTTTTAATTGTGTGTATTGGACCAGGGGTTGCATATGGAAATTAGCTAGCAGCTTAACTCTTGATTTTTTTCTATACATGGTTTTCTTTTTTTATGAGTTCCATGTTTTGTGCCTGGTCCCTGACAAATAAGAAATAATAACAACAAAAAAGAAAACAAAATTTGTGAGAGTAGCCTTTGGCAGGAAAGCTACTGTTGACCTTGAGAATTCGTCACTCCTACCCTCTCTGTGAGACCGGACTGTTTGACTACCAGCTGGTCCTGGTCCATCTGGCTTGGAGACAGTTGCCCCCTCAGATCCCTGCTCTCCTCCAGCGCACTGAACTCTGAACTCTCGCCTGAGACAAGGAAACAGATCAGACATATGGAAAAGTCAGAGTCAGTCAGAGGGATTATCAGAAGAAAGGGTTGTAATGCACCTTTCAGATATCCAGTAATGTTGAGTTAATCTACAAACTAGCCATTCAAAGTTTTTTTCAGTACCTGCTGGATCCTCGGCCAGATTGCGGGTGATGATCTGACGGATGCGAGAGGAGACAGGTACAGGTGTAGCCCTGGATTCTTGTCCCTCCTCTTGAAGTGTCAGACTTCTCTCTCCTGAGCTGCCATCAGACTGAAGGAGGGACTCCTCCAGCTTCTACAATTACACCAACACACAACACTTTACACTATGGGAGAAATACTACTTCAGTCTTACACTTTATTCTAATTATGTTTATTTTAATATATTCAGCTTTTATTTGATTTACAAAGGCTGCTTAATCACTTATTAATTAATTCATTTTTACTTATTTTACTTTTATTTAGATTTTAAATTATTGTTCTCTGTGCTGTGTTATATATATTATTTTTTATTTTTATTATATTTATTTATTTATTACAAAAAGTATATTGCACTGCGTTTAGACTTTTACCTTGGCTCCTTTACCCATATCTTGACAATTGATAAAATTGATAATGAGTTATATATTATGAGTTATTATTTTTATTCCAGTTTTTAAACCTATTTTATTATAGGTCGCCTTTAATTTTTTAGCTGCCATAACACAGGAATTTTTTTTGTCTTAAAAGCAGGAACACCACAAATTCAGATTATCCCAGTACAGCATAAGTCTTAAGAGTGACGACAAAATGTATTTGTATTTACTTTTTTATGTGTCTGTAACATTATATATAAATGTTTTATATTGTTGTGATGGCTGACATAATTTTAAGCTACCTTACAAATTTTGGGCCATGCATAAGAATAAAAGATATTTCATACATTAATACCAAGCCACTACTAGCTGCAGTGTAAAGTACTATTTCCCACTGATATCAGCCTGTCTGACCGATATGTAGTGTTATTTATAACGGTATTTGGGTACCTATTATATTATTAGTAACACTCAGTGGTAATGTAATAGGTTTATTTTATTTTTGCTATATCTTCAAAATAAATAATCAACGGGAAAACTTATCAGTTTTAAACCACTTTTCTTTTTATACTACACTTATATTTTCCTAAAATTTCAACTTTAAAGTACACATACATGTAAAGTAGAGTAAAATCAGCCTGTTCTTCTCTCTAAATGGGTTTTAAAGGACAGCTAAGCAAGTAACTCCATGTCATCTTATTATACACTGTTTACCTGTGCTCCGTGGTCTTTTGAGAAATTAAAATTAAATGAAGCATTAAATGAATGAAGTTCAAATGAATCGCCAACAATACAAATTGTTTAATAAATATATCTTTATTTATAAGGATTTTCCTTTGCTTTTGACAAACATCTCGTAGAGGGGGGTCACCAATGCAGGAAAAACTCTGAAAATAAAATTTAAAATCACTCAAATAATATAAACTTTTCCTTATCTTTAACAAGAGTTACCAACCTGAATCACTGCCTCCAGTCTGGGTGAGTGTGCACCTTCCTCCTGTGGAGAAGTCATCGCGGCCCAGCTTCAGCTATATAAGGTTTGCTAGGCTAGGTGGGCTCGGTGGTTAGTTAGCTTTACTCTGGTACACTTTTCGACCGACGGTTATTAAAAGTTGAGTGAAAAAAAGCGCAAAAACCGAGCATGTCATTAAATAATAAGATGAAAACACCAGATGTCTTAGTTTGCGCCTGCGTGAGGAGAAACTTCAAGAGCTGAAACAAAAATCACAGACCGGAAACTTTTAAGGTAAGAAGACTGAAGGCATGTAAACTCAATCCAAGGCAAGTTGTTAAGGTGACCGTTGTCATAGAAGCAGAACGCTGGCTTGTCCGTTTTCATGGCAGCGCAGAGACCAGGAACCAGGCAACAGGATTCCAAGGGGTTAATGATCAAGCGCTGAAGGTGAAGAGAAACACTATATATATATATATATATATATATATATATATATATATATATATATATATAAACATTTTACTTATTTGCAAGTTTACTTTAAAGTCACTGGATAGGTGGAACAAACCAACTCAGATATCTGAAGGGTCTTTGGGGGTAACAGATATAGGGTAAAGGTAAAGGCACCTTACTTAATACAACTTCATCCATTTTCCTCTTATTGTGGACACTTAATAAACAGTGATACATTTAAAACTTGGAAAACTAAACCCCACTTGTTTCATTTTTTTGGTGCGGTACACTGCTTTTATACATAGGATAAATCCTGTTACATTTCAATTAAATTAGAGCCTGAGCTTTCAAATGATCCATTGTACAATGGTCTAACATATTTTTATGGTATAAAATTTTTAACCAATTTTCAAGAACATAATTTGCAGATTTTAAATGACTACAGACAAAAACTCTAAAAATAGAAGCCCACAAGCTAGTTCTGCAAACATTTAATGATTCATGAGCACCATACAGTAACACAAAGAAATTCAGGTCTCAAACACATGATACAAAGTATAAATAAACACCTGCTGAGCAGTAGAGCACAGCCCTAAAAAACATCCAAGAATACCTGAGGGTCATGTAACGTGCTATTCTCAGGCACAATGACATCCAGGGATAAGCATTCCTTTTGCAGCGTAGGCATTTGTATGAGAGGAACACATCTCTATTAACTCTTAGGCCTTGAGGAGGACTTTATGTTGACTCAAGTTCAGGCCACTGGTTTGGGTCTAAGAAGATGGTGCAGACTCCACTGTAGAACCAAAGTCTTGGCAGGGAGGACTCCACTTCCCAGATGTTGGACGCTCGGTTGTAAACCTCCACTTCCACCCCATAGTCCCCCTCCATACCTTTCCAATGGCCTCCGGTAACAAAGAGCTTCCCATCAAGTGATACAAGGCCGCCATTCTCGTGGAGCATGTGTAGAAGCTGGACCTGAAGAGAGCAAAAACCAAAAGTATTACTTAAACGTCTGGTAGGATGAATTCGTGCAAAGGGATGTATTTAATGTATTTAGCTTGCTGTCTGCAGTGATATCTAAACCCACCTTCTGCCATATATTTGCCTCTGGATCATAAGCATAGACTTTTTTAGTGTTGTCAGCAACCAGGTATATAGTTCCATCCACACAGACAGAACGAGGAGAGGACAAATACTTTGGGATAAAGGGTGAACATATGCTGATCCAGCTATCTATAAAGAAAAATATAACAAATGTGTTAATTATTAGATTAAAGCACAAACAAACATCCAAAGGAAATAATACATTATGGCACTTGATTCAGTTTTAATAAAATAAATGCTATAAAGTAAACCCTGTTACACCAAAAGAAAAGATGTGACAAGAGACACAAAGAAAAGATAAAAACTGAGAAACAAAAGCTCAACAAAAAAAGACCATAAAGTCCAATGACTTTAAAAGCCATTAGAAAAGTTTTTTCCAGTGAATTATTAGAAAAGAGCCTGAATATCCTGGGTACCAGTGCTTGTTTCTCTTCCTTTATGTAACAGAGATTTTACATTTGAAACTATGATACATCTCATGATACTGATGCTCACAGATAGAAAAAGTGATGCTGAACAGAAAAGGTTTTTGACTTTTTATACTGTGACGTTTCTGGGAGTAAAATGTATTTTCTTCCTGTGTTTAACAGAAAAATGTTTGCAATGTTATGAGGGCTCATAAATGTTGGAAAAAATAATGCAAATTTAAAAGAGCTAAATTTTTACCCATCCATGTATAGCTCAAGAGATTCTAATTTGGATAATATGTATATTGCGAAGCTAAAATTTTGCATGGTTTCATTAAATATAGTAAAGTTACTTTACAGAAAAAAAAATCATCAGCTGAGTCTGAGGCAGTCAATAATTTTAAATCTGTTGCTATCTAAAGCCAAATAAGCACTGTTGGTAAAGAAAATTAAACTATCACATAGCTCATCTGACACTGAAGCAATTACTGCTACAAAAAAGTAAAATAACTTATTATTTAAAGTGGCATCAACTAAAATGAAGATGCAAAAACATCCACCAATATGACTGCATGCATTATAGAAGTACTGAGAACAGTGCTCAGGATGGTGCTCAAGGCATCCTTACCTATGACAGGGTTGTAGCACTGCATGGTCAGTGCATTGTATTTCACTGCACATGACCCGATTACATAGAGCTTCCCCTGACAAGCTGTGGCGGTGAAGTTTGTCACATACTTTAAGGCGGGGCAAGTCATAGCCCAGGTGTTGTTATAAGGGTCGTAGTGCTCAACCTCAACTCGGTCTGACGTTGTGCCTAAGAGGAAAAATTAGTGCTATTAATGATTGATAGTCACATTTAACCTTCAGGTGACAAAATGGCTTATTTAGTATCACAGCAAGATATTTCTATGAGCCACTGTGTTGTTTTTAATTGTAAAACTGGTGTAGCTCACATAATAGAATATTTTGGTAAATATATTTACATTTTTTAGTGCTGCAGGCTTTGATTTTATTGTAATTTTCCACTCCTAATAGCTACATAGAACCATGGCTAACATACCTAGATTTAGTCAGACACTTAACATTGAAAGTTACAATGGAAATATATGGAATATGCCACATTTCCAAAGAACTGATTTGTTTCAATTTGCAGAAGTATTAAAGCCTTTTTGCTTAAACATGATAGAAAGAATTTTTGAATATCTGTCACAGATAAAGGAAATGGTATGAAAAAGACAAACATAGCCATTTATTAAAGCCTTCCTGTCATAAATGACCCAACTTGGTCATTATAAAATAATGTGGTTGCTGGAGGGTTACAGAGAGTTTCAGCAACTGCAAAAAGTTGGCCATAGCAACAATATTCCACAACAAGGGAGAAATACGAAAAAATTCTTAAAGAAAACCTCAGAAAAACTGAAGCAAGCAGCTAGAGTGGTGATTATCTTCTGTGTTTTTTGTTGCAGGTTTAAGGCACCACATGCAAAACCGATATTTATTTTCTTACCTCCGATGACATAAATCTCCCCGTTGAGCGTTGCTGATGTGTGGTTAGTCCGAGGTCGGAGCATAGGTGCCACAGTAACCCATCTCCCCTCTCTTGTGATGTACTTCCAGGTCTCTGTGGTCGACCAGGTGTTGGTATTCGAACCTCGCGAGCCCCCTGTGAGGCAAAAAGGATCAGTTTGTCAAAAGTCTGTGATTGTTTTAGATTCCTCACAAAAGAAACTGGAGAGCTACACTCTTAACTTTCTATTATTTGTCATTTAACCCAAGGTTTTTTTCAACAGTGTTGCAAAAAATGAAAGAAACACATTGGAAACACATCAGCTGTCAATGGGGAAAAAAACATCATGTTGGATATCTATACTGATATGGAATGGGTATCGTGTTAGAAATGAAAGGATGGCACACTGTTTCATGGAAATGAAAATGATCAACCAAGGACTCAAAGACAGACCAAAAATCTGACTAAAAACATGATGTGTGGCAGGCTGGTCCATTTTGCTGAAATTTCACCGCAGCAACTCAAAATAGTACACAGGTAGATTGTGTGACACCCTGAGATTGTGTCCTGGGGCATCTCCCCAGACCTGGACCAGGGCATCACTGAGCTTCAGGACTGTTTTAGGCGCAACCCTTCTATTCTGATTAAAAGTGTGCAGTATACTCACCTGACACATACACATCATTGTTCAAAGAGACCGTAGAGTAACCCCACTTGTTGGGATTTGGGAAATTAGGAAGCTCATGCCACCGTTCTGCAGAGAAAATGACTTGAAGTTGAGAATATTTCACAGACCAAGTGATAAATTATTCACAAATACACACTGTATTTGTGAATAATTTATCACTATCACAGCAAATGACAAATGCATTGAAGTGAAATTAAGTAAAGCTATCATATTGCCCAACAAGGTCGAATAGGTTCTTGCTTGCTGAGTTGAAACAGTAAATACAAAAAAACTTTTTGGCAGGCCCTTAACTCCTGGCCAGCTTTTGCCCCTCCACATAAAAAGGAAGCTTAAAATGGCTTTACAAAAATCTTTTCCTTAACATCCCATGTGCAAAACATAACATAAATGCCTTCTTCCAGGCTGAGCAATAAAAATAGTCAGTTCAGGAATTGAGAAGATGATCCAATTTTGTCACATCCAGACCACATTTCTGAAGGGCCATTTTTCTGTCAACACTGTATTTAACGACCTACAGAATGTGCCAAACTGGTTTGAGGAATCCCACAGACATTTTCCAACAAATTTGAAAATTAAAATGGAATCTGAACTTAAACAAACTTGAAATTTTGAATGGGGGAGAAAGATTTTGTTGTTGTTGTTGTTTTTTTTACTGGTCTTTGTGTTGTAGAAGGCACAGTTTCTGGGCTGCAGTCTTTCCAGTCTTGAGTCTCTGTCCTCGTCTTCATCAGAGTCATCCTCATCATCCGAGTCATCCATTGAATGACCTCCCATGACAAAGAGAACTTCTTCTAGGTTTGGTTGTGGGCTCTGGGAGTTGAGTCTGTCCACATGTTCAGGTGCTAAATCCATTTTCTAGAAAGTAACATTATTTTTGTAATATAACTCGTAGCAGAACAAGAAGAGAAAAAGTGTAGAAACTCACTAACCTCTCTGTAAATCTTTTCCACAGCCTCTGTACAGCTGGGAGAGGCCTGCAGCAGACTGTCCTTCAGCAGGGTGTCAGCCAGGTAGTCCAGGCTGAGCAGAGAGAGACGGGACAAGCTAAGGAGCTCAGGGAGATGGCACAGTCGAGACTCCCTGTGGTGCCTAACCCATTTCAGGATGGCCTCCACACGAGCGCACTCTGACCGGATTTGTAGTCTTTCATCAGACAGGCATGAGATCAGCCTATCTTTTCCCAGCAACAGAAACTCCTCACCCTGTTGTACAGCCTCAAAGTTCTCCAGGAGGAAGGCCCATGCTTTGGCAACCACCTCAGGACAGCCATGAATGTCCCCAAACTCCAGGATTCCCAGGCAGTTTGTCTCATCAATCTGATGCTGGAGGTATCGGCTGCACACGGCTCGCACTGTCTGGAACTGGAGCTTGCTGGAGGTACAGATCAACCCCTCCACATTTTTCTGGTTGATAGTCAGTTTGCCTGTGTAGGCAAAGTCAAGCAAGCAGCTAAGGATCTCAGGATCCACATCATGAAGCTCCACACGTGCTGCAATGCTCTCTACAAAGTCCCCTGAGAACATGCAGCGAAAGTACATGCTACAGAGCGCCAGTACGCCACGGTGACAGGGGAAATCTCGCCCTCCCGCGCTCAGAGTCACATCCACAAGTTTGGGGTGAGAACAGAGTGAACGCAAGCCCTCAAGCATGCTCTGAGGATGGGAGGACAGGCAGAAGTCCAGGTCATCCACATTACGCACCATTATCAACTTCAAAATGTAGCTCAGATCTTCTTTCAGCTGGTGCAATAAACAAGTGACATTAGCAATTACCTAAAAGTGTAGAGAAAGCAAATAAATGCAAGAAAAAAAACGATATTAATTATCAGCAAGAACCTCACCATGAAGTTCAAAATCCAAAAACTATCGAAATTTAGCACCATGAACCGGATTATGTGGTAAACATATATATGAAGTAGCAGCATCATATGGAGAAATGACAGCTTCTAAACGTTTGTTTAAAAAGTGGTGAATAGGAGTTGGATGACATCTCTTACATGATAGTTGTATAGTAAATAGAAAACATTTGTTCTTATTTGACAAGAACAGTCAACTCATAGTTTTAATGTGCTGACCACAGAGTACCTTTGGCCTATGATAGTTAGGTCAAAACATGTCTTGAAATCAACAACAAATAACATTTCCTGTCATGTAATAAAAACTCAGTAAAGAATTAACAACGAACTCACCACATAAGCTGGAACAGAAAAAAAAGTTTCATCCTCCTAGTAAAAATGGGGATTGCAGCGGCTGTTTAGATTAATATGGAGCGCGTAGCATGGCAAAAAGCTTTTGCTAAGTCACTGGAGGGGGACTGCCTGCTGTCGTCTTAGTTATTTTTAGGGCTGACAGTGACACTGTGCTGAAGTCAGATTCCAAACAACATGTATGGGACCTGCAGCTGCTGTTAAAGGCGCATATTTTGGATTTTCCTAACAGGCCTGGGAGCGGCAAAAGAGGACCAACAATTGGAAATGTGACAGCTGGAAACAGAGTAACAATAATGCGGCCACAACTGTTCTTTGTTCAGGAGTTTAAGTGTGTGCATTTTAATTAATTTTTTTCTACTCTTACTGTGGCTCTGTATGATGTCAGTGAGAGCAGATATCTTTGATACGGTCATCTAGCACATTTTTATTTTCAAGCGGTCAGCTAATCCTGTTTTATCAAAGTCAATGATGGCCCTCATTTACACAGAAAGTGTCCTATGAAGTCATATTTGTGCCTAAATGTAACCAGGCTACAAAACCAGAAGTAAAAAAAAAAACAATTAAAAAGCAAAACATGAATTAAATCATTGAAAAAGGGTCTCATTCCTGACAAACATCAGACTAATGCTGCCACAACCATGTCCTATTGTGTACTTTGTAGGTCTCTAAAATGTGTCCGTTATTGGTGTGGCAGATTCCGTCTCACCTGGGACAACTTGTGCATAACCGGTAAAAACAGTGGCATCTGAGAAAATAGCAGATAGACTTTAAGCCTCGCAAATCTGACTGTGAGCATAGATCCACCCACCTGGTGGTCAAACCTTGTGTTTACACGTCACCCAATCGGAAGAAACAAATGTTGTTTGTTTAAGGATGAACTGAGGTGCATCACCAAGGCTCAAAACATGGTAAGTAAGAACTTTTCAAAACTGTGAATTTCACAAAGCTGTTCTAGGAGATTCCAGGTCCATGTTTTTATGAGTCCCAGAAATAAGAAAAACCCATTTAAAAAGTAAGATTTTTAATGAAGGATAAGATCAGTGAAATTAATATGAAAACAATGAAAATCAATTGAGCTCTATGTTAAGATTTATTTGTAAGAATGTCAGAATTGGTTTCTCTTAGATCATGGATCACTCTGAGGCTTTGTTGCAAATATTTACCAGAAAATGCTCTCTTAACAAAGAACTGAACAAAAACACTTTTAGCACTCTTTTTTAACAGGGCTGGGTATCGTCTGAAACTTGATGATATTGACAATTATTTGACCGAGTTTCAATACTATTACCACGGTACCTAAATATTCTACTCTTAAAAGCATATATATTTTTTATAAACAGTAAAAAAAAATAACAAAATTATAATTCAGACAAAGAAATTTACGATGAAACAGTAAGTAAACAAGACTTCCGACAATTAGGTTTAAGATATCTATGCCAACTTTACTTCATAACTGATGATGGAAATGTGTAGTTCATTAATTAGTTTGACAGCCAGCCCTGATGTTATCTAGAAATATGACACAAGTGACTACTCGAAATCAAAAATCTCTGCCTCTTTCTCTTTCCAAAAAGCAAAACTACGGTCAATATATTTACAAATTTCTTCATTACTAAAACTGGAAATGTCAGTTCCAGTGTAGAGTGTCCCCTCATCTGGCGTAGGAGTCTGCACAATGACTTTAGGGACCTGTCTAACCTCTGGGAGGCTGTGTTTTACTGTTTCTGTAGAGCTTTCAGGCTGACTCATGGTATTCCCAAAGAACTTTACTTTAATGTCCTCAAAGCCGTCCTTCCACTCACGGTTCCCAGCCTCAATGTCCTGAATGACGGCCTTATGAAAGTCCCTGACCATCTCCCAGGGGAAGCTCCCCACATGGTCGAATACCTCGAAGCACAGAAGATGCCTCATTTTCCGTTCATCGACTGGCAGGTCCAGCTCCAAGATGTGAAAGTAGCCCAGCATGAAGAGATCTAGGGTCAGGTTGTCATACTCTACAGGAACACCATCCAGACGGGGTAAGAACTGCTCTGGCGAGTAGAGGGCTTTCTGCCTGTGGAGCCTGTTGATAACACTGCAGTTTACACAACAATGTATTTGACTATCTGTCATTCATCAAGCATAAACAAGCAGATACAATATGTCCATAGTTTACCAAGCCCAGAATTATGTAATTATGTAGAATTAATAATGTATTTTCTGACTACTGGTACAAAACTCAATGACACAGTTTTGACATAATTTGCTTAGTGATTAATAAGATATTCTAATTCAGATTTACTCTCCTATAAATGAAAAAAGGCAGAATCCAAGCCTGATATTTGGTATTTATGTTGAAAAATATTTTTTAGTTGGTTTCAGGCTTAAATTTAGTTTAAGTCGAGACAGGGGAAGGGATGGGAACCTAAGCCCCAGACAGCCCTCTCACCAGCTACCTTCTCCAGCTTATCCAGGGAATCAGTGAGACATTTCCAGGTCAGGGAGAATCACTCCAGAATTGTGTCAAAGGGCATCCCTAGCAAAGTCCAACACCTAACGGAAATGAGTCAGACTTATTGTCAGCAATGGGGCAGATAACCCATATATCTGAAGAACCCTGAAAAGGGAAGAACCTCCAAGGGATATGTTTGACCACCTTCTCCAACCTCAGTTGGGAAAACCCCAATGTATCAGACTCCTTCCCCATCAGAGAGGTGACAATCCATGTCCCAAGAGCTAGTTTCAACAGACAGAATCAAACAGCCAGGAACAGACCACCAGGGCCACCGCTAGGGCCTCCACCAGGGCCTCCACCCTTGAATGCCACTCAAAACACATTGCACCCAACCACTATGGTATCTCTTGCAGCTGGTGAGCCCACAAGAAGGCTGGCCCATTTTGCCTCTTTGGGCTGGGCCCAATTTGACCCCTTGGGCTAGGGCCTGGCCATTTGGTGTTCTCTCTCGAGCTTCGTTCTCAGACCTGCCCAAGACAGAATTACCCCCCCACACACCCATTATACTTTGCTATATAACATATAATGGGGTTATAATGAACCCCTCTGTGATTCTAGTCGCTAAAATAGCTTGGTTGCTTGAGTGTTAACCATACTTCTCGTGTATCTTTTATACAGTATAAAGCTTCTTTCAGCTGATCCCTTATTTACAAGGGGTCACTACAGCAGAAGCTACGGATATTTTAAGTTGGCAAATCTTTACGATGCAACCCTAAAGGTACTTGTGTCTCCTCCTGATCTCAAACCAATGACCTTTCGCATGTTGGGTAAATATATAAACCTCTACTATGGAGGAACAGCATATATGCATTAAAAGAAAACAGATATTGTTCTTAACTCCATGATTCTGATGTGAGGTGTCCTAAAAATTACAATATGATCTGACACACAAAAATCCACGCAAATCTCTGATTTCAGTTACTTAAAGATGTGAACAGTTTCAGTTTTTAATAGGAAGGAAAAGTCACCCCATCCTACCTTCTTATCTGCCTTGAAGGGACGCTGGAAATTATCTTTCTCCAGTTTCCCAGCATCTTGTTGACAGCACTTCTTTGCTTGAAGAAGTGTCCCAGGGAACTGTTCATCATCTCTGACTGAGCACTCTCGATGCTACTCCTACGACCAGATCTGTCACCCATGTCTGGGTTTCCTCCACTTATCTTCCTCTCTGCTGCATCCTTGCTCTTCAGTGCCACTGTGTAAGCAGATTTCTTCCAGTGGCCTAAAAACAGAACAACTATCCTCTCCTTTCTAAGGCTAATGGTCTCTTGAACATCAGGAACATTTGCATCATAGTGAATACCAGAGTCACTGTTTCGATCTGTTTCTGCAGCTGGATTCAGCCCTTTAGCCTGCTTTCCTGACTCTGGGGCCTCAAACTGTGTGGAAGAGGTTAACATGTGAGCTTCTGAAGGTTCAGCTAACAATGACAAGTTCTGCGTTTCAAAATTTGACTTCAGAGTCCTCACAGACACTCCAAACTGATGGATTTCATCCTCGATCATCTCCCTGCGTCCCCTAGTGAAGTTCTTTCTGTCTGACGTCTGAGAAAACACTGTGATAAGCTCTGTGTTGGGCATCTTGCAGTAGGGCTGGTCTGTCAGGTTAGTCATGAGTAGAGACATGCTCTTTACGATTCCCGAGATACGGCCGCACCACACAGGTAAGGGAACTTGATTTGTCAAGTTCCCAAACTGCGTGTTGACAGTGATGTTCACTATGGGCGCCGGCAGGATGTGCCTGAGCTCCTCAGCTAGACGAGCCAACTCCAACTCGTAGCCTTCACAGTTCCTCTGCATGGAGACGTTGGCAATCTGCTGCTCCAGATAGATGAGATCACCCTCCGTCAGCAGCTCACCAGAGGGCCCCAGGATGGCATTGTGGGCTTGGGAGTACCTCCAGCTGACTTTGGCAAATCTGTTCCCGTTTTCCTGTAAAAGAAGAGGCAAACACCAGATAAACACGCAGGATGTAATTTTTACGTTTTTTAAACATTTCAGAGGGTTTTGGCATGCAAGAAAAAGAGTAATGATACATTAAAACTGCAACCCAGACCTCATCCAAACCTCAGAAATATGACTTGACTCACAATGTGCTATGTGTTCAGTGATTTGTTATGAGCAATTAAAAGTAAATGGGGACTGGATTTCCAAGTGTTTTTCAGATTTTCAGTAATGCAGATTTAGAGAAGCAACACAAAGAAAGAGCTGCAATTTTTGTTTTTCTCATTATGTTTAGACTCTGTAACCATTTGTTTAGGAGAGGTCTTGTTTAAATTAGGCTTTACCTCAAATAGCAGACCTTACTACGGTTGATTATTATGGATTATTGTGGTGGTCATTTCTTGAGTAAAAGCCGTTTTGTCTTCAATGCGAGAAAATAATCCAACGTAGCTTCCTCCACCCAAAAGTGTTACTGAGATTGCTTCTTTTGCTCGGCCAGCAGGCGAAAATTCAAAGTTGTCTGTCAATGAACATATTAATTTTATGTGCTCCATCTTTTCCAAGAAACACTCCAAATATTTTCCTAAATATTTGTTAATATTTAAATGACTATTCCAAGAAACCAGAAAGGCCTTTGCTTTTGGGATTTAAATGTAAAAGAAATGGGGAAAGTGTGTGCATGAGTACCTACAACCCAACCATTGGGTTACTTCCTGTTACAGAAGCTGAAACATTAAACACAACTTATACCAACCTATAACACAAAGGATTTTATAAAGAATCTAATACATACAAGTAAAGATCCACACAACTGAATGACTGTTAATAATCTAAAAGGACTTTCATGGATTTACCATTAGAAATTTATAGAAGCAAAAACGGACACTTTTTAAATACAGGACATACGCTAAAGTGTTATCGACTAACTGTTTGATAATTTTTAAAAGGTTGGATTGGGGCTACAGTCTTTTGTTTCTACTTAAAAGCCAACAATTAAATGGCAATCATGCACATTTTCCTTTTCTCTGGAACCGCTAGTCTAAAAAGTCACATCTTGGTTTACTCCCGAAATTCTCTGATTTAGTCCTACATGAACAGCACCTTGAAGATTGGATTTGCACGCAATGACTTCTTGATTGAAAATACTAAATTGTGCCCTAATTCATCTTTCAAACAAGATTACCTTTCTCCTCTGATCCTCCTCATCCAGCAGCCTGGCCTGCAGCTGTCTCACCATGACTTGCCTCTTCCATTCTGCTATGGGACGGCCTCTCTCATCATGGGTGGGCACCAGATAATCAATGTCTGACAGGTTGGCCTCCTCAGTAGGTAGGACCACCATCTTATTCTTCAGAGATACATGAAGCAGCAGTGTTCTAGCTATCAGCTTTTTATCCAAAGAAAGGAAGTGAATCTGAGGGCAGGATATTTAAAATAAGGAAGCTGAGAATACTTACCGCTTGTCCAGTGAAAACTCCTGATATTCCTGACTGTTTCAAAGATTTAATGGACTTCATGTCGCCAAGAAGTTTTCTTTCAGCCAGGAGGTTTGCATCAGGCAACATTGTCTTATCAGTACAGACAGTTCTCTCACTCCCAGCGGCCTTGGGTTGATTGAAACCTCTAATAACTGCAGTACAAATCATGAGCAGTCATTTTCCCAGTCATTTTAAAGCAGATTAATATTTGAAATGACTCACTGTTACCATGAAATTGTGCAATAAATTGTTGCCTTGCTCTGCAATAAGAGCAATTAAATAAGCTCCACAGATGTTTCTCTCACCAGATGTTGCAATTTGAACCTGCTCTATTCTACTGACGGCAGTCCTCTGAGGCTGGGCAGGTGTAGATGAACCAGAAGGTAAAGAAGGTGCAAGCAGGGACTGAGGGCATCTTGCTTGTGGAGGCTCCTCATTCTCAGGCTGCTATTGTAAACAAAGAAAAAGACTCACTGGCATGCTCTAAGAAACCACGAAAGAACAGAAAACATCTTAAAACAACTAAACTGCGATTACCTTTAAACTGTCCATGTGTGAGTTACTGCTGTGACTGTCTGTGCATGTGTCACTCAGGCTCCCGTAGTAGTCCTCCCTGCTGTGTGGCAACACCAGGGCTGGCTTTACTTTCACCTCCTCTGCTGGAGTGGGAACCTCAATGGGCTTATCTACACTGTAGGCCTGCAAACATTTAAAATATTTAGAATGAGACTGTACTGCACTATAATTATAATCACCATGGAAGACATGGAAACAGAGTGTGACAAAAAGAGGTAATAAGGATAAAAAAAGGGAAAAAAAAAAGTGGAATATGTTCAATAAAAAAGCATCTCCTCCACCGATCACCTGAGCAGTTTGAATAAATGAAAAATTTTTTATTTATTCATAATTAAAAGCAAAATGAACAAACAAACAAACAAACAGAAATAAGACAACAAACACCAAAAACAATCGAAAATTAACTGCTCCTCTTGGTCCAAACACAGAAATTCACAAACTTCAAAATACGGGTCATTAAAAAAAAGAAAACACAAGTTCCTTCAACAAGGAAGCATAGCAGGATTTCCATCAAATAACTGTTCTGATTAACTTTCTGTTAGATCAAAATCCCCTTTGAATCCCAAAAATGGTGCACTTGTTTGTCCTTATACTTGCACCTATAGAAATGCAGCTTCCTTTAGCCGCTTCTGTACATTTAGTTCATACTTATAAGATATGTCACAAACCACAAAAAGTTTTTCATTTGCAAGATGTTTTATTTACGTCTGATCTTTCTTCAAGTTTTCTGAATGCTCCTTTTCTGTGGCTGTTTCTAAGTCCAGGTCCTCTTCACTTCTTTTGCCTATTGTGTGCCGCAAGGCTCCTGTTTGGGGCCTTTATTGTTTCTGCTGCTCCCTCTTCAGCACATTTTGATTACTATTAAAGACATTTCTTATCATTGCTACACAGATGGCATACAGTTTTGTATCTCATTTAAGCCCCAGTTACACATCTTACATATGTGCTTTGACTCTGTTAAAAACTGTAATGCAAATTCTATTTCCCCTTGCCACTTTTGCTAAACCGTTAATCAGGAAGCTTGGTGTGACCGCTGTTACAGCTTTTACCTTGCTTGCCAAGTTGAGGTCTATTGTGTTACACTCTGAATTGGGTAATGCTATTCAAGCCTTCATTTCATTGCAATTGGATTGCTAGGATTTTAAATGACTCATCGTTACCGTTACCTCCTGCAGTTCTAGCTGTTCACATGTCACACCATGGTTAATTCTGCAGCACTGGTTCTCCACTGACTTTAGGATTCATTTTAAGATTCTGGTTTTGGCTTTTAGAGACTGGTATGCATCAGATAACTGTTAAATCCATACATCACCAGCGGGTCCCTAGGGTCATGTGATTACGGCCTGCCAGCTAATAATTAAAGGAGACAGAGCTTTTGCAACAGTAGCCCCCATACTCTGAACCTCTCTCCGTCTGAGCCTGAGATCTGTGGACTCAGCTGTGTCTTTTAAAAACATTTAAAACTTGCTTTTGGGTAACTTTTTAGTATTTTGCTATGAAGACTTTGTGATTTTTAGCTTGACAGTGCTATCAATGTTATTATACATTACTTACAGGTCAAATGAACCCTTATTATTACAACGTGCTGGCCTTAATATGCTCCAAATTTCTTTCCAGTTGAAGCACACTTTTTCATGATTTTAAAATCCCTAAATGTTTAATGCATGTTTTGACTCAGGAAGGCCTTCATTCCTTTGTGTGTGCAATGGTTTCCAAAGCTGTCGTCATTTCAAACGGCTCACAGTTTCTGAATAATGAAAAAAAAAAGAAACGAAAAAAGCACACTGTGCTGCTTTTGGTTGTAATTTCCCATCAAAAGGAAACAAGTGAAACAATGTTGTTCAGCTTTACTGTCGATAAGAAGAGGGGAAAGGAGCGGGAAACTTCCAAAAGAGCTGCAGCTGTGTTTTCGGCACTTCCCTCCTGATGTGTTTGATTTACTTATTTATGGCTCATAAATGCTGCTGGTTATAAGCAATGACTAAAGCTACACACCGTGACGATAATTTTCTCCCACGAACCATACAAACGCCCTTAGATATTGAGTGAAAATGCTTTAAGAGTTGTGAAAGACAGGAAAACATAGATGCTCTCTAGCTAAGCAATAAACTATCAGCTCTGAAAATGACCCAAAAGTTCTGACCCTGATCACAGAGGAAGCACCCGTCAATCAGCGTATCCAGCTAAGACCGATGTAGCTATTCGGCTGGATGCAGCTGTACGCTGGCCATTGTATTGAGCCTGTAATTATGAACCATGCTTACATGTGTGAGCATGAAACTGACTTGAATAATAAAAAATGGAGGAGGACTATATGCTGGTTATTGATGTTATCATGTGAAAATACTTTTATTGGACACTGTAAAAATGAACATTTGATCCACACGCTGACTTCTTTACAGCAAACATTTGTTTATGTACATTTTATTTACCTCTGACGTCTGCCACTGCCCAGACTCCATGAATGACAACAGCGGCCTTTGATTGAAATTATTTTCCTACTTTTATAAAAACCGAGATACATACAGAGTTTGATTAGTATTAATTTGAAATTACTGATGTTAATGTTAATAAAATAAGACATGTGCTCAGTCAGAGTTCCTTTTTAAACACTCACATTTTTGTCTTAGAAAAGGATGAGGATCAAAGAAGAAGTGCTTACTGCTTTATATCTTTCCTGTCATCTAAATCAGGTGACATCACGCCTGCTGTAATATGATCCATTTTCAGACACTTCTCTCTTCACCTCACCTGAATTGCTGCAGGTTTCCCTCCATCACACTGAACTGCAGTTTGGTGGCCGTTGCATGACGTCACAAGTGCTTTTCATGCAACGAGCCTGGTTTGTCTAGTTACGTGTGACCTCATTATGGAGTCAGATTTCGTTTGAGCGAACACCACAGAAACAGATGAAAAGAGATCTCCATCAAGGAGGTTATGTGATTGGTTCAGACTGCCTAACTTAAAAAGTTACACACAGAACTTTTGCGTGAGAACTTTAATAGAAATGGAGCTTTGCCCAACTTAGAAGTAATTCACTTTTGGAGTTGATCTCAATCCAGGAATTTTTGCAAGGATTTTTTAATATTGCGAAATGAGGCAAAATTGTACTTTCTGCATCATATCTTCACAAACACGTACCAACATACACATTTTAGTGTGGACTGTCCTCTACACTTGACCGTGTGTGTACACTGAGCCACCTTAATTTCACCTCACATTTGCTGTGCTCGTTTTCACAATAATTAGGAAGTCATTTTGCTTTATTGAATTTGTTGACCTATGTTACGTGGAGATGGCTCTCTGTGTCTGCTTGGGGTCTTTGTTGCTATTCTGGCTTCCTCCCACAGTCCAGAGACAGGCGTGTTCAGTCAGGTTGCTGATTCTAAATTGGCCGTAGGTATGAATGTAATGTATGACTGCTTTTCCCCAAGTGACAGCTGGGATAGGATTCAGTGCCACACGAGCCCCCTGAACTAGACAAACTGTTAAAAAAAAGACTTTATTTCATTTTGTTTTAGGTTGTTTTTTTGTAATTTCTCAACTTTTAAGATAGATAAAGTATATCTTAAACTGAAAGAGGAAAAGCTGGGGGAAATGGCCTTGATGTTCACAACAAAATGACACCAACTGGATCCAGGGACTTGTTTCATCCATGATGTGGAGGGAAGTCTCAGCTATGCAGTCTCAGACTGCTTTTGTTATTACTTCTGTGTGATAGTTGTGTGTAAAGTACCACTTTAGTCTTTAATCTTAGTTAACAGGAGTACATCAAACCAACCACAGAGAGGACATAATTTCTTCTCTTTGTTAGTATAGTCAAGTCTTACATTTACGACAGTCTCCAGTCATCATTTGCAGATAGAAAAAACACACCTGAAAAACATCTTTTCCCCTTTCAATTTGTTCTTAAATCACACACTATATGGACAAAAGTACTGGGGACCTATGCTACATCACCTCCATTACCCCTGCAGGAGCTCTTTGTACACTGTTTTTATGCTGACGTTAATGCCAGAGGAGGTTTGGAAGTCTGGAACAGTTATGGAACAGTTATTGAGTCAGAAGAGCACTGGCAACTTTTACCCTCTATGTGCCTCAGCACAATTACAGCACCATGCTTGAATTCAGTGAGCTCTTTACAACGACCCAAATGTTTGTACAGGCAGATTGGATGGCTGCGTGCTTGATTTTATACACCTGTGGCAATGCGGCTGAATTCAAAGATTAAGAGGTGTGGCCCAATACTTTTGTCCATATCGTAATATATAGCACTTAAGAGGTAAATATGTCAAGTTTAGGCACAAACAGGAAATCCCAGATTACAGCAGGTTTTGGGAGCCTTTAAAGTAATAAAAATGTAGATTCAGGCAGTGTAATCAGTCACACGAGATCATTTCAATATGGGAGCAGATTCTGTGCCAGAAAGTGTCAAAAAGTCAGTTGTTTTAGGTTAAATATGGTTGTTTTTGTTTTTTTTTTTGTTTGTTGTTTTTTTACAGGCTATCAAGGATATAAGTCTGCTAGAGTTTTAATTAGAATAAAAAAGGAAGTTTCTGATTATGATGTACAAATGAGCACATGAAACATTTCACAGCCTGAAGACTCGCACCAAACCGAAGAAGAAAACAAGCACATGCACGGCTGAATAGGTGGCAGCATTTCACACCGCTCCAGGCAGGCTGTCGGATGTATGGAAGCATTTAGGTCCCCTTTAATGAACCTGCATTGTCCTAATGCACTCCATACAGAATACATATCAAATTCACCTCTCAGAGGACATTATTAGTAGCCAAAACTTCAAAGGCAGGCCTAATATGTTGCTGCACGCTGTTGTGCTTTACGTCCATGAGGTGGTCCGTGCCATTTCCTCTCACGCGGCACTTTGATGTCGAGCAACACGAAATATGCTGTGACACCGCTCGGGCGGAGGAATAATCTTCCCAGAAGTTGTGCAATCCATAAATAGATAAACAACAAGCGGGCTGGGAAATGGGAAGGGGGAGCCCGATTCCTTTGTGACCCTTTTCGTAACAGTTCAGTGTCCTAAAAACTACGATGAACCCTGCATGTGTGTGTTTAATTAGATGCAGTGGCCAGAGAGCATTTGGTTTTCATCACACCCCCATCACTACTGCCACGCAGATACAGATAGCCTAACCCTGCTTTTGGCCTGGATCTGCTCTCCTTTCTGTCGAAGACCACAAAGGCTCTGATCGCTACAGATTAGGAGCCAGGGAGTTAAGAAACAGCTACTCAATGCTGTCTCATTGTCAGACATGCAGCTCCAGTAATCTGCGGTCCCTGTGGGTCGAACCACGGGAGAGTTTAATTATTTCAGAAACACAGTTTGTGTTTAAGAAACATGTCTTGTAATTCTGCACTCTGGAATCAATCATTCAAACAACCTGCTTCCACGTGAAATATTCACAGTGATAAATTGCAACAGGGAATGTATACAGCGGCTGCACATTATACACAGACCACTATAGTGTAAATACATGTCCACTCACATGGCAATATACTCTCAGGTTTCCTCCATGGAGGTAAATGCTTGCGAGACTACCAACTGACAGATATGCTGTTTTTGGGAACATCTACAGCATTTCTTTTTCTTTTTTTTTGCATCTGCTGCAGCTACAAAAGTAATAACTGAAAGTATTTGTCTACTTAGTGCTGAAATATTGTAACTACTATTGGACATGTCTGGAAACTGCAAGATTAAAGAAAACACATCCAATTTGCAAAAATCAACAATGACAAAATAAAGTAAGGTCATGAGCCTGGAGCGTTACTCATGCCTAACCGTAACAGGCTATAACTGATCAGAAAATAGGCAAAATGCTGCCAAAACATCTGCCAGTTTGGGCCTCTCAAACAGAACATACAAAACTTTCCATTCATTTCACAAAAGTAATTACTCAGCCTGTCCGCTCACTTTCTTCAGCTCAAAGAAAAATAAGGCGCGAGTATAAAAACAAGAAAGAGAGTTTATAATATGTTGAGGGACAATGCTCATTAATTAACGAGCACTTGGGTCCATCGTGTAAATGTGCCCAAATTTAACTACAGAGGCTTTTCAACTGTAGTCCTTGGCACAGAGCAACAAAGACAGAAGCACATAACATTAAAGATCACCACTCATACAGTTTACACGCACAAAAAAAATCACATGAGCACAATAACAAAAACTATTGCACTTTGACAAACAGACCAAACTAAAGCTCACCAACCTTGACCTTGAGCAGTTCTCCCGGCGCACACTTCGTGGTATGACTGACACCGACTTGTGCGGCCAGGTATTGGGGCGTGCTATCTTAAGATCACCGTCCACTTGTTTGACACCATCATCAGCGTCTCTTAACAGTGGCCAAGGGCCGCCAGGTAATAAACAATAAACTCTGATCGGAGAATGCTGTTAATAATTGAGGGACCGGATAGGATGGCCGGTAATGTCACTAATGCATTGACAAACCAGCGGTCATGCTGTTACACGCAGGGAGGTATCAGCGGAAGACTTGTCAAAGCACCTGGAGAAGAGACATGCGCGTGGGTAATCAGGTGATTTTGTTTTTCCACCTGGGACTATTGAGTAGAACAGCTCATTCATCAATCAAGAGCGCTCCCACCCGAACCCCTCAGACTCAGCCGACTTTCCTCTGTACAGCTTCATTATATTTCAAAGTATCACACGTGAACACAGATGTGACTACATTAGAAAATTATTTTGACTCAGAAGGAATCACAGCTAGAAGGTGAACATGGTATCAAAATGTAGGGAAGAAATTACACCTTTCATATGCTGTAACTTGGTCATCACAATATGACACAATATATAAGTTTACTCAAAAATGTATGTTTGAAGTACATCCAGGATACCGATGCTTATTTCTGTTCCTTACATCACAGACATAAAGCTGATGCAGTTTATAGAACTTCTAATTGGAATTGGTTTTGCCTTTTTTCTACTTAATGTTGTGTTTTTCTTTCTCTCACTTTAAATTGGGTACAAAGAAACTACTTAGTTAAAACATAGACCTTCACGTCAGTAACCAATCACACTGAAAGAAGTTGTGAGTGACGGCTCAATCATACCGATCTCATAGTCTGCTCCATGACAAAAAAGGGATATAACAAAACAACAATATTTTTACACTCCGGGACTACGATGGCATCCTTCTCTAAGGGGTATCAGGCCCTCCAAATGTTGAGAACCACTGCTCTGAAGGCGCCCGTGGACCCAAAACTAGCCAGCAAAATGTCCCATATAGCACCTTTTATAGCGTATAGGAAAGCGCACATAAAACTGAAAAATAAATTCAGGGTTCAAAATTTTTTTACAGTCTAAAACCAGAGAACAAAAGAAAATCATGGTACACAGGATATAGTGAGTGATACACTATATACTGACAAAAGGTATCGGGCCACATCTCTTTAGCCCATTGATGTATAAAATGAAGCACCTGGTAATGTAGTCTGGCTTTACGAACAAGAACCACAGCAGTTCAGCCATGAAGTGTCCATGTGAGTCACAGAGCAGGGGTAATTTAGTGCTGAGATTCAGTAACTGCAGTGCTCTCTGGCATTAACATCAGAACAAAAACTGTGCACCAGGAGCTTCATTGCATGGACTTCCATGACTGAGCTGCTCCGGTAGGTTAAATGTGTTCAGCACAAATATCTCTGCACTAGTTTCCTAATAAATATCACATTTTGCACCTAAACATTGTGAGTCAGAATGATTCACAGCTCTGTTGCGCAAGAGGATAAAGGTTTTGTTTTCTGAAAATGTGACAAGCGCAACAAAATTCATTAAATTCTCTTTAAAGTTATTAGATTACATGTGTTTTATTTCTCAAAAGAAATTTAAAACTTTAGACGTGTGTCTTAAAAACCAAAGCGATGACTGATGAATCCTCTTTCCAAGATTTCTAAAAATAATAACAAAAATCTCAAACACCAGTATCTTTGGCCTGATCGCCCTGTGTGTGTGTGTGTGTGTTTGCGTGTGTGTGAAGTAAACCTCACACCGCACACTGTTTATTTGATTGCAGCTGTTGCTGAGATGCGAGATGAGGGAAGAGTAGATGACAGCGCTGAACGAGTCTGACCTCGCTGTGAGTGATCCAAACATGGCAGCGAGTCCAGATCTGCAGCTCTCTCCGGTCACTGTCCCGCTACATTCAGGTCACTTCTCGGAAATGAGATTATCCGACTGACACTTAAGAACCGCTGAAACCCGCGATCTACGTTACAAACGTGAAACACCACCAGAAATGTAATTAAGGCACGTCTACCTGCACACCTTATCTCTGGCACAGCTGGATTTAAACAATTACATATTCTATCCTGTAAATGTTATAAAGATTTAAATCGAGCGACTGTTTGGTCGGTTGTCTGTCAGATGACCTTTTACTTCACACTGAGTCTCTGTTAGTGTATCCAATTCATAAAGTGCCAAGAAACACGATATACCATTCAGTCTGCTACCATCATCACACAGCATCCAGAGGTGACAATCATAGCACTTCCAAGCCTCTGGAAAAAAACATGACTGACAGTCAAATGTGTGTTTGATGCCAATGACATCCTGCTCTCCAGCTCCACAAAGGGATAGAGTTGCCGGCTCCAGGCATCAGAATGGTGAAAACGCTGAAACTTAAGCTTGTGGATCCCATAACGGGCTCAGCATTTTCACCCGCGGGCCCTCCACCTGAGCCGCTGGAGAGAAGTAACTGATAGGCCCTTAGCTGGCGGTGGCTCGGGCTGCGTCGGACGCCACAGCAGCCCTGCGCTAATTAGCTTCCCTTTGTTCATGGGAGGATTATTTCTTAAGAGGAGCTCGGCAGTCACGCCTCACTACTTCACTATCATCATCCTCTTCATGTATGAGTGCTGCTCTTCTCCGCTGACTTATTCATGGATCCTATTGGCCGACAGCTTTGGTTACTCTGTGTGCGTCCCTGTGCAGCCTGCGTTATAGGCAGCAAGTGAGGAGTGGTGAAGGAAAACAACTACAGCAGGCTGCAGGTGGACAGCTGTGAGGCTTTAACGTTCAACAAGTCTGCTGACAGAGTGGTCCCCATAGGCTCTTTCATTTAGCCTGATTCTCTGTTTCCTATTTAACATCAACTCCACGAGCTCACGTTTCAGCATCAGCTGTAATCCTTATTATTATGGAACTTTTGTAAAGAAAGGAGGGCAGAAGGAATCACAACAAGAAGATGAGCCTGGTATCAAAATGTAAGCAAAAAGGAGACCATCATTCTAGAACCTGGTCAGAACAGCCACCTGTCCCAGAAGGTGACGTGACCATTGAAGGTTTACCAAAATGCAATGAAGTTTTCTCCACTGAATTATCCGAAATCAAATCAAACATCCCGAGTACAAACTTTTTTTCTGTTTCTCTAATTCACAGACATCAAATTAGTGGAGTTTACTCAAACTATGATAAGATCCTATCATACTGATGCCCAGAACTAGAAGAAAGATGAGATCTCGGTTTTAGACACTTAGAGTGGGTCTAAAATTTATTTGGATTCAGTTTAAGCAGCACTTCACATGGATATCCTCTGTACTTTCTTATTTGAAGAGTTTCAGTCAGGTTTCAGAGCTCTCCACAGTACAGAAACAGCTTTAGTGAAGGTTACAAAGGATCTTCTTATGCTTTCTTCCACAGCGTGTTTTTGTCCTGTCTTCCTTCCCTCACCCAAACCAGTCATAGCAGATGGCCACCCCGCTCTGAGCCTGGTTCTGCTGGAGGTTTCTTCTCGTTAAAAGGGAGTTTTTCCCTTCCCTATATATTATGTATATACCTTACAATATAAAGAACCTTGGGGCAAGTGTTGTGATTTGGCGCTGTATAAATAAAACTGAATTAAAATGAATTGTGAATTAAAGAATGCAAATTAAAAGCTATGAAATTTCAGCCTACCCATGTGACGTTATGGGTCAGTAACTCAAATTGTGCATGTCTTCATGAAATATACCAAAGTTATTTTACAAAAAAATCACCTGATTCTGTGCAGGTCAGGAGGAATGACTTACATCAAACTATCCTGAGTTGATTAACCCTAATGCAGGTAAGTGCTTCCCGCAGTGACCTCTGACTTGAACAGGCAACACCAGCAAAAACAAGGTGTCAGCTCTAAAATATTGATCAATCGCATTAAGGAGTGCTGTGCTTTCCACAGGAACCAAAAGAGCTAGCCTGACAGACTCATCTGTGGAAAACAGAGAAAGAAGAATCTCTCCCCCCCCCCGCCACAGTACTCACGCCATCATCTCCTGTAATGCCCTAAAGCCTTCATCCTCCACTTTCTCAGACCTCTTGAACTGAGAGCAATGTAATCAGGCTGAGTGGAAGAGAACAGCTCAGGAGAATGATAGGCTTGACCTGAATGAAATACATGTTACAAATTAAGAAAATGATTCACTGAGCTTCCAAGATCTTCCAGATGTTTGACCGTACTCGAGCTTTGATTTTCATGCCAAGGCAAACAGCTGTGCCGCGACACAAAGAGAGGAGACAAACAAGGGAAAACGTGCAAAATAAAATATACTGCAGGTGACAAACAGCTTACGTTTCTCTCCATGGCACGGAGATATCTGGCACATTCAGCGTGTCCGTTGTACTCTGCCAAATCTGCTGCTGTGAACCCATCAATATCTTGATCTGAGGGGTTGGCTTGATGGGCCAGCAGGATCTTACAGCACTGAGAGATCAAACAAGACAAGTTTTATTAATACAACTGAGTTTATTCAGGCATAACACAAAACATAAGATATAAACAATGTGGAAATAACTTAGCTCTAACCTCCAGCTCTCCATTCTCTGCAGCATCATGAAGTGGGGTCCCTCCCCAGTAATCTTTCATGACCTTTGAACCCATGTGTAGCAGCTTCTCCAAGATGCAATAGTGTCCCCTGCTGGCAGCAAAGTGCAGAGCAGTCGCTCCATCTATGTCCTGACAGGACAGGTTGATATCAGTGCAGGTCACCTGTTCAGAGTTCATTAAATACGGATCAAAGAAAGCACCAAATGTACGAAACATCTTCATAGATTTATGGTTCTTCACTGACCAGCCACAACGCCACAGTTTGGTGGCCCATGTGAGCAGCAGCATGCAGGCAGGTCATGCCATCATAGGCCCTCAGGTGCACGTCAGCCCCGCAGTCCTTCACAAGGTACTCGACAACATGCAGGTGCCCTTCCTGGCAGGCCAGGTACAGCGGGGTAGCACCGGTAGCCGTCTGGTGGTTCACACACCTGTGCACAAACAGGTGATGGAGGTTAGCACAGGCAGATTTAAGAAGTTAAAAAGAGATATTCCACTACAGATCCAACACTTAAGGCCATGGAAATAACCAGTCTCTTTAAAAATATGCACCAAAGCCTTCGCTTGTTTGTTGGTATGGCAAATTTAACCACTGTCAGTGACTAAAACTAAGGACATATCCTTTTTATTTTTATTTTAATAGTTCATTTTTGTCTCTTTTATAAGTCTAGTTCCAATTTTTGTTCCGGTGGACAAATCATTTAGTTGTATCATATTAGTTAGAGTTACCACAGTTACACAGATGCATTAATAAAATATCTGAAAAAACTACAAAAAAAACTACTCCACTAAAATATCAGAGTTGTACCGTTTCAGCTTTTTAAATGTGAGCATTTTCTCATTAAATATACAAGTTAAATAGAGGTTATGGCTTGTAATTTCATCCGTTTTTATTTTTATTTGGTTTGACCAAATGAATGAATTTTCATTCACATTAATTAGGTGTGAATGCGGGTGTGAACGTGAGCGAGAATGGTTGTCTGTCCCTGTGTGTTAGCCCTGTGACAGGGCTAATGAAATATGTAAGCATAGATAATTGAAGTACTTTTTTATAACTGGAAATGATTAAATAAATATTTAGTTGCTGAATGTGACTAAAACATATTAAAAATAACACCATACATGTATCTATGGATACACATCACACTGGACATCGATGTGGAAATTATGCAAAAATCTAATATGAGCAATAATGGTAAAATTATATCACAGGGGAAATTTCATCCTAAATTTCAACCTTTTTTGGACCTCAAAGCAGCGTTTCCACTGGTGTGCACACAGCTCTTTAACAACTGCAGGCCGAACGTGATGGACAGCATGTAGCCATGTATTATTCACAGGTCACTGATGGTTACTTGTGATGCTCTAAACTCTGCCATGCATCATGCAAATTACAGTCAGACTCTATTGTAACAAGAGGATAAGGCAGGAAGAGCCACACGCACCATTATCTGTGCCGCTGTCTCGGGTTTAGGAGATGGAAAAGTTTAATTGGAGGAAGAAGTGAGGGCTGGTGCTTATGTTTATTTACTTGTTCCTTTTGATGAATGAAACCCAATACTGTACATCCTTTAATCATCTCAGATCTCTGTAAATGTGACCTCATGCCAAAATCGAAAAAGTTATCCTTATTAAGAATCACAGATGACTGAACTAACTTCTTCCTTTTCTATTAGAACCTGTTTCCCTGTGTTATCATATCTAATTCTATTTTTGTTTGAAAAGTTTGGTTTTATCAACCAAAGTGTCATTTGGAGTGGTAATGACTTTTTTTTTGCTACACTTGACCTTATGTCCTTTAGCATGTGTATGAAATCAGTATTTCAAGAACAGGTATAAAACTGTGGAGTAAAAGACTGGCTGCTGACAAGATCACGAGCTTGGTCAAAATCTCCTGAACTTAAAACAAACATCAAACTTGACCAGATGATGGCAGAAAAGTCACCAAAGTGTTTTGGACTGACCCTCCAGCGCCTTTGAGGATAATTCTGTGGGGATGCAGACAACAAATGTCGGTCTCGCGGTGGCGGTAGAGGAAAAGTCAGACCAACAGCAGTTGGAGCCATAATCTGGGAACTACGAATTTCTGCACCAACTTTATTACACTAAAGAGAAATAATAGTGCAATACTAGTAATAATAATAATACTTTTTATCCAGTATTTTAATGTTACTTTGTTTTCTGGTGACAGAGATAGTCATTGATAAGAAATTTTTTTAAGGGTTTGGAAGTGAGTCAGTGTAAGATCTAGTGGGACATCACTCTTAAACACCAGTGCAAGGTAAGTTCCTCCAAGAACTAATCTGCCATCTAGGGCTGCAGTGAAACAGTACAAAATATACCTAAAATCATCTTTGTCTTATCCCATTACCTTTGTCTTATCCATCTTAATGGATAACATATCATGAGGTAAAAAAAAAAGATGCGATGGAGAATTTATCTTTAGAAAAGAGAACAGCAGTTCTCAGAGAACTACACTTACAGCAGACTGCTAAATAATGTGATTGTGGATGTTGCTGACATGCATCTGAAACGACAACATCGTGAAGATGGACCACAAAAAGTTCATTGTAGATTCTTTTGCCCAGCATGTTCTTAAGATGTCCTTCATGTTGTTTCATGAAGGTTAAATAAATGAGGATAGGCAGTGAAAAATATTACTTCACTGCCAAGGACAAAAAAAAAGAAACTTTACAAACTGAAATGAAATGTTTGACAGATTGAGATTAGTTGCTCATAATGTCTACTAATACTTTTTCTTCTTAATGGAGGCATGATGCAGGCTAACGCCTGCCTTTTTTAGGCTTTTTTAGGCTCTGTTCCCAAGTGCTGTTAGGACTCCTTATGGGTAGTTCTGTGCATAAAGAAAATCATTCATGCATTGCTGTGTAGTTGTTGTGTAGTTAACAGTTGGTCACTGCTGGACAGTTTAAGCTCTAGTTGCAAAGGTAACCAACGCTGTCACATGTCAATCAACAGTATCCTTCACTTCCACTGGAAGCTGCATCACTCACAGCTGAAAAAAGTTTAACTTAGGACCCGCTCACTTTATGACTGTTGTTCCACGGTCTCTGGTCATCGTATAACTGCTAACATCATTTTATGTGGACAGTATGCTTATAGGTCTGTGGCGATCGCTCAGTGGCAAAGAGAAGTAGTGTTTTCATTGCTTTATAAGAGCAAAAGTTTCTAAATTTAATATCTGCCTGATACAAGAATGAGTCTGGAACACCACTTTTTAAACTTGCACTTAATCAGTGTTTAAGAACTTCCAATAGCAGCGGCTCAGGTGGTAGAAGAGATGTTTGGCCTTTATAAGCTTGCTGGTTTAATTCCTTGTTTTTTACAGATATTAATACAGAATTTTACATGATATTCCTTTGTTCTCAAGGTATACTATAGCTTATAGAGATACTTTCATGTTTTTTGGGGGGTCCGTCAGTTACTATAGTGCTATGGAAAATAAAGCAAATCAAAAGTATCATCAAAAATTATTCTAAAGTTTAACATTTCTAACATTTTTATTTTAACATTTTAAATTTCTTCCTAACAGCGTTACTTGAAGTTTCACAAACTTGCAACTCTTTGCAAATACTTCCAAAAACTAAATACTTACTATCCAAAAACAAATGGAAAAATGGAAACGCAAAGTCAGTTAATATTAATGTAGTAGGAGGGTCCAATTCGGCCCACTGGATGGCTTTGAAAAGTGTGGATGCAGATGATTATCTTTGTACAAACAACCCCAGGCAGGCAAACAGAGCCTGTAATATTAGGAAGTGAAATGAGGGCCATGAACTCACCCAGGTGCTTCCTGAATGAGCAGTTTCAGACAGGTGAGGTCCCCGTTGGCTGCGGCATAGTGAGCAGGCACAGCTCCACAGTTTGTCTCCACCTTGGCCACACCACCAACAGAAAGCAGCCACTTAATGACCTCCGCACAACTAAACCGAGCCGCGAGGTGAAGGGCTGTGGCACCGGCAGCATCTCTATCCTGGAAACATTCGCAGAGATCTGATGTGGACAAAAACTGAAGTCCTGCTCCTCTACAGGCTCATGGGAGGTAAATAATCTTTGACTATCATTTTTGCAACAGATTAAAAAAAATGAAGTAACATAAAACAAGTAAAGAGTAATTGTGTGTGCGCAGGTTCTCAGTCATCCAGGTCATTGTAGCCTAAGTCTCTTTCTTTCCGAGCTCCTTAGACTGAACAGTAAACGCTTTCTGTTTTTTATATGAAAAGATTCTTATCTAAGAGATTTCCAATAATCAGTAAGTAAAATAGAAGCTTAAAAATCAGATCTTGCACATTCAGTTTTGAAAAACAATGTAAATAAACTTTACTCTGCTTTTACTCTGTTATACATCCTGCAACCATCTGGGCATAATTACGGGACATGTGATACATTACCATAATGGATGTCAGCTAAGTCAAAACCATATGATGTAATCAGTCAGTAATACATCAGAATAGGTTTAAGCTTTTAGAGAATTTTTTTAACTACTTTAACTACTGTAATTAATTTCTTTCCCTATGCTGTTACTGTTATTACTTTTTTTTCCTTTATTTTTCGACCCTCAAGGAACAAAATGATTTTAATGGCTAAAATGACCAAGTGGAGTCATTAGGAGTATGTTTTTAATGTGTGTTTATTATTCCTTTATTATTCCTATTCTGCTTCTTTTGCGCATAACAGATATTCTAAAGTCTTCTAATTCCATTAATTATAGTTTTCAGTTACTGCCTTTTTATTTAAAACAAATCAGACCATCCTTGTATGATACGTCTTCTAAAATACAATTAACCAAAGTTGAGATGAATTGATGACTGTGTAATACTTTAATAAACAACAACTAACAATTAAATCATCATAGTCAGTTCATTTTCATCCTTTGTTACTTTCATGTTTATGTTTTAAACAAAATCTGAAATTTGGAATAGTGGAATACTTAAAATATTTTGTATAGAAATACTGAAAACATTTAGCTTACTGAAATACCTGAAACACAGAACTCTCAAACTGACAGGCCTAATTTTGGAAGGCCAGGCTAAACCAACCAAACTAAAAGCTTCATTTTAATCTTTAATGAATAAAATGATGATGTATTTCTCACATTTTGCAATCACCTTCTACAGAATTTAACTAAAACTTCCACCACCAGGGGACAGAGTTTGTCTTTCCAATGGCTGTTGTTATTTTTTTTTTTATCGGTTGCTGCATCTTTGCTGCTATTCTTTCAACTGCTGACACTTCTTTTTAGCCTTACTCTTATTGTCTCAGGAGGTTTCCTTTCCTTTCCTTTGCAGGAAGTGACTTACCCCCTAAAATAAAGGTTCAAATGACATACTTCCACTATCTTGTGGTAAAAATTGGTATTACACTCTAGTACAGTCCGGCCCTTATTCCACTTCAGCTGATATCTCTTCATATATGCATGTGTCATTATTTTCATGTTCTTTAAATTATGTTTTAATCATTTACGTATTAATTTGTTAATTTATCATAACCTTGTAATGCCAAGTGAGTTTTTGAGAGCTCTACATCATCACTGTGATTTCCCCCCCCCCAAAAAAAATTTTAATAAATGTAATTGGTCAAAGGGTTCAATAAACACTGCAGTTTAAAAAAAAAAAGAATAATTTTCTAACAATTGCTTCTTGGTTTAGGCTTTACAGGTATAACTACCTGTGAAAGAAATACTTTAATAAATGTACTCAAGCCAGTGGAAGTCAAGTTAATTCCTTAAGCTCTCAGGATGGGTTTCGCTCGCTCACTTTTTGTGCCAAGATTGCTATGAGTGGATATATTTACCTCAATGTTGCAGCCTCCTTCTTGCACAAGCCACTGCAGCTCCCGGATGTTGCCAGTAGCTGCCGCATCATGTGCTGGTGTGGCCCTGTTCGAGGCCCGGGGATCAGCACCAAGCCCAAGCTCGCTCACCAGGAACTGCAGGCAGTCCAGGCGTCCACACCTGGCTGCGTGGTGCACCGGGCCAGCACCTTGAGCATCAGTGATGCCTGGAGAGAGGTGACCAGAAGAGGCGAGCTCCTTCAGGGCTGCAAGATCTCCCGCCCGAGCTGCCTGGATGGTCTGATGAAGCACCATGCCTCGCTGCTATCAGTGGGTTATGGCACAGGCTGAACAAGCTCCCTGGAGCTCTTTGCCTTCCAGTAAAACACCATCTCACACGCACAAAGTCCCACACAATAACAAAAAAAACCCTCGTGTACTTGTTGGCTCCTCCTGAGCCAGGAAAGCGACACTCGAGCGGGAGCCAGCTGGCCAGCATAGCTGTTGGGGAGAGAGGAGGGGGTCAGAGCCGGTGAGAAAGAAAGGTAATGAAAGACGGGTGGAGGCGCAGCACTCGTGGCCTCCTGCTCTCTCTTTGTGTGGCAGTGACTATATGCTGGCACATGTACACACACTTCACTGGAGATGGGGGAGCTGAGGCAGCACGGAAACTTAAGTAATGGGAGAAGTCCGAGCCAAGGCATGGTGGATTACAATGAGAGTCATTTTTTACAACTATTTTAAAAATTAATCAAAGAGAAGGGCGACTAAGCAGCTGGTACATGTAGAATATTATAACCCACATAAAGCATTTCATCGTTGATTTGAGAAAATATTAAAAGTGCATGTAAATATTTTATTTCATAACACTCATACATGTGCCCCGACTCCAATTAGCTGAAGAGCTCCTCACATGACGTGATGGAAGCCGAGTACACTCCTCCATAACATCACCCCTAAGGTCACTTTGAGTTCTCCATTTTTATTATTTATATGAAATATTTCATGCATTTTACATGATCGGTTAAAGTGTCGATAAACACAGATGGCGCATGTTTAGCTCTGTGCATTCTTATTTGACCTGCAAAATAACTTTGTGCAAATTAAAGCCATCAGTTCATTTCTTCCAACAGTTGCACGGTTTCCCTCAGGTCCTCCACAACTGCATCCACATCTGCTTCACTCGTCTCCCTGCCAACGCTCAGCCTCATAGCGTTAGCTGCCACCTCTGAGGGGACGCCACAGCTCAGAAGGATGTGGGAAGGTCTGATGGATATAAACAGGAGGAGAGCAGGAGGGGAGTGTTATCTAACAGCAAACAATACAGTGTGTGGACAAAAGCATAACAGCTGAAAAGAGGGACTCTTTTACCTGTTTCCACTGTCTGAGTGGCAGGCGGCGCCGACGCTGGCTAGCAGCCTCCTGCAGTTTGACAATACTCTCCAGCCTAAAGCACAAGCGGGAGAGATTAATCATTCAAAGCCTTTGTAGTTTACAAATAGCCTCGTGCAGGTCATGACCTGCATCTGACAAACATTGGTGTAGGGTTAGAGGACACTGTTGGGACCAGCAAGCCAAAACAGACATAGGACAGGGAAGAGTCATGACATCACCTTGTAATCTTGGGCCCAGGATGGACACGTTACATGTGTTAGGGAGGATATCAGAGCCGAGGAAATGGCTGTTGAAGCGGATCCTGCCTGCAAACACGGCCTTTGGAAGAATGAAAGAAACGCAAATGAGTAAGTTTTAAGGAGAAGGAGGAGAAAGACTGTCAAAACCACAATTTCAAGACCACTCATCACAATTCAAACAAACAAAACTAAGGTGCACATCAGACTCAAGCTCACCTGCAGTCGTTCTTCCAAGTAAAGTTTAATTCTTTGCATATGACTCTCATAATCTGACAGATTAGAGGTCACCAGCTCTGCAGCCTAATAGACACAAAAATAATAAATAGGTAGCTTTAAAAGAGGCACACTGCTACAGCTATTTAATTACCAAGCACTTTATTAGAAACACCTCCACACCTGCTTACTATTCAATAAAGCAAAAAAGGACAATCACTTGGCAGCAGATGTGACCCATGTGCCAAAAGACTGCAAAGGTCTGACTTCGATTCCACCCCAAAGTGTTCCCTGCATGTTGTTCCTCCTAGCTTTCTGTCTGGCAAAAAAAGCCAAAAATGTTCCCATAGAATGTAAAAATGTTGTTCAGCCAAACGCAGGAGGTTTCTCAGGCAGTCTTCTGTCTGCCAATATAAAGAATATAAAACAATATAAAGTGTAAAATAGCATGAATTCATGAAGGGCTCCAGATTTGAATCTCCTGGTCTATCTCTGTGTAATCCTCATGTTCATGGATTTTAGGGTAATCCAGCTTCCTCCTACAGTCCAAAAACATTGGATTCAGGGTGTACCTCGCCTTTCATGACAGCTGTGCACACCATGCTGAATTGGATAAGCAGTTAAAAAATAATAACAAAAAAAGGTTGGACGCATGATACTTTCCTGCTTGTGGCCTTCATCAGGGCCATCACACCCCTGTCCTCTAGTGTCTACCCAACACCTCTATTTCTTACTCTCTCTTTGTCTGTTTCATGGTCATTGCATCGTTGTGGTTTCGGCTCCCGCCTCAGCTGGCACATCAGTTCAAAATCATCCTCCGATTCCTCACCCACTTGTTCCATCTACTTGTTTGGTAATATGGCTCTGTCCCTATAGTCCCCTTGTTTATAGTTACTTTTTGAAATGTGATTTAACACTAGCCTTAGTCTGCTTTGGCTTTGTTTGTCTGTACACATCCTTTCACTAACCAAATCAGTTGTCAATTAAATGTATTTTAAAAACCCAAACACATGTGCATTTGTTTTCTTCAACAGATATTTCTTGCTTTGTAAGTGACGATCTGACCACTGCTGTGGAAACAATGGCGATTTAGTTTTCCTCAGTAAACTAAGGAGGTAAAGTCGCTGTTTCAGCCATACTTGCTGGGTTTGTCCAAGTGTTGGCTTTAAGTCTGACCAGTTCAGACCTCCCCATGACCACAGTTGGATAAGTGGCTATGTTTCCAACTTTATTTGGACCCCCTGACACTCAGAGCTGAGACAAAGAGAACCACTATGGTGTTTCTAATTAAATGATTGGTGAGTATACTTGTAGTACAATATTTATATTATGTAACTCAAGTATTTGTAGCAATAATAAGTGTTTTGCTTTGCCCATGATTATAATGCTAACACAACAGATTCTGTGGTAAACAATGTATCAATAAACATTCACCTACAATAAATCACTGTATTTGAAAGCTTTTTAAATGCTGGAATGTGTCATATTATTTATATTTAGAGCATTACTGATTAATTTTCCGTTTCCAACACAAGCTAGAGCCTAACAATAACCATTTTTAGTCATCGAACATTGACTGCTTTTAACCGTAGTAATTAATGCAGACATTCAGTACAACAAACCAAAATAATATCATGTGTTTGTTCACGTTATTTGTCCACTGCAGTTCTATTCTAAAGAAACTGTGGTACTAATTAATAGTGCTGTATGTATAAAGCATTTATAACATGCAACTAATGAAATAAATTATCAAGGTTTCATACATCAGTTTAAACCATTATTGGCCAGAAAATGTCATGTGGATTTGTCCTTTACTTATGAATTTCGATTAAACAAAAAATGCTGGAAAAATTATTTTAAACAATACCTTTGTACTTTGAGGGCCTCTAACTGAGAAAATACTGACAAAATAGACGGTTTATGGTTTAAGAGAAACATTAGAAAAGTCCTAGAAATCATTCCAGTACTGTACATTTAGTGAAGGAAACGCACCTTTCCAAGACCGGCAATCATCGGTGTGTTTTCTGTGCTGTAATAATGAGAAAGACAGAAAGGAGACACTTATAAATTAGAACTGCACTTATTTCATTATTACCAGTGTTTCATTCTTATTCAGTATTTTACAGTAAAGATCATCACCCTGGCCTAAAGTTCCTCTCCTGTCCTCCACCAAAAAGCATTGGATACAATGGAGTTTTTGTCCCAGGGCCGTTCACATACAAAGCACCAATGCGAGGGGCATAGAACTAGAAACACAACAAAACCTCTCAATAACATTTTAGTCTTGCTATAAAAAGCTCTTAAGATGTCCCACACAGATCCTGACCTTGTGTCCCACTATGGTGAGGTAATCCACTCCCAGATCACTGACATCAACTCGGATTTTCCCCAACGCCTGAGCAGCATCTGTGTGGAGCAGGATCCTGAGGCGCTCACGCTGCTTGTTCAGAGACTTTATTCTTTGGCAGATCTCCTGAAGCGGCTGACAACAAGAAGGTGGTTCAGTATTCAGCTGTACACAGAGCTGCATAGACTCATAGACACATTGCAATTATAAGTAATGAGTTAATTAGAAAATAAGCTCCTTTAAAGCTAGACACTATCCTACGTGTTAATGGTCTAATTTAAGATCCCCAAAAATTATTTCTCTAACATTAGTATTGCAGGGATAGGCTCCAGCCCCTCCACGAACCTGAACTGGGTAAGTGGAAAAAAATTGATGAATGGATAGATTAGTACTAACAGAAACTCGGCTGATGGATTTTCTAGCCCCTCTCTCATCTTACCATAATGACTCCTGTCTCATTGTTGGCCAGCATAACAGAGATGAGACAAGTGTTGGGGCGCACAGCAGCAATGATATCCTCCACCTCTACCCGGGCTGTCACCTTAGACACGGGCACAAAAGTCACGTCTATGGAAAAAAACAAAAAACAAAGTTGAGAAAGTAATTAAAGGCAAGGAGCCCACATTAGGTTATGCGAATCTTGATTTGTTTAAAGGTACTTTTTGTAATTACCCTCCACAGAATTAAACCAAAACTTTCACCACTAGGAGGCAGTGCTTTAGCAGTTTATATGCCAAAACGACTAATTCTTTGGCAACATTTAACTTGAACCACCACTGGAAGACTATCAAGGATCCGGCACTATTTAAAAATGGAAATCAATGCTTTTCAAGACCTTTTCAGAAACTCAATAATTAAAAATTAAAATGTAAAAAAGCAGAATTAAATTAAAGTTTTCCATTGGGTTAGCACTCTTATGTGTTGGCACATAGAAGGTACTACATCTTCATTAAAAAAAAGATTATGACATTAATGTTATTGGCCTTTAATTGTCTTGATTTTTATTTTAGACATTTTAATTATCCATAGGAAATCTGCAGCATGTTATTGAGAGAATTTTTTTTTAAGTAAAATAAAGAAAAGCCTACACTGTCCTTTGTAATACAAGAAATATTTCTTTATTAATCTTTTATTTTAATAAAAGCTACACAGAGTGGCCTCCTACCTGCTTTTCCTTCCTTTTCAAGGTGCTGAGCAACTAGTTTGACTGAGTCATGCTCCACATTAGAAGTGATGATGTGAGGAAGGCCCGTGCATCCATTCTGGTGTCCTGCACCCTGTTCTGCAGCCCTGCAGTGTTTCCTGAAGTGCTCTACAGCGGTGTGCAGCACCAGATTATTGGCCTGAAAGACAAAATCTTTCCTGTAAACCACAGTTTGTAATGTCCCAGGATCATAAATGACTCACATAACTTATTTGCAACAGAAAAGAGCCCTGCCCACCTCAGTTCCGCCAGAGGTAAAAATGATGTCCTCTGCTTTCCCTCCAACCATTCTTGCCACATTTTCTCTGGACTGATTGATGATAGCCTTAGCTTTAGCACCTGAAAATATAAATGACTGAAACATTGAGATGTAGCATTCTCTTTTGATGGTGAAACTCATTTAAAACAGTAAAAACTTCACATTCAGCACTCAGAGAAAGCCACAAGTTTAATCCACACAAGCTGCTGTGATTGTATTCCCTCCTCCAGTTACACAATATACATTTAAGAGTTTCTATTACATTTATTTGGTAGAGTGACCTTGCCATATTTCATAAAGGAATACTCGCACAGAGTTAGAGCACTAATGTCCAATTCTTGTCACTAGTTTGGGATTTGCACACACAATGTGGAATTTTAACAAAAATTCTCACAAAACTTTATTTAATACACATGGAAAAATAAAAATAACAACAATTATTTTAAACCTTTTAATTCTGACACAGCTTCAAGCCTTCCTCACCTGCTATATAGTTGCTACTCGGGTTTCCCCAGGCATCCTGGAGGGCTTCAGAAATGGCCTGAATCACCTCTGATTCTGGAGGGGTAGTAGCATTGTAATCCATGTAGATCCTGAATTACACAAAAAAAACCTCTCATCACACTTTGTGCATTGTGCTACGGGAAGTTTATGCATCATAACATATTAATAAACTATCTAATAACAAGATCAACTCATAAAAAAGTCAAATTTCAATTACTTAAATTACAATCAATTATTTGGGTTTCTGATCATTCTTAAAATAAGAAAAATATTTTTTTAAAATGCACAAATTTTCTAAAACCTACCTATAACCTGAGTAATTATGATAAATCAATAGTATTTTTGCTGTAATTCAGCAGTCCTAAGTTACAGCATCACTGCTGCTGTACTATTAACTTGATATATATCAACATTATTTTCTTACCTGTCTAGATTCATCTCTGAAAAGTGATGAAAATTATGTTCACTGAAGGTGGGACCCTGTACCAACAGGACATCATCAAGCTTTTTGGCCATAATACCCTTGGAGAGAAAAGAACATTTAATTCATTTACCTGGATGTCTGTGTGTAGATAAATTACATTATAACTAGAATATAACTACCATCAGTCTGTCTGCAAATAAGATGACATTCACTGACGGCAGATGCTGATACTTTGTGTGTGTGTGTCCGTTTATTTACTTTATTCTGATATTTGGGATCCAGTTTTTTGTTCAGTCACACGTCAAAATGTGACTGAACGAGTTTAGACCTTTACCCTGAATCTGCCCAACAAAAGTGTAAAAACTGATACCAGCCTTAGTCTATAAAACAGGATTATAAATAAAGACTAAAGTATTTATCGATTTCAGTAAGTTGTTTTAATTATACAAAGATATACACATTATTGTTATTTTGCATAAAATACAAGATTTTGTTCATCTGTGCTGCGATCTGTAATCTGTAGAGGCAGTAGACTGACAGGATATGGAAAACAGAGACGTGTTGTTGAATCTGCAACTCTTGGATATTTCACAGTTCATCTGCTGCTTTATTTTTTAATGGATTTCTCATCGATGAGAGACATCTCAGAGATGCTGTTTATTTCTAAAGTGACAGCTGCACATTAGAAATGAAACTGAAACGTAGTGATTGAATATTCTCTGTGATAAATAGCTTAAATGACTGCCTAACTTGTGTCCCATTCGCTGCATTTCCAGCAGTGTAAAACTTGTCTAAAACTTTTTCATGGATTTTCTGCATCACAAACTGAATGCTTGCCAACTCCAGTGACTGTGCCACGCACACGGTTTGGATTGCTTCCTCACGCAGTGTTAGTCACGTACAGCTCCACAAATTTATGAATAAAAATGCGCACTTATTAGCAGACCCTCTATAGTGCTAAAAGTTCAGTGAACACACAGTCTTAAAAAAGATTATTTAATGGTCATAGTTGTCCAGTGTCCTCTGGTAGCCAGCAAACGTAACATCCAGCGACCTGTTCACAACACTCTAGTCAACCAGCACACAGAAAACGTATTAAAAGAACCACAGATATCTTTAGGGACACTGTCGGTCAGCTCGAGCTCTTCATTATCCAGCTAGCGCTAACTTTCTGTGACAGCTCTCACTTTAGCCTGCAGCTAGCTAATTTTTAGCTAACTTAGTTTCGCTATAAGATCGTATTTAACTGTGATTCCGCCTTTAAGCTTAAATTTATAAAGAAACTGAATCCTCCAGGGACAGCCAAAGCTTTGTATCTGACCTTGTAAGCTGATGTGAAGATTTCCTAAATGGATTTACAACTATACGGGTCAATCATCAGCCAGCTAGCATGTTTCTGTCACGTCCCAGACAGGGTTGCCAGATTTGTTAAAGGAAACCCCACAGTTTAATATCTCGAAGAAAACGCACAAGAAATATTAATTTATTATGTAGAAGAGTTGAGTGTTACTGTCATGTTCTTCAGTGTTTTATTCTTTATTTTGTAAATATAATTAATTACTAAAAAGCAAAAATTATTCAGAGATTTGTCACCTCACAACTTGGGGAAGACTCAGAAGGGTTAGTTTTAATTTAGTTTGAAGTCCGGCAGGTACCATGTTGAAAAAATAATTTAAAAAAACCCCCAGCAACTTAAATCTAGTAGATTTAAGTTGCTTACTTACTGTTAATATAAAACTTATATTAAGAGTAAGTAAGTAAAATAAGAAGAGAATTATTTTAGAAACAGCTCTTAAAAAACGTTGACACACAGACATGGCAACACTGGCGTCTGCTGCTTAGCAACAGCCAGGGAGCTGAAAGTGCCAGGAGTATTTCATTTCTCTGAGCGTAGTTGTTCTCCGATTAATTCATTCTTAATAGTCTGTATTCATTTGGGACTTTTAATTTATAATAATCCATAATTTTTCTGTAAATTTTTTTTTTAGCGTGGCCGAGGACTACACATCTCTAAATACAACTTTTCATGAGCTCAGAAAAACAGGCAGAAAATCAAGGCTGAATTTAAAGAGTCAAAGGGGGTGATTAAAAAAAATCAATGCAAATTCAGGGTGGTGTATTAGCAAATTAATCTGTCAAGCCTCAACCATGCAGGTGGTTATATGTGAAAATGGCCTTGTTCTGCTTGCCTGTTTTAGGAGATGATGGTCCCCGCTTCATGATCTGAAGCTATATGCGATACCTTTCCTCATTAACAAGTTAACGTCATTATTAAAGGTTTCTTTACACCAAATAGTGATAAAATACTACATACTGATTAGCAGGGGCGAAAAGTGATAGAGCCAAAGTAATTCTAAAAGTCACCCCGTAGCCATCTTGATTGGTATGGACCATGTGTAACTTAGACAGTTATTTTAATTTTATTTTAACTGAAACATTAAATTCACTCTAACATAAAAAGGCTGATTAATTAAGAAAAGTTGTTTCTTTTTAGAGTTAAAAGTTATTTTAGAAAAAAAAAAAATTTTAAAGCTATTTTCTTCTCTCTGGAAGCTGTTGTGGAAATCTCCCAACGATTTCAGTTCAGGATTCTTCGTCTCCGTCTTGTCCCTGAGCCTGGCCAGTAATGGATTCTGGGGTCTGATATGAATTTTAAGAAACATTTTTAAATATAGATATGAACTAATTTTCTTTATATGTATTATACTCTATTACAACTACATTATATGGAGGAAATGATGGGGTCATTTTCAGCAATGTTTTTCACAAATGACATGAACTATATATAAAAGATTGATGCAGGTTCCCTAATAATGAAGCTGCTGAAATGTTTTAACTCACATTTTATGTTCAAAGACTTTCAGTCATATAGAAGTGTATGAAAAACCGCCTTGGCTACTTAACCTGTGAACTCAGTGAATGTTTTCCTGATGACTTTATGGGCTCACAGCTCACAAACTGCAGGCCTCAATTTTTTACAGTTTACTGCATCATGAAAAGTATGTGTGATTAGTACTCTGGTGAAGACTATTAAAACATAGGACACCAACATACAGTTCTCACCTTCATGATTCTAACACTAATACAGCTGGCTTGGGCTTAGAGTCACTTCAACATAAGGACTGACATGTGACATGTTTCTATGCTGAGCATAGTTACCTGTTAGATAGCTGATTAGCCAAGCAATGCAGAAGGAGGAACAGTTAGCTGTAACTGATGTCATGACAGACTAAAGTGATGCATCTATGTCTTAGCTGCAAAGTCTGCCAGATGGACTTTGATGGCAGAGCTCTTTGGGTGTCTGATTTGGGTTTTTTGAGTTTGGATCTTACAGATAAACATTATTACCATCATAACAACATCTGTGATTGCCCAACTGACAATCCAAAAACAAAAGTTGTATTGTCTTTAACAAAAAAAGAGACAAGTCATTTTTTTGTGTTGCATATTTTCCATGTTTATTTCATATATGACAATGTGTTTAGTGTACACAAACAGCTGATGCTAAAACTCCAACACTCAGAGACATTGACTGAACTACGGCCCATTTGTAAATGGGTGCAACTTTATAATACAGTGTTCACAGCAATCATGTTTATATACAATGCAAAAAATATCTGAAGAGAAAGAAAAAGTAATGGTGTGAAAAAGATATGGAAGCACAAAAATGGAAATGATGTTCCTTGAAAAGGGGAGGGTTTAGAAAAAGTAGATTTAGTGAAGGCTGCCAAGAGCATGATGGTGATACTGAACACTCGACAGGAAGGTAACCTACAGCATCATGTACTCTGTACATGATGCCCAGCTGGGACACAGTGAACCCCCCCCCCCATACATTAGTGGACAGACCGCTTCAGCCATGTCCCACAGCCTCCAAAAGGTTCCCTGATATTAACCTACCTACAATCAATAAGGAACCGGAATGTGAAGACAATTCAAAACTATTATTTCAGCGGAATAAGTATTTTCAAAGATCAGTTTACATTCAGTGTGACATTTTTGTGACTGCAACAACAAAACTTTGGTTGGCTCAAATGTGATGTACATTAAAAGGCCAATAAAAACATGAGGAAAAAAATCATGGAGACCAGACTGGAGCAAACCCGGGGACACGCATTCGTTTTTCTGACCATGTTGGATTTCAGGAAATGAGATGCGACAAAAACATGTTTGAGATATGGTGGCCTACAGTACACTTTAATCTGTTTGTTACAAAAAAGTACTGGTTGTTTGATTTGTCACAACTGTCGATGAACTGATGATTTCCATAACACACAAGAATACTTTACAACCTCTGGAAAGATACTTCTTATTAGACGTAATGAAGGTATTACATCAGCAGCCAAACTAAGAACATACTGAACTGGAGTTATGTTTAATTTTACTCTCACTTACTCTCAAATGACATGTCATGCTCTCACTGAGCGTGCTCTCTAGGCTGGATGACCTGAGGCATGCTCACCAGTCTAACTTCTCACAACAGCTCACACGCTTTATCTGTTGAGGGTTTTAAACGAGAGGCACGGTTGCATTTTCATCAATAATTTGCCAACAGGACTAAAACTGTGTAAAAGGAGCCCCGACTATTTAACTTGTGGGCCTTAATATGCTTTAAACAGCCAACATTCAACAAAACTGTTGAAAAATGTCATTGTTTTAAACAGTCTTTCAGGTTTAACACACATTTTTACCTATCTGCAAGTACTATTAGTAAGCAATGCATTCTGGGTCAGTGACATAAACTAAATGCTCTTTTTAACAACCTGCAGTATACAAACCATAAACAGTATCACTGCTACTTTTGATTGTAATTTCCAGCAGTAAGGAAACAAGAGATATAATTATCAATCTCCTGCTGCTGAGAAAAGGAGAAAGAACCTGTGGCTGCATTCTCAGCACTAATGCATTTAATGCATTTCACTAAAAAAGCTGACAAATACTGCTGGAAATGATGACTGAAACTAAATGCTGTTCCAGCAACCGTTTTATAGGAGTCCAAATATTTTTTGGTAGTGATTTAAAATAGCTTGAAGAAACCTGAAAAATGGGAAACAATAGCTGCTGCTGACAGTAAACCCTCTGCTCTGAAAGCAAAGGTCACGAAACTGTTCACAGAAAAAGTGAAAATCTGACCATTCAGTCAGCTCAGCAGTTTGTACGTGTTCAATGTTTCTAACCAAGGCTGTATCAGGGGTAGCATTCGAGTTCAAATCTTTAATTACTAACACATCTACAGTGGATTTATTTAGCACCCCTTTTAAGTTTTAAGTGATTTTAATGTTAATATAATAAACTATACATATGGCCAGAGTCAGGGTTCCTTTTAATACGGCCATTTGTATGAGTGAAAATCCTGAAATATGTTTCTCTGAGTATGCTTTGTGTTATGGAAATTCCACACTTTATGATATCATAAATGAAACCTTCTGTTTGGACTTGAAATGACGATGATGATGATGGAAGGCAGGAAAGTGATGATATGACCTGCAGACACTCCCAGAACAGTATTTTAGCAGCATGAAGGATGTAGTTTCAAAGCAACCGGTGCAGAGGCATACTGTAGCGTGCAGTATGCCTGAAAAGAGAGGCACTACATTCAATCAATATACATATCATTCAGGAAAAAAAACAGCTTCATATTCTTTACTGTGAAGAAGATTTCATCTTTTTCTTTTGATTGAATAAGGTAGCTTTGTGCAGCAGAGGATGAACTGGCTACCTACTTATATCATCTACCTAATTACTGGGCATTTTAAATGCATGTTAGCTGGGTCTAAGGTGTGACTATGCTAATCTTGTATCAGATTGTATTTATTCAAGTAATTTTCAGCATAAAGAAGCTGTGAGTTTTTACATTGTTTCAGTAATATTAATTGCGAGGGGAAAAGGTTGTATCATTTAAACATTTAAGGAACTCATTAAAAAGTGCAGTGTGCAGAAATTGCACTGTACTACTACTTTAGAAATATAAATGCATTTTTTTTCAAATAAATACATGCAGAAATAAATAATAAAACTGTTAAATATCTAAATATATCACATTTTAAAACAAATAAAATTCAGGTAGAGATTAAAATGGGAGAATTAATGTCGTGACATCTGATTACTTCTTGTGGAAATGTAGGTACCCTCAGTGCTCCTACGAGTAGCTAAAAACAACATGAATTTACTACAGCGACATAACGTTTATGATGAGATGCCATTCCCGTGCCAGGCTGTGTGTGCTAAGGTTTCTAGAAGTTGTAGGAAGAGGAAGCAGCTTACTGGATATCAGGATTTATGGACCAGAAAGAAGAGAGAAATATTCTTAAGCGAGAGACACGTGACTGTCACTTCGTAATTTCTAGCTGTATGCTGTATGCAAATCATGTTTAGACCTTTATATATAGCTGTAGAAGAGTTTTTCTATTTACTGATGCAAATGTAGCAACGCGATCCTTGCAGCTTTAGGTAAACATGCCTGTCACTGCTTTTTTTTTTTTTAAAGAACTGATGTATAAGGCTTGATGTGTCACCGACAACAACTACAGTACATTACTATACGCATGTAATCTGAGATAAGAAACTGCTGCTGCTCCCTCCGTTTCCTTCTCTCGTCCAGCTATGAACAAACTCCAGTACAGTACAGTGACAGGTTTTTTGAAGAGGTTCTTCAGACTAAGAGACTCACATCGCAGAATAGGCCTGACAGGAAATGGGTGCTTTAGGTGCTGAGGACACTAGTGATAAACAGAGAACGTACAGGGGAGAGAGATGATTGTTGGTGACTGTAGCGGTGGGGACGGGGCTCAGCACGAGGAACGGGATAGAGACAAGGATCTATGTACATCATAGTCTTTGAGTTGCTCTCATGACATTTAATCAGTCTTGTTTCACATCCTCATCTGTCCGGCTCGTCTTCTCGACAACTTTGACCTGAGAGATAGGTGAGAAAATGTCCATTAAACATAGATTTTGTTTGCAGTTAGGATTTTTTTTTTCCATCTTGAGATCTGTTTTTGACTTACCTGATAGTTCCAGCAAGGAGCGGGTTAAAAGCATACAGCCAGTCATGCATGTCTTTGTCATTTGTGGCTTGAAGCAATATTCCACGATGTTCTGTGCACACAGCAAATGTGTTTGGGGTCTGTGGAGAGAGCCACGAAAGCTTAATGCAATGTTTTGAATGATTCTCACTCAAATTTCTACTTTCTACTCTACCTGTTTCCTTAACTTGCTATTTTTATTACATTGAAAGTGCGCACCTTAACTTTCACTTACTGTGCGATGTGTGTAACTTAAACCTGTTGGGCTGATCTGACTTAAAGTGAAGTTCATTAAAAAATAACTTAATAAAACTGTTGATGGAGGAGTCTGGTTCACCAACCTTCAGCATTGCCTGCTGGTCCTCGCTGTACTCCACCTGGGCAGAGGAGAGGTTGAGAATAGCTCGCTCCACTGCGTCTCTTTCCGTGTTGTAGATGTAGACGTACGGCCGCCGCACGACAACATAGCGCTTCACCCATCCATTGGTGTGTGGCTCCAGGAAATGCAAGTAACCCTTCTTCGACACGATGGGACTGAAAGATAAAGAGGATATAATAGCATGTTTGGGTCTGAAGCAAAGCTCAAATAATAAAAGGTTCTGAAATGACTGCTTCCTCCTCACCTGACTCGAATCTCCTGGATATCTGGGACAAACTTCCGGATCTGAGGTTTAGTTTCAGAGGCTCCGTTGATGGACTTCTTGGCCTCTACGTCCTGTGGTGCATCAGGACCGGGACTAACCACACGAGAGCGAGGGACAGGGGGTCTGCAGTAAAAATAGAGAATATCTGAGCTCTAGCAACAAAGGAGCTCTCTGTGCCTTACAGGACCCAAACGAACACTATTAATACCAAAGAATTTCAAAATAATAGACCTATTTGCTGATTCTGTTTCTGATGATAAGCACATGAAACATGTCAGACACCTTAAAAGAGTGAGAGTTCAACAATATATCTGTCTTATTATTATGTGGGTGTGGTATAAAAGCGGAAACCTTCAGGTCAAGAGTTTCTGGAACTACGACTTTATTAATTCATTTTCTAAATAAATTTTTTGTTTTTTCAGCAGGAGATGTTAATACTTATTTTAGATGTCTTTGAGGAACATCTTGAGAGCAGCCTGGAAGTGAACTGCAGCCAATGTCAACACTCTGCTCTGCAGACCAGCTCTGATCATTACTAACAACAACCATGTCAATCTGAGCACTGACCTGAGTTCAGCATTGCTGTAGCAGCCCTCAACCAGTGAAGGGCATGTAGAGGAGGGGGTGATTGTGTTAAGAGCAGAGATTGAAGTGGACTCTCTTAACGTTGTGATGGACATCTCAGAGATCTGTAACGAACACAGTCACACAGATCCACAGTGGAGCAAATGTGAGGACTCAGTCGACAGACAGAAATCTGATTTTCTGTGTGTGTGTGTGTATGTTTAAACTCTTATAGCCTGACCTTGCTTTCACTGGCGCTCACACACACATGGCTGTATTCTCTGTTGAAGGAGTGAGTGAGCAGCCGCAAACACTGTACGGAAAAAGGAGAGAGCTTAAAATGTCGGGTTATATAACAAAATCACGTGTGACATGATAAGCACTACATTTCTACTTGACAGGAATGTTTATATGAACAGAACCCATTACAATAAAGTCAAACCTGAAATAAATTATTGACAGAGTAAAGACGGCTGACCTTAGCAGCGAGCTCCCTCTGCCTCTCAGTGGTGATTTCAGTGCAGCTGACCTCCGGGTCCATCTCAGCGGGCTGAGGAGACTCATTCAGCTCATCGGTGACACAGGATTGAAGAGTCTCCTGGCCCATGAGCAGCGTGGACTCTAGTTTCTCCCTCAGAAGGAGGTAATGTTTGGTTTTCTCCACCTAGCAGAAAAACATCAGTCACTAACGGCAAACAATGCCCCCTGCCTGAAGTGGAAATTAGGAAGGAAAGCTGTTTATTTGACAAATTCCAGTCTGGTTTCCATCAGAAGCACAGAGCAGAGCTGGCTCGCTGTAGCACTTCTAATATCATACGTTAGAAAACCTTATTAGAGGAAATGAATGGGGCAATATAAACCCTAGGACTCGACTGGCTTTATTCATATTTTTCTGATGGCAAATTCTTTTTATCCACTGATTAGAAAGCTGGGGTGCCGCTCACAAGTGGAAGCAGAAGACTGACAAATGTACTGGTGAATCATCTGGAGTGAGGTAAGTGTGGCAATGGTCCATTTTACTAAAGGCAAATCTGAGCACGGAGTCGGAACTGTCAGTTTATTGGATGATTCCTATTTTCACACATGGCCAGGAGCTGTGGGTAGTGACAGAAAGTGGTGGAAATGAGCTTCTTCTGGGTGAAAGTGGGTGAAAGGAGCCAGATGAGGTAGTTCTTTGAGGGTCTTCAGGCGTGTCCAACCAGCAGGAGACCCAGGAGATAAGGGAGACGTTATGTCTCTCACTTGCCCTAGGAAAACCTCAATATCCCCTCACTGACACGTAACCAGCATTAATTAGTGGCAGTATTTTTTTGTCAAGGAAAATGTATAATTTGAATGACATTCATCCCAGTTACTGTTTGAAGGCTCAATTAAGCAACAACTTGTCTCTCTAAACTTGTCTCTGGCAGTGGATGAACTGCAAAGCTGCACCAAAGCCCAGTATAAAATTCATGAGGCATAACTCAACCGGAGCGAAAGAACAGAGCCAGTAAAAATTAAACAACAAATCTTACATCTTGGAGGAGGCTGAGTTTCTCCAGCTCCCACTGGTGGTCCAGAATGAGGCTGTCACTACGTGGCCTCCATCCAGCCAGGTTCTCTTCCCCACGGACGTAGGCCACAGAGGTGTCCAGCACCCGCCTGCGTCTCCTTTGCATTCCTGGTGAGGGATGGGTGCAATGTTAGAATTTCAGGACGACTGAGCTAAATGCAAAACCGTTTTTTTTCTTGCCTCTTACCAGGGCTTCCTGCATCTGCCTGGTGACACAGGCTGACCTCGTAAACTCCAGTTACACGGTTTCTAAAAAAAGGGAGCGAGAGGGCATTTAACATTTTATAGAACATCATCAGAGAGAACAAATGAGCTAAATTATGATTTTAAAGATTAAAATGTCTCACCCATCTGCAGCTCTTAGGCTACCAGTACCGAAAAGGTTACGGATTGATCGGGAAGCTGAGAGCTTTGTGTCCCGAGAGTAAAATACCATGCAGATATCTTTGGTAATAACTGCAGGCTGCGTGCAGTTCTCCATCTGCAATTCATAAAACAGGAGACATTTCCAACATTGTTCCTCTAGAGTAACTCACACGTCACCTCTGATCCTGTAACAGCTATTTCTCCTTCTTATGAATGCAGGCAGTGTACAGTACCTCCAAGTAGGCTGAGAGGGTCATATAGATCTTCTCCCCGTATGGAGTGACTCGGTTTAGGAGCAGGGAGTTGTGCATTGAGCTATCCCAAGCAGCCTCAAACCGGAAGAAAGTTCTGAGGTGGTCCGATGAGACAAGAAGCCAAGAAACTGAATCAGCAGTCGAAACTCAAGTTCCTTTTACTAAAACAACAGATTAGCTGCCAGAGCTTAACCCATGCTAAAGTTTACTCTGCAGATGTAAACATAAAAAACTAGATAAATCCAAAAAAATTCCAATAATAAACTATTTAAACAGAAAAATGTGCCCTAATATCATGATTTATAAACAGAAGCAAATCAATTTACTGATCCACTTGTGCAATATATAAACATTTTAGTAAATATTTCTCTAGTTTTCAATAAAACAAAAGTGCTTATACGATCATTTTGCATGCAACAAACAGACTGAGTTATGTTTGCTTTGTATAAAACATCACAGAAAAGCAAAGAGAGCAGAGATGAATATTGGTACAGAAAGAAAGGCGATGGAGGGATGAGGCACGAGCAGGTAAACATGAGGGACAGGGCAGTGAAATACCTATGGTCAACTCCCACGGAAATGCTGTGAGAAAGAGGAAATCAGCAAAAAAATAGACAGTGAGAGTCAGGAAGTATGTTGTGGTTGTGTGCTTGTGTGGCTGGGATGCTGTTTGCCTTTTTTTCACACTGATAACTCATCAAAGCTCATCAGATAGAGCGGAGAGGTTCTGTGAGGACGGCTGATTTACTGTACGTTAGAGAAGGTCAAATAACAGCACGGGACCATTCTTCAAGCACAACAATGCTGCTTTCTATTCCTCCGATGATTTACTCCATACACTAATGTACACAATTTTTCCTCGTGTCCCTCGAGGGGAAATAATCACACACTGAAGTCAGTTATTATTCTGGCCTGTAGCCCGGTGCTGCCTTAAATCTAAAAAAGATAATCCAAGCAAGAACTGTAAAAGGAAACTAATGTTTCTCTAAGCCATGAAAAGAGGCCGTACGGACTCTTCATGAGGTTCAGATGTTGGGCCCACTGGCCTTGGACTGAGGTGACCTTGTGGGAAAGTGAACAGAGTGTCACTGCAAAGAAAGCAAACATCTATGCGCAGAGCTCGCGTGAATAAAGGAGAGGTGCCTTTTCTGTTGCCAGTAATTAGCAAGTTCATACAAATTCACACCTTCACACATGCACACTTTTTCCCCAGTAGTAGAAACCTGTTCGCTTACACTACAACGAAGCAATTTCCTCTCTGCGCTCCTCCAACATGTGCTTCTCTGCACTTTACTGCCTCCTAAAATTGTGGGAGCCAGCACTGAAGTCATGCTCCTGGCATAACATGTGAGGAACCATTTGTTTCTGGTGTTTGGCAGAGTTTCGCTGAGGTACGAGTAGGATTTAAAAATATTCACAACATTGCAGCAATTTTGTGTAAAGTGCTACTGGTGAGGTAATGGTTCACTGGAATACATTTTAATAGCTGCACTGGAGTATCGTGCCAGAGCGCGTACTGTAAATGATGTGATCCATATTGCAGCACTTGAGTAATAGCGGGCGAACAGTGTTCCTGTTAATATTCTGTAGCTTTGATGGGAAACACTCTGACTCTTGGGATTAGAGGTGACTAACAAAATCATATCCATGGATTCAAAATATTCCTTCACTGTAAAGGCCAAAAAAATGAACATAAGAAACAGTGTTGAGAGACAAAAGCAGAAAATAACCTCTTTTTAGCCTCTTTTAAATATCAGTTTGCCTTTGTAGAGTTAGGCTATGTTTCTGTGATGGATTCCTACCACCCTCTACTGGTAACCAGTACAAATGCACCTTCTTCATAGTTTTACTTCACTGCCTTCTCAATGTAATCTGCAAATAAAGGAGCACTTGTAAACAAACAGGCTAAAGACAGAGTAAACGTTCTAAAATCTGCCTCATCAGCTGAAGTGGAAACCAAGAGTTTGATACTGGCCCCACGACACCTCCAGCAGAGACACAGCCAAGGACAGTCCACGCGAAACAAAGCAGAGCCATGCAGATCCCGTCCGTCATCGGCCTGACAGAAGCTCAAACACACATCCAACACAGCCAGAGAAGCAAAGAGGCACAGATGAAACGCTGACAGCAATGACAGAGTCAGAGAGAAGGTAACAAAGTCACGAAAGAGATGACAGGGTATGGAGGACATTAGAAAGATGAGGCGTTCGTGTAACTTAGGAGCATGAAAACAGAGGCAAATAATATACCTAGGCATGTCCGAATCAAGAAACTGTCTGCAAAAGCAAAAAACAACATTCCGTTAGTGGACTGGAGGGAGAAAAATGTTAGCATCATATTCTTGCGATGTTAGTTTCTGACCACACTGGACCGCATCTTGATCTGGCGCTGAGCCATTAAGCTTAAGTTTTGGCTACTGAGCCCATAACACGACAAACAATTAGGGTTAAAGAAAGGCTGATCCAGCAGAGGTTAGAGGTTAGTACAGTATGGAGCTCTCGGTTGCTTTACATTAAAACGCAGTAAACCCAAATCTGGACGATGCTGCTGCTGATGTTGTTAGATTTTTTGGGGATAGGGGAAGCAAGAGAGATTAAGCAATGAGACAAAAAAAACAGGGTCAGGATGCGCTATAATTTTCAGGACTTTTTACGTGAATAATTACAATATTTTCATTCATATTTCTTATATTGTAAATATACTTATGGAGTCTACTACTACATAAGAGTTACTACCATAAGATTTATACAAGGATGAGTGTTAAGTGATTTTAGATATTAATAAAGAAGCAAAAAAAGAGTTAATAATATCTTTTGTGGCAGCAGTTACTTGATTTATTAACTGAATGGTCCATCTACAAATCAATTGCTGTTTAATCCTAAATTCTCATCAGTTGTAAAAAGAAACCTACTGCCCTCTACTGGCGGGATGCTAACATTAAGCTCTGCAAACTCGGGGCTTTTTACATTTCTCTGTTTTGCACTTCCTCGACTCCTCTCTCCTCCATCCTTCTGCCAGACACTCTGCATTAAATCAGTCCTGAAGGATGTCTCAATTTATAAAACACACAGAGGAGAGGAAGGAGGAGGAAGCACAGTCATTTATGTAATTTATGGAAGTCTTTTGAGCTTGAAAGGTATGTAAAAACCATAACAGGAGAAGTAATTACTCTTTTGTATTCAGTTTTTCTTTCTGCCTGTCTCCATTAGTGTGGAGAGGATTATCAAAAAAATGCATGATATCTCTACACTCTTCTCACAATGTGTACCGCTATCAAATAATACCAGTGGCAGGCTGTAACAAAGCAATGGCCAGATACTGCTGCTGTACTACACTTTGAATTAAAATCACTTTAAAATGATGTCTCTGCAGCCTCTCATTCTGTTAAATGCATGTTGGCTCAACTCCTCTCTTACCTCCTTGGTTTGCATCTGTGATAAAATGCAAGAAAAGGAGGCAAGGAAATGATGCATAAAATGAGTGTCTGTACAAAAATTTGCATGTATAAAAGTCAGAACATATATTTCTGTTATACATTCACAACAGCTCATTCTAACCTCTTTCCTGTGAACTTTGTGTTAGTAATGCCATTACTCAGTAAGTGAACAATACACCTCCTCTGTTCTTTCGTTTGTCTTTATAAACTAGGCTCCAGTTGTACATCACACCCAGAAACATCATTTCCAGGGTCATTAGAAAAGGGAAGGTCAATCAGGTGATTTAATAAAATGATGAAATGCTGCATATCAAATGAATGACTCTGCACTGAGTAGAAAACAACAAAATAGTTAAAGGTGTGTTAGTGATTTTATATTTAAATAAATATATGCATGGCAGTGGAAAAGTTAGAAGGGCATGCATTTCTATTTTATACTGATCTGTTTACACAGAGTAAAATTAAGGTGCACGATTAATAAAAAAAACACTTTTTAAACCTACACTGGGGTCAGTGGATCTAATCATGGCAGTGATGACAGTGGCTAAATGAGAGGTGATGAACACAGTGAGATGCAACATGTAGGTGCAATGAGACAACCAACAGCAGCATATATTAACACCAAGGAGGGTCGCGCAGCCAGCATGGACGAGTGACTTCAGAGCTACTAGTGTGGTAAGTGTAGCTTTAAAGAGATTCTTAAATAACTCAAGGAAAGTGACTCTGGATCTGACCTGCTGTTGTCAGAAAGAGGGATCTACAGCATATTCATGCAGGTACAGTGATAACGATAAGAACACAAAGGGAATTTGCAGTTTCCTGACATAACATTCAAGCTGTGACTCTGCTGCCATGCTTTTTACAATTTATATGCTTAGGGTGACCAGATCCCAGCAGATTAGATGTCATTAAAGAGACTTTGTGGGCTAGAAATTATTTCACAAATCTCACTTGTAATTGAAGAACAAATATGGTTTACTTTTTACGAGCACAAATGGAAGCAAAGGCTTGTTTTAATGGTCTTTACATACTTGTTTATTTCATTCGTCTATTCCAGCAAGCATTAAAACTGTTAGCTTCTGTTTCAGCTGCTATTCTGTTTCCAAATCATTTTTAGGTTTAATGGTAAATTCATCCATAAATCAGCACACTTATTTTCAAGCCACATATTTCCTGCAAGCATCCGTTGACTCTGGTAAACATGAGCTAATCAAAATCTGGGAGAACGGGTTAATAAAATGAAGTTTGAGGACACCTGGTCACCCCATATGTGCCATGCATTTGCCGTGTGTCGTGTTCCAGTGCAGGAGCTGCTGCAGCAATAACGCACACTCTCAGATAAGACTCACAAACATCAGAACCGTAAAGTGGTTTCCAAATTCAGCTGAGCTGCCACATAATTCAAAAAGCTATGGGAACACAGTAGTTTGCAAGTATTTTGCTATTTATATGAAAAACATTTGCTTCAAACATCAAGCGTAGTACATACCTGTCATCGTGCAGGGGCCTGACATATCCAACAGATAAAATGTTGAGAGACAGAATATTAGGATCAATGATGGTCTCATCAGATTCGGGCGTGTTGCGCAGACGTCCTGGGAAAGCAGAAATACCTCAGTAAGAACAGCTCATACAGACTATTGGTAAAATGTATTCAGCTTTAGAAAGGCTGAACATCAGTCTTACCCACAACAAGCTCACGGACTTCCTTCCATTCTATGTCATTTCCAGATTCATGTACAATAGTAACAGTGATTCTCCTCTGGAGGCCCTGAAGAAGGAACAAGGATAGAGTGAGCACCCAGAATATGCTTTTAAGACACTTTTCAAAGGTTGCAGAGCGTGACGCATCCACTGAACAGGCTGTCTACAATTACTAAGACCAAATTGGAGACGCTTTCGTGCTGCATCAATCTGGGTAGAATTGCATGCTGCCCTCTCAGAGCAGAGCTATGAAGCCAAATGCGAATGTCTTCAGGTATAAAAGATCCTTTGATGACAGTGGATTTGACCGCACCATATTTGCTCCCAGCCTGACTAAGATACCTGGTGCAGAAGAAATGTGCCATGGCAGGGCATTCCTCCTCTGTGGTCCACTACTGCAGGGATGTAGCTGAATGACAGAAAAAAAGAGAACGAGTCTCAGAGATTTCTGTGGCCCAACAAATTCTTCCAATTTTCTGCTGACCCGGGATACTCACTCCCCGTTCGCCTCCAGCTCGCAGATCTCGAAGAAAACCATGAGGTCATATTTACAGTGACGGGGTCCTGCCTGTGGACGGGTCATGGCCGTCAGTTTGGTGGCAGGTACTGTGTTGAAAAGGATTAGAGAGAGGATTATACAAGAAGGCACAACAGGGGTAAACCTAGCGCAGGCTAGCAGCTAACAGCAGTGAGAACAGCTACCTACCCTACAAAGGAAAGAGAAAGGGGAGAAGAAAGGAAATCAGTGATTCAGGGAAGGAGCACCCACTCAGTACTGGACAAGAAGCTTTTTTTCATTTAGCACATTTTTGACTGCTCTGTGTAAAGAAAAAAAAAGTCTGAACCATCCTTTAGGTGAGAGAATGCATATGTATGTCTTTATAAAGCACTTTAACGTTCAGGTGACCAAGTGGGGATATTTACAATGCCAGACATCTTAATCTCTATAAAAGCTTGGTCGCCTGATGGTTACTAGTAACATTTAGTACAATCAGTCTATAATGTTAATAAGAGTGACTAAGAGTTAAAGAAATTCTTTAACTTTCACTGGTGCCCAAAAGCAGTTCAGAGGTAAAGAAAAAAAAAAACCATGCATCCCTTAAATTTGTCCCAAGCTGAAGCAGAAATCAATTTTATAAGTATAAATACAGTATGTTAAATAAAGGACAGTATAATCTGATGCATACTTGTAGGAGTTACTATGTATTTTATATATTAAAGGTGCTTCAAGTATCACTTTTAGAGATGCAATATAATTCTTAGCCAACAGAATAACTGAAATAACAATCTGGTGGATAACTAACACCAGTATTGTTCAGGTTTTAGTTTTCAGCTGTTCATTAAAATGTTTTTAAAAATGTAGCCACCTCAAAACTGATGTGACACTACAGATAGACATATACTGCTTTAAATATCTGTACTGTTACAGGTTAATAGCAGGTGAGACGAATTTGCAGCCTGTAAAATAGTTCCCTTTTTGCTGTATTTAACTCTTTATCTGATTGTTTTCTACCTCTTTGGATTGATTGCTTTCCTATTATAACATGTGAATTTATTCCCAGGGATTGATAAATCTCAGGTGTGTTATATTTGCATATGCACCACAATGTACATTATAGTTAACATTCCCATTGGGGAGAGTTTCATTCGTGGCAGACTAATGTAGAAGAAAGGCACTGTGATCCAATCAAGAGGAGCTCAAAGAGGGAACTGCAAGGAGAATGCACCACATAACAGTGAACACACAGTACACCACAGAGCCAATCCAACTGCAGAATCCTGACACATGAAACCTCCCCTTTTATATCGATTAACTTGAGTTTTACTACACAGCAAGTAGCAACTAGTAACTGACACTGAACATTTGTGTTAGTGCTTCATCTACAAGGCGACTCAGTCACAAAAACCTAGAGCTGGAAGAGCTACTTTTAGTGCTTTTAAAATGCACTTGGCTCATTTAAGTCACACCAAGAAAAACACTCGATATAAAAAAGGGTTTCCAGTTGCAGGATTCTCTTGGATCTGACCAATCAGTGACCAACCCGGCTTCTGAGCTTTAATAACTGAACAGATAGAGATGGGTGGAGCTGGCAGCTGAGCTTGCTCATTTCCTTCCAGCAGGAAGGAAGCAGCTAAGCCAGCGGCAGACAGAGCGTGGCCTGACAGCGAGTCCACCAGTGACCCATTGAACACATCTGGGACCAAGTATCGGATGAGCTCCAGCGATTTCTCCCGGTCCGACGAGGCGTCAGGATCCACTGCTCACACCCAACAACATGAAGCTGAGATGATACGACTTGCAAGCAGACGAGTACAACAGCAATACAACAAAAATAAATGATAAGACACGAGCAGAGCATCTTATTTACCTGGTTTGGAGAGAGGCATCACTCGTGGAAACTGTCTCCTGCAGGGGCGTAGTGGACTGGGTGTCACAACACACAGTTACGTATGAATATAAAGAATTGCAAGCATTTTCATCATAGTATGTGTATAAATGCAGTAAATGCTATAAGCAAACACAGTACCTCATGACATCTTTACAAAGAGGAAGAAAAGGCTGCTTCTGGTAGTGGCCAAAGACTTCAAACACAATTGGCTGAGTCTTGATGTAGTCCACGAATGATCTAGTAACCTCAACAGCAATCTACAAAAACAAAAAACAATCCATTTTAGTGCCTAACCTATTAAAACACAGAACAATGGATAAAGCTGTGCAGGACATGAGCGGATTCTTCTTACGTTCTGCACATGGTAGAAACCGAGAGGAGGGCCGCGGCCTGTGTTTTTTAGGGGTTCAGTGGAGAAGGCCTCATCATGGCGGTGGATGAAGCTAAAGTATCAAAGCAAAGTTTGCATGTGAAACTGTAAAAAGAACACCAACAATCACAAATCTCCAGCAGAAATATTGTGAAGAGCAATTTACTTGAACTGGCAGAAGATGTCGGCATATTCCGCAGAGATGCTGGAGGCCTGCAGGACAGTCACTCTGAAGGTAAAAATATTACCGATCCTGAGATGTTCCAGAGTCGTATCGAGTGCTCCATCCAGACCAGCCTTCAGTGGATTCTCCACCTCATCTGATCCAGCTGCAAGGAACCACAAAAAAGGAAAAAAGAAAAATAAACGCAGGTTGGAAATTCTCATTGAGGACTAGACATCCATGAATGTTCTTTCCACACTTAAATCTGGTTGGTGGGCGTGACCTTCATGTTTAATTTTTAAAGATTAAGCTTTATTAATCCAGGATATTGGACAACCTAAAGGTTTCCCAGTAACAAGGGTCTTGACTTTTCAATGTTGATATTCTAGTTTTTTGATCTAAAGGCCATGAATAAATCATCAATCTACTTAGACTGATCTATTTTATTGATAACCCAAATGCAAGAAATTCAGACACTGTTAATTCTACACTTTGACTTTAGTAAATACTACATGCATGTACGTGAGGTGAAAGAGACTGCAGGACTGTTTAACACTGTATGGATGTTATATAAATCCCTGCTTGTTTAAAAAGGCCTCTCCTCTCCTTTTCTTTTTAATGTTTTTGTTGGGAAGGTTGCATTCCAGGTAGATGCCGAGCCGACTGTCAATAAATTCTACTGGAACAGACCAGGAATGGACTGGAGTTACCAAGAAATTGAAGACAAGCATTTGGGCTAATTTATACATCTTCCACATGAGCCACCGTTTGCCATTGTCTGCCCTCCAAATCCAAGCCTATCTAAAATGATTACTTTTAAAGTCTTTATTGTGAATTTTCATGCTGATATAAGTCTGCTGAGCCAAAAAGGAGACCACACACATACATACAGACACAAGCAAACACGCACAACACGTGTCCATTCACTCGTAAAATACGATTACCCGCACATGTGTTGTTGTTGTTGACTTCGTCAGCTGACGGCCCCATTTCTGCGTTCTGCCCTTCTCCCTCCACGATCCGAAGCTCCTCCTGAGAAATCCCAGTGCGAGACAGTCCTACAGAGCAGGACTCTGACTGGAACTACAGGAGCACAGCAGAGTGGTGAACAGTCTTACCCACTCGTGTCCTCAGATTTTTAAACAGTTACATCATTTACTCATTTAGTTGTCTAACAATACATTTTTCAGTTACGACATATGATAACGAGAGCTTTATTTTGCATTTTCCACTTCATTTGAGGGCCACTATTGTATTCATTGTAGAGAAATATAGTAACATATTTCAGATGTAGTTGGAATTCTCTCAAAGGCAATTTTAATGATGGGTATGGGTTATTTCTTGGTAATTTCTTCATAAAATAAGCAGATAAAAGGTCTGGATATGATTCAGATTTTGGCTTCTGTACTTGGAGGCTGTTTCTATAAATACACAAAATGCATCAAATGGTAAAAATTAAATGGTAAAAGAAGTTCTTCTAAAATTGAAAAAACAAAATACATCTATCAGTGGGAAAGAAGGCAGGAATATTAGCAAAATTAACAGTTTGGTGCCATCTGAGTGAAGTAAACGTGTACACTGGTGACACAGCGGTGTATGATGACAGGATCCTTTCTTTACATTCGAGATAAGTGATTGGTCAAAGCCACTGATCAACATGTTTGTATGGCCAGAAACCCCTAAATCTATTGATAGGATGCATTGAGTTCTAATTTTTTTTTACAAATCTAAAGAAGCTCTGGAACAGTGCACAATTCAACTCTTTTTGTAAACACCTAAAATCACAAAAATTGTGACAGCAACTGTACATAGAGGTAAATCCTACACTGTGAAAACTAACGGTAATAACTATAGTGTGTTTTTCACTACCTTTTCATACTGCTGATCCTCAAAGGAGATTTTGGCAGTGCCCGACTGCCTCACTCCGGAGCCGTAGTCGGGAGCCTCCTCATCAGCTGGAGGGAAACACAGAGAACCTTCACCTCACTCCCTCCAGAAATCACACACAGCTTGTCCCGTCAATCGCTTCAACGATCGTGAGTCTGAGGATTTGAGCCTTACCTGATATGGCCTGTACTGCCACCCTAAGGAAGCCCTTTACCTCTCCCTTCTCACTGACAATGGCCACGCGATGGACGAGAGGAACCGGGTACAGCAGATTACTCAGATAAACAAAAGCCCTGCACGGGAAGCCAAAGAGAGAAATAAAAGGAAAAAAAAAGCATTAACAAGAACCAGACCAAGGAGACGTGCCACATTTGATAAAAATCACTGGACTGGACAACAGAACACAGAACTGCAAAGCAACCAAACAGAAGCTGGGACTGCTCTTGCGACGGCCATGGCTGCCCTTTACTATTGCTTTGGAGTGGGCTTATCCTTATCATCCAATAATGACTATATAATCAGGTCAATAGTGGGTCACATGCAATAACCCTAAACTTTTGGGTTGTACTGATGAAGGATAGTGAGGCTAAGGAGCATGTATGTAAGGCTAAACTTTCAATTCTTTTTTATTAACTTTAAAAATTAGAACCCAGCTCAAGACTTTGCTGGATAGCAGATGTTTTCGTCGTAAGCAATGAATTCATTTTAATGCATTGCTTTATGATCACATGCTATCATGACAATGACTCTATATAATGTATAAAGCCAAACTGAGAACTTAAAGCACTTTGCTACAGACTATGTTTCTTTGAGAATAGAAATTTGGGAACAGCTGCATTAGAAATGCTTTCCTTATAAATAATCGAATAACTGATCCACATTTTTCACAAGCCAATAGGGAGAGACATTTAAGGGTGGACAGCGTAAAAAAGGACAGGCTTATGACAAGATTGGTGAGGTGCAAATAAGGCATGCTCAGGACAAAAAAGGTGAACAAAAATGCTTTCAACTTTTTGACTCAAAAGGAATCAAAAGCAAATGGAACAGAAATCATCATACGGAACATGGCTCAGCTTGAATCAAAACTGCCAACAGCTTCATAGACTGTATGCTACATCAAAAACCAAAGAATGACATCAGAAATCAAAGTGCACCTCCTGGGCCGGAGTGGTAATTTGTACAAAATAGGGGTACGAGTTCATCATCAGACGTACTCACGTAAAAATCGACAAAAAAAAAAAAAAGGTCAAAATGAAAAGACTTGTGCTCTGGCATGCCTAAGAGAGACAGCTGCTGCAGAAACCAGCTCTTTCATCTTGAGATTCTGAGTCTTTGTTCGAACACCACTTAGCTCAATCATTTTCAGATTCTTTCAACTGTATTCAGGTTTCACAGCACGGTGAGAACATTTCGCTGTTTCTTCCTCTTACTATGCACATCAGACCTCAATCTACTTCTTGAGATGCATCAGTGCTTTGGGGAGTCAAAAGTCCTTTTTCTTTTTTATAAGCCGCTACTTTGATTTGACATACACCTCAAACAGCCGTTCAGCGTCAGCACTGCATAGAAACAAGAAGCCTAAATGGACCCACTCTGCACTGAATTTAGGAAGAATTTAAGTAAGAGTGAGACGCATCGAGCCACTGTATACCCCCCCTGCAAAAGCAAAGTAAAAGCATTTAGTTGAAAGAGAGATTAAAGATAAAAAGGAAAGAATAGATCCAGTGTCCGCATAGTGTGGTACTCAACATTTTCAGCTCAAGATTTAGAGATACAGTGACAACTAAGGCAAGTCACTAAAGGGTCTGGTTTGACTTTGAGCAGTAAGCAAGTGTTTAAGAAAATCAGTAAAAGGAAATACCACAATTAAAAAAATGTAGGAAAAATTTCTTATTCCTGTTCCGATGTTTTCCAAATTTCGGTTGCAGCTTTCCAACTGAAATGCTTCATGCCCGTGTTAACACTGAAACAGCAGATCTCTGAGGTGGACAGTAATTTGGAGAAGACCAAAGAGCAATATAATTCAGGTGCACTTATTTAGTGACTTCATCTATAAAAATCCTACTTCAGTTTGATTGATTTCCCCTTGAAGGTCATCTCCTTGTGTAACCTTAGAGTGCTGGCAGTGTAGCGTCTATTTAAATCACTCTTTGGATAGCTGATGGATGACCACCATTTGCCATGGACTTTAAATTTATGAAAATTAGGTCATTACGTTCATGTTCAGGATTATCCTTAATAAAGAGAGCTGGATCTCTATCTACAACCCAAAGACCAAAGAGCTTTTTTCAGTGGAAGAGTGTCCAAGAACTAAGTCAGTGTCCTGGATCAGGAGATGCTGCAGGGCTGAAAACGTGAGCTAGCATCCAAGGGCCAAACCTGCGGTTCCACTAGTAACCACTTGATCCTGATTCCCCTACAGACTCCCATGTTAAAATGCTTTTTAATGTTGACCTCTGTGATAAAGACCATCCAATAAATTTCTGTATCAGTTTTGATGAATTAAAGCATTACAACCTCCGATATGATCACTATGGGGTCCAAATAAACAACAACATGGCAGCCGCCAAAATGCAAATAATGTGGCTTCAAAATGTCATATTCACAAAGTACACCAGCTACAGTGCACTGACTGGCAATGCAAAGTTTTTCTTTAACATCCTGTGGCATCTGAGAATCACCTGAACTGTGGTATGCTGAGGTTTTTGGGCCAAATAAAGACAGTCTTGGTCATATAAACATTGCTGTCATGCTGGAAGCTATCCAGAGGTGCACAAAGAGATAACCTTACAGGGGTGTTTGGCAAAAATCAACTTAGGTATGCTTTGCTTTTTAATTTTTATGGAGAGAGTCACTTTATGATCACACCTCACAAAGCACACTATGGGTATATTTTGTGTATTTATGCATACCCAGCCCACAACTCAAGGAGGGCTATGTGAAGATATACACGCTATTATTTACTGCATTTTCCAAGAATACTGTTCCATCTACCCTGATGTTTGCCAAGGGAAAGGGACCCTGCATCTCAGCGTGAAAGAGCTAGTTTCCTCCATCAGCATGCTCCTGAAACCTCACCAACCTTCCCACTACACTGAATAATGGTGAGCGGTCGTAAAAGGGATCCAGGCCTTCGCTGGAGCCTCGGCAGAGCTCTCTTTCATCATCATCATCATCATCATCATCATCATCATCATCCTCTACCCCGAGCTCGGAGCTCGGGTCGTCCAAAAAGATATCATCGTCCAGGTCGTCCAAATCCTCCAACTCCTCCTCCTCCCCGCGACCCTCCCGCTGCGAGTCAGCCAGCTCAGTAATTTCAGAGGTGGAAAGGGTCGGGGATGGGGTGGGGTCACTCATGCGCTCGCTCATGCATGTCTTGAAAATGGGATTTCTGGTGCAGCCAGAGACATGGGAACTAGGTTAGTACAGTTAGAGAGAAGGGACGAACTGATCCACAGGAGAAAAGCTTCTTCCCTCTGATTCAGAAACAGCTTTTATTGTTTGTTTCAGTGTTGAGCAAAGAGCAGAGAAAGAGAGGACAGATGGGAGACTCCAGGAAGCTACAAACGTTGTGCTGATCGTGGGCTATAGATAGACACATTTTTAACTTTAGTCAAGTCAAAAACAAGTATTATTTCACCTACACAGGTATTCACTGTCATTTGCCCAGTCCTCATGCGCAGATTTAACCGCACATGTAAGTTTCTGCTTAGTGAGTGTCAGGGGAATTCAAATTTACTGTTTTAAGTACAGATTTTTACACATGCATATAAAAAGAAGAGGCTAAGGTGAATAAAATGTAGAGAAGGGAATTCAAGGAATGCGTGCTCTTGCAGGTAACTGTAATCTAAACCGTTAAAAAAAAGTGAGCAGGGGGAGGAACCAAAGTTAATCATGCCAAGTGAGCCAATCATCAAAGGAGCTCTGTCCCATGATTGGTCACTTTTTAAGGGATCACATGCATAGAACCTCCTTAAATGACAGCTTCAGTGCTATAGACTGGGGGAGTCCAACTCCAGTCCTCAAGGGCCAGGGTCCAGGTTTTAGATGTGTCCTTGATCCAACACAGCTGATTTAAATGGGTAAATTACCTCCTCAACATGTCTTGAAGTTCACAGAGGCCTGGTAATGAACTAGTCATTTGATGCAGGTGTGTTGACCCAGGGTGAGATCTAAAACCTGCAGGACACCGGCCACTGAGCCCTGGAGTGCCCCCACTCCTGCTGTAGACAGTGCTGTTTGACACCATATTTGCTCACAAAATGAACTCTGGTGACCAACCTGTTAACAGGCACTTGTAACAGTTGGATTTACTCCCAGCAATCACTGGATTACTGTGATAGTTCACTATATGCTGCAACTGAGCTTTGGCAGTGAATATTTATGTGTGTGAAATAAGATCATTTGCTCACGGGCTTGCTTAATTGCATCTAAAGGTAATGACAGAAATTAAACGTCATACAGATTTCATTTGAAAATGGCCAGTCATTTTGAGTTATCACACCAGCCACATATGTACAAAGTGAGCCTGTATTCAGTTATGTATTAATTCAACCCATCAGTTCTCGACAGCAGCTACATTTTTTAAACAGCAAGAGTAAAGGATGTAGTATAAAATAGCAGTAAACTATTAAAACTAAAGCATTGAAAACATCAAATGTTGTGCATCTGGATAAATATACACCTGCTTTCACCTTTATAATATGGACAGACAGATTGAAAACCTGAAAAAGAACAGCTCAAGGGCACAGTTTCCAGTGTTTCCATGTCTTACAGGAGCTGAATAACATTAAAGGCTGGAGTGAGACGCTTAATATTACATAACAGGTGCAAGTGAGAGAGCGAGAGAGAGAGAGACACTGGGAGGCCATGTGCCAAGGTGGAAGAGAAAGAAACAGCAGGTTTTGAGTAGGAGGACTGACGAAATGTTTTTCTCAAATCTTGCATAGATGATTTTCCCATTGAAGTAGAAAGCTCCATCATTAACTGGAATGTATCGTTATCAAATGTATTAATCACCACACTGTTATTTCAGTTTGTACAGGCAGGTTTTATAGTGGCTGAAATACAAAGTTTGACAACTAGGGACACCAGACTGAATGAACTGCAGATAATTCATGCAGCTGTCCCCATCATTTTGGAGTACACTCCTCACACAGTAAAGCTGCATTTCCAACCCAAGTGCCTGGAACTTTAACTATCAGGAACGACGTCCTGCAAGTGGAAAAGTGGACAGCAGCCTCCATATATCCTAAATTTAATACTGTTCTTGTTGGCCTCTGTATTTCTTATTCCTGTCCCGATGTGTTGGACTCAGTATTTACCTGCCAACCAGGCGGAACCAGGGGAAGCGATCGTAAAAGGGGTCACCTCCCGTCATCACATTTTCACATTCCTCCACAGTACTGTTGGGCACATCAGCAGCACGATCATACATTTCTCTCATCAGATCTAGCCTCTGCCTGCAGAAAGCACCAACAATGAAGACATAAAAAAGACACACAGCAGGGCGTTAATGAGAAAAAGTAAACAGTTTGGAAGAAATAAAATAGCGCTGAGGAAGACACTGAAGCATGGCTCTTTTTTTATTGCTGTTCGATATTAGGTTGGTAGATATTTTTAATTTGGAAGTGCAATTACTGAAGCGAATGTTTGCAATAAAAGAAACTGACTTACAAACTGAAGAGCACTAAAATAAGAGTTTTAGTGCGACACTTCATGAATTTTTGATTACCAAGATAAGTTTAAGATTTGTTCATCAAAGACTTGCGTGCATGTTCAGCCACCTTAGTTTTTCTAATGTCCAATAGTGAGTTGCTCCATTCTTCTGATCTTGCACCTCCACCGCCACGATAGTACGTGGGAATTGTCGCTTCTCTCTGTCTTTAGTTGCCTCTGGGGGCAACAGGTCAGGAGGCAGGGGGGAGTAAAGAGTGTCTGTCAGCAACACGAACTGGAACTGCACCTGCAGGGGAAGAATGAGTATGCTCAAAGAGCCGTTTCACAGCATAGACCTGTGGATATATTGATGAGTCTAAATGACATTTCTAACCTTCTTCTTAAGTTCGACACTGATCGCATTAGCCTCCTTCAGGAAGATGGCGTTTCCCCATAAGAGATCACGCAGCGAGGTGAACTGGTAGCATCGCCATTTACGGAAACTCCACACAGCCAGCTCTCTTTCCCTCTCCGTCCACTGCACTGTAGGGCAGAAAGAGGACTCGATGAAGGTGTGATTATCCCTAATATAGATTTATAAATGTGTCCTAGTATTAATTGTTTTTACCTTCTTCTTCCGGTTCCTCCTCTTCTTCAGGGCCTTCTGGGTTATAACGGTCCACTTGCTTCCGAAGAGCCTCCAGCTTGCTTTCATAATCCTAATAATTTATAATTAAAGTTTTAAATACATGAACAAGCCATTCAAGATGAATTAATCATTAATAACTGGTGAAATGAAAGGCCCCAAAAGATTGCATTTAGAATTAAAGCGCGGAAAAATGTGTTGCGGCGTACAACTGTGCATATAAATACTGTCAAATACACATCCATGTGAATTAAAAATACTTAATGATATTAAGCTGCAGATCCTGCCAGATAAAATTCTCCCACAGACTGTGGATTCTCCTCGTGCCACAGAGAATCAGAAATAAAATGCTGTAGCTTGTGGGCAGTCAGATCTGCTGATTAAATCTTGTCTTGTTTTTTTTTAATATGTGTCTGTTATGTAATCCCAGGTATCGGTTCTCCTTTCTCCTGGTGAATAATATTTGTGAGTTGCAAAATTGCCTAAAAATTCCAGTAAGGTGAACTTTGCTTCACATTTGATCTTTTTTATTTGGTATTTTCTGTAAATCTACTCACTGATAATACAGTTTATATAACGTAAACAGTAGATACTAATACTGAAATATACAAACTGCAGCAACATCTGTGTGTAAGACAGTTCAGATAGATTTTTGTTGGTTTTACTTTAATAATTACTGCTGATAGCAGTCGAAGCTGAACTCTCATTACCATACCAGTCTTTGCTGCTCTAGAAGGTTGCTGGCCTCTTCTCTTTCTTTGCGATACTGATCTTCCAGCTCCTGCAGCCTGAAGACAAAAAAACAAAGTGAACAAAAAATACTTGATGTAGGTGGGTGATGCCCTACCTCACTGTGTGTTTTTAAGCCATTGATACTGAGAAAGAAGCCTCAGGCTTGGGTAAAGTGGCAACTTCGGTCACTGCTTCAGACAGAACCACAAAAGCAAATTCTCACTCCATCTGTAGTCATCTACATTTGGAGATATGGAAGTTATGTCCTGACTTCTCCACCTTTCCTGGATGCAGGACCCCGGCATAGAAAAGATCAGACTTTAATGACAGTAGATATATATGACTTTGATTTGAGCATGAAAATGAGGAACTGGATTGGAGGTGGGTTACAAAGCAGCCTGCAGACCAGTAGCAACTGTGGGGATAAAGCTATATAGATTATGCACACCATGTAACAGTCCATGATTACACTGTTTTTAACCTCACTGCTTTATCTGATGCTTTTTCTCTAATACATGAAGACTGGCTCATAAATTGCTCAGAAGTCTCAGACTCAGAAAATATTAAAAAGTAACTGAATGTAGTTTTAGAAATAGCTGCGGGTCTCTGGAGTGGTACCCTCGAAGACTGTTAAATTAAGACACAAGCTTAACTGCTGAGCCCAAATTAGAACAAAGTCCAAAAGAAAAAAACAGAAGATCCAAAACACGAGGAAACAACGTAATCCAAAGCACAAAAATGTGGCAGGAACAAACAGAGCAAACAAAAATGAGCAGGCTGAGGAGACAACAGGGCTATTTATAGACAGGGATTGATTTCTGATGTAAAACTGGAAAGATAGGAACGACAATCAATCATTCAAATCTACTCTAAGAATAAAAATACACATTTTATTCAGTTTATCTTTGCATTGGGACAAACTGTTTCCTTATTGCACCTTGCAATAGGTATAGCAAAATCTAGAAGAATTGGTGCAAACCTGGACCTTTTTTAATAAGTTAAGTTCCAGAAATGGACTTTTACTGTATCTTTATTCCTGAAGGCGTACCTCTGTTCCATTTCTTGCTTCATGTCAATGCCCTGTTTCTCCAACAGCTCCCTCTGAGCGAAGGCCCAGTCCACCGGCTCAACAGGAGTTTCGGCACATGGGTTCTTCTCCCTGTCAGCCCGGGCCTGTACAGGGTGGTTAAACCGGAAGACGTGGCTCTTCCCCAGGATGATGCGATTTCCTGCAAGGGCATCACATCAGATCAGAGAGTACACGTACAAAATCTATGCATATAATGTTTGTGCTAGTTATGCAGAGATTAAATGAAAAGAAATAGGTTGCACCAACCTGATTTCAGAACAGTGGGTTCTGTCACCCTCTTTCCATTAACGTATGTCTCAGCTCCTTCACAAGGCTCAAGGACAACTGCTGCTCAGGAAAAGAAAATTCCACGTGAGGCTTTGCTGACAACATTACAGCAATATTTAACTTTCATGTGCACAGCTACAAGTCTCACTTTCTCCCATTGGGCCAGTAGAACTAGTGAAGGTGCAGTGCTCGTCTTTTATGAAGTGACCACTGAGGACTATATCCTGACGACTGCTGGCATCTAAACGACCGACCCTAAAATACATAAAAGTTAGTATGAATATATATAAAAGCAGGTTAATAACACACTTCATCTATGTAACATTTAGTCCTTTTTCATTTAAAGGGACAGTTCACCTCAAAATCAAATGTAGTCTTTTTCCTCTTGCATGTCGTGATTTTATTCATCTAAATTGTTGGGCTATACAGATGTGCTGAAAGCACCTGAAACCAAACCCCACCCCCAAAACTCAGAAGCAATGTTTGTTTTCAGAAATCATGACCTGGTTACTTTAAAAATTCACAAACGTTACTGTGAACAATTCAAAGCTACACCATCAGATCGCATGGCCTTGCAGAAGAATGCGTCCATCCACCGTGACAAGAGGCTCATGGTGGTGACAGTGTCACAGGAAGTAATCACTGATGGCTTTTTCCTTAGCTGAGCTATATCATTAGCCACCCATACCTTTACTTTGGCCGATGAATCCATAGAAAAAAAGACTTCTGGCAGGAAGCTGCTCACATCAAGCTGGGTGAATTTCTTTCAGTAACCAGGCTGTGATTTCTGAAGAGTGACACTTCTGCTACTTCTCCTTTTGAAATCACATCAGTGTGACAGAGTACGATCACACAGTGGCTAACTGAAGCTAGCAGCTGAGCCCATAATCTCATCAGGAAGGTGTTCACTGAGGACAGGGACCAAGAAATCTGACTTCTTTTTGCAACCACAGGAATTCTCATCCACATACTGCCTATTAAAACCATTACAGCTTTATGGCATGTCCATCTTTCATATACAGTTTATGTATATGAATATATGCATTTATGAAATAAATCAGTGTATGTAGTAAAAAAAATAAAGACTAAATACAATACAAGGGTCAAAATGGGAGACAAACCCCAATCTCCTGGCTGATAAACCTGTGACCAACCTTCTGTGGAAAGTGTGGGTCTCTAAATGGGGACCATTATCTCTCGGTGGCCCATGTAACCACATTCGGTGCATCAAGGGCCGCTGGCGGAGAACATTTTGTGCCAGTGAGGCACAGGCATCTGACACAACATTATATGATGCCATGTGATGAGAACATGTTTGCAATGCAGGCCTGTTGTCTCTTGAAGTTAGATTAGCATAAAAACAATGTCCTTTTTTAATCAGTACCATGCTAATACAGCAGTTCTTAAACTTTTTCTGGTGTGCCCTCATCATAAGCTGACCCCACACTTTTTATGAGTCATTCGCAATAATATGGGAGGCATCTAATAATAAAAAGGATCCAAGTGGGGTTTTAATTAAATAAAGGTCAGCACGACAGCTTCAGCAGACTTTACTTTCTACATAAATCACATTTGTTTACATCGCATTTTCTCCTGGTCTTCCCTGCAGTGGTTCTGTCCTCTCAGGGTGAGAACCGCCTTCCTCTTATTACACTGTAAAATGTCAGCCTCTAACCTGGTGATCCCGTCTTTGATGTAGTACAGCAGGCACTCAGACATCAGAGGGTCCTCGTTGAGGTTCACCAAATGAGGCGTCTGACACAGAACGGGGAATATTTCACTGTTAACTTTCGGCTAGCAATATGCATGAGTCATTCAACATCCATATGTTATTTACATTATAACATATGTCAGCTGTGCACAACAGGTGGTCTGAAATACAAGCTCTCCCAGTAAGAAACATCAAACAATCAGCAATAGTTAAAACCATGCAGTCACTCCCCACAGCGTCCCAGCATGGAGTGTTTAATGAAGTCAGATGTTTTGGGGCTGCAGGCAAGCAGCCATAAATCACTGAAATTAGGGCACTGCTATTATCTTTTCCCCCATGTTTACACCCATGGCTGCCTTCGGTGCAGTGAGGGAGTGTTTGAAGTGAGTAATGAAGTAGATTTAGGATAACACTTAATGAAACAGTGAAACTCTCGTCTGATCTGCCTCGACGAGGCTCGAGCACTCATCAGAGGAGACACTTTAAACACTTCAGAGCTACAAACCTCGTTGGGGGAAAACAGCCCGACTGTGTCGATAAACACGGGCTCGGGCTTTCTAGGGCTATCAGAGGGCTTTGGGGGTAAATAAACAAGCACAGCAGTGAATAATCGAAGCGGTAAGGATTAGATCACAGTGGTTTTGGAGAAGTAGAATACATCTTTTACCTTCTTTGGAGAGAACACACCAACTGTTCCGCCATCTTCTCGCATTGCTACACCCATTTCGGCCAGCAGGGCCTCTCTGTTGACGAATATCATCAGCATACCAAGTGAGATATTTTTTTAATGTAAATATACCTTTTTTTCAACATTGATTCAATGAGAAATGTTGTCTTTCCTAAATAAAGCATAGACCCAATATTATTCTGGAGGTGGCACCAATTGCTCTACACTCAGATCACTGAACGCTTCACCTTAGGCCGGACTGGAAGAAATACTTGTCATTGTCGATCATTTTAGAGGTTTGGAAAACAAGATTAAGATTAAGCATGATTATTTTTTACTTCTATTTTAATATTCTTGAATAAGGCACATTAATGGCAGCATATTACAGCCATCTGAGGGAAACAAATAAATGGGTATATAAAAAAATCATAGATCCTGTGGAGGGTGGTACGACCCGAGGAGGAAACCCAGAAAATGTATCATTAAAGTTGTAAATTTCTAAGAAGAAAAAAAAAACAATTTTCTTGGACAATAAAGTCTCTTTTTTTTTTTTAATCAGGTATTTACAAGGAAAATATTCTCTGAGATTTAAGCCATAAATTTATGAGAAAAGTAGGTTTCTTTCATTTTTGGCCAAACAGTTACTTTGCCAGATTGGCTCAATCTGATCACAGAATTACAGCTAGACGTCACTGCTTCTACAATCCTGTAACCTGAGGACATACCTGCCTGTAGCAGGTTGCATTTGGTGCAATATGAAGTTATTCCTGATTTGAGCCCAGAATCACAACGTTAACACAGCGTTTACTGATGGCCGCTGTGGCGTAGGTGAAGTTATCCAGCCTGTGACTTTAATCTCAGAACACCAAGGTTTCTTATGCTTTTTTATCTTTAGTTTTTGCAGTTTTTGACTTTAATATCTTTAATGTCCTTGAAACTTTGCATTTTTTTAAGTTTTTTTTTTTTTTTTTAAAAAACAACATTTTCCAGCAAATGAACAACTGTAATCTTGGAAATGTAGAAATTTTAATTCATCTTACAGCATTTAAGTTTTTGTATGTGTGTTATAATCCTCCCGTGTTTCTCTTATCTTGAATTATTAGGATGTTGTTCCTGTTTTGGCGCATTTTAGTATTTCTAAAGTTTAACCTTAAAGAGGAAAACAATGCAATAAAATAAATTAAAATAAAACTAAGCATCTCGTTGTCTTACCTTTCCATTCTAATGGCTTCTGTTCTGCGAAGTTTCTCTTCCCAGGTCTCATTGAGCTCAGCGATGATTTTCTCTGTTTCCTGACATTAAAAAATAAAAAAGTGTGGTGATAATCATTTAAGTAATAACTATATCTGGACTTAACGCAAAGAAACATCCAAATTCAGCAATGAAGCAGTAAAATTCCACTATTTTCCAGTATTTTATTAGCTTACTTAATTGCTTACTTTTTAAGTAGCAGAAATTAAATGAACCATATCTGTGATTTCATTAGATGACCTTATGTTGGCATGTAAAAAAGGGTGTGAATATAATGTCTTTGTGCCATAACGTAGAGCTTCATTGAGTATTAAAATGGCCGAAAGAGCCAGGGACACAGATAAAGGGGGGCTCGGGGTGACCCTGCTCTGCTTGTCCTCCTTGGTGCATCATTTTAATTATAACTACACTGCTCATAAAAAGCTTGATTGGCATTCACCAGGGAACACCAGAATTGGTAGGTGTCCCAATGGAGCCCCATTCTCTTCACAGATGAGAGCAGGTTCACACCGAGCACATGTGACAGATGCCACGGCGTCTCGAGCCTTTTTCACGTCTGTCACATGTGCTCGGTGTGAACCTGTGAATAGAGCTGGTTGCCAGTTCTGCTGTTCTTTGATGAATTGAGCTGCATTGTGGTGGGCTGTGAGTACACGTCCTACCAATTTTCTCCAAAAATGCAACGTGTACTGTGTTTGCATTCATAAAATTCTGAATTTAGTGTACCTTTTCACAATATGCTCACTGTGTAATGGCCTTAGTCTGAGTTTTGGTCAGAAATATGCCTGTTGGTGGTCATTTTGTTGGGCTCTGGGAATTTCTGAAGACCCATCTGTTTTTAGGAAATCAGGTTTTGAGCTTTTTTATTGAATCTGCCCACAATTAGAAAGACTCTGAACCTCAACAAATGCCTGGTGAATGTCACTGAAGTTTTATTTCCTGACTGTGTAAGACTGGGGTGGGGGTTAAACGGGGTTTGGTGCTCACCTTCAGCCTCTCGATGGCCTCCCCGCTGCCTGGGCTGAACATGATGCGATCGTGCAGACTGGCAATAGATCCGGCCCGACTGGACAAGGCTGAGAGAGATGGAGAGGGGCTCATCCCCGTCATGGCATTGGTCACTGTGGAGAGATCATCCTTTTGATTCACAGCTTGGCCTTTATTGTTATTGTTCTTGTAATCGGATATGTCTGCCAGGGTGGGACGGGGCGTGGGGAGTGGGGACAGGAAGCGGGGTTTGGGGTAATCGATAACAGGGAGTAAAAGAACGGAGAAATGCAGACAGAAAAGGAAGAGAAGAGAATAGAAAAGAAAGAAGATACGTGTCTTGAAACGAATCTAACTCACAGAGAGAAATTTGAACTGGTAGCACAGAAGCGAGGGCAGCACCAGCAGAAAGCCACAGAGAACTCAAATGATGCAACAAGGAGGCCATCCAGCCACAAGAAGACTTAACGAAAATGTAGCTACCATACAAAACTTCAAGCACAGCGTGAAATGCAGAACCATTGAGAAACTGTTCGAGCAGCATGAGAAAAGATTTCCATTACTCATTCCCATTCAAGCATCTCTACCGAAAAATTAAAAACTGTCATCAGTTACGGAAAACAACAAAGTACGTGAGCTCCGCAGAGCCTGTGTGCACAAACACGATGACTCATTTTCAATGGCGTCTTATTTTCTGCACAGAACATTAGAAAGCCAGAACTCTCAATTAAGATTATTATCTAAAAGCAGCAAGATGCATTTACTGCTCAGCATGCTTTGCTGAAATTATTAATGTCAAACAAATTACTGGAAGCAGAAATCCATTTCTCTGGTAGAGGATCAGACACAGCGATGAGTTTGTCTGATTAGCTTTGAATGAAATTTCTGGGTAAATCTATTATTAAAGTAACACATAAAAAAAGGGCCCCTTATATTTTTCTGTTCAGAGCTTTAGCTTGGTTTTATCGTGGCACCTGAAAGGCCTGAGCAGAAAGCAATAATAACAACCTTGCTGCTGCTGCTATGGCAACACAGAGCAATAAACTGGCCAAGTGTATCACACCCATCCATCTGGACAGGCTTCAGCTCGCCAAGATTGATCACATAATATTGCCTCTGTGGTTAATTAATTTGTGTATTATGGAAAGACTGTAAAAATTTATGGCATGAAAAGTGCAGAAGACCTAAAAGATCCACTATTATGTAAGTGATTATATGTCTGAAGACTACATCATCACCCTCATCTTATCGTTCCTCTGTGCCCTGTTATCCTGCCTGCCAGCAGGCGTTGACAGACTGATGATTCGTAAACGGGAAATGTAATAAGGTAATTATCCAAATATCTTTTTAAAGTAGATACATTTTCTTTCTCTTAAAAGTTCTATTTTTTACATTGAGCCTCACTTAAATTAATGCAATATCATATCATAAATTACCTTTTTTAGGGAACTTGAGAACTTAGGGATCTAGCACAGGAAAGGTGTTATATCACAAATGCTTCACCTGGTCCACTTTTGTATAGCTTTATAGCCAAAACAGGATAAAAACATTTTTTTATATGTACTGCTGTCAGTGTGATCTTTAAAAAGATCTTAATAAACATACTGAGCTGTACTATAATTTTTAAAAATACATAGCTTACTTCTGTTCAAATTATATTGCTACTATTGGCCAACTATACTGTACGTTCTCTTTAATTTATTCATTATAAAATACGGACACAAAACAGTTGGAATAATGCTTGAAATGGAGATAAAGGCAGCATGATTTTCAAATCTCATAAACCCATATTCTATTAACTACAGAACACTAAATATTTAAACTGAGACTTTTTACTCTTTCATGAGAATATTTGGAAGGAGGAAACAGAAGGCTGGAAAATTAAGGGAAATATCGCTGCTAATAAGGTTAACTGGCAACAGGTCAGTAACAGGACTATAATCCTCAATCAGACAAGGAAGGAACATTTTCCTGTTAAGAGTGCAGCAGCTGCTCTCCTCGGCTCCCACACATTTATAGGGTGTTGTTAAAAGAAGAGGGGATGCTACACTGTGGGAAATCACCCTGTCCCAATGTTTTTGATTGTGCTGCTGCCATCAAGTTCAAGATGAGGTCATCTTTTTCTTAGAATGTTTTATTTTGTTAATTGAAAATAAAAATATATTTATGAGATTTGCAAATAATTGCATTCTGTTTTCTCACAACATCCAAACTTTTAAGTTTGTTTATTGAGGTTTATTCAGATTTTTATTACATTGTTATCTATTTTGTAAATGCTTTGTGAATATATTGCTTAGAATATATTAGGGGATTTAATTCTGCACTGCATTGCATGTGTCATTAAATCTTTTTATGTGATATGTGTGTTTTCTTGGCGTACAAATAAAGCACGTCTTACACAGACAGACCTGCCAGGGGAAATGGATGTCACAATTTCTACATCAGGGAAATTAAAGATGAAATGAATCCCATTATGATGCACAAGCTTCCATACTATATTGCTCTGCTGACCTATCAGTGCATCTATAAAGTCATACTCAGATCTCTACAGCACCATAATATGGCAAAGCCTGAATAGGGATGGAAAACATGCTGTTTGTATTTCATTAACATTAGCTTCTCGCGTTTCACTAAAAATCATGTAAAACAATCAGAACAGTTCCTTTGGTGCTGCAGAGAACACTGAAAAACCACTTTAACGCTGCCACATTAATCAGCTGCGATTCTAAGCTGCAGAGCCAGAAGCAAGAAACAGAAAACACACATTTCAAACCCTCGATATCAGCACCAGACGCTCGATATGCTGGGAGAAGAGACAGAGAGAGAGAAAAGACAGCACAACACCTTTAGTTAAATTCTCCACAGGTAAAAATGTTCATTTAGCTATTGGTGAACACCTGAGCACTGCAGTCTTAATATGCTCTACAAGCTCCAAACATTAATCCTGATCTTTCTCTGGGAAAGGAACTGTGCATGGTTTCAAAATAATATAACATCCATCTAATACATCTGTTTGCAGTACTGCAGTAAATGTGGTATCAAGATTAGAGATGCAATGAGCTAATACTATATGTTCTGGCCAATATTATATATACTTTATAACTTATACATATATATATATATATATATATATATATAATTATATAAATTGACCAAAATTAGTGGATTACATTTTGCGAAAAACAAGTATAATATAGTCTCAGCTAACGCACAGAAGAGGCGAGTCATGAGTGAGCATCAACCCCTAACGAAGTGTCAAAAACTGCAGTTCCTTTAATGTCACCCTGAGGCTGGCTCCAAAAATGAGTCAACCCCATGTTAAAATATTCAAATATTCAAAGATGTTTACAGCCAGTTACAAAACAGTTTTACTCTCTATAGATAATTTTTCTACTATAATTCAACCGTTCAACTTTGTGTCTTTGTGCAAACAGGCTGCTAGGATTCTCCTGCTGATGCTGTTTTACATTACCAAGCTGGAACTCTTGACCATATTTGTCTTTTTCAACCATTTTTAAATGATTTGAACAAATATATGGTTTGCTGTACAGCTCATCCAAAAGTTTAGTGTTCCACCAAACACACTATAAACTGTTCAGGTGCCTAAGAAAGGGAATATGATATCGGTGCTTGTGGATAACTGAGGCTGTGGTATCTGTAATGGTTTCTGACATAAAAAAGTGCTACTGAGATGATACCTAATCAAGATGAATTCACGTCCCAATATAAGGAGATGTATAACTTGTGCCGTGTGATTTATGTAGGAGCACCCTGCCTGTTTCACAGGTGGGTGGCTTTTTCATTTTATCTGGATGCTAAATGAAATTGTGGCACACCAAAAGGCATTGCTGCATGGCCGAGTGAGTGTAAGGACAGGAGTGGAGGCAAAACATTTCCTCTCACATAGCACATAACTGGTATGATGTGTTAGCTTCAGATGCTAATGCTAGAAACCACGCCTACACCATTTTTTCGAGCCTGTTTTTAGACACAAATGGGAGAATAATGCGTTCGTGCCAAGTTTGGTCCTACTGCTGTCTGAAACCACTTCCTATCTATTAATTTTCATTAACTTCTTCCCACTGATTTTATTGCCCTGGCTGGTTCTTAATTTGCTTCTTGTTCTATTTGAACAGATCAACATGTCTGTGAGTACAACACGGCTTCTGTGAGCACAGGGAGAACAAATTTGTTTGTGAGTGGGCTGAGCTGAGGCTGACTCTTACAAAAAAAGGTCCAAGACCATTATGAACACTTTAAAATTCAATCTACAGATAATGGGCACATAAATCCAATGAATGGTCCCTTACTCTCAATGATGTCACCCAGGCCCTGAGCAAAGAGGAGCTCTTTCAGGCGAGACACCTCCTCTTTCAGCTCACGCACCAATCGGTTGTTGGGATCCTCGTTGATGACAGCGTTACAGCGAATCTGTTTGGCACGGTCAGCATACCTGGGAATGCAAAAGATCACTGAGACACAGGTGTGTGAGGAGACACACACACATATATACACATTCATAATTCCCCCGACATCCTCGACTCTGCAGCCCGGAGCTGCAGCTGCAACCCGTGAAGGATGTTTGAAATGTGAAAGTGAGGCAAGCCTCTGAGGGAAACATGGATAACACAATGCCTGCGTTTCACCGACACCGGTGTCCTTCAAAGCAGCTGTGTGGGAGGAAAAATCTGCAGCACAAAATGTGCTGTCTGCTCTGTTTACCTGAGCGTGCTGAGGGTCTCATCGTAGTTGATATCAGCTGGACTCAGAGCAGCAACCATCGCAGTTCGAGAATTTCCCCCTGACAGAGAAGAACAGATGTAAATTAACATGCTTTGAGTTCAGAGTGTGTAGAACTACTTGATTGTCACTAGTTCTGCATGAATGTGGTGTCAGGAAAATAGGAAAACACTCAAGTCTGAACAAGAAGTTAAAATTTAGATTTTGCTACACCCAAAAAAAGTCAAATGATTACATATAGTACAATTACATAAGTGCAATATAAATCTTACATTTAACAGAAAAGTTGTGGTTTGCATTAAAATGTAAAAGTGATTAGCTTTTGGGGTTCAGATGCATGATTTTCTGGAGGGATTTTGTTACATATCGCAGTGATGTTAGAAAAATTAGAGACATTTGATGCCTTTGAAACAAAAACGGTGTTCATACCCAAATTTTCTCTCAGTAGCCAAGTCAAAACTGAATCTCGGTATGGAATGAAGCTTTCTGCCTTTTTCTTCTTTTTATTCTGTTTATAAATAAAAGACACACAAAAAATCAGCATTAATTAATTTTTTCTGCGTTTGCTATAGGTTCAAATAAATAATGAATTAGGATAATAACATGTAAGTCACTTACCTTATTCGGCCCAGAGTCCTAAAATGAAATGAGACAGTGGAAACTGTAATTTTTATCCAACACAAAATCAACTTCATCTTAAAAAATACAACAAATGGTTAATACAGACCACTTCTGCCAAAGCAGAGATGACTTTCCCCAGTGTGGTTAGAGATTTGTTGATATTTGCTCCTTCCTGTGACAGAACAGTAGGCAGATAAGGATTACGATGACAGTAAGCACGGACTGCTTTAACAAGGATTTAGTCGGATAAATAAACATGATTTAAGATTTTTTTTGTAGTGTTTTCACCTTTAGCCTGGTCCCTTTGGCTCCGGTAGAATCGGCCCTCTCACTGCCAGCCAAATCCACCAAACTGATTTTACTGACCTAGAACAGCACACACCAAATCAGTAGAATCCAAGATGTAATACATGGGCTTTCAACAACACAAAAAAAGAATCAATAGGTATTCATCTTTATGTAGAGACAGGCTTCATTAAAAAAAACAGCTTAAGAATTATCCTCATGACCTTCAAGGAGTCATTGATTTCCACTTCCCATCAAGACTTAAATCAGCGTCATCAGTCAGAGGGCAGATAAACCGAGACAGCAACTCGATGCTAAACAAATTCATTGAGGATCAGATAAAAATCCTCTACCTTCTCGGTGGTGTTATCCATCTCTGTGTCGTGGCGTTTCTGGGTGAATATGATGTTGAAGACGGCGTGCGAGCGACTGCTTGTCTCATTCATGTTGGTGGCAGCCACAGTCCTGCACAGAGACGATGAATTTTAATTACTTTGTACAGTTCAGATTTTAGCCAGCAGGATGTGGGTTTAAGTATAATTTAATTAAAATGTTTTTTTTTATGACACACTCATAAAACAATATTCAAAGTAGAAATAGGTCATTACATATAAAGAGTATTTTTTTAAAGTATATTTAGTGTAACAGCAGGTATGTTTACGTAAACTTAATGGTCACTGTGCTTGTGTTTTATCCCCAAGCCTTATGACACTTCCCATCTTTATGCTTCCAGTTTTATTTTGATGATTAATTTTAATAAATTTTTTGTCTATTGATGTTTTAATGTTTATATATAAATATTAAATCCCTTCTCCCTTCTCTATCCCTTCCATGTTTTCACTGTATGTATTTATAGATGATCCGAGTGGATGCTTCCATCTTTCCGAAGAAGATGCAAGACAGATTTTTAAAACGGGGTCAAAACTAAAGCATGAAAAACCATGATGTTTAGATTTAATTCCTTAAGCGCTAAAATCAATTTTCTACCAAATCAAGGGCCAAAATAAAAAACCGCAGGGTCTAAGAACAAGACAGATCTTTTAAAATCTAGGGTCAAAGCAATGCATGCACCATAAAAACCATGATGTTTAAACCTTTAATTGCAGTTACTTTAAGAGAGAAAGAAAGATGCTACACGTGGCTAAAATCAATAGAGTCTCTCTTTAATTAGCCCTTTCATTCATTTCATTTCCTCTGGAGCTAAAATAAAGCTAAATAGAATTTGCAGTCCCCAAACAGCCACTTTAAGCTTCCCTCAAAAGTGCCTCCATAACAACTGTCCATGAGGTAAACTGTTATATAACTTAGTGGTTTAATTTTTATAACTCACTGAATCATAATCAATCTAGAAGCTTTTGGAAAATTTTTATGTAAATATCTGATGAATAATAAGCCCTGCTGTGATGAACAGCTCGCTTAACAAGTCTGTGCTTAAGTTTTGTTGTTAATTGGCAGCTATATGTGTCCTTAGTGTTGCACTCACACAGTTTATGGCAGTTTATGCTACTTGCTAACCAAGCTAACGTGCTAACTTAGCACTACTGTGGTTCACTGCCTTTTCCTGAGACTCGAGAAATGGTTGACTACATTACCTAGCCTTGTTGCCAGAATCCATCAGGTCCTGGATGTCATTGTAGGAGGTGACAGCCAGCTTGGACAGGTCCTCCACATAAGGTCCCATTAGAGGATGCTCTCGCACACGCAGGTGCCCTTTGTTTTTTGGGTTCAGCAAGTCCCGCACACGCTCACAGTAGATTTCCATGTAGCTTACCTGTTTCAAATTGACAGTTGATTGAACATTTATAACAGATGCGAGGTCTGAATTCACTGTATAAACAGAAGGGGTGCCCACACTCACCTCTACAGAATAGGACATGCTGTTGTCTGTATTATAATTGATCTTTGTAAAAAGGTCTTCACATAGCTGGAAGAGGAAAACATAATAATACGCAAAAAGATAAATTATTTAATTTATTATGTGCCCTGTTAAATTAATCATAGTGTGTCAGTACCAGGGGAATAATTCCTTGCTGATCCTTCACATCCTGTTTCCCCATCATGGTGTAGGACTTGCCAGCACCCGTCTGACCATATGCAAAGATGCAGACGTTGTAGCCTTCAAAGGCATGAAGCAACATTTCCTCTCCGATGTCTTTGTACACTTGCTTCTGAGATGCATAATTGACATCTTCGGGCTGTGGACAGAGATCAATAATTGGTCATTTAAGACTAAAAATGTCTTGTAAGGCTTGAACAAATAAAACCAAAACTGATGAAAATATGTGGATGCGTTGTGCTTGGGCTCCGGGGGTGCACGGATGACTTACCGAAGTGTGAGACCAGTAGGAGTAATCAAAGTTGAAGCTCTTGTTGTCTTTGGCCTGCTTGGGGTTGATGATGGCTGAAAGACAGGACAAGGAACATGGGTCAGAGGGAGGGTGAGAACCACCCATGTGAAACTGGATCTGACCTGGGTTGGTGTCATGTTGTGCTAGTAGAGCTGGAAAGGTTTCAGTCACCTCTCCTTTCTGCATCAACAGCTACCTTTGGGATTAAATTATTGGGCTAGGCCTACATAAATTCATCACAGATAGGCATCACATTGGAACACTTCAACCAGACGAGGACCAAACAGAAGGCATTGGAGACCATGTCAAATTGTAAAATCCAATATTTGTTAAATCAAAGGCTGAGGTCGCACCCCGTCAGCCAGTCAATGAGGTAAACCAGCTGAGAAACAGGCAAAAGGCCAGTTATTTTGTTACCTGTTAGGACTTTTCTAGGACACCTCGCGCTCAGCTCATCTTTCAACAGCATACAGCTTGAAACAACCAGCCGCTCTTAGCTGTAATATGTCAGGCTTCGCTGACCTTTGGTAGCCCTCCAATAAATTCCACCTTTGTCAGTGTTATAACTTTCAATCTTCCCAGAAGGCCAGTGAAGTGTCTATATGCTTTTATGTCTTCCTGTGTCTGCCAGCTGTTCTGTAAATCACAAATCCTCCATGAGCTATTTAAGCATCCATCTCAGTACTCAAACAGGAAATGCCTTCTCCCCATTACACATTAAACAGTGTATTCACACAGCATATGCATATTGATAGTGTATAACTTCATCCCAGTTTAAAGGGACAGTTCGCCCTAAATCATTTTTTCCCTCCAGAGTGAATTGCTTTTTTTTCATCCAGACTGTTTTGGTGAAAGTTGCCCAGTTTTAGAGATATCGACTGCAGAGATGCCTGGTTTCTGTTAAATATAACGGAATAAACAAACAAAAAATACATCTGAAATACTCAATGTTTCATGATGTAGTTACTCAAAAAAAGTGCCAAAACCTTATTGTGAAAGGTTTTGTGCAGGAAGTAGGAAACATGCATCTTCTCATGAAGACAGGCCGGGTTTAAATATTAATGGCGTCTCCTCTCAGCTGATGTTGGTCAGTGAAGATGGCGGAAAGGATAGTTCCTACATGACACTGCTCACATCAAAGGCTGTGATTTTTTAACAAGTATTTCAATATTTTTAAGAAGGGATGTTGAGTTATTTAAATGCTTTTTTTTTCAAGTTTTGAGCACCAAAATACACCAGATTTTCAGATGTTCATTACATTTGAGAGAAGGCAGACGTCTCTGCAGCCATCCCTGAAACAGCACTACAGCCTAGAGGAAAATATGCAAATTTGATTTTGAAATAAGCACTAACAGTCTGATCCCCAGAATGACGACAACTCAAGAAAATCCAGTTAAACAGTGATTTATAATTAAATCATATCGTACTGATGGCTGATCCAACGTCATGTTAAGGATGTCTGCCCCGTGGCCTGATCGACATGATGATGATACACTGGTTTCAAAAATAAAGCATAGAGTATTTAAAGAATTTTCACTGGAAAAGGTTTTGCACTTCGAACCAAATGACTAATTGCAGCTTTTATAGATTTAACTTCTGGAAAAACACATTTTTGGGGAAAACAATATTTCGAGTAACACGGAAAACCTTTGATAATATTATTCTGCTTGTTTTTCATTTTTAGACATTACACTATGAACACAACGTAAAATATTAGATACACAAAATTATCTTTTTTTCTGCAAAAACATCTAATAAAGAGTATTTCTTGAGATTTTTTTTTTTTTTTTTTGCTGTGCATCAAACAGTTTCACCCTGATTTGTCCAAACTCAGCAGACACAATGAAATCGAGGTTTGTCTGCTTTTTGTTTCTTGCATGAATACCACTCCACATGTTGGTGTGCCCACATATCTCATTTGGTCTTGGTGCCAACATGATGCTTCCTCCCTGCTCCCTGGGCTCCAGACCATTTTCTCTACTAATGCAGATGCGGTCGATAAAAGAGGAAAAGGCCCAGAGCTAAGTACGAGCTCAAGTAAGTGTACACAGTATTATTTCCTCTCTACACTGCTACTGTTTCCAGCTATGAAATATAGGCCAGTGTGGCTGACTTGGGTTTCAGATTTCAGATCTAATCCTCGCCATGACTAAGAGATGAGACTTCACTTACTGGCCGTGACTCATCCTGGTACTCTGGAAGAAGGCCAGATATGAACATAGATGTACTACAGTCCTCATATTTGTCATACTTATCCAAGCAGTGTAGTCTGTATTTGCTGCTAACAGAAACAATTTCAAGAACCATAAGGACATTCGAAGAGAGGATCTTCAATCAACGTCAATACACTTAAAATATGCAGTTTTAAAGAAATGTGTTCTTCTTTTGCCCATTTTTCACCTTTCCACCAAGTTTTAGGATTTTTGGCCTGCGTAGGTTTTGGTTAAAGTTAAACCTGACTGAAAGTTCAAAAATAATCCTCATTCATCTTATCATCATCGTATCTTGTTGCTAACCATCACAAATCTAGACTGCTCACTAATTATTATTAATGGTTAGCACTGTTGCCTGTGCTGCTTCTGTCACACAAACATGTTCTACCCGTCTGTGTGGATATTCTTCAGAATCTCCGGCTTCTCCCACCATCGGAAAACATGCTCTGCTAATGCTGCCTATCTGAAACAGGATGCTCTCCCAAAGGAGATTACTAAACTCTCTACTTTCACTTCTTATTTAAATAAGGGTTAAAAAAAGGGTTACAAATTTAAAAAAATAACAGCTGCCGAAACAAAAGACAGTTCCTATGTAGCAATGAAGGAGTTTGTGCTGCTTCACTGCAGCTTATTCTGTGTTGCATCTTTTATTATGCAGTAATTTCCTTTTCTACCATATTTCATTAAGCAGTATTAGTAGTCACATTACTTATTGCTTTTAACTGGGTATATAGTAAATATCACCTATAACACGATCAGGAAACTGTCCATTCTGACAGAAAACGCTGATCTGGTTTTACAAATTCTGGATTCACTCACTCGGTAAATAACTGAAAGGAGACATGGACTACTTTATCAAACCTCTAAAATTAAAAAAACTCAAAAAAACAAGATTTCATCATTGCCCAGAAGCCTTCGCAGTATGACATCCTCTCTAAACTTACTCATCTTCGACAGCGCTGTGATTCATACAAGATGAGCCCTCTGCATCCCTACTTAAGCACAGAATACAAGAGTGTCTTGCATTCAGATAAGGTAATTACTTTGGAGTGGTGGTGACTGGCAGCACGAATTACCATCAGAGCAGAAGTACCGGGTACCGCCTTTGCAGACTGCACGGGTACAGACTTCTTTTATACTATCCTAACCAAGCTTGTTAAATGCATGTAAGGTTTTTATTTGCAATTAAACATTTTTCTGAAAGTAGCCACAAACAAAAAGAGAATTTCTGACAGAGTAATTGTTGAAACTAATTTAGTAACCGACCATATATGAGGGCTGCAATGAGAGACAGGAGCAGGACTGAGTGTTTAAGATCAATAGCTGAGGTATCTCTTCCAGTGATCATCGCTTATCTCTCCACCATAGGACAGTTTCTGCATCATTTCAAGCACACAGAGGAGACCTCCTTCAAACTTGACCATATCCACTTTTGCCATCTATCTTCCCTTTTTATGATGGAAGCACTTTTTAATTTTTAGCTGTAGATTTAATTGATGACCCGTCAATAAGTGCAGACAATTAGATGAGAATAGTGAGCAGTTCATTTTCTTCCGTCCTCGTCACCACGTCTGGAGTGTTTTGAAGTAAAAGCCATTCATTTTTACTATACACATAAGATATCTTGGTAATCAAATATTAAAAATGTATGAAGACGGAGAAACTGCTGATCATATATATTTTTTTCAATGTTCTAAATACCCAAATACCTCAATAAAAGCTGTTTTTAATTCAGTTTTTTGCATGGAGATAATTAACTGAACTGTAAAAATATGTGATAACAAAATATTTTAAGTTAATGCAATTTGACTTATTAAAACAACAGTGTATATTTACAATGTTGAATCTATATTTCTTTACAAACGTTTATTCTATGAATTTTTAAGTTAAGGACTTATTGGGGAAAAAAATTAATTACTGTTTACTGTTTTGTTTAATCTTTTTGCAAATGTTTACCACCTCAAAATGTACTCACAACAATGTATTCTTATAGCTGTGTATTATGAAAGAATACCACTACACTGTATTCCAATTTTGAGCATTCCATATGTTTTCTATTTTTCTAATATTTCCCTAATAACATCAAATAATCTTTTTACGTAACTGTGACTGAAAATAGTACTGCTCATGCTGATCAGGTGGCCCAGTTTTAAAGTTTCCCACTTTATCAAATGCCTCCACTCATCACTGTATCTGTCATTCCTCGTCGTTTTTCCTAATTATAGCAGCGATTATCTGCTCGAGGTTAATTTCAGTTGCCCTTCTGTCATGTTTTCAGTATCCTTTTACTGCACATTCCATGTTTGTCTTTGTCATAGCTGCTAGGTCTTCATAATTGTGACTGAGTGATGCTGCTCAGGACTGTCACGGCTGACCTGCCCCAGTCAATAGAAGAGGAAATGTGGTTGCGTCAGCAGGTCTGAAAGAGGGGATATGAACTCACTGACAGGGACTGGAGGAAAGCCACGTAGATGCTATATTCAGCCGCAGCAGCTGTTTGCTGATTTTTATCTGAGTTTATGAAGTCTGACTGTCAAACGAGTCTTTGCATGACGCACTTTTATATAAAAGAGCAGTAATCATTATGGTAAAGAGGGTTTTTACTACACAGATGAAGGAAAGGCATGAATCCACATTTTCTCTCAAAAAGACGTTAGTTATACTGTTACCGGAAAAAGTCACAATGCTGGATAATAAATAGAATAGGGAATACTGGGAATTTCACCCTTGTTTTTAAGTTCAAGTTTGTCGTTATCGTCTTTGAAACAAGGGAGGGGTGAGTGTCTGAGTGTCAATCCTAAACACTTTAAAGAATACCCTGCTTTGGTGTCTATTTTACTCTAATGGAGATGATGATTTAGATCAGCATTATGATGTACTAAAGACCAATTTAAAATAGCAATTGAGACCATAAAGTCACCATAACAGTGGTTACCAAGGTCATAAATCAAATGAGAATCATGGCTGTTTTCCCACAGGCTTTTAAACTACTCTATTCACTTCCTGCTGCCTATGAAAGAGCATCAAGGTTTAGGCTACAGCCATCTTCAATATGCAATTCATAACCTTAGCTCAGTGCACTGTTAAGCCCATGCTACTTGAATGAGAAACAGGGCAGTTTTTTTGGAATATAGTCCAAATGGGATATAATGCATGAACACATGTGAAAGAAACCGCCAAATGCATGTTAAAGTAATGCATCTACATTCATATACCTGATTAGATCTCTTGCTTTTACATATATTACTACCTGTTATGTTGCGATGGTGAAAATTTTGATGTCTTCCTAACTTTTCTGCAGCAAAATTAACAGAAATCTACAGAGTATTTGCAGCAAGTAGTCGTCTAAAGAGAGGCCCCTTATTCCTTCAGGTCTTTCCCCTGCATCTTAATTAAGGTCGGCGTGGGAGGGAAGCTCTATCAGACAACAAGATTACTGCCATTCTCCTGCTTTGTGGGAACTGGGCTATTGACCCACACATGAATGTCAGGGAGCACAAAGAAGCGAGAGACACACACACACAAAATCCAGAACTCCTTCGTCTTTTCCCTTTCTTCAACCCAGACTACAGAGAGACAAGGGGGCATTTATACCCCGATTCTCTATCCCCTCCAGACACTGCAACCAATGGGCTTTTTCATGACATCAGCCTGCTCACATCCTCCAGCCCACATCCAGAGCTATTGACTCAGTTTGGAAGAGAACAATCTGCTCCACTGAAAGACCGGCAGTCTCACTGAAAGCAGCTTTGTGCATCTGAAAAACGTGAAGCTTCTTAAAAGTGTTGACAGGATGTTTAAAGTCTGGGTTTTAGGAAAAATAACTGAAAGAGAAATATGATAAATTCACACCTATAGCTGACATAAAGTGGTGACTTCCTTTTAATATGTAAGAATAAATGGAATAATGTGTATCTTTTTCCAGATTAAGGCATCAACATAATATGAAATTCAGAAAGCATACTGCATATATTTATTGCAAGCCCCACTGTGGTTTTAATAAACTTTATAGGGCAGGTGTGATGCATGTAAACTGTGGCTGAAAATCCTCCATTGTTTCTTTCTGGTGGAGAACAACAGAAGCAAGCCTCTGCTGCAAAAACTCATATTGCATTCACCTAATTTATTAGCACTTGTTTTGGTTTTTGAGCAGTGCATTATTTCAAGCTGCAGCTCCTGTGGGCTGGGCATCAGATCTAGCTCATAGCAGCAGCCACTTTGTTAGAAGGTCGTCTTAAATTTCTGATCAGAATTAGAAAAATCAAACACAAATGCTTCCATATTTGCCCACATGCAGGTCTGACTATACCTTTTTCAGTAATCTGTGTTATACTAGATTAAAGTAGACCGCTGTATTAGAACCAAGACCAAAGCTATCACCACGATTGTTTTTTCTGAACCAGAGGTGCCATTGAAATCTGAAGGTGACAGAGAATTTGTGGGCAGGGCCCAAAACCTATGGAATAAACCTGATTTTTAAAATTATTTTATTTCTCTGTTTAAATGATTTCTAGCTTAAGTGTGAGACCCTAGTATTCCTTCTAGTTTTATCATCTTTGCAAAGCAATTTACTGTAAAGCACTGTTTTGCACTGAACAGTGCAACACAATGATGGCAGTGTTTCCATGAAATCATGAACTGTTTTAAATGTACGTGTGTGGATAATGTCTTTGATAAAAACATAAAAAAGGGATTTGTGTGATTAAAAATCAAATTCACAGATGACTTAAAACGGTACACCTTCAAGGACTTTTCATCACTCCACATGCTGCCAGTTTATTCCCAATGGACTCCGGTACCTCTGGTCTATGTTTACACTGCTGAAGTAGGCAAACACTTATTGTTCACTGCCATAGAAACAGAGGAGGAAGCCAAACGAATCAACATCACTCCTACTGTACAGTAAAAAATGTTCAAACCATCACGCTTGCGAGTCTTTAAACACCATCCCACATAAAAATATGACGGCCCAAAAAGGCCACCCAGCTCATTGTGTAGTCACCCGTGACATGAGCAGGGAGGAGGGAGATGCCTAAATTAGGCCAAATGGTAAATATTTTAGGAAGACTCATCAATTATTGACAAACGGCTTTACCTTGCTAAGCAGACTACATATCGAGTGTCTTTCCAGTCTCTTCGCTCAGTCCTCTGTTAAATCTATGAATGTGTGGTGCTCTTAAGTACATTTTTTTTTTAAAGTGAAGGAAACTAACAGAGCAGGTTTGGTAGGAAAAATAATGCGGCTGGTTTTGGATTATAACAAAATTGTTCACTGCATACACTCGAACAGAAAGATTAATTATAAAATGGTGAAGAAGGAACAATTTTTAATCTGTATTCATAAATAGCAGGACTTGTCCAAAATAAATGAGGAGATTATGTCGCCTAACACGTGATGTTCAACTGATTTGCAAAGCTGGTGATGTGATAAATCCTTCACTGCTTGCTCTGTTTAGCTGCTGAAAAGGTCCACCCTGTAGTAATTACATATTGTCTCAAACAAGTTCAGTTAGATTACATTTTTTCTGAGGCATGAAAAAAGTTTGCTCCCACAGAAACTGAGTCTGAGTCTCTATAAAATGTTGCTAATTTGATGTGTCTTGAAATACGCCTTATATGTACAGAGGAAATTAATGTTTCAGTAATCCAACCACACAAAAAGGTTAAAGGTCGAGGTGAGCTACAGCACAGCTGGAAAACCTTGTGCTTAATGCCTCGTAGAAGAAGAAGCATCCCTCAGGTTAAGCAAACATCGGTCAGACTTAATTACAGTTTTACTTCACTGTATAAGTCAGCCTTGAAGATAATAAAAAACATGCACTTTTTTCAGTAAAACCACAGCCATGTCTTCAGTTCTATGAAAAAATTCTAGTTAGAGTACTTACTAGTGGTGTTTCCAGACATCTGAATGATCAATTTGCTATCTTTCTCAATCTCCCTAGAATTGAAGGGGCGGACCCGCACCGCCACCTTCACAGAGGCCCCTGCCATGGTGCTGTCTTCTTAGCACCTTGGGGTGCTTTCTGTAATGCCGGTCTGCAGGTCTGTTGAAAGGAAGAGAATATGAATTACAACTGAGTTGCTGCCAATACTAAACTAAAAACTAATGTGCAAACCACTCCCCAAGAAACCCAGAAACTGCAACTTAATCAAAGAACTGAGTGAATCCAAACAGGCTTAAGCAGTATTTTAACAGCTAATTCAAAGTAATGGATAAGCAGTAGAAACAGGAAGGCAAAAGGAATGCATACATGATCATAATATATAAGTTATAGTCATAAAGTCACTAAAGAGTAGAGAAGGAAGACTGAAACATAGAGTATAGTTAGTAGTATATTTTCTGCCACATTTCAAATTCAAATCCCCTCACGATGACATCATCAGGATCTAAGGGTAAAAAAGCTGACCGTTTACAGCTGTGGGCTCAAAGGGATTACTTGTACATACACTGATCAATTATCTGGAACTTTGTTCATGTTTAATACCACCATACTCCACTGTAGGAGTATACATAAGTCAGGAAATTAGAAATAGCAAAATAGGTTCATGTTAACTTAAAATGCAGTGATGAACTATTAAATGGACAAAAAGCTTAACCACAGACAATAAGTTAGGCCAGCTTACACGACTGGTAAATGGGGAGCTGAAAGCTTAAAATTAGATAAAAAATGTCTAAAGGGTTAAAACAACTAAAAGTAATTTTAACTACTTTTCAGGGGAGGGAGTGGGATCACTCAATCATCAAAGTTTATCCAGTATCCTAATAAGCCAGCATTCTTCTGATTGGCTCCCCAAAAAGAGCATGTGAAAAGCAAATGGGTGGGGCCTCGATATGACAGATCAATCTAAAAAAAAAAATCAAGCTTTCTGCTCACATGAATTTCTTGAATGCCTGATGACCTCTTTATTTCAATTGTTGGCCATGTTTAATATCAACTATTATAATTAGCTATTCTGTACAGTTTAGTAAAAGTACAGTTCTAATTTTAACATCGTGAAGAAGGGATACTTGAGTCCATTTCCCAGGCCTACAGAGGCATGTTATATGAAAAAGGTCGGGAACGACTGTCCTTATTACTAGATTTACTGGTTTTATCAACATCCATCAGTTCGTAAGTGATCGTCATGCCATAGCAGACTTTTCTAGCATGTGCTCTGTTGCATAATATTACAAATGTTGTCTTATTTTTGCATTATTTTGTTAAAAATTGTAAAGGTGGAATATTGCATCTTGCGGTTGATGAGACTGGGACAATAGCGTAGGGCAGGGCTGAGTGGCTGTAACATGAAAAGACCATGCATGGTCAGCTACAGCCAGGGGAGTAATGGATAATAAAGCAAGCTGTAACAAAAGAAGTGCAGCAGCAGCTAAATGTCAGGCTGTTTCTCTGGATGACAATGGCACTGAAACCAGCCACAAATCCAGGGTCTGGCTCCATTCAGCAGCTCCATTTCACCAACGACTCGTCACGCAGTCGCTCAAAAGGCAAAAAATTTACATTCAATAGATTTTAGTGTGTGGTGGGTGGATCAAGTACAAGCATGACTCATCATCAAAATTTTTAATGTGGTTATCAATAAGCTTGATAGCAAGCGCTATGATACAATTAGCTTTCAGTGATGCTGCATCAGGTACAGCTATGAAAATTAATAAGAGGGTCTGTCATTTCTTTTACTCAATTGATGCCTAAGATTTGGGATCAAGTCAGATTTGGTACCAATACTCAGAGCGTGTTCGTGACTCAGATTGTCTTTCATCGCTGAATGTAAATCTGCTGTGTCACCCTGATTCCTGGTACATCCTCTGCAGCTGGCACCTGAACAGATTCACTTGCGAGATGCATGCAGGGAACATATGTACAACAGCAAAACAGGTGTGAACTGACTGCAGGCTAAAAATCAGGATTAATAAATGAAAAGGAGCAAATGGTGTACAAGGTGTGCCGTAAATCGACTCTGGTTTTGTTATCTGAAATGGAAATATTAATCATGTCACAGTGCAACTTGTGCATCTTGTGAAAATATATTTTCACTTCTTTTTTCCCCCTTCCCACATAACATCCATGGTCATAATCTGCTCACACACCAATCAGCTGATGATGGAGCTCAGCTGGGCGGCCACCATTTTCCCAGTGACAAAGACTAAAATAATTCACATAATGTTTTTGACAAGACTTTAGGCAAATTTTCCTTATTGATTAGGTAACTGTGAATTTATTAAATGCTTTTTAAAAAACAACTTTGTTTTTCAGGATGGAAGCAGCTCCATAAAACGCAAGTCATGGACACTGTCGTTATTAAGCTAAAACTGACCATTTTGACTTGATAAAAACATCATTTATTGCGTCATTTCAGCAGCTTTTGACGTTATGACACAACACTTTAGCGCACACGTCTACCTCACCTTTCCCCCAATGACAGTGCATTTATTGCTGCCGTCCTGCTCACACAAATAAAAGCCTCTTTATTAAAAATAGACGCAGTTAAATAACATGACAGCACATAGCTGGTGTCAGACAGCAGCTTTAATGTCTCTGTATCGCTCTAGGCTGCCTTTTTCCCGACAATGACAGCCTCTTCAATGGCCGCACCCTAAGCCCATCTCTCCCCAGGAGATTTAACACTAGGTAAATAAAGACTGCTTCATTAAAACTGCATTAGCACTGTGACAATGGTAACACTGAAAAAAAGCCGCCCTACCTCGGCAATGCCAATAACGTGAATTGGCTCTATTTGTCGTGCTCGTCTGTTTTATTATCCAGCTCCGCGGACACCTCCACCACCTCCGCTGCTCTCCTCCAGGTCTGGCACTGCCCCTGCTAACAGCTTCCCTTCTCCATGAAGGGCTGAGGAGGTCACCGCCTGCTGGTGCCTTGTACCTGCACCTCCTCTTCCTCCACCCGTGACTGCCAGTGGGGACTCAAGGAAAACGGAAAGGCAGCTTGAAATGTTCGGCCGAAGCGATCAAAACGGCTCTGTTGTCTCCCTGTCTTTGGCAAGGATGCTCGAGCTCCACTGAGCCAGTGACATCATCACCGAGGGAGGTAACAGCATCAATGCAGTAGTGGGAAGAGAGAGAGAGAGGGAGAGGCGGAGGCAGGGAGTGGGATTAGTATCCCGCTTATGACCTCTTATGAAAGCTGTAATAGAGAAAACCCTTTTATTAAAGGTAAAACTCGCGGATAGCGGGGGAATTTGTGTTTTTCTCGAAGGGTAAAATCAGCCTGGATTACTTGGAGGATTGTTTTGGAAGCAGTGCATGTGAGGACACACAAACGCTGTTGTACTTGTAAGGTTTAGTAGGTCAGATCAGGGACATCAAGCCGAGAGGAGACAAGTGGCACAAAGCAGGTCGCCGCGCATGGAAACTGAGTGTTCACCGAAACATCCAATACAGCTTCTTAGAGTAGAGCCAGGCCTCGGGAACGGCATCACAGCAGAAAGCAACAATATAAGACCCACATTTTTTATTTTTCTTGAGATGTGTTTATTTATGACATTTTTGTTTCCGCATTGCAGTTTTAAAGTGTGTCGCTGTATTTTACTGGAGCAAATAATAAACGTTGATTGGTAAACAAACAATACGTGCAGTTTGTTTTTTGACCTGTTATGAAAAAGGAAGCAGCTAAATGCACATGCACCTATGTATGTATTCTTTTAAGACATGCAGCCCACACTTTAGTTTCCACTTATATGTAGCTTCTTGAAAAAATTTAAAATATGTGAAAACCATCATTTCCGGATGATTTGTCATACCTTAATTCCATCCATGTTCTGTGGATTAGAACACCTGAAACAGGAAAAGCACAGATTAAGACACTTTTTGACAACCATGACTCAGTTCCATGAAGTGAACTTAATGAGTCTCAGCTTTATAATTATATTAATTGCATTTTCCCAAAATATAGATTTTAAATCATCGCAGTAAGAAGCACTGATGTCATATTATGTTTTTCCATTGATCAATAACATTTCTGTTAAATTTTCCTTCAGAGAGAGGACAGTTTTTACAGGCAGAAAAAACACTGTCTGCTTCAGAGAGATACTCAGACTGTTTTTTTTTTTTCATGTACCACTTTTGCTAAGTGACAAGAAATAGATAAACACACAATTTCCATCAGATGGAATGAATGAAAACTCAAAAACACATCTTTCTAGCTCTGTTCTTTCAAATTTACTGACTACTTTAAGGCGTGACAGTATGCCTATTTGACAAATAAATACTATAATGTACTCCATTTAATATGCACAGCAGCATTTTTTCTACAAGTGCCTTATTTATTACATTTGAAAGCGTTTACGCCACACACCACACAGCTGGATCCTCTTAGTTAAGAGTTGTCAGGAAAGGGGGTCTGACAGCTGAAGCCTGTACCTCCCATTCTACTTTTAAATATCCACAAATAAGCTTTCAGTCTGAGCGTGAAGTACTCTATTGGGATAATAACATAATATAAGCTTTAAGATAAGATGTGGCCTTATTATTCAAGATTTTGCATGTGAGAAGAAGAATTTTAAATGCAGTTATAGTGACTGGATGTTTCCAATTTAGCACTGTTGACAGAGAGCAGTCATTTTTGCTTAATGTGTACATCGAAGGACATATTGTGGTCAAAAATGACTCCAAGATTCCCCTCAGTGCTGCTGGAGGTATCTGCCCAGAAACCATGTTTCTAAGAACTTTAGGACTGAGTACAATAACCTCAATTTTCGTCTGAATTGGTACTAAAAGTAGTAAATAAGAGGCCCCTGTGACAGACTGGTGACCTGTCCAGGGTGTACCAGTTTCTCGCCCTATGGCAGCTGGAATAGGCTTCTATGACTTTAAGCAAAACCTTTAGTTTCACTGGTTGATTTGCATCACCAGGCTTCATGGATATAATAAAGCTGGATATTGCATACACAGCAAATGAATGTGTATGCTGTATTTTCTAATAACATTATCACGGGAAGCATGGATAATGTAAGAAGCATGCAGCACTGAACCCTTTGGATCTCCATGATTACATGAATAAATTGGAATCTATCATAAAGACAGGATTAAAACCAGTGCAGCATGTTTCCTGTAAAACCAACAGTGTGTTTCAGTTTCTGTAGAAAAATATGTTCAGTAGCACTGAATGCTGTACTGAGGGCTGGCAATACAATAACAATCACAAGTCCACTGTCAGAGTCCATAAGAATGCCTTTACCAACCTTTACTAGCGCTCTTTCTGTGTCTTATGATGAATTTGAATCTTCTTCATATAATTCATTTTCATGGACCACTAATAATAAAGAATAATTAAGTAATTTCACTGAGAAAGTAAATCATATCTACTAAAGCAGAACTATTTAATCAGAGACAGAGAAAAAAGAGCAGATAAAGTGCCTGGAGAGAGATGTTTTGTGGATATACTTTAGCATCGTAGCATCATGATAACAGAGATGAGAGAAGAAGAAGCTTCTTTCAGCTGCTCCTTTATTCACATGGCGTCGCCACAGCAGGTAACTTTGCATGTTTGATTCGACACAGCCCTGAAAGAGACTCGTGCCTCCTCCTGGGATCAAACCGGGGAGCTTTTATTTGTTAGGGGAATGTGTAGACTCCCTACATGACTGGCAAAAAGATGACAGGATGCTGTAAAATAATGTCACTGTGAGTGATCAGTCCCGCACTACTGAAGATTCAGTGCCTGTAAAGCTCGATGCTAACAGATCAATACATTTTATTTTCACTGACATCCAGTGTGTATATATATATTTTTAATCTTATGTGTGTATTTTAAAAAATGAATTTTATAATTTGGCATCTCAGCAGCAGCTTTCTGAACAAATGATTTTTTTCCCTGAAAATAATTAGCAGCAATTTGCAAAAAGGTTTAGGCAATAAAGGGCAGTCAACAGGAACTCTTTGTCTGGTGGAAGGATACTTTAACTGCTCAGGTTTCAGCCTCAGTGAAACACAATGCAATTTTGTGACCTTGCTCTTTGCACAGTCCTACCATTCCTACTGCTCTCTCTCACACACATTTAGACGATGTATAAAATCCCTCTTGGGCTCTCTCTGTCTCATCCACTTCTCTCTCATGCAAATGTTTTATTTAATTCATCAGCATTAAGATTTCAAGGTCTAATCTCCTCGCAGAACGAACATGCTTCAAACGGCACACAGAAAATGTAAGTGGTGTGAATCACAGAGGTGAATAAAACGGGATGATGTCACTCCCATGAATCACCACATGCTAAACTTGGCAGACACTCCCTGATGAATGTACTTTTTTTTTTTAAGTGGAATGTTTTTATGATTACTTCGGCACATTAGTGTCCACTAGAGGAAAACACAGAAGGAGTCGTGTATTGTTTCTGCCCAGCCTTCCAGCTCTGTTCTGCCATGTCTAAATTCAGTGGCACAGGAGCCTGAATAATTTATTGGTAGAGTGAGCTGTTGCCTCAAACCTTGTGTGACAGACATGCTTTCTTATAGAGATGCTCTTGGTGTGTACCTATCAGACCGTGTGGAGAAAAACTCCCACCCTCATCACACTTGGAAACAATAATATCATGGCTTGAATATTAAATTTAGAGATGAACTTGAGATCATGTAAAAGGAGGTCATGGTCATGATTGAAGGAAGCAAGTGTGTGTACTTTATGTACATTTACACACAGTATCTGAACACTTCTTCAGTGTGTATTTGAACAACAATCTACTGCTAATAAAGGCAGCTACAGGTGCCTTTTACTACAACGGTACACTGAGATTTGACAGGTATTTATATACCACCAGTTCACAACCACAACCATCCTTACAGTAAACCACACTTTACTGTAAGGATAGTCCCAGGATAGGTCACAGGATAGTCCCCTATGAGCAGCACCTGGCAACACTGGGAAGGAAAAATGCCCTTTTAACAGGACGAGACCTGCAGCAGAACCAGGCTCAAGGAGAGGCAGTGACTGGTTTGGAGGGTGAGAGGAAACCAAAGAGAGAAAAACAAAAGGAGAAATTAGAGACGATGAACAACAAACAGGACATTATACAAACTCTGGGCAGTGAGAAAAGGCAGTGGCATATAAAAAGGAAGAAATGAACAGTGCATAATGGGCCTGAGCCTATAGCAGCATAACTAAAGCATGGTTCAGGGTCACCTGATCCAGGTTTAACTATAAGTTTATTAGAGTTTGAATTCTAATCTTAAAAGTTGAGAGAGTGTCTGTGTCCTGAATCTAAACTGGGAGCCTGTTGCCTAGTAGAAGGGCCTGATAGCTAAATGCTGTATCTCTCATGGTACAGCAGCACACCCCCTCCCCTTTCGACAGGTTATGTGTGAGACTTCAGCACAGCAGCAGCAAGAACCGAGGGCCCTCGCGCTCACTTTTCGCATATATATTTGTGTGAAAGAATTTCTGTTAGAGTGAATTGTTGAATGTTTGTCATTTTTTTATGCTTACCATCCATTTCTACATTGTTTAACTGTGGGATGAAAGGAATTCCACAGACCCCTCCCCAGATTCTCGGGGTTCTGGATGAGGGGCTGTAATGTTTATTGCAGATACATCCTATCTGGAAGATCTACTTCCTTTGATGTAAGCTTCCTGTGTTTACGACCCTTTGGTCAGCAGGAGGTCTCTCACACACACACACACACACACATTCCTACTTACATATAGAAATTCACACATATACATACAAAGCCTTGTCTTAGAACTATGTGGGCGTTACTTCTTGTGTGAACTGTCTCTCAATAAAAGGCAGCAGGAGGAGGTTATCGTTGGGGTCATTTTCGTGTGAGACACAGACGATACCTCCCTTGCAAGTGAAAACGATCGACCGCTGTTGCCTTGTTTTTCTTTCACGGGAATAAGTCTCTAGAATTAGCGGGGTCTGAGTTTAGACCCAACAATTTCGAAAACACATCGGTGCAAATTCTATATCATAATGTCTTCAGTTTTTGTGTTTGTTGTAGGGCTGTCAATGTTAACGCGTTAACGCCGTCATCACGAGCGATTACATTTTTTAATCAATCAACCCATCTGGAGCGCAGAGAAAGAGTGAAAATTGAGTGAGTAAGAAGCGTTTGTTCGGACACGCAAGAACAGGTTGACACCTTAGGAGTGAGCTCACGCCATTCATTTTCATGGGCCAAAATATTGCAGAAAAAGCTTAATATAAAAAAAAAAAGTCACGAAGACCAAAAGATATAGCTGGCAAGAGCAGAAATGGCAGAATATTTAAAAATTTGAATGGTGAAAATAGCACAAAAACATCGGACTTTTGCCTGTGTGTCTTCGGCCAGCCACTTGGTGTAAGGCAAGTGGCCTCAAAGGAGAGCGCTGCCCTCACGGACTAAGAGCCACGGCCACTCATTGGGGGGCGAGGAGACGTGAAGTCGCGTCTCCCCTGTTTGTGCTTTGGCTTTGTCCTCCGGCCGGTCTAGATCGCTCTTATTCCGTTTTATCACAATCACTTTTAGCGTCATGTGTTTGGGTTTCAGCACTTCAAAAGTTTTGGTAGTGAAATATTCCGTTTATTTGCTGTCTTTGCTTTTCTGCTTCCTGACTGGACTGAAGCTACCACGTGTCCACGAATAACATTTCAGTTAAAAATAAATGGATAACATTTATTTTTCACTTTGCTTTTTGTTATTATTTGATCATCATTTGATTTATTAATATATATTGTTACGGCCTGTGGAGCAATTTTCCTGCATTATGTACGTATACTGTCACAAAGAACATAACTCAGAATAAACTGTATCATCACAGTTTTGAGATGATACATACCAGACATATAATCTACAATTACGCAGACATCCAACTTTTAAAACAAAGACTAAAACGAAAACTATAATTCAGATACATCCTGATGACATAGAAAATGAGGCTCATGCATAATTTAAATAAGGAAGATCTTTAATAAGTCATTTGTCTGCTTCCTGGTGGCTGCTAGTTTATATCTATTCAATTTTCCAGCACAATCAAACTCAGTATTGACATCATTACTTTATTTCAGTCATGCTCTTGCCTGCCTTCTCCGAGCAAGTCAGCCACCACTCTGCATGCTTTAAATCTGTTGCTCTTCTGCTTCTGCCATTCTGTGTTTCAGATCCTCAACCGTGCAGCCCGCCTCCTCTCCTTTCTCCTCCTCACCGTGGTCACTCAGAACCCTGTCCCAGTCTCCATCTTCATCTTCATCACTATCAGCCTGTTGACTCTGGGGTGGGGGTTGTGCAAACTCCAGTCACTGCTGAGATTCCTTCTGCTATGATGGGTTGTGTTCAAAGAAGAACTGGTGTTGAGAAGCTTAGCCAAGTGCTTCACATAACGGGATATGTGCACCTTGGATGTGGGGTGCAGAAAGCTGTTGGGATCTGTAGCAGAACGATGGACCATGTTTGCATAATTTTGATCCGCAAGCTTCAGAATGTCCTTCTTCCCATGGTGCTTTTGCAGCAAGTCATCTATTGCCTGTTGCCTCGTGGTCCAGCACAAAAACCCGTCCACCTGTCTTTATAGGTCCAGTGCGAGCACTCCTTGGTGAGGACCGCATCGGCAGAGGTAGAGCTTCAAAGATTTCTGGGAAACAACAGTAATAGTTCACTGGTTACTCATATATCATGCAATGAAACTAATAATAATAATGAATACATTAATAATAGTAGTATTTATAGAGAATTGTTTGACAATACCATTATGTTAACTTACCCATGACTGTTGTAAGTTGCTGGGTGTCTTCTGATGGTATCTCCTACTTTAAAAGTGCACCAATAGAGAAAGGGTGGGTGACAGGTGGTGCAGGGGATGCCACGCCTAGCGGTGCCAAACTGGAGGAGGGTCCTGCTGCTGGAACCTGAAGTTGTGCAGACACAGGTTTTGGAACAGAGGACGGGGGCTGAAGGGCAGCCGGTTCATCTTTCTTCAGGGTTTTGTGTTTGTCCCAGTTCAGAGGGACTGGACGGCAGCCTGGCTCAATGTATTCAAGTCCAAATCGCTCTCCAGTGTCTCTGTCAGAGAGGTGAAGTGCCGGGTACTTCTCCTGACAGGTCACTCTGAAGGGTCTGAAGAGTCCCACCATACCTAATCATTACACCCTCTGAGAGTTCAGGGTCACTGAGGCAGCCACGCAGAATGTGCACTCTCTGTATGCGCCACGCCTTCAGCATGGATGGCTTGAAGAGTGGGACGTTGTTGGGGTCTGTGGCCAGGTGAAAATGGTTCAGGACTTTTTCCACTCTGCTCAGCAGCTCTGTGGGCTGTGGTATTTTGATCATGCAGTGCTCTCGTATGTGTTGCTTAGTGGAATTAGCAGGATGGATAACACAGAAGCATCCTGGAGCCTCTTCAGGTCCGCCTGATCAACCACTGAGAAGGCAGCAGAGAGAAGCTGGCAGAAAGTGCTGAACAGAGGATGATGCTCAGAGGTGCACTCCCGTGAAAATCGCCTCAGGCAGTGGAACAGGTCCAGTTTCACAATAATGTTGTTATTGTAGTGGGTTCGAGAGGCACAGGTGTTTGCCACTGGTCCAGATGTGGCCGTAGCAACAATAGCAGGAGTAGTTTTCCAGGCATCCCACGATAGATTTTCACCAGGGATGCAGTCTGGGATCTCAAATGGAGCACAGCACTGTATCTCTTGGCCATTCCCTGGTACATGGGCTCCAAGGACCTTTCCGTCTCAGACTGAACCATGACCCATGAAACAATCAGCCAGTTTTCATTCATTATGGAATAACTGGACATGACCCCAGATGCCAGTGTGACTTTTCGTGCCACGTTCGTGGTGTGGTCAGACCTGAAGATGTGCCCAAAAGTGCCTTGGAGGAGTTTGGATGTGGCTGGATGTTGACGTCGGAATTCGTCGAGCAGGTAGTCAGTCAGGTAATGGCTGGACACAGAGACGCCACACCAGGCATGTGGGTCTTCATAAGACCCGAACTCCTGTGGTTTATTTTCCTTCCTCAGGAACTGCCCAATGGTCCTCTCTCCATGTGCTCCTGCCTCAAAAATCCCAGACTGATTCTATGGCATGGAGGTATGCCAGGTGAGCTCGTTCGTACTTGAGGTGCATGAGTTCATTTATATGGTTTGCCATGTCTGCTGGAGATTTACCAGTCCACCTGAGCTCATTCATAGGCATATGGCCTTTTTGCACATCAGAAAAGCAGGGAGAAGGTTGGTAAACCTTTCGGGCAGTTTCTCCAGCCATCGTGGATTGTCAGCAAACCAGTTCCTGCTACAAGCCCTGCAGCAGAGTCAAGAGGAGAGGATGTAATACTGACCACTGGTGCCAACAATTACTCATGGCCTGCCCACACCAGCAGAAACCACTTGTGGACGAAAGCAACCATGGAGACATGGCAAGATATAATTGTTTCTTAACCTGATCATGATAGCACTCTCAGGTTTCCAAATAAAGAAGGAGTGGAGCTGGAAGAAATTTGGCGATGGTAGGTCAGCTACTGTATCTATGAGCTCAGGTTGTGGAGGGAGACCCCAGAGTGAAATCGCGTTCCCTGGGTGATGCACTGGTCGAGACCAAGGCCACAGTCCAAGATCCTGAAGCTCAATCTTCATCCACAACTTCTGATGTGGAGAACAATTCCAGCTGCTGAGGTCATGCTCATAACCAGGCACTGGAACTGGAATGGCTGGTTGAGCTGAAGGAGCTAGGATTTAAACATAAATATTTGACAAAACAGTGTTACTCTTACATTGTTACTGTTGGAATACACAGAAAAAAACATAAAGGACATGCTGTATACATGCTGTATATGCTCACCATCTTCACTGCTGTCTTCAAAAGTAAGCACTTTGCGCACAGATGTGCAAGCAGCATCTGAACTGGGTCCTGAAAAAAATGAACGCAGTCATTCTGTAATTCATGTGTGCTAATTCTGAGCAAGATGAAAAGAAGACAAAATGTAAAGTGATCGTAATTAATATGCTATCATTAACGATCTATGCATTAAGCAGATGTCTAACTGAACATCAACTGTAAATGAAAATTAGAGAGGGACTAGGACTTGACTCGGGCCTTTGTGTTTGACTGACCTATGGTCTCCTTTAGTAGAAATGCCAGCTCCTGTGGGAAGGGCACAGGTAACTTCATCTTCACACCTGAGGCTGCACCTACAGGTATAGTTATAGAAAAGAGTAACAGAAATTTTTTTTTACTCTAGACACAATAAACAGAACATTTAATTATATGAAAAACATTATAGCTGTTTTTTACCATTGGCTGCAGATGCCTGAGGTTCAGCAGTTGTACTGGACGGTGGTATGGACAGCGCCGCAGATGGATCTACAACAGAAAAACTTGTCAGCCACTTCATAATTTACAATGTATGTGAGTGTTGCTGTTAGTAGGAGCTCACACATCCATACTCTTACTTCTCCTGTTTCTCATTGCAAAACAAATGTCAAATATTTATATGCAAGAGAGACGCCAAACCAAATCATTTTTAACCTCTTCTCATCGAAGCAGGAGGAGCGGTATACAGTGAACAACATGCATTCAGGTGTTAGTAACTACTGCTACTTAATTTGTTTTTAATACATTCATAGAGAACAAAAACACATACTCACCCTTTGTGTTTGGTATCAATTCATGATGGTAGGTATCAATTCATAGTCCTTATGACAGTTAGCATAATGCCAGCATACAACTATACTATTAGAGAAACATCGCCAGAGCGTGGCCAGAACACACAAAAACAAGAACAAGACAATACATAAAAGTTAAAGTTCAGGCTCAGCTTTGGAGAGCAATTTGTCATGTAAAACAATTGTACTCCAGTTCTGAAACCTTTCATTTGAAAACCTGTTTGCTCCTGAAGATCCTCTGAGTGTGGACCCTTCTGCTGCTGCTGGCACAGTGACTAGTTATGCAGAGACAGAGGATAGGGTCATATGAGATAGAAAACAGACTTAGCCATTATCACTTCTGACATTTAGTCCATGTAATAACGGAGTACTTACAGCTCTGCATGTGTAGTTTTGCAGGTGAGATGCTCAGCATTGCGTCCTCCAGGTCTTTATCCTCATCCATCCCTGTGATGCAGTCAACAATTAGATAAATATACACTGAACTTATATTTCACACCAAAAATGTTATTAAAATATTATTAAAACAACTTACCAAGGGGTTGTTTAGTTGGGGCGTTTGTGGAAGCAGACGCAGACTGCTGCTTCTTCCGCAGGTACTGCTGCAGCTTATGCAACCATGTTCCTCGACTGCAGCTCGGGGTCATTTTTAATCTGTCTAGCTCCTTTCGACGGGTCCTGGGGAAGGTATCCAAGTGGCCCCTTGCTGAACACCACAGAGATTTTCCCTGGGTAGGACACACATTTCGTGTGCATCTTGACATGCAGGGAAAAAATAAAAAATTATATTAAACAAAATTCATTCCAAACACAAGTAATCGCAACACGCCTATTACCTGTAATATACACCTGAAAATGTATTCTGTTGGTTTACTCTTATTTCAAACTACGTTTGGAGATGTGTTGCGAGCGGTGCGTTGCTTGTTTTGTCTCCCGAAATTTAAAAGTGGAATTCTTATTTTTTAAAGTGCCGCGTCTCAAACTCGCAACAGCGCCGAAAGACCATAGTGGCCAAAAATATATTACATCCGTAGTGGTTTAGCACTACCATAGAGAATGAATGCACAAGAGGCTGCAGCCAGACTCTCCAGATTCTCAATGAATGGGAAACGGTTTAGGCCGTTGAGCTAAACAATCCCAGGCTCGTTGAAAGGCTGCAGTGCCTCCTTGTGGCGGGACTCTTACACTACACTGTAAGATGTCGAGCAGCGTCAGCTGTATGCTAGAAAGTGATACATGAAATTTTCTGGGGTCACAACGAAGAGCTTACTGCCTTTCTTGCTCAGTCTACAAAATGTGGTACTTAATGGATTGAAAAGAAAATGAGACACTTTAGTTCACAACAGTGGTGATGATTCAAGGTTTTAATTTTGAGCCGTCACAAAAACAAGAAAGTATGTTATATAACCTATTGTTAAGCCAAAGCTAATATAGTTTCTTCTGTATATATATATAAATGAAATTTGGCACAAGCAAGGTGTAATTAATATAATGGCCGTTAAGTGTATTTATTACATGGTGGAAATCATTCGAGGCAAATTGTCTTAGACAAGTCATTTAACCTTTGTCCTGCACTTTTATTAACTAGCAAAATTCCAAACATCAACTGTTCACTCAGCATCAGGAAGTTTTTATCTAGACTCTAAGTGTCCAATGAAGCCAGAGTCCAAATTTATACACAACTAAACCAGGATGAGAAACTTCAGCTCTGTTAACAGTTTCTATGTAGGTAATTCATGCTGCCTGAGTCGAACATAGAAGCCTTCTTGCCTCAAATTAAAGCTACCATTTGCTCCAGGTTATACATAAACATGTAGAATTTCACATTTGAGCTCATGTTTTCTGTCTTAATGGTTTCAGATAAGTTAAACTCTGTAGTTAAAAGCAAAAGGTAACCTCTGTATGTCCAGTGTGTTTTCTTCTGTAATAAAGTGTAATAAATGAGAACCCTAAAGGATTTTAGTCACTTCTTCCCTGCACTTACCCTCAGAGCTTCTGTAAGATGCTTGCAGCCAGTTCAAAAACTCCCAGAAATATGGACTTTAAGAATCAGTCACTTTTAGAACATATAAACATATCATGTATCAACTTTGGTGCTATTTTACAAGCTGAATTGTGCAAAACAAAAACAAACAAACAAACAAAAAACCTGCTCCTTTTATAGCAGTCCTTTCAGTCTCAAATACTGATGACAGATTATGTTTCATTATCACAATGAATACATTTATCAATGAATTCCTCATTAAAAAACACAATAAATAATCACTGGTCAAATACACAGTGTGTGTGTGTGTGTGTGCAGTGTGCTTAGCTGATTTTATAAATGCAAAATGTTCTTAAGTAGATAGCATACATACATAGATGTTTACATGGATAAAATACATTCATTAATTGCATCTATTAGCTAGATTTAAATGTAGCGAAATAGATTTGTTACGCGATTTATTAAATCTGATTGCATAAGACTTTCATTACAGGAAGTGATAAAAGAAGTAGAAAGATTCCAGTGATTTAGGGGATTCCTCTGAGGCCTTTGTCATTTGTAGTTAGACGCGTTCAGATTTTATCCTGCAGAAAAGGATCATTGAGAAAGCCATGGCACATAACTAAGGGGTTAAAATTTCAAAAATAAGGTAAGAAAAGGTGCCAAAAGGAGAAAAAATCCCATCCATTCACCATATAGTTCATCTTAATGTAACAGTGGTGTCATACCTCCAGAGCTGCAATCCTGAGCGCCACTCTCACAATAGCAGCGGTGTTATCGTCAAACAGCTTCCAGATCTTTGGGAAGCAACCAGTGATTGTCTAAAGAAAATGTGTAGTGGGTGTAGATTAAAGAGACATCATAATTATAAAAATATTTTGAATAAAGAATAAAATGTTCTTTTTATTTTTTCTACTACTTTGAACTGTCCTTACCGAGCTAGTACATATACATTTTCACCACAGTGCTCAAACAGCCCCGTCGTGGAAATGTATTGTTGTGGTTTTTAGAGTATGAAAGCGCCACGAAGTCTGATGAGTTGTAGAATCCGCAACATTTAAACTAGTGTAGACAGAAAAAGTGTTGGTGAAAACAGATGTCACTGACTTTATTGTTTAGCAGATTTGTGTACCGTGCTCATCTTTTTGAGCTTATTAACAAGTAAAGTTCAGTTAGAAAAAGACTGAACAACAACTGCCTGAATTGAACAATTAACCAAAGTGACAAACATTGCTCTAAATAATACTCCCCTAATCCAAGTAGTCACTCAAACCTGGGCATGGACATGGACTTTTATTCTGAATAAAACAGGTTTTTGTATTTGTCTCCTGGGGGACGTCAACATAACACATGCAAGTACCCAGTAAACATCAGACAACTGTTCATAAAAATCTCAGCATAACACACTGTATATTTGACATACATGGATTTTAATTTTGTGTATGTAAAGACATCCAAATGACATCATGTTAAAGAAAAAAAAACATGTATGTGAGCTCTGATAATGAGTGATGTCATTCAAGATATTTAAGCTGCCTGTTGATTGAAGAAAAAAACTGAAAAATTGAATTTCAGCACAAACAAACTAAAATCTTGTGGATGAATGCCTTTTACATGTTGGTAAAACATTTAGGATGAGATGAAGATACAATCTAACACTCATGCACCCTGAAAGTTATGAAGGATTTCTATGGGACAAACTTACTTAAACCAGCCACTGTGACCGATACTGCAGAGCAGACTGAACAATCCTGATGGGGACTATGAGGGTTTGTAGTTAAATTCCTGCTCTTGCACGATCAGTGAGTGTCTGTTTAAAGATAAACCTCATTAACAAAATTTTAGATTTCTGCTCCCCATGACATCACCAACATTTCTGCAGGACAGAACCCCCTGATTTAATCTACCATAATGCTCTGTGTTGTGTTGTCATGGCAATATGAAGTCAAAAAAATACAAATACAAAAATGCAAAAGAAAACATTTAAAGGAGGACAACAAGACAGGCAGCTGGAAGAGCTTTTGAAGCAGGAAAACTTTTCTGGATTTCTCTTAACTTAACTCTTAACACAAGTCAAGGAGGAAACAAGGAGGCAGCTTGTTGGATTATATCTGAGGACAGGACGCATGAAGGAGAAGCACGAGGAGAGAAATAACAGCAGAAAGATGGTGTCGAGCTAATCGTGGATCAAGTCGAAGAAGCAAGCGCCTAAACTGTGAGTAGAAATCACACACCAAGAGTTAAAATTACTGTGCTGATTAAGGAAACATTAAATTTGGTTAGTTTGGGGTCTGGAGCTTCAGGTTTGTGGGTTCAGTTGGTCTCAAAATTGAGGAAAAACAAAAAAATGTTTCTTTCAAAAGGTTGTTGGAGGATTCTTACTGTAAGAAATGAAAATTAATCCATGTGTTAAACTGATAAAAAGAAAAAAACCCAGAAGGTTTGAATATCTGGGTGTGTATCTGCTTTTATTTATTTATTTATTTAAAGTTGAATTTGGTTTAATCATATAGGAAAAAGAAAATTAGAAGATTAGGACAATAATGTGGAAAAATTTACTGTTTCCTTAATCAAAACAATAATTTTGATCTGAACTGAAAATGTTGAAATGGGTTATTTTCTTTTTTCTCCACTGATCACTGTGTTAAATCTTTAGTTACTTGTCGATCTCCGTTAATACTAATGGAACTTTTAAAAAATGCAGGGTTTTTTTGTAATTTTGTAGAAAAGGCTCTGGGCCTGTGAAAATAAATAATAGGTATCCAGACCCCAAAGGTCACTGCAGATCAAAGTACCTAAGCCGTGGTTAACTTACAGATCTGCAGGCCCAGCTGTTGTTATGCAAATGTGCAAATTTATTTTAATGACACTAATAAGTAAAAATGGGATGTTTAAAAAGTTAATATGGCAAATTTAATTTTAAATTAGTTGGAAAGATGATGTTGGTTAACTCTGATGTCTTTGGGAAAAGGTTTGGTCACTAAAAGGTTGAGATTTAATGTGATGTGATTTGAATATGATATGATTTAAATGTGTTTAATTATACATGGGCCCATTTTTAGTATCAATCACTCCTTTATGGACAGATCACATGGTTATAAACCAGGTGCAGATTTGATAAAATGCGTTTATAAAGCAAAAATGGGATGATCCATTACAAACCTCACAAATTTACTGTTTTTAATCTGCACAATGATTTTGGTTTGTGCTGATGTCTTTGGAAAAAGGTTTGGCCAATAATAAGTTGAGATTTAATATGATAAACTGAGAGTAGGTTATATAATGTACACAGTAGGTATAATTGCTGTAAATGGGGATCAGTATACCTGTAAATATTTTATCAAACATCAATCATAATTTGTGATCAGTGTGGGTTTTAAACATTGATATTTCTTTGTATTTCTGACTAATTTAAAAAATATGAAAAAAGACTTTTAGTATTTTAGAAAAATAAGAAGTTTTGTAATTGACTTCAAACTTTTGAGCTGTAGTGTAGCTGTAGTGGAAGTATGAGGACAGGGAGACATTGTTAAAAAGTCATGAGCTGTCTTGCTGCAGAGAAAGTGGAGTCTGTCATCCTTGAAATGCTCCCTAGATAGGCAGCTGGCAGGATCGAATGATGCTCTGCTTCTGTGGTCAAGTACAGACATAGGCCTTAAGCAACCATGAGCCACTGATAAGCGTGACAGATTAGGAAGCATGCATAAAGTGGACTAGTTAGACACCTATGAGCCACTAATAGGACAAAATGAGCACGTAGCCATAAAGTGGACTTGTTAGGGAGAGTTTCCCATCAGACCTTAAACACTGCAACTCAGTTAGATTGCAATGATAGTGTATAGTTATGTATTATAGAAGATAATATACAAATATGAGGACAGGGAGACACTGTTAAAAAGTCATGAGCTGTCTTGCTGCAGAGAAAGTGGAGTCTGTCATCCTTGAAATGCTCCCTAGATAGGCAGCTTGCAGGATCGAATGATGCTCTGCCTCTGTGGTCAAGTACAGACATAGGCCTTAAGCAACCATGAGCCACTGATAAGCGTGACACATTAGGAAGCATGCATAAAGTGGACTAGTTAGACACCTATGAGCCACTAATAGGACAAAATGAGCACGCAGCAATAAAGTGGACTTGTTAGGGAGAGTTTCCCATCAGACCTTAAACACTGCAACTCAGTTAGATTGCAAGGATAGTGTATAGTTATGTATTATATAAGATAATATACAAATATGAGGATAGGGAGACACTGTTAAAAAGTCATGAGCTGTGTTGCCTAAGAGAAAGTGGAGTCTGTCATCCTTGAAATGCTCCCTAGATAGGCAGCTTGCAGGATCGAATGATGCTCTGCCTCTGTGGTCAAGTACAGACATAGGCCTTAAGCAACCATGAGCCACTGATAAGCGTGACACATTAGGAAGCATGCATAAAGTGGACTAGTTAGGGAGAGCAATCAGACCTTAAACAAAAAGTTTTCTTGACTGACAAGTTGGGATTTAACATGAGAAAACTGACAACTGGTAACAATATGCACCACTGAAACACAGCAGGTATAATTGCTGAATGGGCCTCTGTAGATGTCATGGTCCCAGAGCCCTCTCTTCTCTGCCTGCTTTTTTCTCTCTCTCCTTTGTCCGTGTTGTTGTCCGTGTGCTTATCTTTTTCAGTGGATGCCCCTCCGCCCTCCACCCCTTCGGTCACTTGTCAACAATCAGCTGATTGCTCCCCTGCTCCCCATGAAGTGTCTATGCTGTCTTCTCAACAACCAGATCATTGTATCACCAAGGTAACGTAACAGGCCACAGTCATGTCATATTTTCCATTAGTTCTTTTCTTTGCTTACTCTTTGTTTCTGTGCAGACCTTTCAGCGTTTTCGGGTCCCTGCAATCTTCTGTGACAGAGTCTGAGTGTGCCTTCAGACAACCTGCAGGACCTCTACCCCGTCTCCTGGAGCCCACAGTGTTTATCCTGTATTCATAACTATCTGCAAATAAACCTGCTAAACTTTACCACAGTGTCTCATGATCATTCCGTTGTTTTCATAACAGTACACCTATGTAGACATTCCACTAAATCTCATTCGTGATTTATGATAAATGTTACCATTAATCGTTTATATTTCTTTATACTTCTGATTAATTTAGTAAAACATAAAAAATAATTTCACTGTTGTCAGAAAATAAGACCTTTCTAATTCTCTATAAACTTTTGAGCTGTAGTCTAGATTGCAATAATAGTGTACCGTTATTGTTTACAGACAAATAGTGAGAGGTTATGACACGTCACGTAGAACCATAGTACACCATTAACAGGCTGAGTAAATGATATAGAAGTATCAGGACAGGGAGTGAATAACAGTTATGAGTTGTGTGGCAGCAGAGAAAGTTGTTCACTTTGATTCTTTGAGCTTCCAAAAGTCTAATGGGAGGCTGAGCCTTCAGCTGTCCTGTCCCTCTCCTGTGTAACCAGACATGCTCTCTTCTTTTTAACATTAAATTTATAACTTTGCTTTTGATCAATCTTATGGCTACAGCTGGATCAGCTGACCCTGACCCATCCTTTAGTTATGCTGTTATAGGACACAACTGCTAATTAACTTCCCATCATGCACTGCGCACTTCAGCTCCACTTCTGTCTTTTACTCTCAGTGTGTTAATTTATCACTACTGCATGTCAGTAACGTTGGTCCTCTTCCTCCCATCATGTGGTTTTTCCTGTCCTCGTATGCTCTTGATTTTTTTTATTTTTATTTTGCCTTTTCTTTCATCCCCAACCATTTGAACCGTCCTTGAGCCTCATTCTGCCGGTTTCTTAAAAAGGGAGTTTTTCTGTCCCACCATCCCCATTTGATTGTTGGGGTTTTGTCTCTATTATTTTAAGGTCTTTTATTTATCATATATAACAGTTATTATTGTGAATTGGTGCTTTATAAATCAAATGGACTCAAACTGAACTTGTAACTCTTATTCAAACCTAAAGTCGTCTCACCCAATTTGGACATCCAGCGTAATAAAATACTACAATATCAACCAAAAATTAGAAGCATAGCCAGCAGCTGTTATATTTAGTTTCTAATTTAATACTTCTAGGCTGAACTATTGTAATACCTTATTATCAGGTTGTTCTAAAAACTCCCTGAAAAGCCTTCAGTTGATCCAAAATGCTGCTGTGAGAGTACTGACTGGGGGGACTAGAGAGAGACAGCATATTCCTCCTTTATTGGCTTCTCTTCATCAGCTCTCAAAATCATTCTCCTTACAATAATCAGGCCCCGTCTTATCTCAAAGACCTTATAATATTATATCACCTGTTAGGATTCAGAGATTCTTTTATTGCTATCATATAATCTGCCTTATGATAAATGCATTAATAACATGTCTTACAGTATTATTTTATCAGTAATATTTCTTATAGGGTTCATATTGCATTGAATATGTTTGTCATCACATTGACCTTTCTATTCACAGGTTGAGTTCAGTTTATACACATTGCATATCTGTGCTGATTTGGAGTTGATGTTTCATCCAAGAGGGTTTTAAGCTTCACTGGTGAGAGTGTCCAGGTGATACATGTTGAGGGAAGATGAGAACATAGCAGGTTAATTGCATGCATGCTTACAATACACATATTAATCTAGTAGCAGGCCTGAGCGAAGGCCCCAGTGTCTTCTGCTTTTCTTTGAGACCTGCTGCAATTCTGTCTACTTAGTGATTGATGACGAGGGTCAATTATTAGCCCTTAGAGACCCTGAAGCTTGAAGTTTATTACCTTAAAAGGCAAGTGTTATAGAAAAGAGAAGTTACATGTCTGTTTATTGTTATTAGAGATGTACAAGATGTACCCTTGTCTGTAAACAATGACTGTACACAATGTATTTTTGACCTGTGTTGACGTGTACGTGGGGGCGTAATCCTCTATGCCAGCGGTCCCCAACCTTTTTTGCGCCACGGACCGGTTTATGCCCGACAATATTTTCACGGACCGGCAATGAGGTGTCGCGGATGAATACAACAAAATAAAACTAGTGCCGGTACCAAAAAAAAGAAGATTTATTCATAACACACGTGAAAAGACCCAGGAAAACCGAGTTAACGATAAAAACGATAACAAAATAACTTTGAAAACCGATAAAAACCCTGAAAACCATACATTTCACACCTGAGCCTCAACTCTCGCGGCCCGGTACCAAACGACTCACGGACCGGTACCGGTCCGAGGCCCGGGGGTTGGGGACCGCTGCTCTATGCTATAAAATCAGCATTCAGTGTATTTTTGTCAGAGGAAGACATATGCTGATGTTTCCTCTCCGGTGTTAATAAACTCATCGTTTGATTGCACTTGTCTGGGGCCTCCGTCGTTTGTTGTCTGGTCTGCAGTTGATCGATCTTGCTTCACACCCCAAAAGAACACTTCACTTGCTTACTTGTTGTTTCTAGGGTATTTAAAAGTAGGATGGGAGGCTTAATCTCCGCCTCTGTTCCAGGGTGTCATTTATCCTGGGGGAAGGCCAACCTTCCCCCTGTTACTAATGGAGCCTCACATGCCCCATTCACTCCAGGGTGGACACAGTCTTGGACACTTCGAAGACAATTTTTCACAAGTCCACTGGAATACCCCACTAAGAACAAAAGTGAACTTCAATGCTTCTCTTTTTTCTAAACTGAGGACCTGATGGCTTTGACCTTCTCTTCCATCAGTAATTTTGCACTCGAGGATCAACACCCAACCCCCAGCATAATCTAATAGACGAATAGACCTACACCTTGTATAGTTTTTTTTTTTTTTTTTCCCCTGGGATTTCATACAACCCTGGAAAAATAATTAATACATAATGGGCTTGGATTGACAATATTATGAATAAAATGTGCACTATTTGGAAGCAGTGATCAGTCAAGCTAAAAGAAAATGCTCACTGACTGTCCGTGACTAATATTAGGTTCTGTTGGGTTTAGTGACATCACTTCATATGACTATGCATCTGTCTGCTGCATCGTTATGACAAAATCAGACCATGGATTCTTGTTTTTGATACACGGTGTACGATATTATATGATTATTTATATTATTTTATAGCCCGGACATAATGATCCCTAACTCTATTCATTTAACCTGTCCAAAACACAAAAAAAGGAATAAATAAATTGGGAATTACTAAATACTGAAGTTTGATTCAAAGAAATGTTAGAATAAAACATTTGAGCTGGGCTGCAGCTTTGCTTATTAGTTTATATAATCTGGAAGTGCATCTAGTCAAATATAATTACAATAAGTGCAATAATTCCTTCTCTATGATCTAGTAAGATTATTGTATTCAACAACAGTACTTGGGAAAATGAGCACATTTGAATAATTTTCCATCACTGCATATTTTCAGCGAGTTCACATTATTATCATGACTGTGCTCGGCTGTCATTGTGATGAAGGTGTGGTAAAAATCCAGTTTGTCATATTCTCCACGCTTTCTTTGAGATATAAAAAATGAAAGTGCATAGATAGATAGATACATACATACAGCAGGATAAAACACAGCACAGGCCACCACGGTATGATCAAATATACGCAGCGTTTCATCACACACCAAGAGACCTCTGCCTCTGCAGGAAGAAGAGGCAGCTCTGCCCCTTCTTGCAGAGAATATCGGTATTCAGGGAGCCTGTCATCCAATATGAGTGCGAGATATTTATAAGAGTGCACATGAATGTAATTAAAATTTTAATGAATGTACTGTACTGGCATTTATATAATACGTTTCTGGTCATACTGACTATTCAAACCATGAACTCATTTAGCACTTTCAGGCCAAGTTAGAATAACTAATTCACCAAATCCCAAAAAGTTGATATAATGACTGAATAAATGACCTGAATGAGTAATGAAATGCTTTTCCCACTTCATGTTTTGCCAGAACTACTGAATCAACTATCTGGGATTTGCTCAACTACATTAATAGATCATGCATCAAGTCAATTCACCTAGTATGCATATTTTGGACCGTGGGAGGAAGCTGGAGTTAGTAAAGATAAATTCAACGGGAATACATACAGGGAGTGCAGAATTATTAGGCAAGTTGTATTTTTAAGGAATAATTTTATTATTGAACAACAACCATGTTCTCACTGAACCCAAAAAACTCATTAATATCAAAGCTGAATGTTTTTGGAAGTAGTTTTTAGTTTGTTTTTAGTTTTAGCTATTTTAGGGGGATATCTGTGTGTGCAGGTGACTATTACTGTGCATAATTATTAGGCAACTTAACAAAAACAAATATATACCCATTTCAATTATTTATTTTACCAGTGAAACCAATATAACATCTCCACATTCACAAATATACATTTCTGACATTCAAAAACAAAACAAAAACAAATCAGCGACCAATATAGCCACCTTTCTTTGCAAGGACACTCAAAATCAAATCAAATCAAATCAAAGTTTATTTATATAGCACATTTCAAGACCGAAGTACACCAAAGTGCTTTCCATAAGATCATAGTACAGATAAAATCAAGTATAATAAAATTATAAATATGAAAATACAATAAAATAGTTACATAATCCAATGCAATCCGGATGCAGTTTGCCCTAATTGACCTTAAATGCAATGTCGAACATGTATGTTTTTAAACGTGATTTAAAAAAGCCTGCCATCCATGGATTCTGTCAGTGTTTTGATCTGTTCACCATCAACATTGCGTGCAGCAGCAACCACAGCCTCCCAGACACTGTTCAGAGAGGTGTACTGTTTCCCCTCCTTGTAAATCTCACATTTGATGATGGACCACAGATTCTCAATGGGGTTCAGATCAGGTGAACAAGGAGGCCATGTCATTAGTTTTTCTTCTTTTATACCCTTTCTTGCCAGCCACGCTGTGGAGTACTTGGACGCGTGTGATGGAGCATTGTCCTGCATGAAAATCATGTTTTTCTTGAAGGATGCAGACTTCTTCCTGTACCACTGCTTGAAGAAGGTGTCTTCCAGAAACTGGCAGTAGGACTGGGAGTTGAGCTTGACTCCATCCTCAACCCGAAAAAGGCCCCACAAGCTCACCTTTGATGATACCAGCCCAAACCAGTACTCCACCTCCACCTTGCTGGCGTCTGAGTCGGACTGGAGCTCTCTGCCCTTTACCAATCCAGCCACGGGCCCATCCATCTGGCCCATCAAGACTCACTCTCATTTCATCAGTCCATAAAACCTTAGAAAAATCAGTCTTGAGATAGTTCTTGGCCCAGTCTTGACGTTTCAGCTTGTGTGTCTTGTTCAGTGGTTGTCGTCTTTCAGCCTTTCTTACCTTGGCCATGTCTCTGAGTATTGCACACCTTGTGCTTTTGGGCACTCCAGTGATGTTGCAGCTCTGAAATATGGCCAAACTGGTGGCAAGTGGCATTTTGGCAGCTGCACGCTTGACTTTTCTCAGTTCATGGGCAGTTATTTTGCGCCTTGGTTTTTCCACACGCTTCTTGCGACCCTGTTGACTATTTTGAATGAAACGCTTGATTGTTCGATGATCACGCTTCAGAAGCTTTGCAATTTTAAGACTGCTGCATCCCTCTGCAAGATATCTCACTATTTTTGACTTTTCTGAACCTGTCAAGTCCTTCTTTTGACCCATTTTGCCAAAGGAAAGGAAGTTGCCTAATAATTATGCACACCTGATATAGGGTGTTGATGTCATTAGACCACACCCCTTCTCATTACAGAGATGCACATCACCTAATATGCTTAATTGGTAGTAGGCTTTCGAGCCTATACAGCTTGGAGTAAGACAACATGCATGAAGAGGATGATGTGGACAAAATACTCATTTGCCTAATAATTCTGCACTCCCTGTACTAACTTGACACCGAAAGGCCTGCAAGACAACAGCATAACAAACAGTTTCACAGACCTTTTCTTGAAAGTGCAGTTACTGTGTGTCTACCAAAAGTCATTGATGCAACATCACTTTTCGAAGGTGCAATTTCAGTCCAGAGGGAAGAGAAAAACACGCACTGTTTACCTGGATTAATGGAGAACAGTTTATTGTTCAGTGACACATTGGAACACCATCATCCTGACTTGTAACTTTAATTCCAACATAATCTCGTGACAAAAGGAAATCTTTCGGTGACAGAAGTACTGGGTGCATTCAACTGCTCAACATTTACCACATGTTATATCCATCACAGCCACAAGGGATGACTAGCACTGTCTTACCAGATATGTCAGCAAAATAAACCTTTAATTTTACAATGTGATGTGATGAAAAACACAGAGTCAGTGTGGGAAGCCTTTTTAAATGACTATATGATACCCTTCATTTGCTTGTATTGCTCGGATAACAAAAGCCTCAGAGTGCTTGTTCATTAAAGGCAGTTCTCTGCACAGAAGTTTTCATATGTACAGTGTCAAACTGGTTAAAAAGGTTGTCAAAACCACTCTCACCAATGTTCTTTGTCCAATACAAGATCATACTGAGTCAGTTCAGCTGCTAACGCCGGCCATCACAGCAGTCAAACTAAAAACAGCATAAATACTGCTTGTAAAAAGTGCACCTCCTCTTATGTAATATATAAACTTGCCACTATTAAGAACTAATTCAAAAGCTTCAATCACTAAAACACTAACAAAGGAAGTCACTAGTAATATATATTTATTACGCTGACATTTAGCAGCACCTTTCAAGAGGTAACATGACAGCACTGAAGGTACTGTATTATAATACCTTCATATATATATATGCAGGACTGGACACACAGGTACATTTGACTTCAGTACAGTCTTAAAGCCACTGTTACCCTGCCATGCCATGCATAGTGCACAGGAGCCACGCCCAATGTCTTCACATAGCAACACCATGAGGGCATTGTGAAGTGTGGTCGTCTCATTTGTTAAAGGTCCAGCTACTCGAGCCGCTGTAAGATTAGGTGACCAGTGACATTATTTAACTATTCCCATGTTAGTTTGCTAGTTTATTTTCACTGTGAATAGTAATGAAACTGTGTGATACGGTATGACTTGTTTCACTGTCCATTTTGTTCAAAGTCCACAGGCAGATTACTAAGATTTAGTCACCAAAAGCATGATTTTAACACTGAAGTGACAGTTGAAACATTAGCAAGCTATTTAATAATTTACAGACAGGTGACAAATTAAAGGAAAAGACAATATTAGTAATTAATGAGGCCATACGATGGGATTCGAATAGCATTTGTACTTATCCATCAACTCTGTAACCCTCATGTCTTATAGACGGAGGCACTGTCATCCTGGAATCGCTTTTAAGGATTAAACTGTTTCATTATAGGATAAAGCCGTACTGAAATGCAAAAATCTAGGGTTTATTTGAGCAGTTTTTTGAAGTAGTTGCAGTGATTCATATCTCTAAGAGGACAAGTGAATCAAAACCAAGACATCAAAATAACCCTCCACAGCATAACAGATCTCTTGGATCCCCTCAGGCCCCATTTGAGAGGCACATAACCGCACAGAGGCCGAGGTTGAAAGTGAAACCAGGTTTATGTAGGGAAACAAACAAGAGTTTGCTGATGTCATAGTGCTGAACTGTCTGTTACTAAAATTCAGCTTAGTTGCTTTTTTTATTCAAAACTGCTGATTTAAAAAATTGTTTCCGAAAGGCGACACGATAGAAACACCACTGCTCTTTCAATTAATTTGTCATTTGTCTGTTTAAGAATATGTTAGATGTATCAAATATTACGTTTTACTCATTCCTGTTCACAATATGTTATGTGGTAAAAAAAAAAAAAAAACTGGCTTTAATTTAGCATTTTCTTTTTTTATAGTTGGAGTGAGATGGCACAAATGTAAAAGCAATATTAACTGTATCTTATCCATTTTAAAACTATTATTGAGGGAATTTCATTCTCATTAAGAGTTTGTGTGCTGAGTAAACTGCTCACTGAAGGGAGAGGCTTCATTAAAGTCATCCAAATACACAAGTTAATGAGGAAAACTGTTACAAGCTAGCTTACACATATGCATGAGAAAAACACTTAAAGGAACAGTTAAAGATTGGAGGAAGTGAGTTTGTTTGTTATTTTTCCCCAGGGATAAGGACTCATTTAGTTTCATCTACGTGGATCATATCCAGAAACAGGACATGGATGCGTTAGAGGTGAAAACAGCTATCGTAGCTGGACATAAACTAAAAGAAACACATTCGTAAAGCTCCCCGATTTTCTGATTTAGATTTTAGCTTGATGTCTATAATTCACCTCATCATACAATGAAAAAAATCTGCCCTAAAGTTTTTAATATTTCTTGCACCATGCAGCAACAACATAGTTTTTGGTGGCTAACTTGCTGGCTAACAATATACATCTATAAAAGTATAACTTTGAAAACTTTCGGCATAGTTTTAAGCCTGCTAGTAATAGCCACACTAGCTATTTTTGAGATGACACTTGGTTGTCAGTCTGACTGGGTGGGGTAACAAACATGTATTTCCCCAAATCCTTCACTAAGACATCAAACAGTTACTCTGAATGGCTTAAAAATTCAGCCATTGATGCTCGTAGTTGTCTGGAGTCACACAGGCACTACTTCCTTCAAAGAGGCCAGGGCTGAATGGATGCGAACATGAAGCCGGTTCTCAAAGTCGTAGCCTGTAAAATCCTCCTAAAACATAATATAGACATGTATTAAAATGTTTGTTTTTAATTTTAATTCTAATTCAAATAACTTAGAAGTTATTATTTTACCTTTGCTTGAAGTAGCAGTGATCTGCCTTTTCCCACTGTCTGAATAGCAGCACAGAAACCATGTGGTTATAATCAGGCACGTAGTCGCAACAACATCCAACATCTCAGACAAATAAAAAAAAATCTAAAAGCTGTGACCAGCAAGCTGACCTCTGGCTTTGCAAGGAGTACACATCCCAGCTCATAGACGGCATACGGCTGAACGTATGAGTTGATCTGTCGTCCGTACTCATCTCTAGCAGCCAACTGGAATGACTGGAAGGCCACACAAAAGGAAAAGGCAGAGCAAAATGAGTAAAACTGCCAGTGTGGATCCACTGCAAAGCCTCTTAGTGTGTTGCTGCAGATTGCTACCTGAACAGCGTCTCTCATATTTCCATGACATTGATGAATGGCACCGAGAAGGAGGTGTTTCAGGCCTCTGCACGAAGTGTCATCTATAGTCTGCAACACTGAACCCCCAAAAAACAGGAAATGATTACACAGGATAGATGATGACAAAGGTAATGCTGATCTGAATCATATGGGCTACGCTCACCCTGATTCATTATCTGCAGTTTAGATGAGGAGCAGTTCTGCAGTGCTTTCCACAGATAAACAACTTCGATTACGCCAAGAATGCATAGCTCTCTGGAGGGCGACATCTTTCTCAGTCTCTCAGCCTGCAGGCAGGAGACAGAAAACATAGAAAAACATTAGAGAGGCTCTCGTGCGGTGGAAGAGTCAGACATTTCACCAGAGGTCACCACTTACCACCACAAACACTTACTTGGCACAGAAACTGATTTCTTTTGGTTTTAATAGAAAGTCCTATTGGTCACTTCCAGTCATTATTATACGTAGAACTACACAGGATTGCTACATAAAAAAGCTTTTTAAATGTAACTCTCAAACGATTAAAACAAACTTGAAAGGCTAATGTTACTGCTTTTAATTACAATTTTAATGGTTGATTGTGCTGTTAAAATGTGTCTGTGTGGGAATAGCTGCCAGAAAGAAGAGGAAACAGTTCCATTTCTAAACTGAAGAAAGCTTCAACCCAATGTGAAACCCAAACCTTTAAACTCTGATCAACAAACTAGAGTAAGATTAAATATTTCCTTCTTTTCGTTTAAAAGGATTCATTTTTGTCCTTTGTTGAGTTGATTGTTGAGGCTAACTCTCTCTTAACAGCTTATGTTTTTCCACCTGAGAGCTTCCATGATTTAAACTGAAAATAAAAACAAAATATGTTTGGAGGTCTAAGACCAGAGAAGTGATTATTTAACTTATATACACTGGGTTTATTTTATGAGCATTAAGTTATTAGTTTATTATAAATAATGCCTTTCAGTCTGCATGCAGTACCTTTACAAGCCACCAGGGTGCTGGAAAAATCCATAGAAACTAAATTTTATAATGCATGTTACCTCTGAATCTGAAAAGTGAAAGCAAGTCGCCTTAGTCTTGCATTCTTTCTACTGGCCACCAGGTGGTGCCCAGTGTGGCAGAAACACTGTTCCTGCACTGTTTTAAATGAATGAATGCTGAGGACAGTGCAGTTTGTCTGTTTTTGCTGAATGACAGTAAAGTAGTCATTCTATTCTACTGTATTCTATTCTAAGTTGTATTTAAGATTATAGGAAAATGGCTCTTTTCTCCTTTGACCTCAATAAACACCGTCCTCACAAGCTCACAGTCAATTTGAATAAAACATTTTGAATACAAGTCCAGCTTGTAAAATATGATCCTTATAGAAATGAGGCTTATCCAGGGCATGCTCGCTGGCTAAGAATAATGTGGCTACTCATTAGTCGTGATGGCTATGTTCATGTTTTGTACCGTCCATGAATTAAATCGGGTACTAGATGTAACTTCTGTCCTGTGAAAATGTCACAGTTGACTTCAGCTGTGCAGTGAAGCGCCACCTGTGACCCTCACTGGCTCTACTCTGTGCTAGAGTTGACATGTAAAAGAAAGAAAAGATAAAAAGGTGTCATCAGAGTGCCCACCCTTTTCACAGCAAACTGCTCAATCTGGTTGTTTTTTCTCTTGAAGAGCTTCTGCACGTCTTTGAAAACTCCACTTGCTCCATCCAGGTCTCCTGAAGCACCCTGACACACTGAAAAAACACACAAAGAGGACCATTTAGGAGCTAAAGCAAAAGGAACAGCATCCTAACAGTGCCTCTTGTTAGTGTATGCCAGACCTACCTCCGGTCAAATAAGCATAGTAGCACTGTGACCAGCGAGACTCATTCTTCAGTCTTTCGAATGCCCTGTATGCATCCTCAAAGTTCAGCTCTATCATGCTACACCAGCCTGTTCCAAAGACAAGCAGGCAGAGTGCAATTAATCTATCACTGCAGTCAGCGCCAACAGACAGTATGTCACGACTAACCTGATGAGGAAACACGTACCAATCTCATAGAGACACACATGCTGGATCTCTCTTTGGTCTGATGCAAGTTCTAATGCATCATGGAAACAGGCCAAAGCACTGTTGATATGGCACTGGGGACAGAGGAGAGAGCACACACACCAACGGGTAACGGTAATCGTGTTAGACAGACTGCATGCATGCGCTGGGTGACGGATCAGTAGGTGGTTGATTAGATGCTGGTGAGTTAATGAACCGTCTGACATGCTTATTAACTGCATGTGCTCAAAACACAGACAGCCTGCAAGGCAGGGGGTGAATGATATTTTTCATACTCTACTACAGTGAAGAATGTTTTGTCTACTGTATATTTCTCATGGAGCACAACACAAATAAACCATCTGCAGCTAATATGGACTTGCTGACTGATCTGTCGCTGATCATTACCGAAAGGCTACATACCTCTAGCCTTTGGACTCGTCCTTTAAAGAACATGAAGAGAGAGGAGTTGGGGTAAACCACCGACTTTCTCTGCAGAATAGCTTTAGCTTCCAGCAGCCCTGCATGCGTATCCGAGCCCTCCAGAGCAAAGAAAGGCAGCACTACAGTGTGGTACCACAAGAGGGCCAACCTGAGCAACAAAACAGGAGATTGAGCCCAGAGTGGTCAGACAACAGTTCTCACCACTTCAGTCTAAATCTCTGAAATGGAATTAAGCTTATAAACGTCTTGTCAATGTGGCTTAAAACTTGAGATTAAAAATTAATTCCCAAAGCTGACACGCAGCTGTCAAATAAACCCATTAGTGAGACTATATTGTCAGCTGCTTTTTCCAGGGTGAAGATAGAGCTTGTTAGCCAATCAGGGTCCTATGTTATGTAATCAAATACCCCAAAATAGCTGTTAAATGACCATTGGTGAGACTGTTTTAAATTTAGAAGAGGGGGAAAAGAAGAACTCATATGTGATGATCTTTTACAATATGGTTCATATTTTGTGAAAGCTTAACAAGTAATTAAGCTTAAACAAAACCATTAAGAACCACTCAAGACTCCTAATTTGTTTATTATTATTTGATGTTTTATAAAAACAAAGCTGTATTAAAAGGCTTGTGAGTCTTAAATTAACTATATGCGATTAATGATGCACGAACTGTAACTAATTACATTTACTACATTTCCTTTTCATTTCTGTCCTTCTAAAGGTCATTTTCTACCGCAGGAACTTGTGGGTCATTTTAGGGATGCAGGTATCTTTGCATGCTGTTTGAGTAACAGTAACTGCCCCCACTGGACCTCTTCAGGATTGTTTTTAAAAAAGGGAAAGGGTACATGCTTAGATGAAGGTACTTCTGAGTGCCGATGAAAAACTGCACTGTTTGCTTGTTGCACAAAACATTTCTAAAAGATGATGAAGAACAGCAGCTGCATTCCTCAAATAGCAGTATTCGGATTCGGGAGATGCTCACATATAAAACTTCTGCTCTGAGTTCCTGCTGTAGAAATGAGCCTGATGTAATAAACGGTAAGACCTCCGCTCACTCACGTAGCTAGAGGGGCCTTCATGTCCTTGCTCTCGCTTGCATACATAAGGGAGGAGAGGCCCTGGAGTCGGTCCCCAGGGAAACCCAGCAGGTTGATAATCTTGAGCAGGTGTGGCGGTACCATGGAGATGCACAGGTGGAAGAGGCCGTAGCCGAAGCTGACTGAGCCCTTGAGGCGGTCCAGGGCTTCGGCTGTGACACCATTCTCCACGGGTGTATTGTGGTTGGCGTTGTCTGCTGAGAGGGAGTCCTGGCTCCCAGAGGACCTCCGCTGATAGGCCTCCTGCAGCTGGCTGATGTCGCTGTGGCACTTATTGTACATTTTCCAAGCCTTACGGAGAATCCAGCCTCCTTTGATATACGCTGTCAGTGGAAAACAGTGAACAAGATATTTTTGAGGACGCTCTGCACTGACATGAGGTGGAAGAACAAACCCAGAAACCCAGAAGACAACTATAACAAACTCTGAATCTTTTGTTATGGTTTTTAATTTATTGCTAATTTATCTAACTGGTTGCAACAACCCATCCATGAATGTAAGTCTTAGGCCTGACTATAAATTCTTACTATTTACTCAATATTTAACTTTATTAAGTGCCAGATTGTGTCAATTTCAGACCAGAAACAACTATACTTCATGTAGTTTGCTGTAGCCAGATTCTCACTGCTGGAAATACTGGAAACACACTGCTGGTGTATGATCTGTAACAAAAATGCTGAGAACCAGAAGAAGCTGGTAGAGTGTCCAAGAGGACAGGACAAAAGATGACAATTTAATCACTGCGAACTCTCCAAACAGTTACTTGCGCTATCTCACACAGTCTCACATGGATATTACACAGACTCCGTGCTACAGATCTGTGAATGTCTGATCTTCACAGCATCAAACATTTGCAGTCTCACATCCTTCTGGCGGCAAATTACATAAGAAATGAGGATCACCTGAGAACCATTGAGCTGAATTTCTGTGTTATTATTTCATTAATCGCTTAACACTTTTTAAAACAAAACTCATCTGAGTAAGTGGGTGTTTGGTGACAAATCTCCATCACTCTGTGTGATGCTATTATACTATTATACCTCCGGTGTAAGACGCTTAAACTGAAGGTCGTAGACGAGCACTTGCAAGACAGGCTTTATTAACCAAAAAAACAAGACTCTGTCACCACTTGCACCTCTCTTTGCTTTTCACTTGAATTATATTTAAAGTTCAAGAACATCCCACAGGTTCATTAAGTTAATGAATCATGCAAAATAATCAGAATTATAATGTCAAGTACAAGTTCAACAATCAAGCAAACCTAGCCATGATAGACCAACAGCACTCTAACCCCCCACTCCCCACACACTGGTTTACTTCATGAGTGATGCAGATTCAGATCATACCAGCTTGTGATGGTTCTTTGTTTATTACCTGAGAGTTCCTGTTTGACAAAAGAGAGCACAGCGAGGTATACTTGGCAGTCGGCGACTATTATCTGTCTCTGCAGGCGGTCCACGACAACAACGCCGGACCGTTGAGAGTCCATCTGTAACACGCACACACAGGCACACGTCTTCAGTTGCCAGCATGCATCTCGTTTCCCCAGCGGTTGGCAGGCATGAGGGACGGGGAGTTTCCTGAATGACCCTCCACTCATCACCCAGTTTGTTGATTAAATTTCCCAGGAGTACTAATTGAATCTGCGAGTGAGTTTGGCATGATCTCATTGCTGCCTGCATCATTACGCCTAAAGCTGAGGATCCTAACATAGTTATCTGAATTGCAGCCTGTACCGGCCGTGATACAAGAAGATGCCAGCAACAGTGGAATCCATCTAAATCTGTACTAACAGTATCTCTAGGTTTCAGTTCAGCCCCAAATTTAATGGAAGCTCTCTTATCAGTTTAGTCTACAGTTTTTTTTCAGCGCCCACCAGAAAGCCCTATAATATACACTTTGAATTCTTTTTTTTAATAGCGTTGCACTTACACTCTTTTTAATCTTGTTCCTGATTGTCTCTATGACTCCAGCGCTGTCGCTCTCACACAGTTTCTCAGTGGTCCTCAGATCATCACAGGCAGTCTGCATCTTCTCCTCCTCAAATGTCATCATGGCATTCTGCAGTGAAAGGCAGGAAAAAAGTCCTTGTCTGGTGGTATTTCATTGCTTTACATTAGTACTATCTTGATATGAATTTGTATTGTTTCATAGGGCACGTTTATGCTTGAGCTAGCTTACAATCTAAGAGTGAAGGAGCATTATGTAATAGCTTTAAAAGCAGGAAAGGACAAAGGGCTCTTTCTACAAAATAATGAATGGAGGAACACAGTGACATCTGTGCAGCTGTGTTTGGGATGCTGAAAAGATGCAGCCCAGCAGAAAGCACACACAGGATGAAATACTGAATATAAAACAAGAATATTTTCTTACATTGAGATAAGAAATTAATTTTGTGGTTTTATACTAGCTTGTAATAATATTATGCATGATGCATTAAATGCCACTGGGCATGTGTGAGTGCTTGCAATGATTGGTCAGATCTCAGCACCCCCAACAGCCTTCAGGGCCATTTAGCATCTGGGGACAGAGGATGACATCATGCTGTGCGAGTGTCGACACGAGTGGGAGTGACACAGCAGCGTCTGTGAGTGTGTGTGTGTGTGTGACAACCATGCTGTGAAAAATCTCCTTCTGCCATTATTGAAGCATTTCAGTAATGTGCTTCACTGCAAGAGTGATGCTGATCTTGAGAGGAGGAAGCATCCATTATGTTAATGGATTTAAAAGCAAATCAAAGGAGAGGATGTAGTGGTGACAATGAGGTCCTAATACCTGGGTGCTTCCTTTATGAACTGTGATGGGATGCCCATTATTTTAACTCTGCATCTTTCACACCTCTTTCAGTGCATTGCTATTTTTTCTATCAACTCATTGGACTACTGGCTAAGAGAAAACTCACCAGAAAGCTGACAAAACTGGCCCCAAAGCTCATCAATGGGCTCTGGCTCCTGTGGAGAAAAAAACCCCAGAGAACAAGAAAAAAAATCTTTATCGTGCTTTTTGTGTATTTTTGGGGTGTCCTGCAAAACCAAGATGAAAAATGTTAAAAGGAGCTGCAGACAGTAACTTTTTCTGTTGGCACAAACAGAGCAGAAACAAGTCTCATCTTAAGCTGTCATGACCGCTGCCAAGGACTATCTGTCTGACATGCAAGGAGGAAAATGCAAGTGTCTCAGTGCATACATTTACCGGGGCCACGTAGGGCTGCAACAGACAAGTAGTTTCACTATCATTAATCTGTTGTGCCTGAAAAAATATCCTTTACAACTCTTCAGAGCTAAAGCTGAAATCCCAAAATGTTTTATCTCGATCAAAAAGGTCAAATACATTTAAACTGATGTACATTTATTACAATAAACTACAAAATCAGCAAATACTTTCATGATAGAAAATACAGCAATAAAGTAACTGATATCGTTTAACCTTTTCTTTGATTTCTTAACTTGTTTTTATATCTGTCACCTGGTTTCTTAATTTCAACTCTAGTGCTATGACTTCCATTTTAAAGGTGGTGACATAAATCAGACAGATCCTCAAAGATAGTAAAGTTCTTTAAAAAAATATTCTTCCGTTTGAGGTATATGTGGATCCATAGGTACATACTGTACTGTGTATATAGTGTTTCAGATTTAAAACATTTCCCTATATTGTAGACTTCAGCAAGATTGCAGCGATTAATGCGCAAAATAATTACCTGTATCTCCTGAACAGCTCGTCGCTTTCCTTGAAGCCGTTGTTGAGCAGCATGTTAATGCCTTGCAGAGCCATTTCAGCATCATCTATGTGCTCTGCCTTCTCCTCTACCTGCTGCTGCTGCTGGGACTGCTCGGGACCCGCCATTGTTTATACCACAGCTCAGCGGCTGTTGGCTCAAACCAGCGCAATAAAGGACAGAAAACGATGTTGTTTCTTCCCTCAACCAAACCCGCATTGGTTTATTTCCACTGAGATAAGAGAAGACGTTGAACAGAGACGCGCCAGCGGCCGGCTAAAAAAAAAAAAAAAAAAAGATGTGCAGCTTCTGCAGGCTCCAGACGTCTGTGCACCTCAGGGATGGGCACCGATGCCCCAGTCAGGCTCTATTACACTGCACTCCTACAGTTTACAGTTAGCATTGTAGTTGTAAGCTCGGTCAAACGCCAGCACGCGGTTATTGGTTACCAAATCAGCCATCCGTCAGTTTTTCCTCCTGATCTTGAGATCCGTGCAGCAACACCCGATGCATTACATAACGCGGCTGCTGTGCTGCTCTGACAGCCCCACGTAATGCGCTCGTCAAACGGCCTGGCGTCATAACGCACAGCGCATCGCCGGGAGGATGAAGGGATGAGGGGAGGTGAGGCCTGCTCAAGATGAACCCTGTCAGCCTCCATCCCTCACACTCACCCCACGCTCACAGACACAGCCAAAGCCAGCAGCAGCCTGCAGTGATGACAGGTGAGGAGGATCACATCTGTCGGATTTGCGCACCAGATTTTTTTTTTTTAAATACTTGTCACGATCGGCACAAATGTGTGCTCAAAACTGGTTCGGTTAAAAAATAAAAAATAAAAAATTGTAAATCTGCATTTTTAAGTGAAATCCGTTTCATTGTAAAATACAAACAAACAAACAAAAACTTGCTCAGGTCTCTCTTAACAACATAGAGGTGACCATGTTGAACCTGAGTCTATTTAATAAGTTGACTTTAGCTTACTTAAAAAACCGTAAACCTGTTGCAGCTCGTTCTGCTGGAAGTTTCTTCCTGTTGAAAGGGAGTTTTTCCTCCCCACTGTCCCCAAGTGCTGCTCAGAGGGTTCGCCTGATTGCTGGGGTTTACTCTAGATTATTGTAGCGCTTTTACCTTACAGTATAAAGTGCCTCGAGATGACTCCTGTTGTGATTTTCGTTATATAAATAAAATTTAATTGAATTAATTTTAAAAGTGATATTGGTCATCATATCTATTACTATACCATATTCAGACACTCAAATAAGCCCCCTGAAATAGATTAAATGAAATATTTCTGAAATATATCTCAAACATTAAGTATGAAAATGCCTTAGTATAATAACACACTTGTACTGCATCACATTTAAAACAACAAATTGTGTAAAAATTTAAATCCTCCAGAATGAAAAATATTTGGAAAAACTGAAAGATGTAGTTTTTTTTTAACAGTGGGAAGCTAAAATCCCAACATTTAGCTGCTATTGAAAAGTATTCAGATTAAGCATATTACATTTACTTCATAAATCATGATACACAGCTCTCTTCTACATAAGCTGCCTTTAAAAGTAAAAAACATCAGTACATGCAGTATCAGACACCACTACTCAACATGCTCACAATTCCTCATATGTCCTCTAGAATCAGTACATTTTATGGTCCTACTTGTGAAATTTCATACAAACTGTGCATGACTGGCCCTGCATGTCACGTGGCCAAACAAAGGTCAATAAGCCCGTTCAGTAGAGGGTTGTGCCTCCACATTAGGCAACTGAGCTGCTCAGATTTTATCTGGAGTTCAGAGGAATATTAGTGAGAGTCTAGCATACTCAACTCAATAACAGTCAATAAAAAACAAAACATGGAACTCGGATCAACAGTCAGTGCTGTGAGGAGTACGAGGGTGCTGGTTGGTGATCAAGTACGTCCTGCAGTTGTAGTTATAAAGGATGGGAAGATACATGAAATAGCCTCGAGCTGCAGTTTTTCTGAGGATGTGGCCTGTCAGGTAAGCTGGGTCTCACTCCTCAGAACACTGCTCAGGATAATTTGCCTGTCTGTAAAATTGTAATCAATTGATTTAACACTTCTGAAGATCTTATTTCTCTCAGGTGCTTGACTCATTGCGTTGTTAAAAAACCTTTCTGTGGTTGGAAGGTGCTGGATGTGGGTGACAGCGTGGTGATGCCAGGCGTTGTAGACTGCCACGTTCACGTGAATGAACCGGGCCGCACCTCCTGGGAGGGTTTCTGGACCGCCACCAGAGCTGCAGCAGCCGGAGGGGTGACGACGATTGTGGACATGCCGCTGTAAGTTGGAGACTTCACCAATTCAGAAATCAGTGCCTGCAGACTGATCATACAAGGTCACTGGTAGAACGTGCAGGGTAAACAGACTGCAAAATAAATGTTGTTTTCCTCAGGCAAACATCAAATGAATCTGAGGGGCCCAGTACGTCCAGGGCTTGGTTTAAAATGTCAAGGCTGAAATTTTAGTTTGTGAAAAACTCTTTATTCTAAGAATTATACTTACAGTGAATGAGTTTAGGGTAACTGGAAAAAGTTTAAAGCTAGAAAACAAAACATAACGATGCAGTCTTGCCTGATGGGTTAAATATAGCACAAGTAATGAAAACAGTACCATTTTAGAAAGATTCTTTTTTAAACAGTAGAGGTGAAGCTCCCATCAGGCCTTTGTTATTCACACAGAAACAGCATCCCTCCCACCACAACTCTTGACAATTTTCATGAGAAGCTGCGGGAGGCAACAGGGAAGTGTTTTGTGGACGTAGCCTTCTGGGGAGGCGTGGTCCCTGGCAATCAGGTAACGTGTGCACGGCTTTAGCATGATGAACTCTACAAACAGGCCAGGTTGTAAAAAAAATTAAAAAAACAAGACTAAAACAAACACTCCATGAATGTCTCCTTGCAGCTCCATCTACGTCCAATGATCCAGGCTGGAGTGGCTGGCTTCAAGTGTTTTCTCATCCATAGCGGGGTGGATGAGTTCCCCCATGTAAATGACAGTGATCTACATACAGCCATGAAGCAGCTGCAAGGCACAGGAAGCGTCCTGCTGGTAAATTACAAACCAAAACATCTTACGTAACATTAAGCTCTCTTACTCTGTGTGTGATTTGCCTTTAGTTTGCACACAGAAGATTGCCAGATGAAATAAAAAAATAAGCCTTTTGTCCTGTCTCCTCCAGTTTCATGCAGAGAGGGACGTTTGGGAAGGAAAAGGAGAGACTGGTGGTAACATTCATTACAGTGTTTTATGAAAATACTGAAAAATCTAATGTAGTCAGTGTCCAAAATTCAATCTTATGGAATACCAATGCAGAACATATGTCTTTTTATTTTTTTTTACACTAATAAACACTGATATTTTCATACCCAACCCCATGTTAGACCCTTGCCAGTACTCCACCTTCTTGCAGTCCAGGCCAGACGTCATGGAAACCGAAGCTATTCGTGTTGTCACGGAGCTTTGCCTGCAGTACCAGTGAGAAATTTAGCATGTTAATGAATAACCATAATATCATAGTTGATATATTTGTATAGGTTCTGTTTGTCGCAGGAAAAAATACAGTCATCCCATATGAAAATCAACCAAAGGGAGACGCTGATGTTTCCTGTAATATCCTAGGGTACGCTGCCACATAGTCCACTTGTCTTCTGCAAAGCCACTGAAACTGATTGAGGAAGCACGGCAGGCTGGAGCTCCTCTAACTGTGGAGACCACCCACCACTATCTCAGCCTGTGTGCAGAAGACATACCTGCAGGGGCCACGCAATTTAAGTGCTGCCCGCCCATCAGAGGATCGGTTAACCGGGTAAACAATCATATGTACAGAAGACACTAAGCTGACTATTTTCAGTAAACAGCAACAACAAAAAGCTACTCTCTGACTGACTTTTTCCCACCAGGAGCAGCTATGGTCTGCGCTGAAAGCTGGACAGATCGACATGGTGGTCTCAGACCACTCCCCCTGCACCACCGATTTGAAGAAACTGGACAGTGGAGACTTCACACAGGCTTGGGGAGGGATTTCTTCTTTACAGTTTGGTACTGACTCATGCAAACACAGATGCAGAATATTTAATATACAGTAGCAACTATCAAAAAGGCAGGCAGACCTTAATGTCTGCCACAGTCCTGGGACCTCAGTAGCCTACATCAACCCCTTCTGCATATAATACCCGCAAAGTTGATGCCACCTGCCTGCAGTTACTGCTGCCTCAGCAAGCCTCTCTCCTCCATAATTAATGTCATGTCAGATGCGTGATCTGTTCTGTATCCCGAGGAGGTCTTGCTGCAGCTTTCCAAGTATTTCTTTGGTGCAATGGAAAGACCAAATGCCAAAAATGTATTTGGATGACAGTAATGTGAATTGTTAACAGGCATTCGCATCAATAATAACTGCAGATGGAGAAACTATTCTACTCAACTACTGCAACATAACGTAGTGTTTCAGACAATACAATTATAATCACAGCACTTTTGTAGTACCTCATATAATAGTGAATGCTCTAGTGGGAATCAACCACTTGATATGAATAGAAGAGACATGGTGTCTCTGTGTGTTAGCCCTCTGACAGTATGGTGACCTGTCCAGGGTGTAATCTGCCTCTCACTTTATGAAAGCTGGGTTCCAAAGCCTCCCCATGACCCTGAATAGGATAAGCAAAAAAATATGGATGGATGGATGGATTACAAATGAATTCTAATCTGTGAAATATTACAGGGATATGCTTCTTTTCTTTTGGGTTGGATTAGCTGCCCCCTGCCTCCACATATCCCCATAATGCTTTTGACAATCACTGACAGTCAGGCAAAGTTCACAGGAAGGTAAACATGAACGAGTTCCAGTTTAAAGCAATCATTTACTGTTCTGCCTCAGTGAGAGAGTGGTCAAAGTCTGACACCAACACGTCTCTTGACAGTGATACGCAGTGTTTCGCCTCATACAATCTTATTATTAAAGGATAAATAGAATTAAGGAGTGGAAAAACTCTGATTTGATTAGTCTCAGCTCAGTTCTCAGTGATCTTCTTTATTACTCTCATCGTTTTCAGGCTTGTCTCTGTTCTGGAGTTCAGCCAGTAAAAGAGGTTTTCAGCTCCCTGATGTTGTGAGGCTCCTGAGCCAAAAAACAGCTCAGCTGTGTTGCCTCGACAGCCGGAAGGGCTGCCTTGCCCCCAGTTATGATGCCGACTTGGTCGTATGGGACCCAGAGAGAGAGTTTGAGGTAAGAAACCATAAACAGTCATCATATCCTGAGGCAGATGTGTTTCATCCTTTGCTGTGTTTCACAGATTCAAGAAGAAAACATACATCATAAAAACAAGGTAAATGCAATCACTGAGAAACATTTAACATACACACTGTATGAGTTGACGAGTGTTGTTTGTATAACAGTTTGCTGTTTGTGACTGTGCAATCAGCTGACTCCTTACCTTGGCCTCAAACTGCAAGGGGCCGTGCGCGCCACCATCCTGAGGGGACGGCTGGTGTACGAAGATGGCAGCTTCTGCGCCGAACCTCTGGGGAAGCATCTCCTCATCCCTCAGAAGACAAATCAGGCCCAACTGTGAAGCACAATGACAAGCTGTCATAATAAACCTCAAATATTCAATTCATAAGCTCACGGATTCTCACTGAGTGATGGTTAAAAAGTTATTGACCTCATAATAATGGATAACAAAAACTGGCTTAAGGGTCATTTAAAAAACAAAAACTTCAGCTGAACTTTAGAATTTTAACTGTACAGAAAAATGTAATTACGATGCCGCATATTTACTTCAAAAGAATACTAAAACAAAAGCAAAACAATACACACAATTGCAGCAGCTAATTTATTTCTTCTTCCTCTTTTACCTCCTCCTTCTTGGGTCGCCAAAGCAGATGATCTGCTCCCATCTCACCCTGTCCTTAGCATCCTCCTCTGTCATACCATCCTCAGCCTTCTCCATGGTCTTCCTCTTTTCCTCCTGCTTGCCAGCTCGGTATATCCACTACCCCTCCTCTGCACCCCCTCTCCAAAAAGTGCAGCCTGAACTGTCCCTCTGATGTACTCATTTCTAATCTTCTCCATCCTGGTCACTCCTAGTAAAAATCTTACCATCTTCAGCTCTGCTCCCTCCAGCTTTGGTACTTTTGATGATATTACATTGGCCTTCAGTAACACTGTGAGGAATCTTGGAGTTGTTTTTAATCAGGGTATATTCTTCAATGCACACAAATATGTAGGAATTCTTTCTTTCATCCGTGCAACATCTCTAAAATGAGAAACATCCTTTCTCAGAGTGACGCTGAAAAACTAGCTCATGCATTTATTACTTCTAGGCTGGACTGCTGTAATTCATTATTATCAGGTTGTCCTAAAAGCTCCCCGAAAAGCCTTCAGATGATCCAAAATGTTGCAGTGAAAGGACTGACAGGGAGTAGAAAGTGAGAGCATATTTCTCCCATATGGGCTTCCTTTCATTGGCTCCCTGTTAAATCCAGAATCTTATTTTAAATCCTTCTCCTCACATACAAGGTCTTGAATAATGACAATTACCTTAAAGGACCATAATCTCCCAATAGAGCACTTTACTCACAGACTGCTAATTTAATTGTGGTTCCTAGGATATTTAAAAGTAGAAGGCTGTCCACTGTGAGTCTTGTTTTAACTGGAGATTTCATCCTGTTAAAAATGAGTTTCTCCTCATCAACGATTTCCTTATGAGAGAATTGTTGGGTTCTTAATGACCCGAGATGTCACAGATTTAATTAAGGTTCATTAATGCATTTAAAATATCATCTTACAAAGTGAATGTTTAGCAACCAAACTCTGTTAATGTTTTAGGAACACTGCAGTTTAATAGTTAAACCTGAGACTCTGGTCAGTTGGTGGTCAATGATTAACATCTCGGGACATGCTGGATCACTTCCTTATCTTGAAAAATGAGAACACATCAAACTACATGAGCTCATTACGCAGAGAGACCAACAAGTGTTGACATAAGAAGAAAAAGATAAAAGCAGAACATGTTATGATGGTCTTCTGACCTGTGGTGCTCACTGGTCAGAAAGAGAGGTGTGTTCAGCTGAGGTGTGCTTGCTCTGGTTCCACAGCTCTTTGCGGTTTGGTTTTGCTTGTTACGCTGCTGGGAACATGTCGTCTATCTCTGTACCGCCACCAAAATGCCTGCAGAAACCTCTGACAGTTCCCTATCGTCACATGTTTGGACCGGGACCTTCAAACGTCCCTTCACGCATCTTGAAGGCCGGTGTCAACCCTGTCATTGGACACATGCATCCAGAGATATTTGAGGTAACTTCAGGGGTTTAACACCAATGATTAAAACTCCAGTCTGATCTATATTTGGGTTGCATGCTGTCTGTGCTAGACAAAGATTGGGAATGGTTCTAACATCAGATAGATCACTACTCGTTTCACCAAACTTGGCCCTTTTTCAATTACAGATAATGAACGACATCAAGAGTGGGATCCAGTATATGTTCCAGACTCAAAACAAAATGACTCTAGCTGTGAGTGGCACCGGCCACAGTGCTATGGAGTGTGCCATCTTCAATGCAGTGGAGCCCGGGGACAGCGTGCTTGTAGCTGTGAATGGAATCTGGGGAGAGAGAGCAGCAGAGATGGCAGAGAGGATAGGTAAGGCTCATTGTATCATTTGTACCTAACAAATCCTGGAAGATAACCAAATTCAAAAATATAATTTCCTACAACAGATGGGCACTGTTCAAAAAGAGCTTTTGCTGTGGAATACTTTCACACCTTTTCCAAATGTACAGCAAAGTTTATGCGTGCCATCTGCTAATCTCTGCATCGGTATTCATTGAAATCGCCTAAGAAACTGTCTCTCTCACGCAACTGTGCCTCCACCCTGGCCATTCTGTGACAGGCACAACATGCATGACACCAAAGCACACTGCAAGTCAAGCTGAACATTTTCACAGACGCCATCATAGCTGTTTAAAACCAGATCACGAGCAAACGAAGGCTATGACTAAATGTGGGCATACTATCATATTTTATATGGTAGAAAATTCACAACATTAACTTAATGTTGTACTAGCAGCTGAACCTATAATCTCATGAGAAAGGTTTTTACTGAGGTCATACAATAAGGGAACCATGAGCCATATATGCAGTCTATGGTGAATACTCATTAGCTGCTCTAGTATTTGCAGCATGGCAGAGCAAGTGGGCCTCACTCAAAAAAAACTACAGTGGCCACATCCACCATAATGAACATGTCAGGCAGTGCATTATACTGACTTTTAGGAAAATAACGAAGCATTGTGGCACATAATTAAATAAACTCCCATAGGTCTTTCCACAAGACTTGATGATAAAAATACAGAGTATTACTGCTGCTGTCTTTTAAAGGTGGCTTTCATTGGTGTAATAAAAAAACCTGTTAATTAAGAAAAAAAACATGTGTATCAAACCTACAGGTGCGAGAGTAAACACTATTGTGGCTCCTCCTGGTGGCTGCTTCACTATTGAAGAGATGGAAAAGGTATGGTTTCCTGATGCTCCAGTTATCAGGCTACTTTAATCATTTCTGTCACTGCTGCCACTTGTGTAATCACACTGTTATCTCACCGCAGGCTTTATCCAAACACAGACCTGTGCTGCTCTTTGTGGCACACGGAGAATCTTCGACGGGAGTCTTGCATCCTTTAGATGGCATTGGACAGCTGTGCCATAAGTAAGACACAGCACTTTGCCATCACCACATCTGCAGCTAGACAGATGATATAGGTGTTTTGTGATTTGCTTGCAGGTATAACTGCCTGTTTCTTGTTGACTCTGTGGCTTCAATTGGAGGAGCCCCCGTTTACATGGACCAGCAAGGTGCACTGAAAAATCCTGCCAGATGTTTCCAGTCTTTATTTTATGACATAATATATATGGATTTTTTTGTTGATGTTTGTACTTTTAGAGATAGATATCCTGTATACAGGCTCCCAAAAGGTTCTGAATGCCCCACCAGGTACAGCACCGATTTCCTTCAGTGAGAGAGCATGGTAAGAACTGCACATTTTTATCATTTTTATTCATTCAGAATAATAGGGTACCATAAGTATTTAAAGGTAAATTTATCCACAGCCAAAAAATCTTCAGCCGAAGGACAAAGCCCGTGTCGTTTTACTTGGATTTGAGTTGGCTGGCAAACTACTGGGGATGTGATGGGAAGCCATCAAGAGTGTAAGACTTTCTCTGTAGACTGGACCGTGTTTCAGGCTCACTTTTAACCTATTACTAAGATCATTTGGTATTGCTTTGTCTCTTTTCATAGATATCACCACACGGGTCCTGTCACTGCTTTTTACTCTCTGAGGGAAAGTTTGTCTGTCCTTGTTGAAGAGGTGAGACATGTCTAGCAATTAAAAGGTTTCATGAGCCTGCAGTTTTAACATTTTATGCAATTAACTAATGAAGCACGGAATACAGTAATGAAAACAGAGCGTATCTCCTCTGTGGAAACCTGAGATAAAAGCACTGCAGCTGAAACATTTGGTGTCACTAAGGAAATGTTTTTAATTAAAATCCTGACTTTTATTAAACGGATGAGTTGCAGAGTGAATGCAAAATATAGTCAAGACCCCTCACTTTTCTTGAATCAAAAAAGAGAGAATAATTAGTCCAGCTGCAGCAGTCAGAGCTTTGCAGATGCAGAACTCAGTTTGTTGAGGAAATCTGCAGACACCTCCCACCAGTTGAGCACTTCTTATGGCCCATACAGTTAAGCTCCTCCCACAATAGCTCAAAGCAGCTGAATCCAATGTGGTTCAGTAACTATCTTGAGAATCCCATAGAGGGGAAAAAATTATCTATCATCCTGCTTATCTCAGTCTGAGTTGCAGGACAGGAGTCAAAGCAGGTATGATCAGACAGCCCTCAGCCACCTCCTCAGGTGAGGAGAGGGAAGTGGCTTTTGTAGTTAGATGCCCAAACCACCACAGCTTTCTAGATCCATGGTGGAGGAGTTTACTTCGTCAAGTGATCCCAAGAGTGTTGACGTCAGGGGCAATTTGTCAAAACAGCCACACGGTAGTGTATGAATTCATTAATAGTTAATTAATTAATGAGTGAACAAATGTTGGGTTTTTCTGCAGGCTAAAATATTTCAGCCTTGTACAGATGTTCATGTTCAGAGAATTAATCCTACCAACTTTAGCATCGTTATATTTTTATAGTCTCCAATGGTTATCAGGCCAAAATTTAATTTATCCACTGCTTTGATTGGAATACCAACAACATGACATTCCCACCAGACTTACTATTGTGTGCCTAATGCTAATATGAAAAGTGCTAACACACTAGCCTAAGAGTGAACATGAAACACTTTCCCCTGTTAAATATTCATGTCATCCAGCATTAGCATTTAGCTGAACATGCAGCCTCACAGCACAGCTGTAGAGCACACTCGTGTGATCAGTACTCTGAAAATTGAGATATAGTTGATGAGAAAAGGACTTGCAGCTCCGTAGTGTCTGCGAGTTGTCTGTGAATTTTTAGTTTTAATTCTATAATTCTATTTTTTTAAGGGTTTGGAGAATTCATGGGAACGACATCTGAAGGTAGCCGAATATTTCCATGCTGGCCTGGAGAGCATGGGTCTCAAGCTTTTTGTCAAAGAAAAGGTAAGTTTTAGAATAATCATAATAATCTGTAAGGGAATTTCCATCAAGCATGCAGCTCTTTCTTATATAAGATAAAATAATGAGCTGGTTGTTGCAGCGTCTGAGGCTGCCTACAGTCACTACAATTGTTGCTCCTTATGGATATGACTGGAAAGAGATCACAAGCTACATCATGAAAACACACAATCTGGAGATTTCTGGGGGGCTCGGACCATCAGTTGGTTTGGTAAGAGAAAATGATGATCGAGTGCCAAAATGCATCATCCAAACACATTTGTTCCTGCCTGTGTGTTTTACATTGGATTTTTTTGTCGTTTTCCAGGTGCTCCGTGTGGGACTGATGGGATGTAACAGCAGCAGGGAGAACGTCGACATGGTGCTGGCAGCACTGAAAGATGCTCTGAAACACTGTCACAAGAGCAAAGTGTAACACGTGTCTAATGCTGTAAAGATCATTTTCCCATAAGGAAGAAATGTGGTGCTCGTGTGTTGTGCAGTTAAATATTGGCCATTTTTAATATTTAGAGTAACTTGTCATGACAGTCTCTGTTAATGAGAAACAACCTATTCCACCCCCTCCCATCTGCTTTATGGTCTTTTGTTTTTGCTGTGTTCATTCACAAAACAAACCAATGTATCAATAGGCTATAATTTTAAAAAATATATACCTAATTATGTAACTAAGAATGAATAATTTCAGTCTTTGTGTCAAAGGGAGTGGAACAGATTCTTTCCCTCCATACTATCAGAGTAAGAAAGGTGTTGAATATCACCTTTTACAGGACCTATGGGTATTTAGCTAGAATGTTTTGGTTATTCACGTCCCCTTGGAAGTAAGATTCACTACAAATCAACAACAAGTTCTAAGTGATCACCTTCATCCTGATGGGAGTGGTCCCTTCCAGGGTGCCACCGGACACAAAGACACAAAAAAGGGATAGCAAACGATAAAAATATATAGTCTTTATGACCTCCAGGTCTTAAAACAACTAAACAGTTATGTGACATCTTGTATTTGCTCTCCACCACCATCAACAAAACACCAAATCTGGGAATAACTTTTAAAACGACATCCAGTAGACTATCAGATACCTGGAGAGTCAATGCCAACTCTTATAGAAGGGGTTGTCATCTGATTGTTTGCTGTAATATTGTAGTCTTTAACTTATGTAAAGCATTCCCTAATAAAAAGCATCTCAAGGAGATTGCTGTTGTGATTTGTTGTGATGAAACTGAATTGACAGACTTGACAAACTTCGGGACATTGTACACTCACAGGTGAATCAGTCATTAAATTGCCCTGTGGTAATAAAACATGTTTTATTCAGCATAACTGTTTCTTGTGATTAAGTGTATGAAGTTCTAAGTACAGCCAAGGAAGTAGAGAGCAGTTTTCCATAGATATTGGAACAGCTGTAGTAGTTTTCTTTCCTGCATTTTTGCTTTTCTTGGATATTCTAATTCAAACAGACTGACGGAGTATTCACACGGTGTTGTAGGCAAAATCTAAATGATCTGTGAAGGGGGATGATGGGTAAACGGTAGAGGGCAGCAGTCGGAGAGCTGATGGGCTGGCTGAAACGTGACGAAATGAAACAGGAAGTGCGTCATTGTGTTTCCTTGTTGATGTTTTGTTTTAGGAAAAGGCGGTAAATGGTGATAGGGCACAGGTCCGTGTCTAGGGCTTGGCTTCAGTTTGTTCGTGGTTTCTGCAACGTTCACCGCAGCACTGACGGACAGTGGTTGGGGATGGCGGGGACGAGAGGAGCGCTCATCGTGCTGGAGGGGGTGGACAGGGCCGGGAAGACCACGCAGTGCAGCAAGCTGGTTCAGGCTCTGCAGCAGAGCGGCAGGCCGGCTGAGATGATGAGGTTCCCCGGTGAGACTGCTTTCCGTTTTTCACGGAAGGAGCTTAAAGTTCTCCTATGGCTTTAACGTGTCTGACATGTTGTCCCGTGGCGGTTTTCTTCATGCAGACAGGACCACGACGATCGGACAGCTGATTGGGGCTTACCTGGAGAACAAGAGTGATTTGGAGGACCACACGGTGCACTTGTTGTTCTCTGCAAATCGCTGGGAGATGGTGTAAGACTCTCTACGTTAGTGTGAACATATGTGCCGCTGAAAGTTTGTGTGGGCAGAGCGGGAAAAGAAAATCTCAGGTGTGTTCAGTACCTTTAATCAGACGGTGTCCTGAGGTCGGCTTCCTATTGGCTGCAAATCAGTGTCAGCGGACTGATCCTCGAGCTAACATGTAGGAAGTGACACGTTCCCAAATTACTCTAATGACAGGCACCACAGTAGGAATGATACAGGGGCGGATCTACAGGGGTGCCACCCTAAAATATTCTCTTGCCACCCCAAATTTGCATATGACAGTGTTGTTTATTAAAAAAGCTAGGATTAACACCTTGAGCCTAGCTACAATTAACAATGAATATAAATTCTAAAACTGAATATACTGCATATTGTTAGGCCTGCAGGGTTGGTGTTTTGGCAGACAGACTACTTCACTGGCACAAACAATTTGTGTGGCATCTTATTGTGACACCGGATTGTTCTCTAATTTTAATTTTGGTAGTTTTAAATTGTTTTACAAAAAACGCCAGATGCATTGGATGCATTTTTAGGTAAATAGTCGTATATATCATTGTTTACAAAATTTGTGCATAGATTTTTAAAATGTACAATTTATAGTTGCATTTCAAGTTATGAAAATAATTAACTAAACGTGTATAATTAAATTAATTAAACTTTTGCCTACTCTGATTTTATATTTTTTGTGATTTCAGATCAAATGTATTAATACAGTATATCAATGAAAAAATAACTATAAATTCAGACATGTGAGGTTGTGCTGAAAATAATGATACCAAACTAAGCAAGGCAAAAAGAAAGATCAAGCTGTAGTCAAAAATGGTAGTTATACCCTGGACCCCAGAGGGTTAACCTAATAAAATATGAAATATTAGGTTTAAATTTTTGGTGATAAATGTGTTCATGACAGTGCAGATTTCTGGCATTTTGTTTACTTTTAAACACAAAACAATCTGATTATTTCTGATATAAAAATGAGTGTGAAACAAAAGTTAGACTTGTGATTGTAAATGAACCGCCCCATGTTCTGTAGCTTTCTGGATTTTATAGTTATTGGGTTACATACATTTTTATTATATAGGCGATACACTACATAAAATCAAAATTCACATGTTTTATGTAACTGAAATATATAATTATGTGGGCTAAAGAAAATAGTTAAGTTATAGAATATATTTATATGAAAGGTGTATAGTTACTGCAGTTCAATTATTTTAATCATATATAATGCATATTACAGAATGAGACGAAATGTCTTTGCCAAAACACTAATGATCCGGCTCAACTGGAGACACCAGGTTAATAAAACCCAACAGTGTGATCAGCAGCTGGACGAGTGTTTTAATGTCAGGTGTAAAAGCTAAAGCAGACAAACGGGTGGATGGAGAGGGAGCAAAGATTTCTAATCTTGTCTTTCTTTTTATAAATTATGGGACAAATTCTGAGCAAAAGGCTAACAAAGCAGAAACCCAGTGATTTGTATTGATGGCTTTGTTTAATTTATTTCAGTAGCATTTTTTTTTTTAGTGTAGAAAAACTCAGATGTTAGTTGTTATAGGACACCCGAGGAAGTTCATTGTGAATTTTATGAATCAATAGCTTATTATATGTGAATATTTTTTTTATAACATACACTTGTTTACTAAAAGAAAAGTCATGATTTGGAGATCATTTTAGCAGTTTGGTCCTCTTGAGATCAAACTGGGGTGTCTGTGGCACATGAATTAAAATGGTTTGAGACACTCCAACACAGGCTTTGAGCCTTACGGCTGAAGGGACTAGCTGTTCCCTAAAAAGTAAATCATTCTATAAAAAAATCAGTTAGTGCTTCCCACCTTGGAATCAGCTGATTTATTTTTTTTTTTTTTTACAGCAAGTTTAGTACAATTAGATAAGCCATGTTCATTTTTTTACTTCATGCTATGAATGTTATAAGTCACAGGTCCTCAAAGTGCATAGTGGTGAGTTCAGTTTCACGCTTTTTTTTTTTCTTCTTTTTTTTTGTGCATTGGTTCCTTCTCCAGTTTTTTAAGTGCAAATGGACTGAGTGGCAAACAAGACAGCAAACACTGCTGGTTGTATCAAATGTGCTGACATTTGTTTCCTCTAGCCTTTATGTTTCATTTCCTGAAAGTCTTTACACAGCCTAACAGATTCTAACCCACAGGCCTTTAATGAAGAAGAAGCTGGAGCAAGGCATCACTCTGGTTGTAGACAGGTACGCTTTCTCTGGAGTTGCTTTCACCAGCGCTAAGCCGGTAAGTGCATTTATTCTGCTTTTCAAACTCCATCCATCAGTTCGGTATTGCAACATGCAGTCGAGCGTGACAGATGGAGGTTTTTGTCTTCTCCAGGGTTTCCGCCTGGACTGGTGCATGCAGCCCGATGTGGGACTGCCAAAGCCAGACCTTGTAATGTTTCTGCAGCTGAACCCGGCCGAGGCAGCTCTCAGAGGACAGTTTGGGCAAGAGAGATACGAGACGAGCGTCTTCCAAAGAACAGTGCAACAGCGGTTTGAACAGCTGATGAAGGATCAGACAGTAAACTGGCAGGTATGAGGGAAGCCTGAATGGAAGATTTATTCCGACAGGATGTTTAAAATGGGGATGCATCGGGCCGATATCTGTGTGATCAGGTGCCACCTGTCAGCAGCGAAGCACCACCTAAACTCTATTTCACGCCTGCGACACCAACAGCTTTTCTTCGTGTCTTTATAGTTGTACTGGCTTCTCTTTCCTGATCAGTCTCTGCCATCACGTACAGTAACGTATCATGTTACCACCTTGAGGGTTATTTTACTTCACCTGTCTCCATCAGGTCCACTCCACACTGACAGGTGTTGGTGAGAGCAGTATAAAGCTTGACTTGCACTGCTCTGAAATGAGACTGGAGTGAATAAATACTGTGAACAATGAGAGTATGTGTTCCCCTTACTTTATCTTGGGCCTAGTGTTATTTATTGTTTTAGAAAAAAGAATTCAGAAGGTGAATTCTTGGATAGTTTTCATTTTTACAAAGTTATGAAAGCAGTCTGAGCTTCTCTTATGGGGCTTTCACACAGGATGTATCACCTGCTGAGCTGTGCTCACTACTAGAATCAACGAGCTGTTTCATGACAGCTGCAGAGCAAAAAGCTAAACAGGCAGAGCTTCACCACTGTTAAACTCCACAGCTGCATCTATTTGGATGGAAACCAGTTTCCAAGGAAGGCTTTTCTTCTTGTGGATCTGATATGAACTTTTCCACTCTGTCTGCTGGATGTCTTCTTTCTACTGGAGGCCAGTCCAAGTTTAAATTTGCTGAACTGTGACGGCAAGCACTCCAATGCTGCCTCCTGTGTGAAAGCACCTCCACAGTCTTATCTTTGCATCTTATTAACGTTAAACTATCTGGGGGGGGAGAAAAAAAAAAAAGAGTTAAATTGCTGATTTGTTCTAATTATCTAAATTTTCTTCCTCAGGTGATTGATGCAGCGCAGAATATTGAAAATGTTCACAGAGACATCACAGCCCACAGCCTCAATGCCATCAACAAAGCACAGAACCTGCCGCTCGGAGAGCTCTGGAGTGAAACTCCTAAAAACTAAAGTCCTCTCCTGCACCCCACAAACTTTATCCCACACGTTTACTTGAGTAAAATATTACGTCCCACACTTGTACAAGTCAAGAGAGCTATACAAATTGAAATTCAGCTCTTTTTATTTTTGCTTTTTTCATTCTTTTACATATCTATTGTTCTGTCACCTGCCTATATACTGTTTTGATTAAATAAATAATCTTCAAATGGATGAGTGTATATGTTTCAGACTTGGCGAGGATACAACTAATACAACTTGTCTTCAGATTTGACTAAATTTGGTTTCGTTACAGGCTGTTACAGACGTCAGTTATTAGTGACAAACCGCGTAAGCCGTGGGCATCATGACCGCACCGTGTTTCTACACAACATAAAACTGTTATGGCAATTTTACTTATGGAGTCAGGGAAAGGCACCATATCACTTCAGAAGAAACATTTAAAAGTGTTAAGACTTAAATGGAAACACGTGTGTGTGAAGATGTGCATACAGAATTTATCCTGAGCTCCTGCTACAGCTCCCCCCCCCTCCCCCCCTCCCTCAGGCAGTCTCAATGATGGAGCATTCAGAGGCTGTGTGCCACACACTGACTACACCACTGGAGCTGGACTGGCTCAAGAGGTTTCCAGTTCATGTTCCTCCACTCAGGCTTCCCTTCTGATTCAGAGAAGAGACGGTGAATCTTCCGTCCGCCATCGAGAACAGCAAATCATTGTTCGTTATGTTCATCACAGGGAAAGGATTTCAAACTCCTCGTCCTCTGAATCGAAGAACCGCTCCAACCTGTCCGAGTCTGAGAAATCTGCAAAGGAAAATTAAAAAAAAAAAATTCAAAATTAATTTTTAATTAATTAATTAAGTCTGTGAGTTAAGACACAAGAAACCCAGTGTTTTATTCATCTTTAGGGGGGATTCACACATCTTCCTTGCTGTCATTCATTTTCTCGTTTGGTGAGCTTTACAACCAATCAGGGTCGCATCATTGCCACTGGGCAATGACGCGACCCTGATTGTTTGTAGGGGGTTAAAAAAAACAAACATTTTAATTAACACCAATCAAAAACTAACTTTTCTTACCAAAAGGTCCTCTTTCTTTTTTTTCCCCCTCAAAAGAAAGAGTTAAAGAGTAGCTACAACACTCCCTTCACAGAGTTTAATTACTTTTAGCATATTTAAGAACATAATGTGCAGTATATTTACCAGGAGTAAGGTTAAGGGTGTCCACGCTGACCATATGAGAGGGCTGGCTGTCTACGAGTTCGAACATAGGCAGGGTCCCTCTGTTGCAGGACAGCTACAAGACAAGGACAATTATTTTTGTGATTTTCCAATAACACAGCAATGCCTTTATTAAGTAGTAATAAACAAATTAATGCTACAGACAGAGAGAGACACACCCTTCTTATGCGCATACACCAGTCATCAAACTCATCCTCTGTTCTGCAGAAGAAACCCTGGAAGAGCACAGAAAACACATTTGTCTAACTATTAATATTCATATCTACACACAACAGCCTGTGTGTCATCTGATATGTTGTTCTGTTGATTGTTCTATCAGCCGGAGGCACTTCTGAAAGGTCTTTGGCAACATCTGGACACAGTATGACATTTTTTCCAAGCCCATCGCTATTCCACTAGCTCTTTACATGCCTCCACTGCCTTATCAGACACTTCCATACTTTCCAACAAATGCTGGAGAAACTCGAGATGAGATCTGTTAACATCTGTTAACCTAATGAAGGTCAAGTTATGGATCTTTTTCTTTAGTTAGTGGTTGATCTGCTTTCCCCTTTACAATCCTCCTTACTGTAAGGAGGAAAACACTGTCAGACATAAACTGCTCCGTGGCGCAAGGTTGGGGACCGCTAGTCTAAGAGACGAAGACTGTTCTAAGAGCTCTGCACTGTCAAACTCTCCCTGGCAGTCCTACCGCTGCGATGGATGGGTCCAGTTCACAGATGTGCATGCGACAGGGTGGGTGCTGGCAGTGGTAAGTCTCATCGGGGACCTGACTGTCTTCAGACGGCTCCACTGCAGGCTGTGTGGTGTGTGGGTCTAAATAGATGAGTTCTTCTCCTGGGGACAAAAACATGTGTTCAGACCCAAGCGGGTAACTTAATTAAGGTTTTTAAGAAGAGAAAGAAAAAAAAGAATCACATGATGAACATGAGCTGTTTAGAATGCACAGTTTATTTCACAAACACAGAGACTAGACATACCGACATAACCAATGAAGTAATGGGCACTGTTGGGTTTTCCCCCAATAACACCAAGGGACTGAGGCAGCATGAAGCATTGCTGTGAAAAGAGACAAGAGGGTTTATCTCACCCCAGCTGTGGCTGAATTTGGCTGATATATACACCATGCTGGCACTGAATGTCTCCTCAAAATCCCTTTCACTAAATTAAAATCTATGATAACTTAACGGGAGTTTTATTCAGGCACCGTTCTTGCATTGTTGATCCCATAATGCTGTCAGTCATGAGGGGTCATTAAATTAATAATCAAGCTTTTTATTTCCATTTCAGCTGAACAGAGATGTGCTTTTTTACTCCATCTGTTAGAGAGACGCTGAGAGAAGCGGGCAGTGGGAGGCCGTGCCTGGAGTTGTGGCATACATAAATTCTACACCACTGAGACTATTGAATGTGTGGAAGCGGCTTATATTCTGGAAGTGGATAGAGACTTAAATTAGCAGAAGCTGCTTTTGAACACTTGTATCTTGGCACTGCTGATGAATTATTTATCTTGTTCCCAAACAGGCATCTGCACTACCCACAACCCTTTTAGAATTTTAGTACGGATAAAAGTCAGACGCACAGAGACTACGTCCATTATCTGACTGAAAAACTGAGGACACTACATGCTCAGACTGTGGTAACTTTTAAATAGTGATTTTCCTGGTGACTAACATAAAAGATGGAGGGAGCATTTTGCTCATCGTGCATGACTTTCCGACTGGTGGTTGGTCACAGTTGCTCCAGTTGCCTAGGTAACTGTCTGTAAATGTATGTACCAAGCTGTTGCATATCAGTCAACTGTATCCTTTGCTCTCATTGGTTGTCATTTTAATCGCTTGCCTTGTAGTTTAGAATAGTTTTGCCTGAGCCCACTTTAATTCACCAACTGTTATATCAGCTGTAGTCGGCTGAAGTCGCCCAGTGTCATTGATTTCTAAGGTCTCTACGCTGCTACTTCCTTCCTGTGTGATTCTCCTTAACAATATTGGATTTCTGATTTCTAAATGCCTCACATTCTATAGTTCATCATTATGTCACTTCTTTGTGGTTATCTGTCATTTTTCCCCATTTTGCAAATCACATCTACACTGACAGTGCTCATTTTTCATGATACTGTGGCCATAACTACTCACAGAATTAGTTGTGTCATTATGCTGTACATGCCAGTTTCTCACCTTGAGGGTTTCAATGTAGGCATCATTTATATCGCTCAGGCCCAGCCTGAGGGGGATGAGCAGTACCAGAGGTCTCCAGAGCGCCGTCTCCTCCTCAGCCATGGCACATGCTCCCTCCAGGCATCCATTAAGCTCCCCAACTCCCTCCGATTCTCCACAGGCATCCAGCCAGGGCATGCAAAGGCGCTCTACAGAAAAATGAACACAAAAAACAGAAAATTACTCAGATTACTTTCGACCATGCTGCCAGTACAATACAGTGAAGGAAAACTACACCAGATACAAATTAGGTCAGTGTAGAATTATGCTGCTACTGGTAAATTAAGTAGCAGCATAACTCCGTCTTTGGATGAACTTGGTTTCTTTACAGAGACTCATATCAATCTGCAGATGTTTACACAGAGAAACTGTTAGGTTTGGTCAAACAGGAACTGTGTAAACAGTCCACAGTGACATTTATCCAGGTTAAGCTAATGAAAGAAACACCAAGTTGCAACACAGCTGCACTCACTGATCTCCTCGATGACCACAGTGTTGTCCATCGCCACGTGTACAACTACTTTGCTCCACGTATCAAACACCGCCAGCTTCCTGAAAGCAAAACAGCACAGCACAGTCACACGTTTTAATTTTACCCCAGCGCTCCGAAACACTCGAGAACTGCCCATCCTCTGGACCTCCTGGTCCACTGGAAGGCTTGTGAGTCAGTCTGATGGAGGTGCAGCCCAAAAATGTAAATTTCATGGGGCAAACAGGAAATTTTTCATCAAGTTTCAAAACATGGTGGTTCCGTGTTTCTAATGTTTTTGTGTTTTGGATTTTGATTAGCATGAAATACCAATACTGAGACTATATGTGATGTCACAGCACCGTAATTCACTTTAGCAGCAAACTCCTGACAGCATCACTTTTGACAATCCGAATCAGCACATTCTTTTACATCCATATGAGTTACCCCTCAGACATAAAAGGGTGATGGGGTATAGATGTCACCCCGCTGGGCAGGTGGCGTGGACACCAAAGTTGTGAATGAGATATCTCCAAAACAAGTCGATGTAGGACTTTGAAAGGCAGGTGCATCTATGAAAAATCTCAGACCAGTACAAATACTGGTGACCTTGAACTCAAGGTCAAGTTCAGACATCAACGGGTAGACCTGGTGACCGCCAGTATTTCTATTTGTTGTTTGGAAAATGTACGCCATCAAAGGGGTACTTCATGTTAGAAATGATTAACCAACCAATCAGCATCCATTGGGAGACTGCTAGTATTTATGTGCACTTGCCATTCACTGTAAGAAAACTATGGGGGAAAAAAAAAAAAAAAGTTAGATTTTTTTTTTAATTTAAATTCAGATGTTTTATTTATACTGAAAAAAATGTATTTTTTGTCTAGAACTAGTTGTAAAGAACTATTTTAGCTGTTGTTACATATAAAAGTCAACTTAAAGGAATTTGAATTGCCAATAATGAAATACCACACTGGTATGCTGCACACTAAGTGATGTGTGCTCTTACAGAAACATGACATGAGTGTGGTTCAGAGTGGGATATTTCATTGGGGGTTTTTACTCGGGTTTTTTTTTGTTGCTGTTCTTACCAGGATTCTTTTTGATTTTCCTGCAGTAGTGATAAATGTCTGAAAAATGAAAATAAATAGCTAAGCGATGACCAGAAAAACTATATTGCAAAAAATGCTAATGGATTAAAGACCAACAAGTAGCAACAGGTGGATCCCAGATTTGTCAAGGAGTCAACAGTTACCCCATAAACTTGAGAGCAGCAGAAATGCACACAAAAAAAAATGTTTTAGGCCTTAAAGACACAAATAATGTGTGCTTAAGAGAAATGCTGAACACAAAACCTGTTGTTTGCTCACAAGAATGCTGCACAACACAGCTTTAATCTTTAATTCACAGAGCCAGTAATTCCTTTGTTCCAGCTTTCAAAATGTGGGGATTTCTTGCTCATTTTGGCTTTGTGTGTTTGTATTAAGTCCACAGTGGGGCCTTATGGTACTTTCCTGTACTTACTTTAGAACCTGGGCAACTGTGTTTGGTCCATACCACTGGCCAATAGGCTTTCCCTCTCCAACTCCCATTTGAGCTGCAGCATTTAATAAGAACAGAAGAAGAATTTCCTGTGAAGTCTTTCACTCAAGCCTTGGTGTAACTGGAATGGTTTGAAGCTCACTACTTACCAATTTGATGGATGGAATAATAGCTGTCTTTTTTGTCGATGAAGGCGTTGAGAAGACTGATGTACTCCTCTCTTTGTTTCTGGCCTTTGGCCCATCTCCAATCTGAAAACAAAAAGGTCAGTTATGAAATCTGTCAAAAACGAGCCTCGTTTCTATTCACTGGAGACGGGCTGTTGGTGCCACGCAGAGATAAAGTCCGCTTTACCTCTTCCTAAATGTCTGCACACCAAGGCCTCGCCCAGAATCATCTGGCCACACCGTAACATACATCCCCACCCCGTGTCTGATGTTGGTCCGGTCCCCCCTGTAACACATTCAGGAGTCATCCATAACTCCTTTTGATAGCCAGAGGTCACATTAGAAACATGTGACAGAAGTGATGAAGACCGGAACTTACCAATCGGTGGGAAGTTTTTTCTGTATGTGAACCACAGCCGTGAAGTGACATCTGATAAAATCTCATCTTTCTCTACAATACAGACATCGCCATATTACAACATATCCACATCATAATGACAAAACAGAGTGGCTGACTTTATGATGTGCTTGAAATTTTCATGCGAGAAGATTCAAGTCCCACCTGTGAGTGCATTGTATTCTTTACCCAAGATCCACACAGGCTCTGAGGTCTCAGGAAAATCTTCAAACTCAACAAAGCGAAGTGTGTCGTATGTCAAGGTAGCTGCAAAAAAAAGAACGAGTCTGAGGGAAGATAAAGCTGTTTTCACTCTACTCTACTCAGGCAGCTTACACGCTGACAGCTGAGGTGGTTTATCTCTTGCTGTGCAGTGCATGTGAGTGAGGACAATATTCAGACTTGTCAGGAAATGTCAGGTGATCACCAGCATTATCACGGCCCATTTATTGCAGCTGATAAACATGAAGCCATCTCTCAGGGAGTTCAGATGGAGTATCCATTAGTTGCTGGAGTGGACTCTCAACCACTTCCAGGAACAAAAATTTGGGAGCTTTTAAGAAACTGATTAAATCAAGTGTTCACATTTGTTGCAGTGTCCTGCCTTTAAGCACAATATCCAAACCATTCAATTCAATTCAATTTATATAGCACCTAAATCCCAACAAAACTTGCCTTAAGGCACATGAAACTGTAAGGTAAAAACCACACAATAACACAAAAAAATCTCAGCAATCAGGTGACCCACTATGATTTAGCACTTGGTGACAGCGGAAAGGAAAATCTCCCTTTTTACAGGAAAAAACCTCTTGTTTGTAGTAACTTCTCTAAGTCAACATATAATGTTCTGCAGATTGCCTGCCATGCACAGGATCAGCAATCCAAAGCAATGGACAATGCACAAGAGAGGTGAAGGGAGTGCATGCAGGACGGAGTGGGTGGAGAAGTGTCTGGAGTGGTTTGTGTCAAATGGGTAGCAGAAAGAACAAAAGGGAAGGTTAACAAGATGGTAGTGAGACCTGCTGAGATGCATGGTTTTGAGACTGTGGCACTGATGAAAAAACAGGACGGTGATCTGGAGGTGGCAGAGCTGAAGATGTGAAGACGCTAGATTTTCATTGGGCGTGACCAGGATGGATGAGTTTAGGAACACATATGTCAAAAGGGCAGCGTACATGTCACAGTTTGGAGACAAAGTCAAAGAGTAAGGCTGAGAAGGTTTTTGACATGTGCAGTTGAGAGACAACAGATATATGGGCAAAAGATGTGGAAGGCTGAAAAAAAAGGAAGAAGACAATTGATGTGATTTATAGATGTAGTGAGAGAGGGCATGGAGATGGTTGGTGTGGCAGAAGTGGAAGGAAGAGATAGTGTAAGATGGAGGTAGATTATCTAATATGGGGACTCCTAAAAGGAACAGTCGAAAGAAAGAAAAATGTTGCCACAAGACATGGAAACCCTGTATTTGTTTAGTGTCAGGTTAATGTGGTTAACAGCCGTCTATTTGCTTCTTACGATCGTTCACTGCTTACATAACATACACAGCCAAATTCCATAAAAAACTGTTCTCAATTAAGTTTTTTCCTGTTTACATTGATGATCAGTTAATCCCAATCTGAACCAGCCTATCTAAGCTTAATCTAGCACACCCTCTAAAACAACCAGAAAACTGCCTTTTGAGTCATGAGCAGCTAGTAACCACCAAGAAAATGTATGAAGCTGAATTAAACTCTGGAAGTAACAGCCTTGCTGGGAGCTAGACTTGGGTAACTGGAGCTAAAAAGGAACAAAGAGCAGGTACCATCTGGATCCTGTAAGCTTCCGGTGCTTCATTTTAAATGCGAAACAAAATTGGAGACAACGAGTCAATCAATATTTGAAAGAAAACCGGTATGGAGAGGTCACTTTTATATTGAGAGGACTTTACTTTAAAAGGCCATGCCAATGGAGTCAGTGAAAAACACTCATCCATGAGCCTGAAAATGATTCTTCCATGCTCTTATTTTAAACTTAGAGTCAGATAATTTTACTGATCCAAAAAAAAGCAATTCATTTGCAACTTACCTACACAACCTACTTGCAAAATAGCAATAAACAGTGAACAAGATGGACAAAAAATACATAAAAATTAAATAGATTGACAAAGAAATATGTATAAAAATTAGTAATCATAAAACGAAGTTATTCTAAATGACCACTGCAAAAGTTAAGGGATTTAATAGCTTATACAATGAAGGATTTTAAATCTCTCTACTTGTTCTACAGTGGGTTACAAGGGAGTGACGACCTGCTACTTCCTGAACACAAAAGATAAAACTTGGTCAAGATGTTTAATAATGACTGAGCACAAATTTCTGTGCCTAACCCCCGTGATTTTGGAGCAAGTGCTAACAATGCTGCTGAGGGAGTTTCTATCATTAAAAGCTAAAAACATAAAACGAGCAGATACAAGGAACTGTTAAGGGACTTTCAATAACTGAATAACAAAAAACATAAAATTTCATTTTTGTCCCTAAAGGCTTGATGAGGATGGTCAATGTCCAACCACAATAACAGGCTAGATTCAGGCTTCTCACTGCAGCTGGAAACACTGCGCTCAAAGCCAAGATAAACTTCAGTTCTTATTAAGAACAGCATACAACTCCCACTAAACCTGTTATCATACACTAGAAAATATCTTAACATGACTTAATATTCCCACCGAGCTTTAAAAATACCATTGTGTTGCCCACATAACTAACAAGAGTCAGGCTAACAGCAGCTTGATAACTGATGTGATGGTGACAGCGCATCAGCTGGGATGCTCATCTTGGGCGTAACAAAATGTTAGCTAAAAAGTCAAAAGATGTATAGAGGACAAATTATTTAGAGCAATGCATGGCATCACAAGAAACGACACCTTAATGAACGTTTTGTGATGACACCACAAGCTGTCAAAGCGGGAATCCCGCAGATTTAGCAACAGTAGCAGCAAGCTAACGGTAATTAGCAGTTAGCTTTAGTCATCACTTTAGCAGCTAGCGTCACCGAGGCAGGCTGCCAGCTGGCGACGCTGATCCCACCGCGACAGAGCAGAAGTGCCACCGCCAGGTGTTAAAGAGTGATGCTGTAGTCATTATGACTTCTAACGAGATTGCTATGGGAGTAAAATATCACATTTTCCTGTAAAATCTCGCTTACCTGCATCCATCCCGACGGTCTTCACCCGATCTTGTTTGTTGTTCTCTGCACTCTGACACGCTGGACCAATGGGAAGAGAAACCTGCTGCGGAATCCGGAAAGAGCCGGGACGTTTCTGTCAATATCCAATCGAATCTGGCGTGGCGGCTTTAGGACCAATCGGGAGTGCGTGACGTATCCATCCCGTGGAAAGTGGTTTCATGGTGCGTTCACGTACACAAATAAACACTAAAGGTGCGTTCAGGAGAGACCTTTATTTCCCTGCTGTATATAACAATAGAGCAGCTATTATTAATATTTAATAACAACAGTTTATTATATTAATAGAGATTTTAAATTGAAAATATTTCTAAAAAATTGCGGAAAATACTTCATAACAATTTGATCAGCAATATTTTTAATGGGCAACATGTGTGATTCTAAGGCAATGATGTAGCAGAATGATGGCTACTGAAAACCACTGCGACCAACTGAATGTCAAAACATCTAAAAAGACACGGTCTTTAGAGGTTTATGTGGAAACTAATTAAAAAAATAAAAACAACTGTAAGCTTGTTGATTATATAGAAAATACAGACTTATAAATGATGAAAATTGTAGTAGTAGTGTTATCAGTAGAAGAGTGTAGGTCAGGGGTTTCCAACTCCAGGCCTCGAGGGCCGATGTCCTGCAGGTTTTAGATGTGTCCTTGGTCCAACACAGATTAAATTACCTCCTCAACACGTCTTAAAGTTCTCCAGAGGCCTGGTAATGAACTAATCATTTGACTCAGGTGTGTTGAATCAGTGTGATATCTAAAACCTGCAGGACACCGGCCCTCGAGGCCTGGAGTTGGACACCCCTGGTGTAGGTGAATGGGCTGTAAACAGCTTACATCGAGTCAAATGAGGCCAAATTCTTTTCTGAAAGGTTTCCCTGTGAATGAAAACCCCAAAATCTGACTTTATTTATTAAAAGAGTTTAACAGATATTTCAAAGTTTAACACAAATAACTGCTTGCAAAAATGCATGCTATTTTGACCCTCTGAATGTGGTTCAGCGGTAACAATAGCCTTCAGTGTTTATGCAGTTTCTTTGCAGCCTACACATACAACAGTAAGTTTACATTTAAAAACAATCCAATAAATAATGTACAACTAGAGATCAGTCCTGGGATATGAAACAAAAAAGACTGAAACATAAACACTGAAAAAAACCTGTGAATACAGGTGTTTTCATTTCATGCACATAGACCACTAATTAATACTTTGTAACGAGGAATCATTTATTCAGGGTTAACAAGCGCTTGTCCTTTGGAAAACAGCTGAAAATCATCATTAATGGCTCCAGACTTTACAGATTGCTTTAAGAATATTTTATTTATGTCTGCATATTTACAGTCAAAGACCATTCACAAACATTTATGTATTTAACATGCCATATAAACAGTGAAATTATTCATGGAATAAATTCTACTCATGAAATGAAAGTGCTCAGAAAAAAAACATGTTGCAACTTACTGCAGTTTCGGTACAGCAATATAACAAACTCCCTCACAGTGACCACTGAAGATGAATTAGGGGCTCTACATAGAGACTTGGTGTAAGCATCGAAGCCCATTAAAAAACTAAAATGTTCTAATTTTATATCCTAATAAAATAGTATTCATAAATAACTCGGGATAAAGCTTAATCTCAGCTTCAACATTTGTAATCTTAATGTTTACTATGGATTCACCAGTTAGAATAAATGTATGGTCTACCCTAACAAAGGTACATTTCACCCCAAAATCAAAACTGCATTGATTTCCTCTGGTCTGTGGTCTTATTGATCCTTCTAGAGTTTGGATCAATGCCACCTGTTTCATCCAACTGTAGAACCAACGAGCTTATGCCACGGTGAGGATTACTCCTCCTGGAGTATTGATCAGAATGTAATCACACTTAAATACAATGATCACCTAATGGGTTTCCATCCAAATTTGTTTTATCAAGGTCAAGGTCACATTTGCCATTTTACAGATAACAGCACACCATGCCTCGTTTTGCAGAAATCATGACAGGGTTACTCATTAAATAAATAAATAAAATCTATCTGCAAACCTTGTTGTGAGCAGTTTGATGAGAGACTGACTTTCTTTCTTCAAGGTTACATTTGTTAACTGTTTTTTTGTTTGCTTGTTTTTTTTTACAGTTAACATTTGTTAACTGTATTGCTGGAATTAGCGATGATGAGATATTCATGCTATGGTAAAATGTCATTTAGTAAAAAGCAAATAGTGAAACAGGGCTGATGATTTAGCGTAAGAGGCATTGCTGCTGAGTTTTCAATGCTTTGAGCATCTAAGGGCCATTGTCATTTAATTTTATTATTTTCAAGAGAAAGCAGACATATCTAAACCTGTCACCTCCAAAAACAGCAACTCACGCCTGGATAATGTAGACTGACATACAGCATAAGAGGGCCAGAGGAAAATCTGTCAATCTGACATTGGGACGAACTGTCACTTTAAATGCTTTCAGAACAATGTTGAAGAGTGACTGTAGGAATGGAGAGAAAATGTCAAAGCTGCTGCCAATCATGATAAGAAAAATAAAGGAGAATGTACTGTTCTGAGCGTTTCAGACTGCAAAGTCAAAAGGAAAAAAAATACGCAAACCATCTTTTTTCTGATCACTCGATATCAAGGAATTTTGTACAGTCTTTAGTTGGTCAAAAATATGTTCAATTTTCTCTTTATCTAGCATGAACTTTAACAGTCCAGGCCAAAAGTGTAGATTTCCTCTAATACCAAGTTCTCATGAATGGCCTCAGGATCTCGCAGATTATCCTCAATAGGCCTAGTAGTTACCATTTGGTACCACTAGGAGCAGCCAAATCCCTGCAAAACAGGCACCAAGACTGGAAGCTGTGCAGTTTGACAAAAAATGAAAAGCTAAACTTGCTCACAGATGCAGTTTTTATACGTTTGCATCCGATGTGTGCCATTATATAACCATTAATAATAAATAGACAAGGGGAAGCCAAAGACGCGAGGAAAGTTCACTGTCTGTGAAATGGGTGGGTGTTCATCAACGAGGCTCAGTGCAAATAAGTGTAAACATATTCCAAAGCAGTGGGTGCTTTAGTGGTGTTGGTGGTGTGCAGTGCCGGGCAGTGTGCTCACAATCCATTGTGTCTCTTTTTCTTTCACTTCTCGCGGAGGAGGTGTAGCACGACCGTCTTCAGGTAGTGTCCAAAGGCACAGACAGCAGACACCAGCCAGTGAGAACAGAAGTTTGGGTCAGTGCTCACCACGCACTTTGTTACATCCACCTGCAGGGGGACACAGAGGAATAAAGATAAGTAAGTTTCACACAAGTGGCAACCGTTGTGGCTAAAAATAAAAGCCGACCAAGATATCCAACTTTTCAGGAGAAATCAACATCTTCACCACCTGCTGCAGAAAACAGTTTGAGCCAATTTCCCCCCTTATAATAACTGTACAAGTGATTTTTTTTTTTTTCTTTTTACATAATTCACCTGTTGTATGGTTATAATCACTTTGTCACAATCCGGCCCACTCAACATGTGACAAGTCTCAATTTTAGCTGTTTGTGAAGGCTGTGCTACTGCTTAGGTGAGTCAAATGTAAATATTTTTTGTGTTACTTAGATTTAACAAGTAGATTTTTGTGTCTTCCAGATGCATCTTCTGTGAGTCATAAACTGTATATAAAGGATGAATGTAGCAACCATAACATCAACCATTTGTTTTGGCATTTTGAAGCCACCATGTAAATATTTTGAAGCTAGAAGAGACCCTATTTGAATAAAAGACTGTAGTGCTAAGTTATTAGCTAAAGCTAGCTTTTAACAAGCTGCATCCATACACTGTATGTACGGTAGCCCTTAAAGGTCAAACAGACTGCAACTCAAAAACGTACCAGCAAATAGGAAAATGCTGCAAAACAACACAAAACACAAAGGAAGTTACATGAAATACAACAGAAGTAGAAAACAACAAAATCTAACAAAACGCCATGGAAATGTTTCTGGGGACACAATAACATGACGGACCAGCTGCAAGTGACAGAAATGCAAACATGTGAATGACTGCACTGAGACACGCTTAAAAGAAGCAGAAGGTTCGTCACTGTTGTGTGGTAGAAAAAGATCTGAGGTAACGTGTGTTTTATAATCACATGATTCATATAATACTGGAGACACATGTTTGCTATTAGCCCTTTCCTGTTAGCTTGTCACTTCCGCAGCTCTTCCTTCACATTATTGTCTCCCCAAAAACACTATGGGTTTGTTTCGTAATTTTTTCCCCCCCTTTCTCTATTTTGTTTTGTTTAACTTTCATTATGTTTTGTGTGCTTTTATAGCATTGCTGTATTTTCTGGTCTTTTCTTAACTTGCAGTGCATTTGACCTCACTGTCTGTATGGGTGCAAAGCAAAGACACAAATACCTGCCTATTAATTTTAAGTAGCAGACTAATAAAATAACTCGTCATATGATGCAGGTTTACAACCCAGGAGCCAACTCTAAGGCAGGGAGCGCTAAACACAAAACACACCTTTAAGAGAGTTTGATAAGCAGTCCCAAAAATACAAAGTCCATAAGACAACATACTGACAAAACACAAAGGAGAGACAACACACTCACATGCTGAGGGCTAATCATGAGGATGAGACAGTTGAAATAAGGCAGAGGAAAGTTAAGAGTTTAAACTAAACACTGTCCATAGAGGGCCAAACTGTTTTGGAGAAGGCTATAAGCAGCATTTCTAGTGCTATAAAGCTGACTTGTTTTTCAGTTGATTGCAGCTTTTTACACGCCTTCTGGACCTTGCTAATCAGCTAACTAACTTTAATCAATAACCTGGCACAATACACCTCTAGCTCAAAAAAATCAAAGCTGTCAGTGGCTGTTAAGCTTTCTTTCAAAGCAGAATTTCACATATCATGATGTCACGGTGGCTATATCCATCGTTTATTTACAGTCTATTGTTTTAACCCTCTGAAACCTAAGTTACACTGTCCCCGGGCTATGAGAGTATGTTATTTTTGAAAGCTGTTCTCCCAAGTCTTGGTAATCAGGGGACAAAAATAAATCGAATAGACGAAAGTAAACCTTCTGACTGACACACATCAAAAGCTATTTTTACTTTTTTTCCCCAAAGAGTGCTTTTGGGTTTTTTTCCAAAACAGATGGTTAGAGTTTCTCCTCGTGAATGATGACTCGGTTCTCACAGGATTTAACAGACACAAGAAGACCTTACAATTTCAACATGTGTCCTTCATTTTCCACTAATCTGACAATCTGCAGATATGCAGCTAGCCCACAAGAATGCCATTTTAAAGCCAGAGCCCACACTTAATTCTGAGCACTGCTTACAATACGAGGCCATCTACTCAACAGACTTTTACAGACAATGAAATACCACAGAGAGTGCAGTTTAGTGTCAGCTCTGACACTAAACACTTCTCCTCCTTCAGCTCGCGCTGCTTCTCCCAGTCACACAACGTTATTTAGGTTTTCCCCACACACTGACATCATCTGTCAGAGCAGATGTCTCTGGGTTAGAGTGAAAAACAGGTCGCTCATTTGCACTCAGGAGGTCAGTTATACAATGCATCGCTCTCCATTTCGTCACACTCCACTTCTCTCTGAACAAAACAGGCTCGGGTGCCATGTTTCAGAGCGCACGGGCCTGTGGTTCGCTCTGCTGGAAAGGCATTAATGTGCTCTTACCAGCAGAGCAGAACACGGACAGAGGCACGTTGTCAGGCATCGTTCCATTTCACACACTAATGTTTGTCCAGGACTTTATCAGATAGGCTATTCCTATAAACACAATTCTGCAGAAGATCATCCCCTTTCTCTTTGAACCATTTGTTCCAGGTTTTGCCATTTTTTGTAAACAAAGAATTCTAGTTAATTTAAAACAAAAGGATATTGCAGTTCTGATCTGGGTGGCTGTAACACGATATGACACACCGATCACAGGTGGAGCATGCTGTTTTAAAATTAGGCAAGCACTGAGAGGATTAATAACAATCAAATATAGTTAGTTTCACTGATTTGCCAGCCTCTGCTATTGTTGTGACAAACTTCATCACAGCTAAATAAAATAAAAATGTTCTTTTTGAAATGAATTTAATTTGAATTATTAAATACAATATTTTTAGTTTAACTTCAATTAAGCCAAATTCGTCAAGGGGCAATTTGCTCAAAGCAGATCGTATAAAACACAACAAAACAAAAGACACACACACACACACACACACACGATAAAATCAAGGTTAAAATCAAAAAAGGTTAAAATCAAAAGTTATGTCCATATGCCCGTAATAAAAAAAAAAAAGTAGTTGAACAGTCAGACTTTCGGCAAGCTTTAACTCTTTCGTGCATGAATTATGACAACCTCAATCAGGATGATGAAATTATAAAAGAAAAGAAGAAAAGAAAAAGAAAAGATGAAAAGAAAAGAAGAAACTTAAGAAAAAAATCCTGATTGAGGTTGTCATAATTCATGCATGACAGGGTTAAATAACAATAATTACAACTGAACACATCATGCATCTATAGTAACATTAAACGACCAGTGGGTGGCAGGGTATGGAGTGACACATCAGTGTCCAATGTAGTGGTTTATGTGCATGTATACCATCAAAACTGACACAAATCCAAGAAAATAGCCTTTGAATAGCTGCCCACTGTAGTGACCACTATGTGTGAAAGGGTTAAGGGAATTCTTAAGTTTATTTGACCAACAAAAATGTTTTTATTTAAAACTGATTTATGCCCACAATTAATGTGATCAGCTGTGATTACTCTGCTAGGGCCTTAGGAGTAACTGACCTTATGTATCCACTATAGTTGACCTGGATGCCAAAAAGTTCAAAAAAGGAAGAGCTGTGAGTGAAAACACAAAGCAGTGAGGTTGAGCCAGGGAGACCAGCAGTAGCTTGGACTGAATGATAAGAAAATGCTGCTTCAGTGGGAGTATTTAGATTTAAAAGTGTGCATGTGCTGTCTTTCTTTAAAATAAATATTTGCTTCAATAAAGTTGTTATCTAATGAAATAAAAATCACTGTACGCTGAATCACACACACACACACGTTGCGAATGATAACCACCACGCCCAGCACAGGAGGGTGTGCGCTCTCAGTAAAAACGTGAGATCAAGCTGTCAGGAAAATTCTGAGCTTGTTAAATCTTCAGAAAGCTTCTGAAAACATGCAACTGTTCATTAACATTTGTCGGCGTATGACGAATAGAAAAGACCTGCAGGCGATGAACTGAGAGGTATCACAAAAGCTGTGTGAAAATAAAAAAAAAATAATAAAATTGCCTCACGTCAACTCAAAGCACAAAACTGAAAAGCGGGACTCTGAAGTTACATGTCCACACAAGGCTCCAGTTTCAATTTCAACCCTGCTTGAACAGCCTAAAGCAAAGTTTCTGAGTGCATGTAAGTAAATCACACATAGCGTGGGAAAAGGGGCAGGTGAGCGTCACACTATTTTTACAACAACCATAAATCCCTTCTACACGTTCACCGTCTCAGTTCAGTACATTTTTACAAAGAATAAAATATTTCTCAGCATATGTGGTTTCCTAATGTACGTACACAGATACCTGAATATGTAACAGAGGTCTTACTTTGCATTTAGGAAAGCCATTTTAGTAATGGAACAGCTAAATATTAAATAATAAATTGAAATATTGCACTAGGTAACAATAGTTGTCTAAAGGCACTTTATATTGGAAGAAAAAGTCGTTACAACATCAGAGAAAGAATGCAACAATCAGATGATTATAAATGAGCAAGAAACTGGTGACAGTAAGAAGGAAGAACTCCATTTTATCAGGAAGAGAGCTTCAGTAGAATCAGGATCAGGGAGGGGCGGTCATCTGTTTTGCCCGGGGGAAAAAGAAGACTGAAAAGAGCGGCAAAGAGAAACCACAACGCATAAGCAGGCTGTGGTTGGTTAAAGTTATAGTCATTGTGGGGAACTGCATTAACTTAACAGACTACACTAGCTGATGGCTTCCTCTCTTCTTTGGTTTTATGAGCTCTTACTGACACTTAACCGAACCCACAGATGCCGGCTGTCATTTTCAGTTACTTGTCTCATAGATGCCACATAGCCGTACATTCGTACAGACTAACACATGCTTACGGAAACATACAAACAAGTAATAATAAGTCGTCCTTACCCAGCCTCCTCTCTTTTTTAACCAGGAAATCAGGCTCTTGCGGACAAACTCCCCCATGCAGTCGACAATGGTATGGACCATTGCTGGATGACCATGGCGTACACAGTCCACCGCCAAGGCTCCCGCCACAGCGTACAAGGAAACCACCTTTCCCCATGTCACACCTTATGAGAGAAAATAAACCACATCTTTACTTAAACCAATGGAAGCATCAATGTCCTGCTGTCTGATGTGTGAGCGCATACTGAAAGTCATTATTTCATAAATGGAGAGACCCTGCTCTCCACTTGAATAACTGCAGTAGGATTTAATTCAGCAAATGTGTCTGTCAGCAGCTTTCTTTAAAGGTGGATGAACAAATGATCCAATCTCAGCAGGAGGCCTGCATGCCTTTCTGTCCCACAACGGGGAAAACCCAAACACAAGACCTGGGATGGCAGGCAGGCAGAACGCTCTGCTAGATTAGTGAGCACATCATTTCTCCCACTAAGCTTGCGTGCTTAGTAGAGCTTTCTGCCGCCACACCATTTACAGTCAGTGCTTCGGACTATTTTTGTCGTGTTTATATGTCCAACACATACAAACCGAGCCTCGGTTTCATCCATCTCCTCTAACTGTCGTCTGATCTCTTTGAAAAGGAAATCTGGAAACTTGCAGGATGATACTCTAAAGTTTCTGCATATTTCATACTACTATCAACATCTGACAGGTCAGGAATTTAGTTTTTTAAACTGTTCAGAAAAGATTTTAAATGTTTAAAAAGGACATAGGATGAAGGTAAAATATAATGGAAATTAAGCTGTACTCGATAGAAAGTAAAGGAAGTAGACCAAAAAAAAACAAAAAAAAACAATCAAGCCATACTCAAGTATGATCTCCCTGCTGCTACAAAAACAACACTATGTCAGTTTTAGGTGCTGTGAATGAGGAAATCAGCTGGAGTTAAATAAGGCTTTCACTTGTGGTTACTTTTACAGTAAGACTCACAACATCAGAAGGGGTGTAAAATACCTAACTCGAGCAAATCATTCTGAACTAAATCTTTTGTTTTTGCAAAGCTGATATCCTACTGAGCATGGAGGCCATTTTCACTCGTCAATTAAAACAATCAGTTCACACTTGTAGCACACATGCTCTGTGCAGCCAGCACCACCAGTATTTTCCCTTTGTGAAAAACCTAAAGAACAACTTCAGACAATTTAACAAAATGATTCTTTTTACAGTTTAGATGCAAAACTGTCTTTATGTGTGTATGTATTATTATATTATTATCTATGTTTATTTTTATATAATTAATATATACTTAGTACTACAGGAAATGGAAATTGTAAAAGTGTAGTCGTGTAGTCTGTGTGTGTGTGTGTGTGTGTGTCGACTACACGGCTAGACGACTATAGCTACACTGTTGCGCGGGTTGCGTTACGATGCCTGAATATATTGCTGCTGTAGTTTATCTTTGTCGTGCGGGAAGCCAAATGACATTTCTAACTGTGCTCGTGCAGATTACACAAGTTTGTGGTCATAATCTGCTGTTGCTCAGGACTTCCTCTTTGTTCTCTTCTTCTTCTGTCGGCACTGCGGTTTGTCCATGTTTACACTGTATTCACTGATACGCAAGTTTTCAACATGAGACGTGAGACTTTTTTTTCCCCTTTTTCGCTCGTGATATTGAATTCCCTTTGTAATAGAATAGAATTGAATAATCCTTTAATTGTCCCACAAGGGGAAATTTGGTTGTAACAGCAGCCAGAAAGACACATATACAAACAAACAGTACACAGGACACAGATAATCAGTTGTGAACTGTGAGAATTAAGGAAGATAATCTTTAAGTTCGCTACGTTTGAATTACTAAGTAACTCTGAACATTACTGAGGACCAGACTGACTGGATTTTTTTCTCGTCTCCAGCCGACTGTTCATTACCTTTTCATCAGACTGCTTTGTTAAAATTCCCCGAAGAATAACCCAGCTGGGACTCATGACTGAACTCCTTGGGTGGGGTCCAAACTGTCTGTAACAATCACTCGCTCCACCATCGTGTTAACCTAATATGGACCGAAAGTTTTCCCTCCAGCTCCTTTCATTTGAGGGGGATAATGGCAGCCCTAAAAATGCTTCTCACTAATGGAGAATCCTGCGGTGAGCCTAAATAAGAAGTGTTTACATGACAACGGGCGACATTAACCCTTAAGCAAAATCTTTTAGTCATTTGTAATTTGTAAAAATAAGTAAAGTAACTCAGCTCTCCAAACTTTCAGTATATCTTTATTTTGTCTTGTCTCAGACTTCCTCCTTCCCAGTGATAACCAAAATAAGTTCCCTTCTTTCATTTTGAAGTCCAAGTTAGTACAGGTTAAACCAGTTAAGAAAGCACCAACATTAGTTCCTGTGATGCAGATCTGCATGGCTTGATTTTCCAGATTTTGACCTACCTGTGGAGAAAATGTCTGCAGCGACAGCTAGGAAAGCGTCGGACACCACGCTCTCCGATGCCACTGTGATGTTCAGCTGTCGGGCGACGTTACGGTACACATTGGGACGAAGGTACTCCAACTCATCGCCTGTCCAAAACAAGAGAAAGCAAACTCAGTCAAAGCTCCCACTCTGAAAAACTCTCAAAAGCTGTGTGGCTTTTAAAAGTTAACTATTACACAGTTATAAGCCAGAGCTATCTCGTCTAGTAGCTGGTCATATGGCTAATAAAGGCAATTTTGACCACCTTAGATAATGCCGTATAAAAGATATGACTTTTGAGAGATATTAGTGAATAAAATATTAGCATTTTACAAAATACTTTGTATTTGATCTAATTGGAAAAATGTTGTCAACTGTTTTGATTTACTGGGGAAGCACTTTTGCTCAGGTAGACACCCTGGCTTGGTCAAAGAGCAAAGATCGTATATTAAACATGGACAAGGTCACTGTGAAGTTGAACCCAGTGTAGGGAGACCCATTTCCTTAATCATGTCGTTCCTGAAAATGGCTGAAATTGACCTCACTGAATGCAAATCTACTTCTGGCCAAAAAAACCTAAAATAGTTTAAATTATGCGGCCTAATTGAAAGCAAACAACAGTAATGTTTCTTAATTTCTCATACAGGGATTTTGATATCACCAACAAACTGCTGGTTAGCCTACATTCTGCTAATCTGGGTCGGTTAAGACTTCACAACAGGGCCTCCTTTCATGGAACTGTTTTCAAATAATAATTATGACAAATATATTGGGAGTGTAGCTACATCAAAACAGGGAGTCACATGTTAATAAGAAGCAGCTGGTTTCACCGGTCGTCAGGAGGCTGGTACTGAAAATGGCCTGCTCACCTGAGGTGTGAAATCATCTTGGTGTCCTATATGTGATTCCCTAATACTCACAGAAAGATATTTTACTGCAATCAAAACACTGTAACAAATCTAATCTATAGACTCAACCTCTTCTATCAAAGAAATAAGGAAAATTGAAAAAAAAAAATGTTTACAGTATAAAATTAATATTAACAGGCAACAACTACATGGCGTTCAGCTGAGCTTGGACTATCTCGCAGGCAACCCCCTATTAAGCCAGTCAGTCAGTTTCTGAGTTTTCAGAAATTCTTTGGTGAAGTTGTGAAGCTTCAACCTGAGCATTTTCACCGTCACCATTTATAAGTGACAAGCAAGAGGTGACAATCACAACACAGCCATGCCCTAAAGGATATCACGCTTTATTGTCCCTTTGGACTCCAGTGTGGATCATAATTTATCTAATGAACATCATGTTGTATTTAGTAAGAATTGAAACTAGTGATTAATTTCATAAATGCATCAGGAAAGTGTTTGTAGAAGTCATAGGTGCAGAGAGCAGCGGAGACACTTTCTCATAGATTTCTATAGAACCAGACGGCTGTTCAAAAGAATCAGGTTTAAAGCACTTCTGTGTTGGTCTCACTTTTCTAACCCAGAAGCTGTTTCTATCTGTTACATACATTCATTTTACCTCTTGGCTGTTCCCATCTTTGTGTTTTAAATCAGGGTATGACAGCCAAGCACCGGGTCTGACTGAGAAACAAAGGGACACTGCCCAGTAATAAAACACGGGTTTATCATCTCTTTGAATCTTAATGGAACCCTTTTAATAGTAAACACTTTAGTGAAAGTATTAACTGAGCACTGTAGAAAGACTGAAAGCAGAGGAAAAGAGCTAAACTTTCCAAAGATACCAATAACATCCTGGAGTCTCTGACCCGGCCAAAAAACTCTGTGACATAAATGTTTTTACACAACATAGTTTTCGTTGAGATTAAACAAACCAGATATGACATATCAGTTAGTGAGCTTTTAAGATGCTGGAATTAAGTGAGTTTGGTCAGAACATGGCTAGACTGGTCCTCTCTGTTTAGTTTTTCTGTTATTTTGCCAGGTATTAGTCTGCTATCAAAAATGTTGAACTATTTATGAAAAAAGTCTCACTAATGTCGAAGTGTTTTGTAACTCTATGCTTAGAAGACTTTGAAGGGCGCAAGTGGTTTTGTTCAGTTTCACTATTTAGCAACAGTGTACCCCCTCCAGGATTTTCAGGATTTTCAAACCTGAGCAGTCGAGTTTCAACGTGAAGTTCCAGTGAATTATCTGGAGGTGGGAAGATCCCCACGCATGGCGAAGTGAATCCTCCCAGAGAAAGAAAATCCACCACACCAGTTTTTATACTGGGCCAGCATCCAGAAAGGAAAATATTACGCAAACAAAACGGTGACCTTAGCTTTTTTATGGGGAATCACGTCATGATTCTCTATATAATAAAGGTGTTCTCCGATAAAGTCGTTTACGTGTTCATTCATTTATAAGTATAAATGTAAAATAAAGACTTATATCTTTATCATAAATCCCAATCTGTCAATTTAAATGATTAAAATATAAATATTGTGGAACTTGGCTGCACAAAAACGTGAAACGTGAACTCAGCGCTCTCAGTGGAAACCATATTAGGATTCACCAGGAATACGACACATTTTTGAATATTAAACACACATTTTAAGGCGATCGCGGGTCTCTGTTTGAATTAAGTGTACTATTGTGCGCAAAAAGCGCACGAACGCTTCCCGAAAACTTACCCAGCCACAGCAGGACCGACGATATCTCTCCCAGTGTCCCACCTGATGCAGCCAGTCCGTGTTCAGGCTTGGACCAGCCGATCCCGGCACGGTTCAGCCTGGAGTGGATGTATTCCCTGCACAGTGCTTTGGCTTGGGACACCAGCTCCTTGTCGGTGGGCGAGCGGTCAAACACTTCAGAGGCAAACACAGAGGAGCGACGCAACATCTCCATGCCCCCGTCACCCTCTGAGTGCGCTCCTCACCTCACCGCCTCCACCGCCTCGCTCAGCGGGTGCTTCTCCCCAGTGGACCCCCCTCTTCGAACCTTCTCCTTCTGCCCCGTCTCTCTGGTAAGAGAAAGGAAGACTTGTGGAGATTATCCTGCAGAACAAACACGCGGATTAGATTGTGAATATCTTTTGATAGCCTGGATAAAGCTCCAGGATGCAAACGCAATCAATGTCTGTCGAAACCCCAGGATGGAGACTTCAAGGAGAAGCTTGGGACTACACCTGAAAAGTTGTGTATGAATCCTTAAAGGTGTGCGGACATCAAACATCATTGAAGCGCACTTACCCGAAATACTATGTCGAGAAGGTAAAAAACCCCAACATCCTAAGTGTGCTGCATTTTAACCTCTCGGTGAGTAGAAAATGTTTTCACTGACTTTTGGTGACTTACTGCCACGCTGAGTGTAAAAAATGCTTTCCAGTTTACAGTCTGCAGGCTTTCCTTCTAAGGGAACTTATTGTGGAGTGAAAGGCGGAGATAAGCTCTAACAACACAAGCACCGCCCCTCTGCCTCCATCCACATCATATAAAAGACACACACACAGGACATGACCCAGTTGTGTCTCGGCTGTTAATCAACAACTGATTTTATAAAGTTGTGTCTACAAGAAAATTTTAATTTAAGCTTAAGTAGTTCTGATTTGTGGAAAGCAATGAAGCAATAAATGTAGTTTAAATGAAACAAAACGTGCGTGATTAAATCAAGCGTGGGATCATACTGGAACATGAGAGCGGTATTTTGTTAACTGAAAGCAGACAGCAGAGATTAGAGGCGGTTCAACAGTAAAATGTTAATAAAAAGCCCTCTGTCTCAGATTAGAAAATGAAAATGGACAAGATGAAAGCAGTATTTCAAATTTTTTGCTGTATTATGTGATGTAATCTTTTATTGCACACCATTTTTCTTTCACAACAAAGCCAAACCCATTTATTAGCCACCATTAAATCGGGTGACTTTCTGACAGCGTATTAAAGACAGTCTATGAGACAGCACACATGCATGTTAATGACATGCAACAGTGGGATATAAGTGCATGAGGAGTTAAAAGAGGTGAGTGGAACACAAATACTCAGGGTTTATGGTCACCTGATCCAAACCTAACTGTATGCTTCATCAAAAAGGAAAGTTTGAAGGCTAGTAAGTGTCTGCCTCCTGAATCCTAAGTGGGGGCTTGTTCCCGTGAAGAGGGGCCTGAAAACCGAAGGCTCTGCCTCTGATTGTACTTTTACAAATATCTACAAGCCACAAGTAAGCCTGCGGTCAGAGGGCAAAGACCTATGTTAGGATAATATGATACTACATTATCATTCAGGACTTTGTATGTGAAGAGAAGACTTGAAATTCAATTCTGGATTTTAAAGGAACCAGTTTAGGGAAGGCAATATGAGAGAAATGGGATCGCTCTTTCTCGGGCCTTTTAACCTTTTTTGTTGCACTGAAGGCTGAAGGAGTTTGATATTTGATATTAAACATATTTATTTATCTGGAAGTTGATAACACTTCTGCCCATTTGGTCTGAGAAAGGGCTAGCCTTGCTGTGTCCAAGATAACATTAGCACTCACTAGAGCCATTTTCACATAAAACTATATATCAGATTGTCAGCACAATACTACAAAGTCATTCTAATCTTTAATTGAGTTAGTGTACAAAGTGTTGATTTGGTTATTTGTCTAGAGATCTCGCAGTCAGAAGTGGCAGGCAGTATCGTCATCGACTGGACTATTTCCAGTAATGGGAATATATCTGATTTGTTTCTGGCTACGACAAACACAAACCTTGGTTTATATGTCAAGCTTCTTGTCCAGCTCAGCAAGAAAACAGGTTGGCACACATTTCCTACAAAAGTAAATCATTCCTTTAAACCAAATAGGGGCTGGGTGGTGGTAGTGGACTCACAGGTGGTGTTGTACATTTCACAGGAGGAGATAAGCTCAAAGTCACATGGTGTCCGCCTTTTTCATAATGTACTTCAAATGAGGGAGGTCACTTTTTTTATGGGAACCCTCTGTGACACACTCGTCCAGCACAGATAAGAGTTAGCCGTGATAAAGAAAGCAACACAGTGCACCACTTTACTCAGTTTATCAAGGTAGAAATCAAAAGCTGTAATCTTGGAACTCCGTGTTAATGCAGATAAGGGTTGTGAAGTGAAGAAAATGAAAAAGCTTAGCAACACAGGTAATTAAACAAGAACTAATTGTAAAGTCTTTGGGCTGGACAACTGTAACTGTTAAAAGCTGCAGTCGTCATTACTGACAGCCATAAAGACCCTTCTGATGTGGAGGCACATTGTTGTCTGAAAAGTAAAGGAGCCACGCCTTCACCACTCCCCAGCAGAAAAATGTTTGAACACATCAGCTTGGCAGACGAGCAATATCAGCATTTCTGGGGAAGACACCACACCCACTGCTCAGTGCTGTTTGGACATGCCTGAGGAATGCCCTGCTTTGTTTATGACTGACTGCCATTATTTTTTGCAGATCCTCTGTAATACATGAGACATTAAAAAAAAACAACTCTTCAAACGGCGAGTCTCACCCTGAACAGGGAGAAGGCTGATTTCTCTTATCTTCAAAATGTCCAGCACAAAGTGTGTACATTTTACCGTCGCTGTGGTTCGGGTTATGCAAGCTGTGCAGATCTGATGCTATTTCTCAGGTGAGCAGCAGTCTCGTCAACACTGCTGTACAGTCAGGTGTAAAGGCTACACTGTTTTAATAATGCAATAACACATTTATTTAGTGTTCCAGCTTACTATTCCTCTTTGGCATTTTCTTAAATATATTGTTGTTTAACCTCATTATCCTAGCTATACATGAGCAAATGCTTAATTTGATTAATGGGGATGTGGCTCGTTCCTTGAAATCCAAACTATGAAATTCTGCATGTTTCAAATTCGTCTTGCTCAGCCAAGTCTGGCACAAGATCCAGCAGTTAATATGAGAAAATACATGCCGTGATGTGTGATGAGCTTAGCTGTGGGGAAACTAGTTTGGCATGCTAGTTTTAATTTTGTGTTTGAGTCTCAGTCTCAAATCAAGACTAAAACATTTTGTTTTGCACATATAAATTATGTCAGTTCTGTAAATGATACCTGCATTTTGAAATTGCTCAGTGAAACTTCACACATTTTTCTGTTTGATTACTTGTGGATAATGTGCACTTAACTAGGCAACATGCAAGTGAAACCTCTACTCATTTCTGGATGTTTCAGTCTCTTGTCATCCCAACACTTTAGATGCTTTTTGTCTGGTTTTATGTACAGTTAAATGCCTCCTCATGTTTTTATATTCAATTTTTACAAGAAGTCATATGTGACCTCAAGGTTTTTATCTAATGTTTCCCCCTTTGTTCATTATGTAAAGCAACAGATCTGAGATATTAAAATGTACTTAGACCCTACAAGAAAACCATTATTAGCTAAAGCTCCACTTTATTTAATAAAGTAATTTCAGAGCTAAATGGAGAATTTCTTTCAATGCTTTCAAAAGCTAGTCTGGTCAAATGTTAGTGTTGCATAAAGACGGGCTGACTTTTATAGGAAGTGAAGATTTTGTGCAACTTGTCTAGAGATGATCATAAAGGGGAACTATTATGCTCATTTCTTGGGGGTTATTGTAGTAGATTTGCATGATGCAGTGTTAAAAATAATTCAAATTTATCTTGTATTCAGCCTTGGGGCAGCCCCGGAGTTCATCCTGCATCTAAAATAAATAATTGTGGCCCTCTTCTTCCTCCTTTAAAGCAGTTCTTCCTTCTTAATGGCTGGTTTTTGAAAGAGGGTTTGAACAGCAGAATGGTGACTTTTTTTAAACCGAGTCAAAGCTCCACCTTGGTTGGAGACATCTGTACAGATTGTGCATGCTCTCATACTTGCACAGGATTTCTCGACATATGAATATGAAGCTCGGGTGGCTGTTTATTGCAGTGATGTTAATTTCTTTGAAGTTCACATCTTCAGAAAAAGTAAATTCAGTTGCTTTGAAAATGCAATGTGCACTTGGGTCCATGCTGCTTATCTTGACAGCAAGACCGCTTGCAAAAGAGATTAAGACTTCCTGGTTAAATAAACATTAAAAAAGAAAAATCATCAGGTGAGAGCCTTCTGTGCCGACAGCAAGAACTTTTGAAAACATACAGGTATTTTTAAGTTGAGCATTCACCATTGAAACAATATACACATGACAGTAAATAAGGCAAACATTATTAGGTCCACTAAACCAAATACATCTAACTGACGTCTTAAACGTAAAGTAGTAAATGGGCATCAATGTAAGCACAAAGCCACAAGAAGTCTGATTCAAATGATGCTTTATTTGTTAGGTTTTTAAATGGAATAACATGAAGACTACATGAGTGTATTCAGGAGCCTGGCCCTGACCACATCCTACACAATAAATAGGAATAACATACTGGATGTTAAGTGTGCAGCAGAGTCTGCCTCTTACTCGCACAGAATGCCTGATGGTTCGGAGATTACCTCCATCATCACTTTCTCTTTAAGCTCCAGAGGCGGGGAGGGGGAAGGAGGTGCAAGTAGGACTGCACGCTTGGCTTCACCACAAACACACAAAAAAATATAACACATCACACACAGAGCGTAAAGATTCCAGTCTTCATAAAAATATATACCAAATAATACCATGGGTTCATGTAAAACGCTACACTACTGTCATCTGTGCAGCTCCCATTCGTGTAAAAGTCTGACATGTGGTAAGCCATCCTCAAACGGTTACTTAAAAATATGTTCTCTTTAGCTTTTAGAAGGAAAATCTGCAAATTTTACAAAGTAAACACTAGAAAAAAAATTGTTGCGCAGCATGTCCTCAAGTAGTTAATCCCTATGGGTCATAAAAACAGGAAACATAAGATATTAAAATAGAGAAATGTAGCACCAGACTGACCGTAACGCTGCCTAACTAACCAGGCGCATAAAAGACAACAGCTCCCTTTTAAAAAGTTTCAAACACTGGTTGCATTCTCCCACTCAGAGCAAATAAAGCAATCAGGTCTGGCCTCAGAGTATAGAAACGAATACTGCTCACAACAAATCCCGCTTCCTCGCAGCAGCGTGAATTCCCTAAAACTTCCCAAATCTTCGAGTCTCCCACTTGCTTCAGCATCTCATTACCTTCCCGTTCACCTCTTCCTCACTAATGCCCTCAGCGCTATCAAAGTACAGTTTAGAGAGCACATACAATTTGCAGTACCTTCATTTCCCACATACTGTATTTCATCTGTATCCCAGTCAGTCACAGTACAGTACTGTACCCAGTAAAGCTTCAGTCCTTCAGAAAACCTGAATTTAAGCCCTTTGTGTTGGTCCCATAAAAACAGCATCTCCCATCAGTCTATGCGATCAAAGAAACAAGAGCACAACACATGCAAAAAAAAAAAAAAAAAAAAAAAAAAAAGCTCATAATGTACACCTCTCCCTTTCATTATATCCTGTATAGTGGGACAAATGTTACCATTTACATCATTAATCAAGCAAAATGCACAGACCATTAGAATCAAGAAGAAAAATGTTAACACTTGAAACTGGCAGTATCTTTCATTTGTTAATGTTTAAATGTCTATTTCACATAGAAATGACACCGACAAGTCTCTGATGCCCCAGAGGCCCAGCCTCCAGATACACGACGCTCATTTCAGTTTCCGTTCATCTCCATGGGACCTCCTTTAGGTATGAGGAGGCTCATCCTGCCTGTAGTGCTGGCTGCACTTTTGATCACCTCCATCCATCTGTGAAGAGCAGACATGCTACTGTAATCTGACGGACGAACTGCATCGTTGGAGGAATCAACTGACCTGAATCGACTTACCTTTCAAAGGTGTACTCGCTCTCTGCTCTGAAAAAGTATACGTGAGACTTGAACTGAAGTTTGAAGACGTACTCCTTGTGAATGCCGTCCGATTCCTCGGGCGTGCTGACCGTGTAGCCGAGCAGTGGAAGGCTAGCCAGCGGGAAGTCGTCCTGCAAACGAGACATTGACAGACACCTCAGTGACGTGCTTTTACGTGGGCTCGATCTTTGTCAGAGATCTCTGAGGGCTGACCTGATGAGTCTTATAGAAGAACAAGCAGAAGTTGGTGAAAACGACCCAGAGTTTCTGCCAACCGTTACTGTTCTTGAACTTCCTCAGGAGGTAACCTGAGAGCTGGTTCTACAGAGGAAAGAGGAGAAAGGAACAAGGTTAGACACTGATCATTGCTAAAATTAATGGATTTAATGCTGGAGTTTAAATTAAAGTTTAATTCATGTGATCTGTAGATAATGCATGTTTGTGTGTTAATTCTAAGGGGAAAGAGTTAATGCATGCTGGCGCTCTGAAGGTGGAGTTTGATCTGTAGTAATTATAACCGAGTAGTTTTGTTTTGCTCATGCATGTCCATATAATACACGGCCTCACTAACCCTGCGTTTCATCAACAAGTGGTTGTAACTCGGCTGGTTTTGCTAATGTGCTTCTGCGTTAGCTGCCGAGTAGAAGACGATTCATTCAGTTTGTTCAGCGCAAGTTACCATGGTGATTTAACCAGGTAAAGAGAGACCTTCCTGGCACAGTAAACTCTGGCTTGCCAACACTCAGCCCTCAGCTCTGATTTGCAGATCTAAAAATTTGAAACCGTCACCATCTTAGTCCAACCGAGGAGAGATACAAGCATGAGCATATCAGTTCTTGCTTAAACGCTGATTCAGATTTTGATTAAAAAAAACAAAACAAACAAAAACCTTAAAAACAAACCATTTTTGCTTTCATACTTCTGTTAAATTTTTCTTTCAAAGCTGTGAGACAAATGACCGCTTAGAATTTATAATTCTATTCAGTGCACTCAGTCTACCCAACAGGGAGAATGAGTTGTGGAGCCGTTTTTCTTTCTGACACTTGGAAACTGAAATATAATAATATAATTATCTGGCATTTTTAAAATGATTAAACACGTTTCTAGTTTTCCTGACCAAAGTGCTTAAAATTTCATTACTCGATGTGAGGCTCAAACACAACCCTTGAATAAAGAGTCTCAAGCTCTAGAGCCTGAGATAGCCTGGCTCCTTCGCTCTGCTTCCAACTTTTCCATCTGGTATTTAAAATATATGCATTTTCCTTTCTTCATTATCTAAATGCTCGTGTTGCCTTCATTTTTGCGTGCTTCAATTCTAGTAACTCTTCTATTTAACATTGTTTTGGTAGGTAGATCCAAACTGAAATGGAGACTAATTTGTTTTGAATGTATCTCCTGGGACACAAATTCTAGCAATAAATGAACAAATAAACACTTTAGATGTTTGTATTTCTTGGAATTCCACCATCAGTGTTCATTAAGTCTAACTCTTTATGACTTCAGGGCGGGAACACAGTCACTGTGTAGCTCAGTATTCTCTTTCGGGTCAGTGGATCGAGTACCTGGTTCATGCGCAGGTAATCAGTGAGAGAGAGGTTCTGGTTTCGGTACCAGCAAACATGTGTGATGGTATTTGGTCTTTGGCCCTGACCGAGGAGATAGCGAGGAGGAAGTTCTGGTGAGACAGCCGGAGAACCGAAGACTGGAGGAGGGCGAAGAGAGAGAGGGGGAAAAAAAAGGAACAAGAGGGTGCAGAAAAAAGTGTTAGCATGTTAGCTCTGAGAAATGGAAAGAAGAGCATGTTAGGAAATCCTTCAGGTCTGTGGGATGAAAAGCCAGTGTCAGACGAATGTTCTTGCATGCACATAAAGAACAGAAGATGATCTATCAAGGAGAAATTGACTGTTAGAGCCTTAAAGAACTGAAAATGGAAACAAAGTGGAAAAAATGAGCATTTAAAAGGTGTTAAAAGGTTCAGAAGAAAACAGAATGCAAAGCCATTTCCGCTCACTCCACTGATGCAGGTATGAAGATGGGAGGTTTGATGTACGTGCTGTTGGTGTGTGTCGTGTGCATGCTGGTGTATGTAAATGGCCGTGTTTGCGTGTAATTGGGGGCAGGGGAGGAGTACCTCCACAGCCAGGCTGTGATCAGACATAGACACACTGGTGTTGCGATGCCAGCACACATGCATGGTTGTGTTGGCACGGTGGTGCGTCTGCTTGTCCAGTGAAGTGCGGGAGGAGTTCATGTCATCCTCCGACTCCTGCTCCAGAGAAACCTCGTCGGACGACCCTAAGGGGGAAGGATGGAGGACAGGAAGTTGTGTAGAGGAGAGGAGGGGGAGGGATTAACAGCACGTTTGGGGTGTTTGTGTCCAAAGGGGATTTTCTGCTCACTAAGCTGAGAAAAAATGCAAAGTGGCCACAAAAACACACATTTACACTCAAGGCTGTGTCGGTATCAAGTTTAAAGAAAACTCTTACGGTTGGAGCGATCGCTGAGTCCAGCATCAAGAAAGATGCTGGACTTCTCTTGAGACTTCTTGGCCATGTCGATAGCCAAGTTCAGATCCTCAATCCACTTTCCCATCTCCACTTTAGAGCTGAAATCACAAACAGACAAATTACGGCGTTGGACACATTTTTAGAGAGAACAGAGGATGATGTAACCCATTATTGGGATACTTCCAGTTTATTATGATAGGGTTCTTTGTTTCTGTGCTTTTGGCCTGAAGTTGTAGACATTTTAATTGAGACCATAACAACTTTAGAGATCTAAGAATGTGGTGATGTGGCCAATGAAGTCTGACAGGCCAAAAACAACATAGGCCACTTTACTTGGAGGAAAAACCCACCAAGTATTCAGCCTACTATTCTTACAAGGGCAGGTCAAGGCTAAACCAGAAACATGACTCGTATACTGATTGAGGTTTACAGTGGATGGCTCAGGTAATGATGTTTATATTACAGTGAACACACACATTCATCACTCGTACCAATAAAAGGAGCAGTATTTGACTGGATTCAGACACCTGGTGCTTGCCGAAGGTTCACTTAGAACACCTGTTTGGATCTGCATTAGATTTACTTGCATTTATTTGATGTTTATCCGTGATGGTAATAGTTACATGGGACTGTGGAAGTACATGATACACACAAATGTGCTGTTCGCAGCATGCACAGTCACATGTCACTACTTCAACTTCTCCCCCTCCTAGTCTCACCTGGCAGCCACCACAATGGTCCTCTGAGCTGAGTAAATAGTGAAGCAGTGAGGAACCGACCATTCATTTTCACTTTCCTCTACCTACAAGCAGAAAGAAGAAACGATTAAAAGAAAACAAAAATGCAAGCTAGATGGAGGAAACGGGTGTAATCCAAATAACCTTCTTCACCATGAATGGTTTCAGATCAGGAGCAGAAAGAAGGGAAACAAACGCAAAACGTCTGAAGTCACAGCGAGACCTGGCAAAGAGCCTCTACTGAAGCATCTATGTATATGGAGGTAAACTGGTGGGGTCATCTTATCTTTCATATCCTAATAATATCCATGTCAAAGTCAAAACACACATCACCATGCCCTGCTGATAGTTCATCCTTGTATTTTCTTTGTATAATTATGAACAGTTATGACAGGCAGAGGCTGATATGTCTGTATGTCTTGAGTAAACACTGTATATTTAATTAAAAAAAAAAATGGATGTAGCCATTATGACATCACCCATTGATTTGTGATTATTTTGGCAGTCACCACCTCAGTGTTTTGAACCTGTACAGATGATGGAGGGATGGATCTGACTGAGAAACCAGCAGAAAACTTGTCCATCACAAAGTTGTCACACTCTGAGTTATTCTTCAATTCTCATTTAGAGTAAAACAGCTGATAATTTACCAAACATGTGTATTAGGTACACGGGAGTGTGTAATGCAGTCATAAGTGAGAAGCAGGCTCGTTTTCTCAGATTTCTATACAGTGTTACTTTTTGGGATCACAATCACTGCCCCCTGCTGGCCATTAGAAAGAATGCAAGTTTAGGCTTTAAACTATATTGGCTTCATGTTTCAAAAGCTGAGGCTATTTCCATTTTTTTATATGGAGTCTACTGTCTTGAGATGAGCTTTTCGCTTTGTCTACACAGGCATGGGAGGAAAGAAGGATCGGGTTTGGGCATCCAAGCTGGCAGAGCTCAGAGGACTTACCGGCGCATCCAACACTATGAGCTGCAGCCAGGAGCAAAGCAGAGACATGTAAAGTTAAGAGACCCTCACCCTCCCTTCTCATCACTTTGTGTGTCAGAAGAATTGGAATACCTGATGATGGGATGTTAGCTTTTGTGTAAACCCAACTACAGATTCTTATTGGGAGCTTTAATGGTTAAAAAGGGGGTGGCAGAGGTTAAGAGAAGAGACTGTAGACTCACTATCATGCCATGAAGGGGCAGCTGTCCATGGACTTTGAACTGATTGGTTGCTGTAACACCTTTGCTTGTATAAAGGAGCATGTCAGAGAACTGAAAAGACATGAAGACAAAGATTAAAAACTGCTAACAATGATTAGAAGCTTTAGACGTTAAGTTGAAGTAGATTTTGTTTTTACTAACCAGGAAAAACATCCTCTGCTGCAGCCCCTTTTTGGTGAGCTTGTACAAGCACCCTTCTCGAATGAACTCCTAAAAAAAACAAACAAACATGAGAACCTTGTTAGATTGTATGCACTTATTTCCTGCACTTCGCTCTGTGCCACTGCACCCACCCTGCCTGGTGCCGTCAAGTTCTCGATGCCGATCAGGTCTCTCTGCAGCTCTGTGAGCTTCTGGAAATTCTCCAGCCGGATAAGACTGCTTTGAAGCTGAGTGGCTATCTCCGCCACTTCCTTCAGAGCCTCTGTATGGGAAGACAAATGAATAACCAGAAGATGATGCATCACAGACTTATCACATTCCTGCTACAGTGACGACCAAGTAAAGTGGAAATGATTTTGCACATGAACACTGTTCCCTCTGAAAGTTTTAATATTTCTCTTACGCATTGACATATGTTGTATTAATCTTGTCTCAAAGAACTATGAATAAAACTAGAATATTTCACTAGAAACCTGCTTGTGATAACACTCAAAGATAGTAAATATACTGAAGCATTTCCAGATTAATAGTGTTAGTCGTAGCATTTTCAGTGGGAGAATTGTTTCGTTACTCATCCAAGCGTCTTCTTCAGTGTCAGCTTACTGCAGCTTTCCCCACCTTATAAACTGTACATTTGCATAATGCATATTATGCAATTGTACTTCATATTATATAATGTATATACAGTGAATAAACTTGTGAATACTTGATTGGGTGAAAGTAAGCGGTCTTCACCAGAGGGACAATGTGCTCGTGGTGCTACCGTTTGCAGTTCCCTTACTAGTTGATGCATTCGAATGTTACAAAGGACTGATGCTGTGAGATGGTGGGGTATTATCAGCACCGTCATGAGGTAAAAGAAGCTTTAGGAAACTCACCCTTGCAGTCGTCATAATCGCGGTGGGCAGGGGAATAGTGCTTGCACAGTCTCTCCAGGATTAGCTTGTAGTGCATGAGTCGCTGGATGGGCTTGAGCAGGAATGTGTTGAGGGGCAGGTAGCAGACCTTCTGCAGTTCAAACTCTTTGTAGACCGTCTCCAGCTTTTTCAGCCTCTTGGAGGCCTTCTCCAGCTCTGTTAACACTTCATCGTGTTTCTGTAGATAACTGGTGAATTCCTGGAGACCAAACGAGACTCAGGTCACTCTGTTTGTCAGCCGATTGTTAAGGAATAAAACAAACAAACAAACAAAAAAAAACATGTTAAATTAACTGAAGTTGTCCTACCTTAAGGGCACACATGTTCTTCAGCATCACGTCGCCAATCCTCTGGTAGTCTCCTTTGACATGAGCATTTGAACGCCCCTCCCTTAGGAAAAAAACAAAAATAAAAAAAATGTACAGAGTTTGTCTTATCAGTGAAGCTCCTGCCTGATGAGATGCTGTTTCTCTCATTCTCAAACACAGACATTTTCAATTGCAATGACATCACTCCCCAATTACGAAATCCAACTTCCAAGGTACATTGAACACCCACAACCAGATCAAGCACCTACCAGAGAGCCAGTCTCTGGTCCAACTCCTTCAGAAAACCTCTGTGGAACTCATAGATGGGGTCGATGTTGGAGAACAGGAGGGTCATCAGGCCTTCGGGCATGGCGTTTTCTTTGATCACAGCGCTACGGAACCACTGGGAGCAGCCAAACGCAAAAGTCACGTTAGTACATGGGTGTGAATGAAAACGACAAGTCTGGTTTAACACTTGCTGATGCTGAAGAAAAGTGTCCCGACTCTTCTTCACAGAGTCGTTCCTAAAAGCGAATCTCGTCTCTAGGCAGTTATTTAGGCAGCAATTCTGAAGGAAGGATAAACTTTATGTCTCAGTAACCATGAAAATACACTGTATGTGTTAAATCCCCACTGATTACAAAAAAATTCAAGTTTAGTTAAATTTGCAAAGCGCAAAGTTTGCATGTGCAAAAAATAGAAAAAGTACATGTTGACTACAAGCATAAATGCCTTTAAGGGGAGCTGTTTTACAACACATCTGGCTTTCTGAGATTTCATTTTGATGCCAGTGTCCGTCTCTCCCCCTCTCGCTCACTTTTCGCCCGATCGTCATGTATTGGTACAGAATTAAAAGCATGAGGATATTATTCTTCCAAAACTTGAAATTCAACCTATGAAAGCACCTCACGCTGACTCACTATGCATTAAGGAGAAATGGGAAAGTGAGCGTGTTTGTAAGATTAGCCAAAACTATTCTACAAACAATGGTATGGCATTTAAAGTCGAAGGCCTTTTATTTCTTTACTCGGACTTCAGAAAATATAAATTACAGGGTTTGATGCCAGTTTTGCATCTGAAGGACTGAAGGCTGAATTACCCAGTAATATAAAAACACCAAGAAGAACATCCAAAATAATTTACATTAACTCAGTAGTGTGTTGCATTTTGATAAACTCAATTTTACACATGGAAACACTGTGTGTGCATTTATTATGCAAAATAATATGTTAATAGAAGTTCATACATGCATGACACAGCAGAACTACACAATTTCAGATTGATTAGCCATTTTTGCTCCTATAGCTTTTATTTGTTTATATATTTTTATGGATTTCGTCCAAATGTCCTTCAAGTTTCAAAAGAAAACTTACCACAGTGATGACCTCCAGGTCCTTCAGGTATGTTCGCTCTGTGGTCAGAATCTCTTTGGCAATGAAATAGGCCTTATCGGTGGGATATCGCTGCGGTGAGAGACGTCAGTTAACACTCCTGTCAAAAATAAACTCAAAACTTTTAAGCAAAACTAACTTTCCCTCCACTGAAAAAACAAAACAAAAACTTCCCATCCCATTGTTAATTAGAGGGACTGAGTGTGTGTGTGCTTTAGGGTTGTGAGGCAGGTTGTTGGAAGGATTGGCATGTAAGAGGTGTACCTTCCTCCTGCCTTCCTCCTCCTCCTCTAGCCTGGCATTGCTGCCCACCTCGCTCAGGATGGGGCTTTGCAGGGGCGACGGGGTCTGGCCCGGCAGGCTGAGGTTCGACATCTGGAAGGAGGGCGACAGGCAGAGGGGACCTTTGGAGGCGACGGGGGAGAGCTGAGGGCTGTCCACCACTGAATCTGTGGAAGAGGGAAAATAAAAATGATAAAGATAAGCATTTTATATCACCTTATATTACGTCAGATTTCAGTAAAAGGATCAAAAAAAAAAAAAAAAAAAAAAAAAAAAAAAAAAAGGTTAAAGAACCAATCACACAGATTAAACATGAGCTTTTCAGGGCGGAGCTTAAGACAACCAAGGCCTCTACGTGTAGTTGACCTTCTTCAGAAACTGTATGCAACTATTAAAATTCATCTTCATCCAAACCATTTTTTCACCCCTAAATTATCAAAATTTCCTATTAAAGAAAAAAAGCCACAGATTCTAACAAATCCAAGTTCATCACACAAAGGCCCCAAATATAGGGGAAGGCAACAAAGGCAAGTAATAGTTCCCACATTTTCCCCCTCCTGCCCTCGCTTCAAACGCCCTCTACGAGGAAGACAAACGACAAATAGTAACCTACACAGGCTCGATTCACGTCAGAGAACCGGCTCTGCTGCTTTTGTTCCGCACAGAAAATCAGGAGACAAAACAAGCAGATGAAACGCCAGGCCATTATCTTAACTGAGTCATGGGTCACCACAGCTGTTCTTCCACTTCTATTAGAGGGGAGGGGGGAAGGAAGGCTCGGAGGAGAAAAAAAGAAGAAGAAGAAAAAAAAAAAGAAGACAGCTCCACGACTCACTACTCGACCCGGAAATAATTGCTCATGCAAAGAGTTATCAGGAATGCGGCCTGTCTGGAGGGCAAACAGTTGTTTATAGTTTATTTGAAGTGCCCCCACCACAGGGACTGACTCGAGGGGAGGAGAGGGAGCGGACGTCGGGCTCCACAGCGGGAGGATGGGGGTTTGCTGTGGAATGACTTGGCACAAGGCCCGTCCAAACAGGGAGCGCGAGCACACTCTCGCACTCAGCTGGAATTAGGTTGAGGAATCTTGTGTACAAGTCTGACCCAACCCCCAACGGCATGTGCGTCTGTTGCCTCAAATATGACGGAAAACTGCTGTATATCGAATTCTTCCTCTAATAACGTTAGCAGGATCCCTGGAGTGTCACGCGATACACTCGGAACACACCAGGGAGTGGTGTCAGTGTAGGATATTAATGAGTCAATGCAAACATTTTGGCACATGCTTTCCTCATAACTGAATGAAAGATTTGTGAGCAATCAGATTTTGATTTGTAGTTGTTCCTGCAACTAAAACACAGTCAGGATACAGCAGCAGATATATTATATGCAACATACATAAACTTCATCCTCCACGTTCTTGACCATTAAGATAATATCCAACACCATAAGGGTTTGTGTTCCACCATTACTACTCCTTTGAGTTTAATCTGCAATTTTAAAGAATTTTAAGTCTGACATTCATGGTACCCAAAAGTGATTACTTTATTCTTTAAAGTAAAAACATACAAAACATTAAGTACAGGCTGTTTATGATTAGTAAAAATATACATGTTCAGGATTAAGTGGTGATTACTTGGTGTCTAAGTGCAGGTTAGCTGGTTATAACTGTCAGCTAGTCGTTAATGAAATCTTTAGTTAAGTGGGAAGAATCACATGGTAGAAAAAATAAAAATAAAGACCCATCAAGACAAATCCTTCAGATCAGAAAACTCTGAAGCAAAATAAGATTTCTCCATGGTGACACAGAAACACCCGTCCACACCCGTGACTGCAGAGAGTCTGCAGAAACACTTTGGGTGTGTTTTGCCCATCCTTCAAAATGACAATGAGGACAGATGAGATTTATCCATCTAGTGTCTATGGATTACAAAAAAATAAAGACAAAAAACCGCATTGAGGTGCAAGTGCTGCACACAAAGAGGTGATTCTGTAAAATGTACAGAAAAATCAAGCAAAGTTGAGTTCGGGCACCTTAAAGGGATAAAATCAAAGCGTGTATCATCGCCATCTTAGCTGGGTTAAATGTAGAATCAGCCCTTACAAATCCTGACACCAGATATATCTCAGTCGAGCAAACATTACAGAGAAATATTCTGTCCACACTGATGTGTTAATAACTGACATGCCTGGATTTTTCCTATAAAATTACTCAGAAATGTGCAAAAAAAAAAACCCTGTTTCGTAATAAAAAAAGTTATCAAAAGGATTTCCTGTAAGTTTTTAGGTCTGATCAAATGCTTGAAAAGGTGCTTCATTGCTCTGCTTTCATTTGTTAATCAAGAAGTTTAAAACACTAAAGCCTTACATACAAACAGGTGATACATTCATTCTGTAGAAAGTGGTGCTAACAGCGCACTTAATGGCTCATCAGTGCACTGTTTACATTCTTTAACTCAGCTCAACATGAAGGAAAAAAATTGTTAGCTGGTGTTGGCTTTGTAAAAATATAATTATATAGACATTATAAACCTATCAAAACAAAAGAAAAACTACCACAGCTGGGGATTTTGGGATGTGAACAATGCTGATTTTCGCCAGCAGGTGGCAGCGAGGTACAAGAGGGGGCAGGCAAAAAAAAAGGAAGAAGAAAAAGATTTAATGGCATGCCCTGTGTGTTTTTTGTTTTTTTTTGTTTTTTTTTTTATATAAAAAAAGGGGGGCTTTAATATTCATTTGAACAGGGACTAATATTGGTTTCATTTTTCAACCCTGAGATTAGACAGATTACCATCTACCAGAAAACTCTACACTGCCCAGTAAGTGCCAGAAATTAGATTTAAAAACAAACAAGTAGTTAAGAAGTTAAATGCTTGTTAAGTACTTTAAGTACACTTAGCTCATTTTTATTCTTACCTGTAGGTCAGGACAGAATTTTTTTTAAAAAGTAGAAAATTATTAAAAATTCTGCATTACTTACAAGCTTAAATTATCTGAAACCATCATCTCAAGTGATCAACTTTACACACAGAAGAATAACTTTTCCATTTAACACTCACTATTCAAGTGGAAGGTAATTTGGATAACTTGTCCTATGCTAATGTGTACATAAGTGTTTTAACAGGAGGCATGTTGTGTCTTAAAAAGATAAAGCTTCCAAAATAAATGCTTTTTTTTTTTTGCCAAAATGCATGTTCAATATTTTCTCTTAAAAGGCTAAATGTTACAGAGAAGACAACTGTAAAAGAGATATGGCATTCGAGGCTCTCGTAAAAATAAGAGCCAAATTCCAGGAGAAGATAGGAATGATGTTAAAAATAAAAGAACCTCCTCAACCAGACAAGGCAGGAAAAAAAAAACTATTATAGCGCTGCCTGCAACTAAAGTTGTGTATGGGGAAGGTTCAAGTGAAATGATGTGGTGTCTTCACTGAGAAGCCTCAAAGTTCAGGTGATGGCGATGATGATGAAGAACCACCCATCTTTTTCAAAAACTAAAAACATCTTTTAAGTGCTGGTTAAATGGTGAAATGTGCTGTTGCCAAATTATGCTTCAGTAGGAAATCTGCCATGTAGCCAAAAACTCCTCTTAACCTTTCAGGTAACGAGACGTGCACCTCTTGAGAAATGCAGCTCCACATCGGGCCGATGCAGCCCGCAGAGACTGATGTGGAAGGTTATGGTGTAGGGTTAAGAGGGGTTTCCGGTTACCACAGATTTCCTGCTGAAGCATAATTCAGGCATTATAATGTTATCTCTACATTTGGACAGCCCTAGACTGTCTTCAAGTGCTTTACATTTTAACATGTGGGGATCCAGAGGGGTCTGCTAGTGTCAGAGCCTGCAGATTGTGACACTGCAGGAGGAACCCCTCGATTCCACTGTTCCCCGTCAAAGGATTGCTATAAAATAGGTTCTGCTCAGGGGGAAGGACGCTGTCAGAGCCCCAGTCGGAGTCTGAATCTGAGCTACCGTTCCCTGAACCCTCTGTGGCAGTGGGCGGGTAGCTGAGCTGCTCCAGCTGCTCCACCAGGTCACTGAACTGCACCGCGGAGCTGCTCTCCGAGCGCACAGAGTACGCTGGGAAGTTGACCATGGAGCTGGCCTCCGACTGGATGTCAGACCCAGGCAGGCGAAGCGAGGAGGTGTCAGCTCCTCCGTAGCCCACTGACATGGACTCCCCTGCAGAGCTGAGCCCCAGGTTATCCAAGGAGCTGCACTCTGAGCGGTTGTTAACCAAAGAACTAGTCTCAGAGTGACCTACAATACTGTCAGGGAAGGGATTGGGGTTCCCATTCAGATCTTCAATTCCCACACTAAAGAGCCGGTTTTTGCTAAGCTCAGGTTCCTCCATTAAATCAAAGTTACCTACTTTATCCTCCAGCCCATAAGAGTAGGCCTCAACACCCCCGCCATAGAAGGAAATTTCAGTGGGATCATCATCAATGAACTCCTCAGTAACCTGTAGTGGTGAGCTGGACAATGAGAACATGGGGTTCTGTTTAGTACGCAAAAGCTCCGCCTCAAAAGCCTCAGGTGTAAAAAACCCCGTCCTCTTCCCTCCACCCCACTTGGCCCCACGCTCATTATCCTCATTGCCATTTTTGGAGGGCTGTGACTGAGCCGTGCCACTCTCTGAACACACAAACAAGGGGCTGCAGTGTCCTGCTGCCTGATTGCTGGGGGCACCTTGAAAAGCGTAGGGTGACGGGGAAGTAGGCTTGATGGGCTCTTCCTTCGGAGGGCTGGGGGGTCTGGTGGCTTGCAGAGGGGACTGAAGCTGCTGCTGCTGAGAAGGTGCTGGAGACTGACTCAGTGCGGTCAAAGGCTGGGGCTGAGGTTGGCGTTCTGTTAGCGGGAAAACGCTAGGGATGTGCATTGACTGGAAAGTCACGGCTGCGGAGGAAGACGAGCCCGGGGACCTGAGACTGTCATTGAATGAAAAGCTCTGGGAAAAAAAAAAAAAACAAAACAACACAGAAGAGACACACACAAAAAAAAAAATTACAAAACCAGAGAGGACAGCGGAAAGAGATAAAGGGAGAAAAAGATCTGCGTTAGCTTATCCATTAAATACAAATCTATGGCTGTATTATCACCACATGTTGCAGTATTTACCTGTTTTGGCACATCGGTTGCGAGGGATCGAGCCGACATTCTTACTTTACTGTTCCTTCTGAAAGAAAATAAGATCTCCATGTCATCGTGTAACAATTACCGTTATGATTTTATGCAGATTTTTCTTCCAGTGGATGCTTAAGAAGAATTAGAAAAAAAACCGGCTTCTCTTTGTGATAAATTGTATGTCTAAACTCAAACACACACATACCTCTGGTAAGGGGTTCGCTTTGCTCCATTCTCCCTGACATATTCCACAAGCTGCTTCTGGGTCCTTCCACTGGCAGAAAGAGTTTTAATTAAACCACTTCAATGTACTAAACCAGTAACAGTGACACATGGCATTATTTTTATGTCTTTAGTCAATACCTGTATCTGAAAGAGGAGCCTCTAGTGAAAAGGACAGCTTTGGATTTGGGCTGTGGGTGGTCAAACAGTCGGAAGAATGAGTGGTACTCCACGCAGATCTTCCAGAAGACTTTGCACTGGTCTCGACTGCCCATCAAAAATTCAAGAGTGTCCTGATGGGGGCCCTAAAACAAAGATTGATAAGAAGCAGAATGCATACAGCCATCTGGTCTCAGTCTCAGTGTATATGAAATCTAAGATTGAAGGACACTGATAACACTTACATGGACTTCTGGGTGAAGCTTGATGAGGAAACGTTTTCTCTTGAAGCTCAGTTTGCGAATCTTGGACCAGTTGAAGGTATTTATTTTTGTGTGGCCCTGAGAGAAAATACAAGTGGAATAAAAGACAGACACAATCATCAGTAACACTGTTAGGATATATGCACAAGGAAGACATCTGGATTCAGAGCAGCGGTCACCTGAAAAACCTGCAGGCCCATGTGAGCGACAGAGAGGTTGATCTTGGTGCCTTCGCGATCAGCTGCTGGGTGGAAGCGGACGCCGTACATTTCCAGTTTACGGGCGATCTCTAGGATCTGGAAGTCTGATTCAGCAGGAGTCTGCCCCCTGGTATCAACAACATAACAGAAGTTATTAATACTCACTGTAACAGCAGGTCCTCTTCGTGCTGTTCTTAAAGTGCACAGGTGGAAGGGTTCCTCTCAGTGGTCCACTGACAGGTTCAGATTTATGTGCACATAAATAAACCCTTTTTTGGCTCTACGTTCTGCGTAACGTGCTTGCTTTATACACAGATTTAACAAAAAGAAAGAAAGAGATACTATGACGGCAAAGTAGGGCCCGTCACAGATTTGTTTTCTGCCAAGTTCAGTAAATAAAAATTACTGAAGTGTTTCAGTGAAGGAACTGAGACCTCCCAGATAATTGCATTAGAATTGTGAACAAGCTAGATGCCAATTACAGCCCATTATGGCTTGTTTAGCACAAAGACAATGCCTCTGTTAATCATAGTCAGTGTTTACACTACAGCCAAGCAGCTCAATCGCATTTGTTGCAACAAACTTGGGAGATGAGCTAAAACATTTTCAGAGCAGGGTCAATAGAATCGCAGTTGCCGACTCAGCCGCGAGGCTGTCATTCACTCCAAATTTACAATTTTGATTAGGTGGAAGTAAAACTGAATGTCAAATTTACTGATATGAATATGAAGTCGTTTTGTGTTAACAGTGTTCCCACGTAGTTTCACTCCTTGGGAACACCATTTTTAGCTTTCCGGCTGTTACCGATTAAACTTGGGTGTTTAAAATAAAAAGCCCAGTGCCAGAGGGCTTAAAACATTGTTTTTTAAAAATCTTCCCATCCGTGTAGTGAAATGATTCAAAAATCAGTTTGTAGTATCTCATGTAGTGTTTGTAATTTAGCAACTTTGAGGAGTTATGCCATGTACTTTGAAGTGGCTTTGCTTAATAACAAATAACCTTGACTGCCTCAAGTACTGTAGATCACTTGTATAACACACCAACATGTCACTTTGCGGTCTTGTGATTCACATCTTCCCTTAATCAAATTAACTGTCTACCCCATTATTTTTTATTAAATTATTTCTCATCAAGTTGGGCAATAATCATCTACAGCATTCAAAGTGTTTGGTTTAACACTACACTATATTTATGTACAGTTAAAGAATCAAAAATAAAAAAAGTTACCACATAAAATTGACACAGAGCACGACAGCATGAATTTTAGACCGAGCAGCGTGACCTTAAATCCCTTATAATTTCGAGGATTTTAGAGACGTCATCTAAAAATGGTGTGATTACAACCAAACAGCATGTTAGGAAGACATATCCATCCAATCATCACAGTCTTCTAATTTTGTTCATCCGTTAAGCAGTTAAATCTCCTTAGGGTCCTCCCCTGCCCTACTGGCCTTATGGCTAATAGACCGGCCAGAGCAAAGGATTAGGCCAGGGAGCTCGTTGCTTGTGCTTCCACCCTGGCAACCAAGGGAAGATTAGCAAAAGTCTTTAGAGCTGCCTAACACACTGGGTTGAAAAGAGTTCTCATTGGCCACAGGATAGCACTGCTTTTGCATGGGAGCCAATGGTGGGAAAAGTGGAGTGAGGGGTTTTGTAACACGCTGAAAATGGGGAAAAACCCTCACTGTGGTTTGTTTAGCAAGAACACTCAATAGTCACACTTCATTGACCTCATTACAGTAAACCGTGTTAAACATCATTAAAAGAAAAAAAGTGAACTGTGCCTGGGTGCTAAAGTTTCAAGATCAGTTTTCTGGAAATGATTATTTATTCAAGTTCATCCAGAAACAAACACCTGAACAAATAAACGTGTTTAATTAAGTCTCTAGCATCTTCCTACATTAGGGACTTATTTCTTTATAGTCGCACAAGGCTGGTTGAGGGCGGTCACACTAACAAATTGTTTTCACACATGAATTTTAAGCTATTTTGGGCGAATACGTGTTTTGTTTTTTGTTTTTTTCCCTCCCCACACTTACAAGTGGCACACAGCAGGAAATGGCATGGTTGAGAGGAGTTTGCACTGCTGGAAATACTCTGTGGGCCTGTCTGGGTAGTGCATGCAGCAGGGACAACATGATTCCCAAATGTAGCAGTGAAGCCTCAAACATGCTCCTCAATCAGATGTTTTGCAGAACAGTTCAGGGCTACAGTGCAGTGGAAGAATGGCTACAGACAGCCAAACATGAGTAATCACGTGGGATGGTTTTATGTAAAGCTGAGGAAGTGACATTTAAACACATTTGAAACAGATTTTTATGCCCAAATAGCTGGAACCCATTTAGAGAATGGGACAAAATAACCAAGAAACTGTATACTCAACATGCTGGAGTGTTTAGTCAAATGCTGAACACTCACAGTGACTCTTTTCAGAATAGTTTAGGCATGTCTGAATAAAACCAGGGAGGCACAGTAATGCAGACGCTCAGATGTCTGAAAGAAGCAACACTTAACAGGCTGATGCGGGTGTTACAGTTTCCACATCAGCGAGGGACCACTTCTGTCTGAGTGACGTAAATTTAGTCATCAAGCAGAGAGCGCAAGGCTCCGTCTGCAGGCAGATTTGGAAAGAAACAATACAACATAATGACTGCTTGCCTGTGGTGACTGCAGCTGTCTGTTTACAGCTGGGTATAACCCCTGCCTGTCAAGCCAACAAGGCTATGTGTCCCATGTCTTACATAGGCCAATGGTACATTCCATACAAGATGCATTAGGACCTGCTTGATACTGGATTTTTGGGGCTCACTGCTTTGTTTCGTTTACTTTGTTTGTGAAACCCATTTCTGCAGTCACACAGCCTTGATGCGGATTCTGCAACATGTGCTGCAGACAGCACAGAGTGCATTCTAAAAACACAGCCAGAGTCCATCTGCTGGAAAAATTGTGCGATAACAGTCTTACACAAAGCATACTTCTCAGCATGTTTCAATATTAGAACACGTATACGCTGATAATGACACAACATGTGTCGCCAGCGGTGAGCTGTGATCACCGACAGCTGGGTTGAAGCAGGGGGAAAATGGCTTGTTTCCGACATATGATCGACTGTAGGGTAACCCAGTACAAGATAAAAGAAACCAAACCTTTTTGCTGTGACTCATGCAAAGCTCCACAAGAAGAAAAGGTCTAAATAAATCAGCCAGTACTACAGTACATGCTGTGCGTGTGCAGTTTTAAGAGGAAAAGCTAAAATCATTTGTTTAATCTGAAGCTTGCATCTCATCTGCCAGTGAAATAAACCCGTGCTATTTTTCATCTACCAGTATGAAAATTCAGCGTCTTATCATCCATACCAATCATGGTATCACAGTGATCATTTGCATTTCCCCTGCATCCTCACTGCAGGCCAATCTAACAAACACACAATATGATGGCAATGCCTGGAAGCGACTTCGATGTCACAGTTAACTTGTTTCAAATTACCTCAACATGTGGTCATCTGGAGAAAATAATGAATTGCATTTATTCTCAGAAGTGCACAGTCAGCAGCTGCAACAGAACAATCTGCAGGCGGCTGGTCTACCGTGAGAGTCGCTACATGAGCGTCTGAAGAAGCTGAAAGTCTGGCTGACTTTAATTTTGGTAATGACATCAGGAACGAAGCTCGCGTCCCTGTTTACGTTTACAGGTCAGATTCAAGTATTCTGAGTGCGCGAGGAATGCGAGAAAGGAAAGCAGCCATAAACCGAACTACAGGAGTCAGATGGTTAGAGCAATTTGGAAAAGAGGGAGAAAGATTTCACTTAGACAAAAAGGCAAAACTTACAGGTGCCTGCGATGGAGCTCCATGATCCGTTCTTGTACTTTCTCTTGGTAAGGTAACAGCTTGTTTATCCTCAGGTATTCCCTGTCTGCTGCGTCATCGTAGTCGCCGATCTCCGCTGTGATTTATGGAGAGAAAACGAAGCAAGACTACGCTCATTTCACATTTTAACAGATTGTTTTTATTCTTTTGAGACCTGTAGATTTGCTGTTACTTTAGATTATAGCTCACAAATTATTCCCTACACAATTTGCTGCAAATTACCGTAAGAATTGCTTTTTGAATCTAGACATTTGCGCTTTCTCATCTGGTCTCTTAACACAGTTTTACCATGAGGTTTTTAAAGACCTGTAAGAGGAGGTATAATACACTGAACCCTGGGAATTTATTTTTTTTTTTTGTTAAACAGAGTATAAGAAAATACTGAAAAGAACATTTTCTTTTAAGATCTGCGGTTTCTGTGATCAGAATTATTTTCTGAAACATATAGAGCAAACCAGTTACTAGAGATTTTACAAGTGCTTTTACTACTGCATAATTTAATTTAGTCTGATTACACTGTCAGCTTTAACAAAAACAGAAAGAACCTACATTGGACAAGGTGAGAGGCCAGCAGGGCACCAGTATTTTCTGTGCAGATCAACCTGCCCTCCATCAGATCCCTTTTCATTTGCAGGGAGAATAAATACCTAAAGGAGAAAAAAAAAGCATGTGCACACACACAGACATAAGCTTAGTGTCCATCTGTTTATGTTCATCAGAAGTAAATAAGCACAAACTAAGCTCATCATGGATGAAGCATCTTTAGGAACCTTAAGTGCCATTTAACAGCACTTAAACAAATAACTCTCAGAAAAACAAGGATCATAAAGTTTTTAACGGCAGAAAAAGTAATTTTAAAGACAAATTCTCAAATCCTGAAAAGCATAACAGAGCTTCTAAAAAAAAAAAAAAAAAAAAAAAAAAAAAAGAGAAAAAGAAACCATGTTCCTCAAGCTCCTCATACAGGTAGAGATAAAAATGATATCCAGAAGGAAATTACAGTCACTGACCTGGTGTACTCCTCCTGCAGCTGACCCGGATCAGGGGGAAAGAATTTCACTGACAGTCTAAAAAGTGTATTTGCTGGTCCTGTAAACACACAAGCAGACAAGCAAGATTATCAATGCCCCAAACACTTTTTATTAAGTGGATTCAGAGCTAAGAATAGGCCTCACTTACTTCTGACTTGTTTTGAAATGGGTTTTGTGGGTTCCAGCCAAACCTAAAGAGAACAAAAAAAACCCAAAATAAAAATAATAGAACATAATGTGAACAATAACTTTGACAGGTGGTGGCAGGATAACTTCAGTGACTCCCTTGTAACACAGGGACCGTTTGCTGCATCAGCCCCCTTTGAAACAGAAAAGAGATGTCACAATGCTGTTGGCAAAACACTGGCTTCAGTGTAGGAGGCTGCTCAAGCCGTACATCTGGGGCTGATTGAGGGAGGAATGCGCTCGATCCAGACAGATATACTGAGAAATTGGTATCAGCTGATTGCTGCCTGAATTCTACTCAATTCGTAGTCACACATGTGCCAGTCTGTATATAAATTTCTATTAAAAATGAAAAAAAAAAAAAGGTTTATGCTTCTACTCCAACTTCTACTGGCTAACCACATTTGAGCAGGCTTTGGGGTAAATGGTCAGTGTAGAGAGTAAAAGAGGGATTACATTTGCCAAAACATTCCTGAAACCATCAGTTATCGTCTGATGTTGTTTTAAGTTTAAAAATAAATAAACACATAAATAAAAACCATCTGCATTTGACCTGCATCAAACATCCGCCTGGATATCCCACAGCTACACTTGAACTTTAAAAAACTACCCACAAAGATGTACTAGTAGCGATGTGCTGGTCGAGGAATGTCACTGAAACTTAGAAAACATCAACTATAAGGACAACGTTAAAGTTCGCGTCAAGCCAACTACACAACCACAGCCTACGCAATCAGTGATGGGTGTATCGCTTGATATGTGGGCAGGATTATGTCAGCAGACTCGCTGATTGGTTCTGGAAGTGTACAAATGCATGTGTAAAAATAATCAGAGGCAAAGTACTGATACCATATCTATGGGAAACCCAATGAAATGAGTAGAATGCAAGTATTACAAGTATTGATTTACCAAACATGTAATAAGCAAACCCTCCAAACACACTAGCTTTTCAAATGTGCCAATTTGAGGCTTATTCTCGTCTTACTCTGCAGCACTGAATATCTGAGGATTTTGGACTGTTTTCACAGCTTTTTTTGGGGGTGGGGCATTGTCATTTAAAATCCCATGGTGCAGTGGTTTACACATTTGTCTAACAAGCAAAATATGCCCAGACTGATTTTAGGAGGAGACATAAACCTCTTGTTGCATGAGGAAGGCCATCCAGTGTAAAAATCTGCCAGATCAAGCAGGATTTAGAAACTTCAGATACATGGTGCCATAATAAAGTTTGGGGACTACTCCTCCTTAAACAATACCCGAACGTCACTTTGACCATTTTCCCTTCAAAGTCATCTTGTTCACCTGGAGACCTTTTCAGGTTCTGCTACCTCTCTGAGGTCACTCCTGTTTGAAAAGTTGCACATTTTGGATTTCATCCAAGTTCTCAAATGTTGTGCAGACAGCAAACAACAACTCTACTTTCATGCCCAGGATCATCGCTGGTGATCAAACTGCAGCCCACAAGATGTTCGTGGAAGAGTCTGCAGTGCATGAGCAAGACTGACGCTCTTAGCCCTCTCCCCATAATTCGAAGGACTTGTTTAGCAGAAGTAAAACAATCAAACCAGTGCTATTCACATGAAGCGCCTCTCATTGACTTGCACACATTTCCATTACATCCATTAAACGCAGGTTTAATGGATGTAATGGAGATCAGGTGAGCAACACAGAGCCTCAAGATCAACGAGACTGAGCAGGACCTCTGGAGCGATATAGAAACAGCAGAGGTGCACACAGGGGGTGACCCCGTGGGACAGATTAGCCCAATTTAAATTAGTTTTTGGTTTTATGAGTACCAAATTCAGTCCTCACAGCTGGGAAACTTTAACAAAGCGAATGATTCATGACTCGGATGATTAATCGTGAAAACATTTTCCAATTATTTGTTAAACTCTTAATATATTATTATTCTTCTGCGTAAGAGCTTCCTGAACGATGAAATAACTGATGAGGACATAGCAACTACTCCCAAAAGAATCTCAGCGTGCGCCCTGCTGGGTCACCGACAGTTCATGACATCAGCTGCAGCTAAGCTTCCTTCATACGATCAGTAAAAATTCACTATGCGTAAAAGATTTAGTTTGTTAATGGAAGAAGCTCCTTTAAAAACCAGACTGCAGAGCAGCAAATGTAGTGTATATTTAAACACAGTATAGTTTTCAGTCCTCGGGCAGCTGAGCGTACATGAGCAAAGAGGCCGGTGGGTCTTATTAAACAACACTGGCCTCATTCTCTTTGAAGAAGATATATAGTGGGCTCCATAGCTCCTCTCTGATGCTTTACAAAAACTTCTAGGTGGTCTTGAATTCCACTTATGTTTCTGGAAGAGTAAAACAATGGAAAGTCTGACATGTGTATATGAGCACTGCTGCCAGACAAGTTAAAAATATTCCAAAGTTATATACTACTCAAGTCCAGAGAAAACACTACCTCACTGTTTGCATTGCTGAAGAAGAGCAACTAATGACTTATAAGTCCATGTTGTTCCCCGAATGCCCATCCTGTTGTCATCAAGCATTTTAAAAAAAAAAGTTTGCCTCAACCAACACATTTAATCAGTGCGCAAGTCAGCTCCTCCATGTCCAATGTGTCCGCTTCAAACAGGAAATCGAGATGTACGTACCCAGTTCATCTGCATGTTCTGAAACTCGAGGCCAAAGTAATCACTCTCTATGAGGTTGCCTCTGTGGAAAACCTCAGAGAGAAGGATCTGTCCAACAGCCTTTGGCTGAAAGAGAAAAAAAAAAAAGAAAAGCAGAAGAATGAATTATCATTTTCATCACTATGTCGACACAAAGATTTCAGAAGTTCTGTGACAATAGATCTTATGAGCTTTATGAGAAGCGAAAGTGCATCGCTTTAAAAGAGAAAATATTCAGAAAGATTCCACAGATGGAGAGCATCATCAAAAACTAATTTCAACTAAGCCCGAAGAGACCGAGGACACGCTTGTGTTCAAAGCGAGCGCTGAATAAATGCCGTCTGCCTGTGTGGTGCAGAAAATATTCGCAGCTGTAAATGATCCACTCCATTGTGTGTTTTATGGTTGCGTATGTTCCATCTGTCGATTTAAATACTTTTCTCGACTTGGATGAGCGTCTGAGCTTACTGTACTTCGCCGTTTATCTGGGCCTGAGAAATGTGCATGCGGGAACTCTGCGCAAGTTTACCATCTCAATGCTCTGGGGTCTGTTTTCACTAAATGAAGAACTAATTACTATGTATGAAGAACACACTGCACTTGAGGTTTGGAATCCTAGCTTGTGACTTTTTGAGAAAATTATAGCCTGAAACATCTGGTTGTAATGTAAAATAGTATTTTTAAAAGCCTTATAAAAAGTACTGCTTTGCATTGGCTAAAGTAAAGGATTACAACTCAAAGCACACCAGGAGGTTTACTGTAGTCAGTCTTTTCATTACTTTGATACAATCACATGTTCTGCATTCAGAAAATCTATAAATTGCAGGTGAAACCTACTGACACAACATCCATAAATTTAGGAATCTCTTGTAAAATTCCCCCTTTTTCCACACATTCAAGGTATCTCATTCCAGCTGACCTCAAACGGAGAACAAAAACCGGTGTGTTGAAATACTTTGTCTGGGCTGCCTTTGAGTGCAGGCCAAACGTACGATCCAGACAACGTCAGCGAGATTTTTTTTACGCAACGAATCGGGAGCCAAATGTAAGGAACGCTTTGAGGTATTTTGTCAATTTGACTCATTCAGTGAGTGCTTCATTAACAAAGTTATTAGAGCAAAACCAAATCTTCCCTGCGGTTAGACAATGTTTCCATACACTAATCCTCATTTCTTCTCAGTGTTCTTGAGGTTTACCATGTACACCTCATCCTGTTGTAAGTCGGTGGAAATTCAGTCTAACCAGCAAACAAAGTTTAAAACCACACTGTCAAACAGCTACAATCAGCCTAATCACCACACGATTAATGTTTAGGTTTAATCAAACAGAACTGAGGCCGCTGGTTCGACAAGAAACCCAGAAGCAGTTGGCAGGTTTGACCTGCTGAGGATTATGTTCTCAATGCAGTAGCCATGAGCAAACTACTTAATGCTATCTTTTTTTTCTTGGCACTTCGTCTTTGTGTTACTCATTAACCCTCTGCCGGAATTGTGAACGTGTGTTTAAGAGCACAGTAAGATCAAACTTTGACATGTAGCATTATCTTTTACAGTCAGACAGGGAGGGATAGCATTTTCTTATTGACCCAGCTAGCCTCGGTACAACTACTGCACAGCATTCCCCCATTTCCCCCCCCCAAAAAAAGTTCTTTCTAGCATCACTGCAGTGAAATTCCATGTAGCCCGCAGATAATATTTTCCCCTCAACCAACTTCCTCTTATGCTGTCCAATTTGGCTTATCTCTCTGTGAAGTCACTTACTGTTTACTTTGTGGGCACACACTTAAATGTTGGCAACCCTGCGGTGGTTTAAGTACAGCTGAAGTATTTTACAGTAGAACAACAACAAAAAGAAAAAAGTAAATGTTATGAAAAATGCCTGAATTTACAAGTTTATAAACTACAAATATAATTTGGCCAATAACGTACTAAAAGCAAAAGCTTTGGTACAAAAGCTGTCATCAAGTTCAGGCAACTCCAAGAAGCAACCTAGATTCGAATGAAGTTTTACACTTTACAGTCATCAGAGTTAAACGTCTTAAAAATGAAATGGACTTTTAGTCGCGGTTGCCAATAAATCCATATTTTAGCTGTTGAATCACCTGACTCATTCTTTTGGAAGGGCCTGAAATCTAGACGGGTTCCAAACTGTCCAATCAATCTGAATTGTTTGCCTCCGAGCTTATCAGCTCCTTTATCAGTGCTGGGTTATTTTTCCTGACAGTTGAACATTGCAACACTGTGACATCAGTATCATGGTGGTGGAGCTTTTACACACCTGAGTCACATGCAAGCCTTTAAAAGAAACACGCTATTTGAGTTTTCTGAGTCAGAGATAAGAAACAATTGCACCGACCTGTGAAGGCCTCTGACACGGAAGACGGAGTCGAAACTAAATGGCTTGGGCATCATCACATATCCGGCCCCGTTTCTAGATATAAATATCTTTTGAAAGCATGAGAACATACTACCAAAATTGGCCGAACTGATTAAAAGAAATCCAAATTTACTTTGCTGTTTAACTCCACCTTTGAATGTAATTTATCAGTTCTCCTTTGCCGCTAATGTGTCATAAACCAATGGGCGGCACCGCAGAAGCCCTCCTGGCATCTTAAGTTCAGTCACATCTGCGATGTGACGGCGAGATCATGCCGAGTTTGTTCACACCCTACTTGTGGTGTGGACCACAGTCTCATCTCCACGCCAACATTAAGGCAGGTCAATGGGTCACCCAATCAAGCTCCAAAAGCAGCGGGGGATTATGGCAAACAGATGTTTCTCTGGGAGACAAATCTCTCCTTGTTTGTGTGTATGCGCTGGGAGCAGGGGTGAGTACAAGTAGAAGTTTTAAAAACAGCCTGCTATAGGAGAGGACTGCCTTTCTCATGCACAGAGAATTTCAAGGGGGGGGATAAGGAAAAAAAAAAAAAAATACAGGTGCAATTCAAAAATGCAGGGATTGGTTGTACCTTGCATGACAGGTTAAACATGGTCTAAAGATCACGGTGAAAGGCAGAGGGCTCTAGCAGAACCTCCCACTGACAGCAGGGGTGTGTTGGGGCTTGCATTTGCCACAGTGGGAGGTACGCTGTCATTTTTCACGGTGGTATACATTTTGACGTTAAACAGGTTCTTCAATGGATTTTATAACTGAATGGCAATTTCCCTTCTTCTCGCTGCCTGGCTTTAGGACACGCCCGTGGACAGCTGGCAGTCATGTTGTTTGTTGGCAAATCAACTCTGGAAGGTGGTAATCGCGATCAGATGTTTTACAGAGTGCCTTCTGCTCAAGTCACCTGTGTAACCCAGATAATTTACACCCTCGGCTTGGCTTTTAAAACATGAGGGGAGGAAAAAAAGAAAAAAGAAAAATCTCAATAGGTGGATCCTCCTTAGGTGGTGGTAAATTACTCCCTGCAGCAAGAAAGATTACCATAACAGTAAAAGCAGAGAGGAGTTGTTTGAGGTATTTAACAAGAAGTCCTTCAAGGCACAGCCATTAGATAGTTTAGCCACTTCAGTACACAGTGGGGTAGCGCGAGTGCTTTGTGGGGATGAGAGCCGAATGCTTCTCAGCCTGTATTTGGTATGAAGAACAAGATTACCGCTTTTGTGAGCATGTCCGCGTAACTGACGCCACAGATGATAAACTGACCACAGATAAACTCAGATACACCACTCTGATATTACTTTATCCAAATTCCTTCTGGAAACAAGTCTTTCCACTGGGCAGCCATCTTATAGCACTTCCAGGCACTTATTTAGCTAGCCATTTCAAACCATTATCTAAATTGACTTTAATTTCAAACATCACGCAACATAAAAACTGCATGCATAGAATCACTAGTGAGATCAGATGGGGAAAAAAACCCTTAAAAATCTTTGCTTTTTAAGCTTTTTTTGCTCCCAAAATAAAGTTTTAAAGTGTTTTTCCTCTACAAGAGTGCCATGTGTCTCGATCTTGCAATCTCTTGTTAATGCCAGAAACTTCCACACAATTTAAATAAATAAATGAAAATCTGTGTTGTTTTTTTTTCCCCCCTCTGGGTTGTAGTGCCATTTATTCATCTGAATTGTTAAACACACAAATTATTCATTAAAAATCCGTGTAAAAATGTCTCTAAAGAAATGACAATCTGAATAAATAACACTCTGGGCCAGAGGAAAATTGTGTATTGTTAACTTTAGTGTAAACCATCCATTTTAAAGGATAATTAAACACTTTGTTGCATTTCACACTGACTGCATCGTTGCAAGAACGGCTCACAGATGAAACAGGACTTTAAAGCACACATCACGGTTGAATTACACTGTTTGAGTTATCTAGTTAGTCCAAATGTGATTTCAGGGACAGGCCAGGGGGGTTTGGAATTCCTCAGCCCAACTTTCGGCAGGGCTTCACTCCTGACTGTGTCCCCCCTCCCCCACCACCTCGGCTCAAACTTTGTACTGGCCATGACTGCTCCCTCTGAACTGCCCCTCTTGGTTGTCAACCTTGCTATTTATGTGCTTGTTTGCTAACACTAAAGCAAAGCCTGCCTGGATTCCCTCCCACCAGCACCCTGACTATAAACGCATTTTCACACAGCTAGGTTCCACAACCCACTCTCTGCCACCTTTTTATTTTTTTTGCAAGTCTTAAGCTGGAAGTTAAGGCCAGCAAAGGGGCTGGCTGTGCTGGATAAAAGAGGCCTGTGTTTCCCCTGCCCCGCTGGCCCAGCCTCCCTGTCCAGAAACCACAAGGCTGAGCTTTCTCCTGTGCTGGCTGGCTATGGGAGGGGCCTGTGGACAAGAGTCGTGCAAGCAAATGTCTGCTGATGATGACCCATGTCAGGTAACTGCAGCAGAAGAAGGCCAGCAGATCAAAGACTCTCTGATTGATTCGACTGCCTGAGGTCCAGGCTAAAGACATTATATGGCCAGAAATACACACACCTTCGCACGCAATATGATTTTACAGTTCAGAGTTATCACAAAGGATGAAAGATGTGATTTAACAGTAAAGAAATGAATATGGAGAACGACAGCGGTTATTTTAGCACTGCACCAATCTACCAGCAGAATATTGTAATCATAAGACGTCAAAATCCATAAATTTTGTGGCATCTACATTTTAAAAGCAATGCAAAGCAGAAATACTCCAAAATAGTTCCCATATATTTATCCCCCCCTGACTCAAAGAGAAAAACCACCAAAAACAAAGCAGAAAATAAGAGCATCTATATCAAGCAAATTTGCACAATGGATGAATCCCTTGTGGCTTTCCTGTGTGTAATTTTGAGTGAAGTGTATTTTTGCTTCACTGTACAGTAAGAGGGGCAGTAAATGGCAGGTGATGGAGACTGTACACAAGATATTTGGGCAGCTGAGCAACCAAAACGCCACAATGAGGGGAGGCAGTTACTTGAAGGCCACAACCATGGCAAACATTCCACACTGCAATTTCGTATCTATTTTTGCACACGGACTCCACGAGGGAGAAAAAATATAATTAAAAGCATAGGAAAAGTTGTGCTGGCTCAATCAGTTCTCTTTGAAGTGACTGTGGACAGATAGGCACAAAAACAATAAATGATAGAGCACAAACTGAGCGTACATTTCTGATGCGTTCAGTACACAAGGATAAAAACTATTCACCCACCAGCCCACGACTCCTCACAATGAATGAACAGAAATATTAAGCAGTGAACAACAGAGCCTCTCAGAGGCCATCTTGTTCCTGGTAAACTCCAGTCTGCTTGACAACAGCACTGCCGTCATTCTCTTTTTGCAGCCATGTATTTCGGTCTGCCACCTATCAACACCACGTGCAGAGCCGCACTGAACTCAGACCTCAGCCAGCCTGTCAGAACTCAGAACAACATTTTCTTAAAACCAATTAAATTTTCTTCAGACTGAACAGCACACAGGCCTGCTTTCATGCAAGTTTAACATATGTCTGTTACGCTCTATTAGCTTAAGACTTTGAGACAACATATGGTGTATAAGATTATGAAACGTCTGCCTCAGCAGTACTCCTGAACTGCTACTGTTGTGGCTACACAAGGATTTAGGATACACACAGGAAAGTATAAATATACAAACCTATTTGAACACAATTAGCAGCTGCCAGGTCTTTTTATTACACTTCACCATCAACCAGCCACTGAATTGAGCATTTAATCATTGTACAGACTCTACTTAGATTTTTTTTCCCCTTCACATAAAAAGCCAGGAAGCATGCTCTGATAGAGTGGCTTCCTTATTGCTTCCTATTGGCCTTCTCAGTGACTCCTGCTGCAATTTGGCAAGTAGACATGGCAAAGCAGAGCCACAGCATGGATCTCAAAGTTTGTTCAACAGCCACTATTAAATGGGATCAACTTCTCTAAAGTAATTCCAATGAAAAGAAGAAAACAAAAGCAAGAATATTTAGCTAGGATTCATACACTGTATGTGATGACTGTGTGAGTAACCAAATGCTTCTGTAAAATTTATACTTAACCCCCCCCCAAAAAATTAAAAAACAGAAAGACCAGACTCCTAACTTTTAATATCTACTCCTTTGGAAGTCAAGCCTTAGGGACAGTAAAGAGAACTACTACCAGTTGGACCTGGAGCAGAAATCACAGCCAAGAAACCAAGAGGCGCCCTGCTGAGTTACACTAAGTTGCCCCAATAAGAAGCCTTAAAGAGGAAGGGATTTCAGCACCAAAGCCATGTGGCAGCTGTCACCAAGACACACACACACACACACACACACACACACAAACAAACCAGGGTGACCAAGGCCTCCAAGGTAAGATGGAGCCTTTTGTGGAGCAATCTGCAGACATATTTAAAGTAAATAAACGAGGTTGCACGAACCACACACAGTAGAACCTACTTCTACATCAAAGAACTCCTGAGAGTCGTCCAGCCCCTGCACACGGATCTGTATTCCTCTCCCTTGGCTTATGCTCCTGTTGACCATGTTGCCACTGAGACTCTGGCCCGGCTCCAGAGTGCTGATCCCAGCATTGAACTGGGCTCCCAGTCTTGTGCCAGGGGTCTGCAGGACCCTGTATGAACCTTCTATCTCCCCCATTCCAGCTCAGGGAAACGCTCCTGCAAATTCAGAAAGCAACAAACATTAACACAAAACTCCCACTGATCAAATATTTTCTTTATTCTAAAGGACAAACTATGTGGGCTTAAAAAACAAAAAACAAACAAACAAAAACAGTCCAAACAGCTTCCTTTAACTGCGAAGTTGCGAAGCTGTTTACGCACACCTGAGGCTCATTCATAACAAATGTACCACATTACGCTGACATACAGAAGACCATAAAGTAATACTGACCCAAACCATTTATTTTTACCGTCTTTTGTGCAGGTTGGCACAAAAGACGGCCTAACATACGAAAAGAACCGACGGCGCACCGATTTTGCGCTTCATGTGGGGCCCAAAAGTCTCACCAAGACGTAAACCGCGTTTACAGCAACACTTAAAGCCAGAAAAGCTTTCGGGAAAAGCATGAGGAATGGTTAAGGTGAGGTTTGTTTTCTTGATGAGAAACTGAACTCAGTGGATTCCAGAACCGAAGCGAAGTTAATTATCTTAACCGAGAATTAGATCCGAAAAAGTCGCCACACGAGTGAAAAAAAAGAAAATCTGCTCAAAAGCTGTTTTGAACTTACCGTTCTGCCCGAAATGAAACTAAACGCTAAAAGTTTGAAACGCCGAAGAGGACACTACTCCGCTCCATGGTCGTCGTCAGCCAAACGAGTGCGCACTCAACAGCGGTTTATCATTGGCTACAGCAGAGCCGTCTGTCCTGCCATTGGTTCAAATGTGGCTAAGGATCGTAGGCAGGAGAGCCAAGATATACTTTCTTCTACTTTAAATGGCTTTCAGGGATGGACACGAAGAAACTCATCAGTGGGAATATTTCTTGTACAAGAGTAATGTTGCAAAAAGTAAATGGGGATTTGCGCCAAGAGTCAAATAATAAAATAATAATAAAAAGTCGATAATAAGAAGTGTTTTATACCATTAGTTTGGTCTGATTTGACCCACAAAGCGAAACTGCCATTATTTAAGTTTGGGCTAAAGTCTGACCCGTAGGTGATGTAAATAGACATCACTGTAAACTTCTAAGTGATACAAATTTAGTAACACAGTTCTCCGAACACGTTATGTGTGTATGTGTGAGAGAGAGTGTGTGTGTGTTATCCTATTTAACCATCCCGTCTAATCTATAAGTCTTTAAATGCCTCAGATCTGAATTACATCAGGACAATGGGCACTTTGCACCGCGGTCCAATGTCTGGTAAGCCCATTTTAAAGACAAAAACTATACGAGGTAAGGACAAGGACTTTTTTTTATTGTAGTGGCGCTCCCCCTACTGTTCTCTCTCAAAAATCCCAAACAACGTTGCATCATGCTTTAAAAATGCTTTGATAGATTCTATCATTACATCTGATGTATATGCACGCATTTGAACTGAATGTGTGTTTATCATAAAGCAAAGGGTGTACCAACGCACCGCAGAAACAATGATTATGCTGAAGTACAAGTATTGATAACAGAAATCCTGTTTGGAATGAGGAATGATGGGGATAAGGAGAGGCTATGGGTTACTAATCAAATGCAATCGATTAACTGATCATCAGTAAGCGGGAGCACCTCTATGAAAGCAGAGGTTTTGGCACTTTGCTGATCTGGAGCAGTCAGGTCAGAGTCATGGCACTTGGTAGTCCCTCCCAGGAATGGACGACTCAGCAAATTCACCTGCAGCTCAGAGAAACTGCAAAAAACCAAAGAGCTACATGTCAGACGCTACAGACGTCAGTTAGACTTCTGAAACAATGTCCTTTGGACAGGTAGAATCACAGTGGAGACACCTGGCCATGAAGCACGACATGTCATTTAAGCAAAAACAAAACACAAACTATCAACGCCTCAGACCAACTGTCAGCATAGTGGTGCTGACATCTGGGTTTGTTCTGCAGTCACAGGACTCGGGCACTTCGGAGTCACTGAATCATCCATGAACTCTTCTGTGTACCTGCTGATTCCCCTCCTCCACTGGGAGGAGTGTTCCTGTTTGAGCCCTCCGTCCCACAGCTATTCTGAATGGAGAAATCAATTGTTGGCTATATTAAAGCTAAAGGGTTCCTCAGTCCTCTTGCCAGCATGGTGACAGGAAGCCTTCTTCCGTTACTAGTTTGTTTCAGTGCTCTTTGCCTGTTAAACCTGTTTCTCTATCCCCCTTTTTAGACCAGATTCATTCCTGGAACCCTGTTTGTTTGGTACACAACTCACTTGTGGACTGTGAACACCTCCAGCAACTTTTGCCTGCTGTAGCTTGTTTTTTCTCTGCTACTTGCAAAGGAAAGGTATTAGCCATTCACAACCTACCTGATCACGACCCCTTTTGCACCTCTCTGACATTCCTTGATTTTCTCCTGCTGACAAAGTTCTCCTCCTAAGCTTCAATTTACCATCCTAACAAGTAAGACTGTCTGAAATATTCATAAGCTCCGCAATAATCAATTCCTCCGCCTGGACTGCAGTTAACTCCCTCTCTGCTCTGCAGCAGAGCTCCTGTGCATCCCTGTAGTGAAGCCACTCTTCCCCATCACTTACCTGTTGCCAGTTAATAACTCACTACCATTCAATGAACTCTGTAAAGCTGCCAATCGCCGCTGATCTTTGAGTGTGATCTTTGAATTTAGATTCAGACTAGTTCATGACAACACTAAAATATTCTAGAACGGATCTGTCCGCAACATAAAGCTTGGCTACAACTTTTTCTGAAGACCAGAAAAAGAAAAAAATTAGGGTGTCAAATGCTGTGGCAGAACCTTAGGAGAGCTGTCCATAAACGAATGGCCACGAACCTAACCTGAACGAACGAAGCATCATTTCAAAGAAGAACAGTGATATGACTGATAAAGACATACAGAAAATGATTACTTGCTGCTGAAGGTGGTTTTGTGAGCAAATGATTCACGACTTTCCTTTTTTCTCACAGGACTGCAGACAGCCCTGTGAAAACTTTTCCACATGAATGTATTTGAATGTAATGTGCAAATTATTTTCGTAATATGAAAATGTGTACCTATCATCTGGTATTTCAAGTCTTAACAAACACAGACATTCAAATAACATTGACACTTTTCATGTTTAAAATAATTTATTTTTTATCTAAGATGTATTTCCTGCTATGATATGTTGTGTTTTAATGCAGGACTTTAATATTTTAAAGCAAACGGTGCCCAAAGAGAACTGGTGCTTTTAATGGGAACGATGACAACTGACAGTTGAACCACTATGACCTTTGCATATAACCAGCTACAGTCCTGGCCATAATGATCAGTTTCCCTGTATTTCAAATTCATAATTGAAAACCTAAATGCAAATGAAGCTATTTTGTTTATGCAAGCAGGGTCAAGATGATCACCATGGCATCTGGAAATGTTGTAGACTTCAGGGAGTAATTGACCATGATTATTAGAAAGTATTTGTGGCGGAGGTGTGGTCTGCGGCTCCGCTGCAGAGGTCGGGTGGTCCAGTGGGCTCAAGGGGCAGTGCCAGGGAGACTGGCAGGGCAGCTGGAAGCAATTCAGTAATTACACTCTCCCTATTTCAGTGACGTCGGGACCTGGAGGAAGGGAGGACAGGTGAAGACAGCTGGAAGTCTGAATGGTACTGAAGGGATAGAGGGATTTAATACAGCAGCATCTATTTGAGGGAAGGGTTAAAGGGACTGAGGGATGCAGAGACGCACATTTTGTAAATAAACACACGGTCACAAGCATGCTGAGTGTCTTGGGTCCTTGCTGGGGTCACATCATTATTTAGAATTATGCTATTTGTCCAAATACTTCTGAGTCTCTGAAAATGAGAGACTGTATAAAACCAGAATGACAAAAACTGTGTCACTGTATAAATAGTCGTAGACATAACTGTATCTGCTTAACGTCTCAACAAGAGGCCGTCATTCATCCTTGCTTCTTTTTGGAGAGAAGCTCTGATGGTGTTTTTCTGATTTTTGTTCATTTAAAACAACATTTTATTTGATGCAAAACATAAATGGAAAGATAAAAATGATCTGCTAATAGAAAGACAAAGAATGCAATCTGAACCCGATGACTTTCCCATGTTCCACACTTTGATCTGTGTTCATTGTCTGCAAGAAGCCCTGGGCCTCATCACAGTGCCCATCATGTGTGATGAAATTAGTCTGGTAGATCTGAAGCCTCGGATTTGTCTGAAGCTACAGTTTGTGCTGTTTCATTATACGCCATATTATAAAAAATGAGCATAAATTGAAACAATAAAACATCAAAATTAACTGTGTGTGTGTGTAACAGATATTAAAAATTAAACAGTATAACAGATATTAAATATGACCAAACTTTCAAATAATGATGCCAGTTTATTTTTGGGTAACCCTGTGAACTAAGACCTCTAAACATTTGGTTTGTTTTTTCAACTCTTTATGATATAAGTGAGAGCAGTTAGCCCTGTATAAATCCAGAGACAGACACCACAAATTCTCTACTCATACAAATATCTAAAATACGGGAATAAACTCTTCATTGACAGACTGAATACATTTATAACTAAGCACAAAATATTAAGGAACAATTTGTGGAGACAGGATAGCATAATTAAAATGATTGAACATTGCTTGTGGAGTCCCACAGGGGTCAGTATTGGATTCAAAACTGTATGTGAGCAGGGATGTCAAACTAACCTGAGGCAGTGGGCCACACTTCTGTCAGAGTAAAGAAGTTCATCTACACATTCAGAAAAAGAAAAGGTGTAGTTTTTCTACATGACAAAGAAATGCTGCTGTAGTAAATGAAAGAAATGTGTCTGCATGATTTACATTTGTGAGAAACAAATGTGTAAAATTACAGGAAAAGTAAAAGAGAATGTTTTTGTTACTTCACAGACAATATTCTATTGTTTTTTTGGTTTTTTACCATTGGTCCATTCTAAAAATAAACAAAAACAGAAATTTTTATAGTAGATTATAAAAACAGGACTTTTCTGTCATTTAATTGTTTATTGATTACCTAATGATTACTTAATGGTAGTATGAATGGCTGCGGGGAAGGTCATTATTAGTAGGAGAAGCTGCAAAACTTACAATTAAAAGTCCAAAATTTATCTTCTCCTTCTTTTTTCCAAAGCTATCCAGTGGCTCAGATTTGAGTCTTTGTTGTGCCAATTCTGTCTTTTGTTTGACAGTCCTGATGTAGATAATCAGATACTGTTCTCATTTTATTTGTAGCTGATACAAATATTCTGATAAATAACACTGGACATAAATGTCAGATTAAATTTCTTGGTGTACTTTTAGACCACAAAATCAGCTGGAAACCTTAAATAAATCATGTACAATCAGACTATCAAGAACTATTTCAGTCATGAGTAAAGAAAAGCATCTACTGAATCATAAACTCAGTAGTTCACTTCATGTATTTCCATATTTAAATTACTGTGCAGAGGTGTTACACACAACTTCAAAAATGGCCCTTAAGAATTGTCAAGCAGGTAAAGTTTCAAGAACACAATAAAATTTTATTTTTGAAATCAAACTTGTTCAAATTTATGAGAGTTGTTAAATATCATACTGCACAAGTACTGTATGAACCATGGAATAGCCTGTTACCAGCAAATATACAGAAGATGTTCTCTAGAGACGGGTTATAATCTAAGGGGAAAATATAATGTCACACTTTGTAAAGCTCAGACAATAGAGAAAATCTTTTGTGTTTTTATCTGTGGGGTCAAACTATGGATGAATCTTGCAGCAGAATAAAACATTTAAAAAAAACAACAACTTTCAGTTCAATTCAATTCAGTTTTAGGTTACTGCCTGTTCTGCTAGAAAACAGAGCGAATATTATCTATACTTACTTATTTCATTACAAATATCTGACAGCTTTAGATTTTACAGATAACAGTGAAATATTTGCAGTGAAAATATTTGCCAAAATCTGCAGTAATACGTTTATTCAGCTTCTAAAGCTACAGAAACGAAACATTGCCAGGTAAGCTGAAAAATGCATAGCCAGAAAGACGACAACAAGACTGTTGGGGTTACGGAGAGAAACCCTACAATTGTTTGAATAGCTTAAGGGATATGATGTATATCTGTATATTAAACTATAAACAATGGTAATATGCAACAAAAACATCAAATATAGTAAAATACTGATAGGACAGTTTTGCTGCACAATAAAGACTTTTAGTGCACACTGCTGGTGGTACTATCTGCCATTTGTTAAGTAGGTTTAAGAATGCAAGATAATTATTAGTGTATAATTAATAATTAATAATATAACTATTGTTCATAATTTTACCACATTAATCATTATTCCACTGCTTTAAGTAGTTCCTAATATATTTTGAGAGTTCTTTATATCACTGTCCTATTTCAGAAACTAACTGCTTTTCAGTATCAGTTTCTTAACTTAATTTGTTCATAGCACCTGTTTCCAAAACCACTCGTCCAGATGTAGCTTTGCATACTTAAGGTACTGACCTTTGTGAAAAGCCTGCAATAAAGTTTTCTTAACTCTTTCACTGTGTTTATGGATTAGCTTTGGCAAATTCAGCAGTCCAGTATTTCTCTGTGCTATGCTGCTGTTCCTCTGCAGTCCTATTTTTGTTTTCTGAGAGAAATTCAAGTTTATCTGTACATTTTCTTATCTTGTCAGGTCTTGAATTACACAATTTTCCTTAGATGCCATTACTAAATCAGGATGTACATTTGTCATCATCAGCTTTGTTTTTATTCAGCAATTCTATTAGAGTAGAATTCTTATACTGGATCTTGGTGCAGCCCATCACAGCCTGTCAATATAAATCAATTTTCTTCTGATTGGTTGCCCCCTCCAAACAGAAGACGTGAAGCGCAGGTGGACAAGGGTTCTCTATTCACAGCCAGAGCCATGGGCCTGAGATGACCATATAAGTGATATCCAGTCTCATTCACACTGTACAGAACTATGATAGATGTTCCTGACCGACTATAATGAATGTCAGCTTTTTTCTACATTCATAGGTGTTGGCTCTGTGATGTCAGAGATGGCTTGGTGTGTCTAAATGCTTATAAAGTCACATGGCGTGTAACAAATAATGATGCAAACTTTCTGTGACTTTTGTTTAAGGTGACGCTTAAACATTCAGCAAAAGATGCCAGCGCAATAGTCTTGAGAATGTGACTAGACAAGTTTTGTTGACTTTTTAACAAAGATAATTAAGGTGGATACTGTTGAAACAATTACACCAAGCCCAGTTCTTTGGTATTGATTCATTATTATGAGTCACCTCAGCAGGTCATTCAATAACACCTAAGCATGGGTTTATATGATTCCCATGTTGTCATTGCTGTTTGTTTGATTTAGAGATCATGGCCATCATTGATGGGCATCTGTCAGAGTTTTAGCTACCACTCTGTCGAGGAGGTTTGACCCTTTAAACCTTAACTATCAGCAAGGCTGACTACCAAGCTTGTCAAAATCAGTGTCCTTAGTATGAGTCAACCTGCATGACCTGGGAGGGTGTTAAAGAAATATGTTGTCCATAATTATAATATAGATGTTGGAATAGACATGTAAGTCATTAGATTCATCCATCCATTCGCTTCCGCTTATCCTTTTTCAGGGTCGCGGGGGTGCTGGAGCCTATCCCAGCTGGGTACACCCTGGATAGATCACCAGTCTGTTGCAGTGCTAACACATAGAGACACAGGCAACATTCACACCTATGGGCAATTAAGATTAATCAGTTAACCTATCCCCACTAACTGCATGTCTTTGGACTGTAGGAGGAAGCCGGAGTACCCGGGGAGAACCCACACAAACACGGGGAGAAGAAACTCCACACTGATGGTGGAACTGAACTCAGGACCTTCTTGCTGTGAGGCAACCGTGCTACCACCGTGCTACTGTGCTGCTGTGGTCGGATTCATAACCACAAAATTTAAAATAATAATAATAATGAATTAAACTCTCATCAGTTACTTTTTCAACATAGATTTGTATCTGTATTTTAAAATAAAAATGATAATGTTAATAAAATATCAGTAACATCGGTAACATTAAAATAAAATTGATGCAAGTTGTTTTTTCTTTAAATTGCAGAAATTTCCTTCATTTATGCCTAATATTTATTTCATTTGAACAACAGCCACCTCACGGCGCTTTAGTAGGGCCAAGAGCCTACAATATCTGAGAGAAAAACGAAAACTCAGATTATTACATATGAGTAGTATTTGGGGGTTGTATGGAGGAAAAAAGACAAAAGTTAAAAAAAAAAAAAAAGAAGGAGGCGGAGGAATGTAAAGAGGGAAGTGGAGAAGGTAGGCTTAGTGTATAAGAAGTCCCCCAGTAGCTGAGTCTTTATGGCAGCATAACTGAGGGATGGTTCAGGGTCACCTGATCAAGCCCTAATCTTAAGAGATGACCTGGATGACTGAGAACCTACACAGATAATCTAGCACTAACTATAATCTTTATCAAACAGGAAAGGTTTGAGCCTAATCTTAAAAATAAAAACGCTGTCTGTCTCCTGAATCCAAACTGGGAGCTGGCTCTGCAGAGGAGGGGCCTCCCATTCTACTTTTGGAAATCACAAAAGTAGCAAAAGTGCTGGAGTGATAATAAACAAAATGCAACAACATAACAACATCTTTGCTACAACTTTGCAATTAAAATGGATGGAAAAACTGATATGCATTTTTTTGTGCACAATTGAACTATATCGCATATTTGGAATTGTTAGTTAACCTACGCATGTCTGTGGATGGTGGGAAGAAACCAGAGTGCCCAAAGAGAATCCATGCAGGTTCATGCGGAACAGGGAAACTTCACATAAAGGCCTGAAGATTAGAATCCAGGACCTTCTTGGTGTGTCTCCCTTCTTATTTATTATATCATTATAATATATGATTGTATGTCACTGTTGCTGATTATATATATAAAATGTAATAACAATGTAATTAAAAATGATAACAAAGATTTGCACTTAATTAGGCAGGATTCACATAGCACTTTGAGAGTGGGCCCCTATGTGTAGAAGCATGACTGGGGTACATGGTGTAGCCTATAGATAAGGGACCACTCTGTGCTACCTGAGATAAAGAAGACTACGAAAAACGTGTGTATTTTATGTTTGAGTGAATTAACATTAATAAGTATTGGGAATTTTCCTTTGGGGAAGGTCAAAACCTCTTTGGTAGGTCCCCAATTATTTTATATGTAAGAAACACTTATGAGTTAAATGTTATACTGATCACTTACTTAAAAGCCCTGTTTATTTCATATTTAAATGTGATATTGATAATAAAAAATGAATTTGTAGTTGTTATTTCATTTTTTAAATTTATATTTTACTTTAGCGGGACTTTGTACTGTTTAGAAGAGAGGAAAACTTTAATCCCGTTTTTTATCACATGATTTTCTTGCTCAGTGTGATCAAAGTTCAGAACTTGTATTGCTGGAGATGAAAAGAAGTTATTTGTAACCAGACTCTCTGAAGTGACGTTGGAGGACGTGATTGGTGGGCGGTTCTGGTATATATCCGTCCGGCTTCAATCCCACCTTCTCGCCAGTGGAATTTCATCTCAGCTTCTGCACCTTCAGGGCAGACGAGAACATAAAAATAAGTAAGTACTTTTTAGCTTCCTCCTGAACGTGACTATATCCTCTTTACACATGACTTCAGTTTTTTATGTCAGAGCCGTGCTCGTTAAAGGAGGACAGTTTTCCCGTGAACCCAGATCGTTATAGCGTGCTCTGGCCTGACTCCGTGTCATTTCTCCCGTGCTCAGCTGTATGCCTACGTGGACTTAGCCAGCTAGAAGAACCAACTGTGTTCGAAGCTAACATTAGCACGCTAGCTAAAGGCTCCCAGTTCAACTAGTTTTAACGAGCTCAGCAGTGTTGGCTAAAACATATAAAAACGACACCACATCGGGTTGTGAATGTGTTCAGAGTTACGGTACTGTTTTAGTTGTTGATTCGCTTCCATCTTAATGCCGTTAGCTGTTTGAGGCACAGCCTGAAGTTGTGTGTGGGTCTCGTTGAGCTAACTTCACCATTAGCTGAGGGGCTACGTGTCACACGCCGCATTCAAAGTTTTTAGCAAGTTTGCTAACCAGCTAAGGGTTTGGATTCAGTAATCCGTGACTCACTGATTATCCCAGTGAATATCCCACCTCAGATGGGAGACCCATATATTTACAATGTCCCCGACAGTAGGGACAGTGTTAGTTTGTCTCGCTCTCTTACATTTTTTTTTATGGTTGACCAATGTTAGCCAAATGACGGCAGCTAGCATTAACTAAAATGTTTCGTTGGCAGCTGTCAGCTTTTGGTTAACTTGATATCGTGTTAGCTGGCACTCACACTAACCAGCCTCTTAAATCCTTAATCTGGGATTGGGGTATAATGTCATAAAGGCTCGAAGGTTGTCTTGCTGAAGCTAATGGGAGTTTAACTAGCAAAGGCGAGCCAGGCACTCTGAACTTGTTAGCAGTTCGTTAGTACAAGTTGTCTCCAATACATAACGTAAAATAGCTGCATTACACTGGTTTAAACTAGTAATAAGTCTAATTAATGGTTGCCACAGCTGTACCCGTGGCATGTTTATTTAATGTTCTGGGGTCTCTCTGGTGAATGCTCTCCACTTACACTCTTATTTTGGTTTTAGGCTACACATTTTTAAGAAAGCGTGCCACGTTTTTCTTTCTTTCTTTCTTTCTTTCTTTCTTTCTTTCTTTAAAAAAGAAGAAGAAAACATCTTAAATTCTTTATCTTGTATCATTGAGTTAATAAACATTATTACATTGCATAGGTTCTGCTGGAAGAAGCGGTTCACTTGTATGGTTTTAATATTGACTGTGTTATAGTGTGTAGTAAAAAAAAAAAAGAAAGAAAGAATTTGCTGATATCTCGGAGGAGAAGGCAAAGTAATTTGTCCTGACAGTTCAGTAATTTGCATGTTTCATTTCAAGCAACGGATGTATACTGTGGTTACATCTGAAGAGGTGACGGCTCCAGGACAACTTCAAGTATAAAAGGAATCTCTCATTGCTTAACACTTTGAATATGTGGCCTCCATCTGGGTCATCACGATCCTGTTTCTGGACCCCCCTTTTCTTTTCTTTTTTTGAGCACACTTTATACTCTTGAATTGCCAAAGTTGTGCCAAAACACACTTGCGCTTTAGTGCTGTGGCAGCTATTTGTCGAACCAAACTGCTAATCAAAAGGCCTCTGGTCTTTCAAGGGCAAGTATCATATGCAGGCCAGTTTCTTTCTTTTCCAAGGAAAATTTGTTCAAAGAACAGGGTGTCCTGAATCCTGTTGCCATTCTGGAGTGCTCTCCGTAGTGCATATAGGCTGGTCCTATACCTGCTTACCTCCAGTAGATGACTTAAAAAAGATAATAGTGGTGTCTTGATACACAAAGTGACAATATCATGAGTATTCCTTAAGCATTTGTTATTTCTAAGAACCACTTTATGGCTGTGTAGAAGCCTATTGAAAAACAAGTCCTTTCTGTGTGGCATTTGTAAACGCCTGTTGACTTTACTGTGGATAATTTCGGATCATGCTGAAACTGAACATTTTGTAGATGATATTGTAAATTATGGCATTTGAAGCAATCAGACTTCCAATTTATTTTAATTATTAAATGGTAAATTAATAAATGGTGACTACAAATGTAACTTACCCTGCCAAATCAACCATGTGGATCTATCCGCTGGGGCGATCCTTTGTGGAAAAAAGGAAGCAGACAAAAGCAGACAAAAGTATCTTTAGTTTACATAGTGTCCAGACTGTGCTTTCAGGCTCTTGGAAATACTCCTGACACTGGTTTAGTTTATAAACTGAACAGATAGAAGCTGAGACTTTGTGAAAACATTTCTCAAATGCTCATGTTTGATTGGGTCTTATTAGTTTGAGCATGCATCAAGATATCATTGGTAGGCTCACTTGCATTTGTAATTTCACCCTTATTCCTTGGTACTCCTACCCACTGAGGTCGCCCTCTGACGTGTCGTCCCATTTGCTTTGCAACAAGTCAGTCAAGGTTTTCCTCCGCTCTGACCGCCTTATGCTGGTGTTGCTTTCAGAGAAGTGTATTCCTTTTTAGTTCCACCTTATTGTTTCTTTGCACAAAGAAATCTCAGGTCTTCTTGCCAATGCGGTTCCTCCTTCCTCTTCCTTATGATTTTTCTATGAGCAGGCAAACCGCTGCACTGTGTAGCACCAGCACGTGAATGGTCAATTAGATAAATGTACAGGCATGTTTGGGGGGGGGGGGACTCTTTATTAGAAACTGTTTCGGGCTTGTGATTTGTCTTTCAAATAAAAACATAAGTGCTAAGCTTTATTAACAGCAGTTGTACACGGCCATTCTATCACTAGTCGCTTTAATAATAATGAGAACAGGTCACATGTTGTCACTTCTGCCAACTCTTACAAATGAAGTTAGAAACCTACTTTTTAGTGTGTCTTCTTATAATATTGGGCTTTCCAGAGAAAGTGCCTGGCAGATAGTACACCTCTTCCCAAGCAACACTCGGTGACTTAATAAGGTTCGTCCTATGGGAGTCTGTCCACACCTCAGTGGAAAATTTGACTGTTTCCAAGGGTTGTTGAGTAAGTGAGGAAATCTGTGACATCAAACTAGTGAAATGAATCCAAGTGTTCCTGAGACTTCAGCACAGCCATGTCAATAAGGTCATTTAATACGTATTGTTCACTGTGTGCTTTTACAGGCTCTTGCATGAGAGCGTGATAGCCTGGTTACCTGGCTCACACACAACAGCTTCATCACTTGCCAGCTCTGTCCTTTTTGTACGACAAGGCAGCGTCCTGATTATGAAAGCCAGATGCTTGTTGAAGAGAGCGAGCTCCAGCGGCAGCTATGCTTTACTGCTGTTCACTAATGCATTTCTTGGCATCTGCTTTGTCTGAACACTTCTTAATTTACAATTTGGTTTCAGCCATGAGTTGGCAGTATTTTGTCAGTGTTTATCTTACCGGGCTCATCAGAACCACAACTATAACAAAATGTGCAATTAGGCCTGATGAGTGCATATGTCTGTGAAGCATGACTGTGTTTTTTCTTTTTCCTGTTTGTAGTCAGTATCCACTATTACTATGCAATTTAATGATCTACATTTTAAATGCAGGTCATGGTGTAAGACTCATACACAGAGGTTTATCTGAAAACGTGGTTTTCTTTGTGGATTTAAACTGAGGTCCCAGACTTTTTAACAGTTGTTATTATTTTTCTGCTTTCTAGGCAAAAGCTGGCAGGCTGACGGGAACTTTCATCTTTACAGGACGGATTATCTGGTAACTGACCATTTAGCTGGTAAGTTTGTACAGCTTTTATATTGGCACTTACTTTTGCCAATATAACATTAAGTCTTCTTATTTTAAAAAAACAAAACAAAAAAAAAGTTATTTAGCAGAAAAAAAGACAGTTTTACTCAAATATTCACTGATTAGTGAGTAATTATGGCTTCCAACAAAATGATACATCGTCATGAACTTAGAATTAATGCATTAAAAATGCATCGGTGCAGGCCCTGGCTTGTGGAAGCAGCCAGGTTTCGCCTCAATTTTTAATACGGTAGTGCTGTTCTGCCTAATCACTTGTGTATAAACAGCTGCCACATACATGGTACAACTTAAAAGTTAGTTTAATTTAACAATCGCAAATACATTTTTCAAACCATAATAAGCCTTTAGGTTTTGTACATTTATATGTACATGTATTTTGTATCTGTCCTCCCTCATTTCCTTAACCTCCTGACTTCAAGCCTCATCTCCTGAACTGTGTCAAGGTTCTAACATAAATATGCAAAAATATGCTTATTTATTCGTAACGTTGTCGTAATTACTAGTTATCACATTAGACATACGATCCTCTCATCTCCGTTTAGCTGATAATGAGACTGCTAAACAGTAGCTGGTTTTAAGTTAACATTATGGCAGCTAACATGAGTCCTTAAAAATCACACTCTCCCTCTGATAAACAGTTTGATCATATTCTCACATTATAAGAGTTTATTCAGTAAGAGTCCAGGTCCAACAATTTTGGTTGTTTAGTTGGATCTCCTCAACAACTCACATCAGTATCCCTGTCATCAGACTCCTTTCACAAAGTTTTACAGCCTCACCCAGAGTAAATAGACATGGACACCCATCTTATTGACAATCAAAGTAAACTGCAGACTGACAGCCTACGCTCGTTACAGATGAACGGCAGCCAGAGTTGCTTGTCTTACAGCAGTTACCCTGGCATGTAACAGCATTCTGATCACCAATAATGGATTTCCAGATACTTGTTAAAACACGGCTGGATTATTATTTTTTTTTTTTTTTTTACTCTTAAAATTAAACTTAAAAGGGTAAAATACATAAGGAGTCAGATGAGAATCACAAAGCACCTCACAGAAAATAATTCAAGATATATCAAATACAATATATGTGAATATAAATAACACAACTATACAGTACAGTAACTGCACAATAATTTAAAACTGAAAATTAAAAGATAAAATTTATCCTGTACAAAAAGCAAATTGACACAAGATGTGTTACTTAAATGATCCATTAAACAGAATTGTGTTTTACATGACATGGGTCAATATTACAACTTATAGTCCACATGTGTGACATAATAAAATGCCCTTAATGCTTGACCTGGGCTTTTACCTTTGGGATGGCTTTACTTTCTGTGTTAGTCCCCCCATCTGCCCAGTGACAACTAGGATAGGCTCCAGCTAAATCTGAAGTGGATAACTGGCTAAGAAATTTTTTTTTTTTTTTTTTTCCTTCCCTTCATGGATAACTTTGGATTTGGATCACTGGTGCTTTAAAGTTTTTTGCAGTGAAGCACTTCAAAGTTACCTGACAGCTTCACTTAAAATAAGTTTTCAGGCCAAGAATGATCAGTTGTAACCGTAAAGAGATTAATTTATAGTGCCGCTAATGAGCAGTGGGCACAGGAAGTTTATACAGTCTGACAAGGAGGAGGCCCCACTGCAAGGGTGTTCATAGAGGAGCTAAACAGACAGCCACATGGAAGCAAATTTCCCACAATTCACAGATCGATGACAAAACAAAGTCAGGATGTAGTCTTTATGCTTTCAGATGAATTTCAGTCACGCTCGGGAGGGAAACTCCTCATTGAAGCAACTCTCATTCCTGTGCTTTGGCTAGAATTTGTTTGTCTGCAAAGCCAGAAGAACAAGGTGATGACTTTGGCTGATATCAAGTTTCATCATTGATGGTTAAACCGAACTGACCTGTAGTTGGAACAGAGTGCAGTTGTTGTTTTTAATGGAATTCTATCATCAACTTTATTTATAATTCAGAAATCCGAAACATCAACAACATCAATTAATTTCTTTTTGTTTTTGTTTTTTTAAAATAACTGTTATAGATAAGCGGATTGGCCTTGTGGTTTCTTTCTTGGAAAGAATTATTGGTTCAAAGATCCTAGACGGGGCTGCTGAGCTTTATGTTGGCGGATTTTTGCTTTAATCCTATCCAGCGTGGACATGCAGAGGGGTCAGTGGGGTAAAATCCTCTTAACCTTGCAGCCTTGTCACTTGGCTACATTTCTTAGAATAGCACTGGAGAAGATGGTTGAACAGAGTTCCTGTTGGAAAAACAAAATGTGCTGTAGCTGCAGCCGTGCCCACACCACTGCTCTCCTAGGACTTAATCTCTTCAGTTACTCCCCACTCAGACTCGGCATACATTAGCAAAGTGCTGACGTGTGAATGTGATGAGTGACTATTCTGTCGCACATGGCTTTCTCTGATAAATGTAGATTAGATAAAGGTGAACATCCCAAAGTCCGTCTGTGATAAGCTTGTTTAGCACATTAAACCGTGCTTGTGACACTTGCACCACTTGAAACAAGGACCTTGCTAAAATTGCCCGCGAGTGCATGCAAAACTCAGTTTCTTGGTCAAACAAAGAGTGCGTTATAGCTATCACTGTCACTGCTGTTACGCAAATTACATACACAGGGCTAACTAACTGTTTCAATCCAAAAAGTTTCAACACTTTGCTGTAAATCTCTGGGTTTTAACGAGCATGCACCAGTAAAACCTTTTCCAATACAATACCAATATCCTAGCTTTGGGTGTCTGCTGTTAGGAGGGTTATATTAACAAGTTGTATTTATCATTGGGAGAAAGAAACAGGGTTCAGTTTTTAAAAAAATATGTAATGTAATATTAAGCTTTAATGTATTTAATAAAATGTGAAGAAAATAAATGCATGAATTGGTAATTATTGATACAATAAATGAAAACAGGCTGAAGATAAAAGCCCTGGAAAAATAAAATTCTACTGGCTTCATTCACCTAAATTATTTGCTCTAGTCTCCTTTCAGCTCAGTGTGAGTCATAAGGCTGCAGACTGCCAGTTTCTCCTTTTTCACCTCACACATTTACGCCCATGGTGCTGTTATAAGTGCAGTGCAAGTTTAACACTGAACAAACATCCTTGATTACTAATCTTTTATGTAATGTTTGTCTGATGGAACATGACTGAATGAGTGAGAGATAAGCCGACTCGTCAAAGCGTTTCAGCTAACTCGACCAGTTTGCACTAGAGTAAAGAAAACAAACAAACTTAAGCACACAGAAAAGTTATTGTAGCAGGTTATTCTAGCTGCTACTGTTAACACAGGACGAAGTAAAAACAAAACGACAGAGAACTGAGCGACCTCCATTTCGAGCATCAGCTCTGTCCATCCTTAATTTCTACAAATCAACCAGAAAGAAATCCGACATCTCTTGTATGAACGAGGTGATTTTTAGAAAAAGCTCAAAATGAGCAGACTGCGTCTCCTTTGAGACTTGTATATATATTCTTGCTACTTGTACTGTTACTAAGCTTGTGAAGATAACCTAAGCTCTTCTTTTAGTGGCACACTCGGACTCTGTGTTAACGTGGGATTTCGACCATGAGCTCAGTCGCTGTACTTACGCAGGAAACCTTCAATGCGCACCGCAGTGGGCTTTTGCCAGAGCAGGGTGGTGGTGAGTATTTGGACATAAGACTCTACGGCCTGTAAAATGCAAGCCGAGCCACAAGCGGCTTCATGGTGTATGTCTTTCCTATATGCACAGCTGCTGTGGCAGGACCCAGTGCTGGAGAGGATGAGGAAGCCCTTCCTACCTACAAGGAAGCCTTCCCACCTCTCCCCGAGAAGGCGTCCCAACCTGAGGGGACCCAGGAAACTTCCAGCGCCTGGGCATCAAAGATCCGTCCTCTCAAGTCTTCGATTATCACCCAGGTACAACTTTTCCTTTTAAAAAAAGAAAAAAGAAAAAAAAAAGAAAAAAGTTCTATTACTGCATTACTATTTCAGAGTCTACCACAGGATCTTAATTATATGATTTGAAAGTAAATGACAAAGACATTAATGAAATGCAATGCAAATTCTTTACCAAAACTTTTAAAGCCACGAGTTCATACAGAGTTCATACTGCATCTCTAGTTTCAAACAGCCTGTTTGGAAGTAGATTATTTTGTAATTTTATATCACTGAATGTTGGTGAATTACCAAATTATTAAGAGTTTACTACATGCATTGTATATTTGGAGAGATGTGTAGCAATAGGAGACTTAAGTAATCAAATGACAAATATGGTCCTTCCATGTAAGTGGATTGTAGTCTTGTATGTCAAAGCTAAAATGTCCATTTCCTGCTGATGATGGATTCTTCTCCACTGGGCATGGCAGCTGTTTGTGTACAGGGCGACACTGGATGTTGTAAAAAGACTAACCTTTAAGAAAAGTTTTCCTCCTCCTCGTGTAATAACTGCCTCTGTATGTTCTGTGACACTAGTGGTCGGTATGAAGACAGCATGCTCTGCGACACGCAGCAGTAAACATGGTGAAATAAAAAAACCATAGCACAGACATCTTGTCCTCTTTGTGTGACATTCTTTTTTTCAGGCCTGCTACAGTGACACAGGAAGCCTTATCGATTCAATTAAAGAAATGAGTTCCCATAAATAGCAGGAGATTTGTGTGACTCAAACAGTTATCTGTGGAAATTAGGCTTCTGTAAGCAAGTCAGGAGAAAAACTGACTCAAAGCATTAAAAAACATGGGAGGGTCAAATGTTTTTAATTAACTAAACTGGGGAGGAGAGAGCTTGAACTTTATCCAGTAGATGAGGCATAATGCTGTTCACATAGATACTGTGTTTAAAGGCCATTCAGAACAATCAGTGTTGTTTGATAACAACCTTATTTTAATTACTGCTGAAGTGTGTGTGTGTGCCACTTGGCTTCGTAAATAACAATGCATTTGTTATACATTTGTTATATTGGTTAACGTTAGTAGCGCTAGAACTGCAATTTTTTTTTTTTTTTTTTTTCCTCCCCTGTGCAGGTTAATGTGAGCCTGTGTGGTTATAGTCATGTTATTTACTCTTTTAAGCCTTCAGCAGTCTAAGCACTCCGCTGGTTGATGGGGATATCACCAGTCTTACTTCCCACTTTCCTGTTTCATAACTTGCCGTCCAAAAAAGGGTTGCTGTCGTCTGCTGTGGTCAGTGTGGACAGCTGGCTGTGTTGACCCGATGGTTGACGGGTGTTGTACACAAAGAAAAGATGAATCATTAGTTTCCATGTCTAAATTTTTTGGTGCTGATTACTGCAGTGTTTAAATAAATCAGATGTCTACTTTAGGGTGGGGATGGGTGTGACGAGTGAATTAATGGATCATTATCTTTCCTTTTTTCAATAAAATGTTTAATTCATTGGCATGTTTTCAGTATGATATAAAACAGAAGGAAAAACATTTATAGTTGAGAATGAGAAGGGTTTTAGTAGAAGGAACATTTTTATGTATTTTGGTTACAGATCTTGGTGAGGATTACCCGAGCTTAATATGAATGAATTTGTTTGCCTCACATTTTAGGTTTTCTTTGTGTCAAGCTAATTTTATTTGTCACAGATTTTTAAATGCTTTCTTTTTTACATGAACTATGTTTTCCTAGGTTTTCCATGTGCCGTTGGAGGAGCGCAAGTACAAGGACATCAACCAGTTTGGGGAAGGAGACCAAGCAAAGGTTTGCGTAGACATCATGCATAAGACCGGAGCCCACCTGGAACTCTCCTTAGCAAAAGATCAGGGTCTCTCCATCATGGTGTCTGGAAAGTTGGATGCCGTGATGAAGGCCCGTAAGGAGATTGTGTCCCGACTGCAGACTCAGGTTAAGAGATTTGCTTTTATTGGTTTTCTTAAATGATAAGTTACAGACTGTGGTACCAACTTTGCCTTCTAATCTAAACCAACAGGCTTCAGCTAGTGTTGGCATCCCCAAGGAGCACCATCGTTTTGTCATTGGCAAAAACGGGGAGAAGCTTCAGGAGCTGGAGCTCAAGACTGCCACCAAAATCCAGATCCCACGACCTGACGACCCCAGCAACCAGATCAAGATCTCTGGTACCAAGGAGGGGCTGGAGAAGGCAAAGCATGAGATCCTGTTGATCTCTGCTGAGCAGGTAATTTACCACCTCACGCCAACACCTTTTTAAGGATATTTTTATATAATTTATTAAAAATTTGTTTTATCGCTCTTCCAAATCTGATACATTAGCAATTTTCCTCTTTTTAGGACAAGCGTGCTGTGGAGAGGGTGAACATTGAAAAAGTGTACCACCCATTCATCACCGGTGCCTACAATAAGCTAGTGGGCGAGATGATGCAAGAGACTGGTGCCCGCATCAATGTCCCCCCTCAGAGTGTGAATAAGACTGAGATCGTCATCACTGGGGAAAAGGAGCAGGTGGCCCTTGCTGTGACTAAGATCAAGAAGGTTTATGAAGACAAGGTATGCAAATAATCACTGAGAAATTGTGTCCAGACTACAGCAACAGTCAGATTTTCATTTTTTTTTTTTTTTTTATAGCTGGTATTGCTGTTTATCATCTAGATTGACATCAGTAATTGTCCTGCCCTGCACATTGTGTTCCTTTGTCCAGATGAATGGTACAATAAATGAAAATATTTACTTTGTGCGAAGTTCCTCACCTTCTTGTCCGTCTTGTAGAAAAAGAACACCACCACTATTGCGGTGGAGGTGAAGAAGTCTCAGCACAAATATGTGATCGGCCCCAAGGGAAACACCCTGCAGGAGATTCTGGATAAAACTGGCGTCTCAGTTGAGATCCCACCTTCTGACAGCAGCTCAGAAACTGTCATCCTTCGTGGAGAGCCCGACCGTCTGGGTCAGGCTCTCACTGAAGTTTATGCCAAGGTACATTACCTTGTGAAGACTAGTAATGTTAAGAGTTCTTTCAACATATGAACATTGAGGAGTAACGACAGCATTTTTCCTTCTACAGGCAAACAGTTACACTGTTTCCTCGGTCTCAGCTCCTTCTTGGCTTCATCGTTTCATTATTGGGAAGAAGGGCCAGAACTTGGCAAAGATCACTCAACAAATGCCCAAGGTGTGCTAAATGCTCTTAAATAAAGTACTTGTTTAAATTTTTTGAAAACCTGCTTTTAACTTCTGTTTTCTCATGTGTTTTGAATGAAGGTGCACATTGAGTTCACTGAGGGAGAAGACAAGATCACCCTGGAGGGTCCTACCAAAGATGTGCAAATGGCGCAAGGCCAGATTGAAGCCATGGTTACAGATTTGGTAAGTGTGTTGAATCTTCAGTCACACAGAAATTTGTCAGGTTATGTTTGTCCCTGAAATTGGCTGTTAGTGAAGGCCCAGGTAGGCCTGTCACCTCCCTGTGGCCTTACACACGGTAATGCAAACTTTAAGCTTTAGTGAAATCTAGACACTTGTGTTGTAATTTTCTGTAAAAGGCTGTAAATGTGTTTAATTTTGCTTAAATGTTTAAATTTGAAGCCAGTCTCAAGTGAGACTGAGCAAACTTTTTTATGTGCTAGACAACCAGCTCTTCATGATTTTTGTTGTTTTGATAGGTAAGCCGAATGGACTATGCAGAGATTAGTGTGGATCCCAAATTCCACCGTCACCTGATTGGAAAAGGAGGTGTTAATAGTGAGTATATTGCTGTCAGATGCTGCTGCAGCAACAACAACAAGGAATATTTTTCTGAAACAATGCATTTACTTATTAATTTAGTCAACCGGATCAAAGAGGTGCACAAGGTGACTGTCCGCATCCCCCCTGATAATGAAAAGAGCAACCTGATCCGCATTGAGGGGGATCCCCAGGGTGTGCAGGAAGCCAAGAAGGAGCTGCTAGAGCTTGCGTCACGCATGGTTAGTTCAAGCTTGAGTTTACAGGCAAAATTCTGCAAATGATTTCCTGTTATATCTCTAATTGCTTGGTTTCATGTAGGAGAACGAGCGTACAAAGGACTTGATCATCGAACAACGTTTTCACAGGGCCATCATTGGCCAAAAAGGGGAGAAGATTAAGGAAGTGCGGGACAAATTCCCAGAGGTGAGCTGTAAATCATTGTGGTTGTTTCTATGTTTTGTTTTGTGTTGTGTTGTTTTTTTCTTTTCCTCTGCTTTAAGGGAGTGCATTTTCCAAGCTTAACTCTAAATGTTTGTTCCAGGTCATCATTAACTTCCCTGACCCAGCACAGAAAAGTGACATTGTTCAACTTCGGGGCCCAAGAACTGAAGTAGAAAAATGTTCAAAGTTTATGAACAAGATAGTGGCTGAAATGGTAAATCTCCATTTGACTTGAAGTTTAAAATGCTCTGCTAGTGTATTTGTAATTTATTGCAGCGTTGAAGTGTCATTAAGTGTTAACCTTCAGTGATTCCTTTGGTCAGGTGGAGAACAGCTATTCTGTCTCAGTCCCCATCTTCAAGCAGTTCCACAGAAACATCATTGGAAAAGGAGGGTCAAACATCAAGAAGGTACTGCACATTTTCTTATTCTGAATTCACGTTAATTTGTTTTAAGTTTGATTTGACACCTCCTTTATTTTTGCTTTGTAGATTCGAGAGGAAACTAACACCAAAATTGATCTGCCTGCTGAGAACAGCAATTCAGAGATGATTGTCATCACTGGGAAGAAGGCAAACTGTGAAGCAGCACGGACTCGGATCTTGGCCATTCAGAAGGATCTGGTAGGCACTCATTTTAGCATGTGTGGGGATTTTTTTTTTAATTTTTATTTTTTTTTTATTTAAGCTAGGGTTGTTTTTAAATCTTGTCTTGTTTGCTTTCATAAATTCTCATGTTGTCCAGGCGAACATCTCAGAAGTGGATGTGTCCATTCCTTCGAAGCTGCACAACTCCTTGATTGGTTCGAAGGGACGTTTGGTGCGATCCATCATGGAGGAGTGTGGCGGTGTGCACATTCACTTTCCCACAGAGGGCTCAGGGATTGATAAGGTCACCATCAGAGGCCCTGCAGAGGAGGTGGCGAAGGCTAAGCAGCAGCTGCTTGCCTTGGCGGAGGAGAAGGTTTGTATAAATGCGTCTGAATTAAAGCCAAACTTGTGTTGAAGTCATTGTTTTGACATTGTGGGGTGAAGAGAATGAGAAGGTAAAAAGGCAAAGAGCTCCTTTTGTATTAGCACATGCTGAGTATTTGTTTCAGTCATCCTTTTAGTCGCTCGCAAATGGCTAAGAAAATGTTTCTGAAGTTTGATTTGATTAGTTGTTATCCCATTATCAGGGAGTTCTTGCATTTCAGTTGAAAAAGACTTGAACAAAGACCTTATGTAGTTAAAAGCTACTTGTAATAAATGTCATCCTAATTTTATCCATTTTTTTTTTTCCTTAGCAAACAAAGAGTCACACTGTTGAGCTGCATGCAAAACCAGAGTACCACAAATTCCTTATTGGGAAAGGTGGTGGAAACATCCGTAAGGTTCGTGACAGCACCGGCGCCAGAATCATCTTCCCCACCCCTGAGGACAAAGACCAGGAACTCATCACTGTGGTTGGCACCGAGGAAGCGGTGCGGGATGCACAGAAAGAGCTGGAGGAACTCATCAAGAGCTTGGTAAGTTTTCAAATGAGTTCTGTCAAAAGTTAGATGAAATGAACCAACAATTTGGTTCATTTTTTAACTTTTCTTTTTCTTTTGGTTACAGGACAATGTTGTTGAGGACACTATGAACGTTGACCCCAAGCACCATCGCTACTTTGTAGCCCGCCGCGGCCAAGTCCTTAGGGACCTTGCTGATGAGTATGGTGGGGTTATGGTGAGCTTCCCCCGCACAGCTTCTCAGAGTGATAAAGTTACCCTTAAAGGAGCCAAAGAGTGTGTGGAAGCTGCCAAAAAACGCATGCAGGAGATCGTGGAGGACTTGGTTAGTAGAGTTTGTTTTGTAAGGGAAGTCTTTCTGTTTATTCTCCTCTTTGAAATGTAACAAGCTTTTCTTCTTTTTATTTTTCAGGATGCTCAAGTGACTATGGAGTGTGTAATTCCTCAGAAGTTCCACCGTTCAATCATGGGTCCTAAGGGCTCACGGATCCAGCAGATCACTAGAGATCACAACGTGCAGATCAAGTTCCCAGAACGCGAGGACCCACAAGGTAAATAGTAAAGACCTGCAGTGTGTTTCTTACTTTAGTTTCTGTCTTAATATAACTTTCATTATGAGAACATTGATTTTTTTTTTTTTTTTTTTTAAAGTAACACTTTATTTAAAAATAAATAAATAAAATAATTGTACTTAGTTTTGAAACTGATGGTTGATACTTTTAGCCAACAAAAAGCAATTGGGCATGTACATTTATTTATTTTTTTTCAATACTCTGATATTCTTTTAGCTGCACCTCCTGCAGAGGCTCCTGTCCAGGAGAATGGAGAAGCTGAGGGTGAAGTGAAGGAGCCAGTTGATCCCAACGCACCCAAGAAGTGCGATGTGATTATAATTTCTGGACGCAAAGAGCGGTGCGAGGCTGCCATCGAAGCACTGAAGGTTGGACTTCATATTCAAGCTCAGGAATGTTAAAAAACAAATTTTTGAAGAACTACAGCTAACTGTCTTCCTTCTTTAGGCCCTGGTTCCTGTCACTATTGAGGTGGAAGTGCCTTTTGAGCTTCATCGCTACATCATTGGACAGAAAGGAAGTGGAATTCGCAAGATGATGGAGGATTTTGAGGTGTGTTGCAGATGTCCATATAGGAATGAAGGAGCCTTGATGGTTTACTGGATATTTGATCTGGCATCACTGTCTCTCTCTCCAGGTTAATATTCAAGTGCCTGCTCCTGAGCAGCAGTCTGATAAAATCGCCATCACCGGCTTGGCCAGTCTTCTCGACCGCGCCAAAGAGGGCCTCCTGGAGCGCGTCAAAGAGCTGCAGGCCGAGCAGGAGGATCGGGTTAGTATTTGCTGGTGTACTAAAATGTATCAGTCGTGGCGCTTGGTGTGTGTTGAGGCTGAACTCTTTAGTTTACATGGTGTCTTTATTTCTCTGTGTTGATGATTTATACTCAAATGGTGCACTTATCTTTTCAGATTAGCTCAAAGGGCACCCTTATCATAATCCTCAAGTGAACAAAGGGCTTAATAATTAGTCGTACCTTTGGCAAACATCAGGTTGAGTAGTAGTGGGAAATGGCCAGTTGTCAGACTTTATGAAACTCCAACCCAACATTTTGTTACCTTTTCTAAAACCCTCTGCAGGCACTCAGGAGCTTCAAGCTGACCATCACTGTGGACCCCAAGTATCACCCCAAGATAATCGGCCGCAAGGGTGCCATTATTACAACCATCCGCACTGAGCATGATGTTAACATCCAGTTCCCAGAGAAGAATGATGAAAACCAGGTATGTCTATGGCTTATGGTATGTAAAGTTACACAATTAAATTGAAATGGGCTGCCTGATAATGGTGCTTAATATTGTGCCAGATGCTTGGTAAGTTGTTTGTTTGTTTGTTTGTTTGTTTTAAAATTAAATTTAAAGTTGTCTGCTGTCTCCGTAGGATCAGATTACTATTACAGGGTATGAGCACAAAGCCATAGCTGCACGAGATGCCATCCAGGCCATCGTGGATGAGCTGGAAGAGATGATCTCTGAGGACATTACCCTGGACAGCAGGGTCCATGCCCGCATCATTGGCGCCCGTGGCAAGGGCATTCGCAAGATCATGGAGGAGTTTAAGGTGAGGATGGTAAAATGAGAAGATGTAGGTAGCTGCTCTACAAATCTGTGTGTAATGAGAGTGACAAATCCCCCCCCCCCCCCCAAAAAAACCCCCAACTATCAAAAGGGAAAAGGTTATACCTGCCAGACAGCACAGTCACAGCTGTGTTCACATACAGAAATGAATGATATTGTAATTAGTGGAATAGGTCATTCCAAATACTGTGCTTTCTGTATTCTTACAAACTTTAACTTCTCTTTTAAACTCTTCAGGTTGATCTCAGGTTTCCCCAGAGTGGAGCTGCAGACCCGAACCTCGTGACAGTCACCGGTCGCCCTGAGCTTGTGGATGAAGCCATCGACCATCTCCTCAACCTGGAAGAGGAATACGTAAGCTTCCCTCTCCAGATAATGTCCAAAACAAAAGGCGCTTTGTGTGAGTTAATTGGTACTGACACAGTTTGTTTTGTGTCAGATGGCAGATGTTGTGGAAAATGAGGCAAAGATGGCTTATATGAGGCCTTCTGGCAGTAGCGCTGCTGCCGCGGACGAACAGCGTGGCCCATCCAAAGGCTTCGTGGTGAGGGAGGCTCCCTGGGCTACTGCCAATGAGAAGGTGAGGGTCTTCTAATGTCACTGTAAAAAAATCTGAGAACAAATCTGGTCACACCCTTTTCTTTTTAAATCCTCATTTTCCTTTTTTTTTTTTTTTTTTTTTTCTACTCTAAGGCCCCTGATATGAGCAGCTCTGAAGATTTCCCAAGCTTTGGAGCCCCGGTGGCAACCAAGGCCTCACCCTGGGGACCAAAGCGCTTCTAAGCCGTGCTGCTACAGACGGGCCTGAAATTAACCAACACAATCTACCCCGTTATTCTCCCCAACCCCCTCTTGACCTGGACTGACCGCTGACCCTAAAAGTCTTCAGTTCTGAGACTGTCATCCTTCTGTCTACTTATCTCGGTCTAGCCTCGCAGATTCAGTCTAAAAGTGTTCTAAGATACTGTAATTGACTTGTGAGCTCTGTTTCTGCATTAAATACTGTCTTATGCTTAAAAAAAAAAAAAAAAAAAAAAGGAAAAAAAAGACCATTGTTACGGTGACGTCTACAGTCTGTAAAAGACCGATGTTTAAATGTTGATTAGACAAGACATTTCATTGTGGTTTGAACTGTTATACCAAATTCAGTGGTGGCCAGACATGAGGTTCTTTTTATTTTATTTTTTAATTTTTTTTGAGCTGCCCTTATCTTAGTTGCCTTCGCAGGGTGGGGTGAAGCAATTGAATTGCTGCTGGTGACCTATTCAGACATGAAGCCTGACCAACGAGGCCAGCTGTTTCAGTATCCCACCCCTCTCCTGCCTTATTCATGTAGCTGCGTGAAAATTGTCAGTCATTAGCCCTCAAGCACACTCTAGTGGTTGTCCTCCGTCACGTCGTTCCATTTGCTTGTAACTTTGCTTCTGTGTATATGGTCAAGTAGTGGCACGTACCTTGTAGCCTTATGAATTGGTAAACTTTACAAAGGGGGTGTGGGAGGGGAGGAAGGGTGGGGAAGGGGGGGGGGGTGGTTTTAGCCAGTGCAGAATGGCACCTACTCAAACTGCCAGATGCTTGGAGATCATGCCAGAACTAAACCTCTTGCAACACTAGGCCTAGAGCTCCAACGTATCCAACCTCACACTAACTGTTGGACATATATATATATATATATATATATATATATATATATATATATATATATATATATATATATATATATATATATATATATATATATATATATATATATATATATATATATATATATATATATATATATATATATATATATATATATATATATATATATATATATATTTTTTTTTTTTTTTTTTTTTTTTTTTTTTTTTTTTTGACATTCAAAAGTAAGTCACTCTACAAAATAAAATGACTGTGTGTTTGTGATCAAAACAGCAGACCATCGTGTGCCAACTACCTGTCTAGTGATGTCCTGTGTTACTCATCCTCTGTATTGGGTCAGTGTCCAGTCCTTTTGTCTTCCAGTTGCTATGCAGATTGCTCTGTTAAATAGCAATGGCCCTTTTTATTTTTAATCAGCCTTACAACTAGAAAGATACAAACCAGGTAGAGATGATGTTGAGGTGCATTTTTAATGGACAACTGGAAGGTATGTCTATTGTTTCCTCAAACTCTCGGGACAGTCCCCCCCCTCCGCCTCTCCTCCTCAATTACTAGTTTACTTTGCTCGAGTGCAGATTTAGCTTGTCAGCTGCTAATTCAGCATCTAGCATCAGCCTACCTTGGTTTCTATCCTCCTAGTATTGAATGAAAGATTATGCAAATACCATTGAAGTGAACGGTTATGGATGACACTGGAAAAGAAATTGTCCAAAAAAGTCAATAAAAATTGAAAATGCTCTGTGCTTCTTCATCAGTTTTTTTTTTTTTTTTCTCTAACAAGTGGAATTTCTAATTTTTCAATGAAATCTAACACACAGAAAACGCAATCAATATAATAATTTGCCCATCTATATTACTGCCATGCATGGAGACTCATCGAGATTGTTTTCTTTTTTTCTAATTTGATGTCTGTGGTGATCCTTACAAGGAACAGCCATAGGATTTGTGATGCAATTTCTTAAATTTTGCCTCTTCTCAGTTTTGATCAGTTCCACAAGTTAAACACATGTAAGGTGAAGCAAGTCACACCTCAGTATTCTGACCAATGCTGTTATTAAACTCAAGCAATCTCATTATTACAATTAGAAAACTGATGAATGTGGTGTGTCATACAAGCTTAGAAGAAGAAGAGTTTTTCCCGAACATACTTATTCTTTAGCCACTTCTTTGTTGCTTTGGCAGTATGGGTCATGCCATGCTGGAAGACCCATCCCCAAAACTAGGTGCAATGTTAGTCCAACAACAACGACAAACAATTTCAACAAAAAGTGCAAAAATAAAGTCACAGAATATAGGTAAAACATTTCACATTCATCAAATAATAAAATTTATTTTAAGCCACAGATTTATAAATAAGCCAAAAAAGAAAAATCTAGGCAGAAGATGAGCCTGATTATTGGTAAGAAAACAAGAAAAAAAAAAAGAGAGACTTTTCATAACTTGTTTTGAGCTGCAATCCCATATGGTGATCCAAACCTTTAAAGTTTACCCCAAATGCCAGTTTTCAGCTTTTCTCCAGTGAATTAAAATAAAACACATCAAACTTCCAGGGTATCAGTGCTTGTTTCTATTCCTCTAATGTCATAGACATGAAACTGGTGTAGTTGTACTGTTGAAACTACAATACCTGTGATACTGATACCTGTGATACTGATGAAATCATGAAAGGTTATTACAGAAAAATGCTTATCAGAAATCAGGTGTTGTCGTCAGACTGTGACATAAAATTGATTTGGTTGTAATGTTTTTTTCAGACCTGGAAATTTGATGTTGAGTTCTGACAAAAATAAACAAAAAATAAACACATTTAAAAAGTTTGGCCTGTAATTTGGAAAACACTCATTTTATGAGGGCAAAATTTTGTTCTCATAATATGAACTAGTGCAAAAAACGGACTGACTCTGAGGGGGTCAGGTGGGAAATGGAACCATCTTTGTAGTCCTTACCCTTTTCTGAGTCTGGGTAAATGTGTGAAACAGCGCCCCCTGGGTTGCAAAGGCTGATAAAAATCAACTGGCCTCAAACGGGAGTAGGGTTGAATTGATGAATTGTAGCAAGGTGAGTTCATAAGCATTAAATAAATAAGAATAAGATAGTTACAGTTGAGGTCAGTCTATAACTGTGGATGGGAAGGTCTGTGGGACAGAGCGGTCACACTTTACCTGAAACAAGCTTGGAATTGTTAGCTAGCTAATATCAGCATTCTGTTTGCTAACAAAAGCTTTGGACAACTTCCAGCTGTATAGAGTTTATTTTTTATTTATTTATTTTCAATAAAATCGTCGGACGTAACATAGCGTGGATCCTTCACCGTCACGAAAGACACAAAAGTGGACGGGACATCGAATAAAGTGAGTAAAAGTATCTCTTCTCAGTTTGTGGTCACCTGGTCACACCTGTGGCTGAGTGTGAATTTAACCACGTGTGTTTATTTGGTATGGTTCGTATCACACGTCTTCATTGGGTTTTAGTAATATGCTGACGGTAATTTGTGATTTAAGCCAGAACACAGTGTATAATAAAAAAGCTTTAAGAAAGCAGCTCAGTCAAAATAAAAAACAAAACAAAAACAAAACATAATGACAACACAAAACAGCTCAAGTTGGTAAAAAAAAAAAATACTAGGAAGTAGTGAAATAAATTAAAATAAAATAAAAAATTAAAATAAAACACAACTAAAAGTCAGGGGAGTGGTTGAATGTGTTATAATAAGGAGCTCAACAAGGTTACAATCTAAATGAGTGAAAATAAATAAAAATGGAAATAAAATTATATTAAAACTTAATAGCTTCAATAAAAAAATGTTCGATTTTCTTGCTGCTTCATATTCTGTCTATCATTAACAAAAAACAAAAAATACTGTGTTCAGTTTCACTTAAATGCAGGTCAATAAAACGGTGTTCTGAGAAACCATCCTACTCTGACAAAACGTCCTACCCGTATTATAATTTGACCGTGACTTGCGAGTAAACCGAACCCTACCCCTAACCATAACCATAACCTTAAGAAGTATTGTGGATGGGTGAGGGAAAAAGAAGTTAATTCGGCGTTGGTGTTGTGCACATGAGCCGCGTCTGCGCAGAAACGTTGGGTAGGAAGTTTTTTCAGGTAGGATGGATTCCCAGAACACACTGTCATGTTCATTCATGACAGTTTCGGTTCAGGTTTTTCATCTAGTTGTCTGGGCTCCATGTCCAGTGGTTCTGTGCCCCATCAGAAAAGACGTGCCCCTCAGTTTGAGAACCACTGGTATGACAGAAAAGTGTTGAGACAGTGCAGGGTTGAATAAACTATTGACATGAACGAACAGATAATTCACTGCCAGACTGATGTGGAGGAGTTCCTGTGTTTGTCACACACACCTGAACGGTAAACTAAAAATGTTATTTAGTGTGATGGCCAGCATCATACTGGAAAGATAAAATCTGTAAAATTAGTTTGTTCTGTTTGCTGTTTGTTATTGAATTTGCTGATAGAGCAGTATATACATATATGTGAAATATTCACCCCAATGTAGAGCAGACGACAAAGAAACTAAACGTAGGGCAAAGATTATGTGTGTTAGATAATTTGAGGAACGATATCGGTGCTAAGAGGTCGTGTAAATCCTAATAGGAAACACTGTTGGTGTCATCATTATCAGGTCATTGTTTTGGAAATCAGGTCACTGTTCATACAGATTTTATTTAAAAGTCAAACGTTTCCGTCCAGCGTGCTGCAAATGAAAATTCTCCTTCCTATTGATGCTCCTGAAAACTACAGAAAAAGGTAGTTTGTAATCACTGTTGAGTATTCCTCTGCTGAGGTTCAGAGCTCTCCTCCCTTTCGTGGATTACATGTGTACATGTTTGTGAACAGACAGCAAAGAAATGGAGATGAATGTTTTCCTCTCTCCCCGGTCTCCTCTCGAAAGCTGATAGTCGCACTTTCAACACTCATGAAGCGCTCCTGTGTTTGAAAGGAGCAACGTAAAGCTCTCACCAGAGCTCTGAGGCATAATCATGACACAATTAAGATAATTTCCCAACCACTGCTGGTGGCAAGAAAAGCAATTTTTACGCCTTGTAATCGAGTCTGGCTGTCAGATTAAGATAGCAGGTGATTTGAGGGAAATTGTCTTGGCTAACTCTTTGGAGTGGGATCCAGGTGGCCTCAGGTATCTCTTTGCCCATTGAGGTTGCCTGGAAGGTAATGCAGGTTTGATTTTGAAAATGAAAGAAACATTTGAGTGGTGGATTTGTGTCTCTGGGCATTTGTCATCTTATTACCTGCCTCTGCTGCCATCTACTCCTGCATCTTGCCACATGAAAGAGCCAAGTGGCCCGTTATCTCTCTCACACTTTCTTTCTCTGTTTCCCCTTTTCTGTCTTCGACTTGCCATCCAATGACAAACTCCAAATTCGACCCATACTGTATGAGATTACCACATGTGGGGGTTGGAAATCTTGGCCAATGTTAGCTTCTTGTACTTGATTTTTCAGCCATTTTGGGTTTTTTTTTTTTTTGTTGTTGTTGTTTTTTTTTTAGAAATGTCAGAAAATGCTGTCCCACTTGGTCAAATGGATGTGGTTTTGGATCATGGCAAGTTAACTACTTAAAACAATACAATTTAAATATCTGTAACAATTATTTAATTAATTCAGCCAACTGACAAACTAATCAGGAACTATTAAAAGCAAAAAAACAAAAATGACAACAATAACTTAATGATTTTCAAATAATCATTAAGTTATAAATGGTCTTCGTATTTCTCATCTTAAAATGTACTTTTCCCCTTGTTTCCGTTATTGCTTGGCGGTTTGTAACATGCTGCTACATCCAGAAGGTAATGCACCTTGAAGCTGTTTGCCAGCCAGCAAAAATAGACGAACAGCTGCTCGCAACCAGGTGGCAAGATTAGATATTGCCTCTGTACATGCAAAGCCAAAGATGGCTACTGTGGAGCTTCTTCAAAAATATAAATGAGAATGAAGTCCAGTCCAAACCAGGTGAAGCTACCATGTCACAAGTTTACACCAACTATGTACACTATCATTTGAGAGCAGTTTGGGGTCGTTGGTCTTTAAGGATCTGAGTGAATATTGAGTAATATTTCTGCTTGAAGTATTTAGCAGTATTTAGCGACTTTTTTCAAAGAAGCACCTTGTGAAAATCTGGCAACTTTTCAGAAAATTCTAATGCATTTTTCAATATAAGAGTTGCTTGCTTTATTTTTTTGTTTCTTTGCAGCTGGCACCATTCAGTGAGTAACAACGGTATACACGGCTTGATATCCTTCATGAATGTGAATTAGCTGAAGATTTTAAAATGAACTGTCTGATTATTGATGATTTTACATGAAATATGTACATGTTCACATAGTCATGTCTATGAAATTTGTATCTTAGCAAAGCAGCATGTACCTACCTAACAATGTAGTGTTTAACTTCACTGTTTTATACTTGTTCTGTCATCTAATAACAGAAAAAGCAACTACATAATTTAAACATGCATCTCATTTCTATATGGAGAATATAGTAGTGACATTGGTACAGTATTCCTTCAGCAGGCAAGTGGGCCATGACATTAGCCTCCAGAAAAGAAGGACATTGTTGGGAAATTCACAAAGAACCCAGTGACTATATCATGAAAATGTATGTTAAGGTCTTCATTTTGTAAATTTTGGTGAATTTGCAAAAAAAAAAAAAAAGAAAAGAAAGGAAAATAATAAAAGACTGCAAAAAACCTTTCTAAATCCCCAAAGTTCTAGCAAATTTCTTTTTATTATAATTTCAAATAGAAGCATGAACTGCATAGCACATGTGATAGAGAATGAAGCCACAGTTTAAATCCTTATATCCACTAGATGGCATCGATAGACTTGAGTTTGATCTCTCAGCCAGCAGCAGCCTCTATATTCAACATCAGCCTGTTCACAGTGTCCAGCTCACCACATACATGTTCACATATTAAATTCATTGTAAACAGATGTAGATAGCCCCTCACTGTTCACTGAAATATACTGTTTACTGCTGTTTTTCAGGTATTGAGAGTAAATGCTTGTTACATTTTTGAAGTCTTTCACCCGCTGTGACATTATAAGTAACATTTCTTCCTTTTCTCTTATTTTGTTAAAGTTGAATTCTTGTTTTCCTGGTAGTTTTAACAGAAAAAAATTAATTGACAAGTTTTCTGTCCACCAGTGGAAAGAAAACCATTCAGATCCTGAGTGTACATTTTACCTGTTTTGGCAGACCGGCTGAATTTAGTCATTTTCATCTAGTTTATAATGAGTTTGATGGTTTACATCCCGTGTGTTAGATGCATGTAGTTGAACATTATGGCATTCATCTTAAGCTATTCTACATGATTGAAATAGTAAATAGTTAAAAAAAAAAAAAGAAGTAGAAATTGCCATAGTGTCTCCTGGATTGCCTGTCTAATTTTCATATTTTAGTTGCTAAAAAAGTCTCCATCTGTCTGTGTGTCTAGGTCAATTTGGATTTTAGGGCCCTGGCAGTAAATGGCACTGGCAGACTGTGGAATCCCCTTGCGTTCAAGACTGGCAGGGCTCAATCAAATGATGAGAGGCGACACATTCATATGCTGGTGAATACAACGTTCCCTGACACACACTCTCGGAAAAGGCTTGGCCACATGAAATATTGCTGAACTTGAACACTTCCATAAAAAACCCTACTTCAATTTGCCTTCTGATTTGCCTTGCATTGGGTTTGACTCGGTCAAGTTAATAATAAAAAAAAAAAAAAAATCAACAACCACATTTCGGCGAATTCTTGAATCCGTTGACAGGATATGAGTACCGTATCCCAAGATTTTAGCGTGAGAATGGGCAGGCCACATAACTCAAATATTTATTTGACTGTGTCAGCACTTCTGGAGTAAAAAGGAGCAAAGAAAAGCAGGCTGTGATGGTGGGGAATCTGTTATACTGACCAGTAGGGGTCACATTTGGCCAGGAAATTTTTTTCCAGCCATTTCCATGCCCTTTGTGGAATTAAAATGTAAACAAAAGAATCTGCAAAATCAAAATCCTTTCTATATTTTTAAATTTAAAAAACAAAAATTGCAGTTTTATTTCTAATCTCCTGTTTTTTACCCATTAGCTGATAGCTTTGTTTGTTTGTTTTCCCACCATGCACTAGACAACAATCTTCCCTACCAAATTTTTTAAGACATACAAAAACAATCAGTTTGAATAATATCCTGCTTAACATGGAGAGCCAATACAAAAGTTCTATAAGATACTCCCATATTTTCGCAGCAGTCACACGGGAACATTCTTGCTCCTGCTCACATGCTTCAAACAAACTTTAACATTACATATTGGACCACATTTGGCTGCCTGACTACTTGTGATTTCACAAAATCAGACCTTCAGGTGCACATCTTAAATTCGGATTCAAAGCAAGTGAAAATATACTTTTCTCCCCTTCAGCGTTTGCGAACAGCCCGCATGCGTTTGCACGTCGTTCTGAAGGGTGAAGCTCAAACATTCAAAAATAACACATCATAAGCACTTCGAGTCGAGAGAAGGGGGCTTTAATATCCTCATGAGCTGACAAAGTAGTGCATCAGTAGTGTTTGTATGATGACGGTGATGTTTTAATATGAAATTGGATATTTCATATTCATAATTTCATAGTGGATGTAATGGGGTTTTTTGGCTTTTAAAATCATGAAGTGAAATCTTAGTGAAGTAATATTTACTTGAAAATGAATTTGCTAAATTGCCTCTGCAAATGTCTTTGCTAACATTGTAGAGGCTCTAAAATAATGCATGGTTCTGTTGATCACTGTGCACAAGAGGAAAATAAAGGATCATTTATGAAACTAACAAACAACAAGAGAATAGAGCTTTTATGTTCCTCGGTGTATCAGCTGAGATAGTGCATGGTTGACCAACCAGAGCAACTTTGAGTAATTTAAGTGCTGCTGAAAGAGGTAGAAGAAGTGGAGAGGAGAGTGAAAGAAACTGACATTAATAAAAAGCACGTATAAGTAAATCTCTGACTGGCAGAATAATATCATAATATTCAGTTAGCATTAATTCCACTGAATTGGCTAGAAACAAAACCTTGCTACTTATTAGCTGAATAACAGCTTAAAACTGAAAGCCAGGTTTCCGTACAGACATGCCAAGAGGGAGGTTGTCATTTGGTGTTTATTGCTACTTTAATTTATATGATTCAAAGCGAGCCTTTAGCACTATAGTGTGATACTTGAAGAAAAACAAAAAACCCTGCAAACTGCGAAATGATAAGACCGCAGGAAATGTTTGACGCTTTGTTTTCTTCCCAGCATTGCAGTCTGTGTTTAGCAAGTTATTTTCTAGGTAATCTGATCTGGCTGCTGTGCCGAAACGCATCTGGGTGTTGTTTTTAAATTGTTTTACCACTTAAACAAAGCACGGGGAGAGAAAAAGAGAAAACTTCAGGTGAGTTTCTACATAAAAGGTGTTAGATAGCACGCATAGCCTCATGTTCCTGCACGCTCCAGCCCACAGCTGCTGCCATCTCTCATTGCTCAGCCTTGTTTTTAAGACAAACCTTACCACAACACTGATGTACAGACAAGATGGCACAGAGCATTACTGTTTGTTGTTGCATCTGGAACTCATAATTTAAAAGTCGTTTTTGTTCACTGACATTAAAGGTGTTTGAATGGCAATTAACTTGACTTTGTGTGAAACAGTTGATTCATTTTGCAGTGGGTAATAAATCTGTTAGATACATAAATAATAGTTATATTTAAAGGGGCGTACCGATGTTTTTTAAGCTTTAGCTCTTATCATGACTCATGAATACTTAAATGCAGTTTGTTCCGTTAATTTCTGCAGTGCTTAAAAGTCTGTTTCTCTGAGTTGTGTGAGCTATCACAGAAACATCAGGTCTGAAAAGCTGTTATGTTAACTAACAATTATTTATTTTGTTGCATTCAGTAATTATTTTAGATTACCTCGGCGAAAGTAAGTAAAAGCAAGTGTTTGCTAGTATTATTTTTTCGTTGTGCATAAAAAAAATGCAGCAAATTTGAGTTACTTTATCTTAAAAGTGCCCTGTGGATGTGCAGTTTGTTTTGTTGTTGGGTGAATATTTTGTTTGTTGTTCATACATGCAAATATGCAAACATGTGGGTGCCGTGACACACATGCCTGCTGTCTCGTTAACACTATTAAAGTGACTGACAGGTGGCAGTAAATTAGTTAAGAGAAACACACTGACAAATGCAGGGACAGTTTTTAAAAATATGTTTTGTTGTCATGATTTAAACCTGAATGTGTGGGTTTGTAAGAGACCCATACAGGATACCTTTGGTCTGATGGGATTAATGCGGTATCAGAACTCCTCAGCATCTCTTTCCCTGTCCTGCAGAAGGTTCATGCTAGCTGGTGATGAAAAATGACTGCAGGAAAGGGGATCTGGTGAGGCGCTTTTGCACAATGACATTGTCTGAACTACAGCCTCCTCGACTTGCCGTGCCTCAGCGACAGCCCTTTAGTATTTCCTGTCAAACAGAGCATTGTTGCTTTTAGTTCACCTTAAGTGTCTAGACAGTGGTTTTCCTGCTCCGTTGGTTCTCTTGGATTGAGGCCAAATCTTCACTCTTGGAGGTGATAAGAGTCTTATCTTGCTGTTAGAGGGTCTAGAGACTGGAGCAGAGCTCAAGTGAGTGTCACTCAGGTGGGAGTGTGGGCACCTTTTAAGAGCAGCAGGGGATAGTCAGCCAACTTCCAGTATTGACAATGAAATGTGCAAACATCAGACCTGCATAGTCACATGACTTTTGCCAAGTTTGAAGTCTCCAAGCTCTACAGAAAGAGCGCGTGCTATCCCCGTTTTAATTGATATTTTCATTACATTAGTATTTACACGAGTAGGCAAAAGCAAAGTGTCCGATGTGACCGAAACTCGCTAGAGGGGATCACTGACAAAAGAGGTCCCATAAAATTTTAGATTTGGATTACATTCTTTCTCTGCTCTCCAATTGTCCTTCTAGTTTTCGAATTTCTCTGTATTAGAAAAACATTGTACAACGTACAGGGGCATGTAAAGGTGCCCAGAAATATGCAGAAACTAACGAAAGGGCTGAACAATGGAAAACAACAGTTTCCAGAAACAGCCTTTCACTTTCCAGCACGACTGTGATAAATTATGAGATTGAGGTCATCCGTTGACGTACAATAAACAGCCTACGTTCTTGCTGACAAAGGCCAAGAGGGTAATACAACGAGTATTCAGACGCTTCCCTTTATGCTTGTCTTTGCTGGAGACGGTTTGTTGTGAAAAGTCCAAGGTCCCTCAAGTAAAAATCAGTCTGTGGATTGTATGCTGGTCCTTGTTTGAAGTCCTTTGTGGCGAAATTCCCCAGCCAGGTAACACAAGAATGCTGCTTTTATTCTCAGCATAGTTGATCCACAATATTGGCAAATGGTCCTTAATTCCTCTCCATGCAAGGTAACTCTTCAGCTTGAAGTAATTCAGACTCTTTTCTTTTCACTGTGAAAGGTGGGCTTGTGTTGTGAAATGAAAAGGATTCAATAGATGTGGATGATTTATTCAAGGAAAAAGCACTAAGACTTTGGAATGAGAAGCATGACTGTATTCTTTTGTGAAGGACACGTTATTTTGTACACACAAGGCAAAATCTATGGCTGCTCAATTCATTCTGTGCCGCACAAAAGAAACCGAATTGATAAAAGGATGTGAGGGGAGGGGGAAAAGTTTGTCTGAATTCATAGACGGTCCCCCCCACCCCGCACCCGACGTGTTCAACCGATTGATACCGTGATGCACATTTCAAAGCTGATAGCCTTGTGGACCATTTTGGGCCATTTGAGATAAAGGCAGATAAAAGCTGTAACCCTGCACGCGCATTTCGATTCATACTTTTAATGATTTTTTTTTTTTTTTTAATACAGCTCATTTTTTAAAAAGTTGTTTCCAGAATCCATCCTAAAAATACATGGAATAATGGGGCATATTCATCTCCATTTTTCACCATTTTTCATGTGAAAATGACAAGGAGATAATTGAAAGTTGCCTAAAATTCAGACTTTATATTCTTAAATTGTGTTGTTTTTTTTTATTTTTGCCATATGTGTTGTATAATCACTGTTTTGATGCTTCAGTGGTGCTGACATTTGATGGCGCAGGCTGTCAGGCCTTGTCTTGGATTAAGGGCAGCATCAGGCAGACATATGTCCTTTCTGCTTTTGTAATGGTTGGTTTTTTTATCTGGGTGAAATATAATTTTTATCTCACTTCATTCAGTATGACAGTTCCTCAAAATCGCTCCACACCAAGGGATATTCATTACTTTTTGTAGACCTGCCTGGGTAGCCCGTCAACTTTTCATCTCCCTTCATCTCTCATCTATTTCACTCTCTCAGAAAGCCTGTTTTTTTTTTTTTTTTTTTTCCTGGCAATTTTCCTGCTTTACTTTGCTATGACCTTCCTGCTTAAATTGCTTGGCTTGTGTTATTCACAGTTTGAGATTTACAGAGAATAATATTGCACCATAGGATTTCCCACACTCTTAGGTGCCCAATAACTTGTGACAGAATTTCTGTGACCTGGTTGTCTGTATTTTCTCAGCTTAGGTGGAGGTGATGGGAGGCTGTAGTTCTCATCTAGCTTCGCTGAACAAAATGCTCAACCTGTCATATGGAGCTGAAACTGCACCCCAAGTTCAAAGGAGCCGATTCATTCAAGAACACTCGATGAAAAACGGAACTAATAAAGCATATATTTCAGCTTTTTTTAAATAATTTAATCAGCAGCAGCAAAGCCTGAATGAGCAGGTCCCTGTATAGGTTTGCGTTAGCTGCACATATTGCAGTGCGGCTCTGGACTCAGAGGTCAGCAGGAGTAGTCTGTAGCAGCTGCACTTGCAAATGTGGAGTATAATAACAGCCATAATGGGTGATGTAAAAGCCTCTTTACACTTTTTTTTTCCTCTTTTACTTCATTTGAGACAGTGAGCGCTTATCTCTTGTCTTGTCACTACAACACAAGATGTATGAAAGGGGATGTGAACAAGTAGACCTGATTCAAGTTTCTTTCCCTCTATCTTGCAAAGAGGCTTTCACATTGTCAGTCTCTTATTTGTGGCACATAATGGTGTCTGGAACTCTCTGTGGTCCATTGTCAACTACAGGACTGGTTGTCCATTTGGAACATCTAAAATACTGGGAGGGCTTTAATCTTTCTTCATTATTTTCCAATTTTGGATAAATGTGCTCATAATGCCCCCCTCCTCTTATAAATGAAACTCTTTGACTCTCTCTCCACATCCCTCATTTTTTCCTCGCCACACTTTTCACCTGCTTTCATCTTTTACGCAGGACGAATAAGTAGCCCAAGTGTACGCTCCAAATGTGGAGATAGAAGGATAATTGAGTCGATAAACATTAGGGTCAGGGTGAGATCATTGTTGGGGCTTGTTCAGGAGGTGCTTAGTCCAATATCAATACGCATATTACCATATTTTGGTTATTTGCCATATTTGCCAGCAAGAATTGACCCATGAAGGGCTACTTCGCAAAACTGTGATTGTGTGGATAGTTAACAGGACACTTAGGGTCACATTGTGACTGCTTGCCTGCTATAGCATTTTCTGTACAGAGCAGCATCTTATAATGCAACATGCAACCAGTCTGCAATTTATTTTGATATCTGAGATGAAAAATTGAAGAAGTATGACCTCTCTAATTCTGCCGCAGACTACATTTGTGATGTGAAAATTTATATAATTTGCGACATGCTCGGTAGAAATAGGTCACATGAAATATCAATGTGCCTTGATCTGACCCCAGAGAATGTTGCGAGTGTGACAGATGTGATTGGTTACGAGTACGCACATCAGCCTGAACGCTTGGAGCTCTCGCTGCTGGTCACCAGCACTTAGCAGTTGGCTAGAACAGCAGATATGAAGCACAGAGTGACACTGCTAGCGTAGGGATTGAACCATGGTTTCATAAAATTACAGGTTACAGATGTAAACAAGGAAACTATAATGCATTTGTATAGCCCTAAGTAATAAAGATGCATCAGTACATGTGTGCAATTATGAATTATCTGAACCCAAATAGGGGGAATCCCCCTCCCACCAAAAAACCCCCAATAACAACAGCTGTAAGCTAATGCTGTTCCACTGCCTGGAGGTATGTATTTGGAAATAGGCTAAAAAAATCCCAACAGATGCTCATTTGATGCCCATGTCAGCCATGTTGATTCAATAACTGTGTGGTGGAATGGTTATCATGCTGAGTTTCACTGGGACATGCACAAATGTGACATTACCATATCATGTATATAAATGAAACCTTATTTCTTTCGCCAAATGTGCTTTCAGTTAAGTGAAAATATCTGTTAGAAAATTGGAGCTACTTTTAAAATGACAACAAATTAGAAGTTAAAGGGACAAGCAAGGGCAAGTTTTTTTTTTTTTTTTAACTGCCACCACAGAATTTTAATATATCACATATCTTAGTCTGTAGGGTTTAAAGCGATACTTGGAGGAAAACCTAATGCCTTCTTTTAATTAACTGTAATAATGTGGCAATTGTGTGGCAGTCGCCTAGTTTGAAGTCTCAGCATTAGCATTTTGACCATATTGTTTTTTGAATCTACTAAACTACACTAAACAGCAGACTAATAAAATAATTGAACTTCAGCAAAACTGAAGCATAAACTTTGTCTATAATTCACAGCAAGTCATATTGTTTATTAGAAAATGTTCCAAAAGGAAGTAAAATTTCGAACACTGTGAAGGAGTCCAGGTCAGTGAAATGCAGTAGTGGAGGTGAGGCCTAGCAGACACTGACCAGCTACAGCTGATGTCAGCAAACCAGTCAGTCAAAGTGGCCACACTGCCAACTTTGGGCCGTACCAGTATCCATATTGATGTTAAAAAATCATTTAAGGGGACAAAACTTTTTCTTGTTCCAGGTATATAAAAGTGCTCTTTCACCCCCAGAAGAACAAACTACTAACCACAATACTTAAACTACACTGCAGTAAGCTGTAACTGTAATCTGACTGAATCAATGCTTTGCATGGTATTTTCGTGTTAGGGGAGGTTTTAAACAACATCGTGCTCCTCTGATCTCTAAAAAATCTGAACACAGGTCTGAGGAAATATCATCAAACACCCTTCACTAAACCATAGTTCGCACACATTTCATGTTTTCTATAATAAGTATAATGCTTTAAGGAACATATCTCTGATTTTCCTTTAGTCATTAAATGTGTGGTCTTTAAGCTACGTCCAAGGTCATTTCCCCTGGCAGTAGACTTAAAGTGGGAAAAACTGAGCTTCTTAATGTTTTATACTCATAAACAACAAAGAAAACAGGAGTTGTTTTCCTATATTCTAAAATGTCATTATTTGTTCCAGAAACTTGTTAAAAATCCAGTCAAATGACAGCTAAATGACATATTTTAATCTTACCTGCAGTTTTATTTTAAAGACCTTGATGACTCAGAACCCAGTTTCATATCATGAGCACAGTAAGTGAGTCAGTAGCCATTTGCCAACTGACTTCATTAAAATCATACAATAGCGTCTGCCGCTGTTCACTGTTGCTCACAATCCTGCTGCTGTTGTTTGATTTTCCTTGTGTTTCCATTTTCACCACCTTCTTCAGTTTAGCCTTCACCTGCTTGGGTTTTAGTGGCACATCAAAAACCTTGCTGCTCATTGAAGTTTGAAATTTTGCCAACAAGCTGAGGGCTGTGGGTGGCTTTAACCACAATTTTATTGCAGACTATGAGGAAAAAGGACAAAAAAGGACAGTGTTTTTAGCCTTTGTCCTTCAGTGATGTTAATTTTATAATTTTTTATCACTTCACTGGGTAATACTGTCAGTGTGAAAATTAAGGTGTGACATTAATTTTCTTGGTGTGTTCTTGTCTTTATTGTCTTTAAAGAGCTTGATCACAGGGGGGCATGTGATTGTTGGAGTTTTCTTTGTTTTCTATGTACAGGGTGGGCCATTTATATGGATACACCGTAATAAAATGGGAATGGTTGGTGATATTAAAGTCCTGTTTGTGGCACATTAGTATATGTGAGGGGGCAAACTCCTCAAGATGGGTGGTGACCATGGTGGCCATTTAGAAGTCGGCCATCTTGGATACAACTTTTGTTTTTTCAATAGGAAGAGGGCCATGTGACACATCAAACTTATTGGTAATGTCACAAGAAAAACAATGGTGTGCTTGGTTTCAACGTAAGTTTATTCTTTCATGAGTTATTTACAAATTTCTGACCACTTATAAAATCTGTTCAATGTGCTGCCCATTGTGTTGGATTGTCAATGTAACCCTCTTCTCCCACTCGTCACACACTGATAGCAACACCGCAGGAGAAATGCCAGCACAGGCATCCAGTATCCGTAGTTTCAGGTGCTGCACATCTCGTGTCTTCACACCATAGACAATTGCCTTCAGATGACCCCAAAGATAAAAGTCTAAAGGGGTCAGATCGGGAGACCTTGGGGGCCATTCAACTGGCCCACGACGACCAATCCACTTTTTAGGAAACTGTTCATCTAGGAATGCTCGGACCTGGCACCCATAATGTGGTGGTGCACCATCTTGCTGGAAAAACTCTGGGAACGTGCCAGCTTCAGTGCATAAAGAGGGAAACACATCATCATGTAGCAATTTCAAAAAATTTCAAATATTGCTACATGGCCTTGAGGTTTCCATTGATGAAGAATGGGCCCACTATCGTTGTACCCCATATACCACACCAAGCCATCACTTTTGTTGTTTCAACAGTCTTGGAGGGATCCATCCAATGTGGGTTAGTGTCAGACCAATAGCGGTGGTTTTGTTTGTTAATCACCATTCACATAAAAGTTTGCCTCATCACTGAACAAAATCTTCTGCATGAACTGAGGGTCCTGTTCCAATTTTTGTTTTGCCCATTCTGCAAATTCTGTGCGCCGATCTGGGTCATCCTCGTTGAGATGCTGCAGTAGCTGGAGTTTGTAAGGGTGCCATTTGTGAGTAGCTAATATCCGCCGAAGGGATGTTCGACTAATGGCACTCTCCAGTGACATGCGGCGAGTGCTACGCTGTGGGCTCTTGCTGAATGAAGCTAGGACAGCCACTGATGTTTCTTCATTAGTGACAGTTTTCTTGCATCCACGTTTTGGCAAATCCAACACTGAACCAGTTTCACGAAACTTAGCAAGCAGTTTGCTAACTGTAGCATGGGAGATGGGTGGTCTCGTAGGGTGTCTTGCATTGAAATCTGCTGCAATGACCCGGTTACTGTGTTCACCAGATATCAACACAATTTCGATCCGCTCCTCACGTGTTAACCTCTTCGACATGTCAATGCCTGTGAACAAAGAGAAACTTGTAAATAACTCATGAAAGAATAAAGTTACGTCGAAACCAAGCACACCATTGTTTTTCTTGTGACATTACCAATAAGTTTGATGTGTCACATGACCCTCTTCCTATTGTAAAAACAAAAGTATCCAAGATGGCCGACTTCTAAATGGCCACCATGGTCAGCACCCATCTTGAGGAGTTTGCCCCCTCACATATACTAATATGCCACAAACAGGACTTTAATATCACCAACCATTCCCATGTTATTACGGTGTATCCATATAAATGGCCCACCCTGTATTATTATAGTCTTTACTTTGGGGTGGCAGTAGCCCAGGTGGTAGAGCAGGTCACCTACTAATTGGTGGTACGATCCCCGTCTGCTCCAGTCTGAATGCCAAATGTCCTTGAGTGAGATGCTAACTTGTCGCTATATAAATAAAATTGGATTTAATTAACCGTACTTTGACTGGAACTTAAATAAAAGGCTGCAAATAATAGAGAGCTTGTGCCTTTGGTCCATTTTATATACAATGACCAGCCACTTCATTAGGTATTGCTTGTTAGCATTGGGTTGGACCTCCCTTTAGCTTCAGAACTGCCTTAATTTCTCACGGCACAGATTCAATAAGGTGCTGGAAACATTCCTTTTGGTTTATATTGACATGTTGATAGCATTACATGGTTGCTGCAGGTTTGTCAGCTGCACATCCATATTGCAAATGTCCTGTTTCACCATATCCCAAGGGTGGTTTATTGGAATGAGATCTGGTGTCTGCTGAGGCCACTTGAATGGCCACTTGAACCATTTTGAGATGATTTGAGCTTTGTGACACAGCACGTTATCTTGCTGCTGGAAGCAGCTGCCAGAAGATGGGTACACCGTGGTCGTAAAGGACGTGGTCAGCAACATAACTCTGGTAAATTGTGGTGTTTCAAGAAGGTTCAGTTGAAACAGTTGACACAAGGCACGGGGAATCCATACTTTCATGTTTGAGTCAAATTCTGACCCTAACAGACTCATCATATCAGCATTTTTCTAGTCTTCTAATATCGTATTATCCTTTTGTGAATCGTAGCCTCAGTTTCCCATTCTTAGCTGACAGGAGTGGCACCTAGTGTGTGAATATTAATAGGGTGTGGTCTTCTGCCTCTGTAGATTCAAATGTGTTTTGTGTTCAAAGATGCTCTGGCTATTCTCTTCTGACCTCAAGTAGGCATTTTTGGATATTTCCTCATTTTCGTAAACCTTAGAAATGGTTGTGTAGGAAAATTCCAACAGCAGCAGCAGTTTCTACATTTTCTGAAATACTGAGACCAGTCTCTTTGGTACCAACAACCATGGCACGTTCAAAGTCACCGACGTTGTCATTCTGATGCTCGGTTTGAACTTCAGCAGGTCTTAGTGCATGCATGTTTGCATGCACTAAGGTGCTGCCCTGTGATTGGCTTGAAATGAAGTTCTATTTTCTTTTAAAAAATCCTCCAGTGTTGAAGGTTTTTTTCAATTTAACCATTAAATATATTAAGAGCTTTTCTAAATGTTTTAGAGCACAGTTATTACTGGGACCATAAACATTGCTAATGAGAAAAACTAGTTAAAGGCCCTACCTTCACCTGGTTCAGTAGTTAAAAAGTGACTTTCACACAAAAAGCATAAATGCAGGACTTGTTTATGTTTCATTTATGTTTGGTGTTTCTTAATGTCTCTGAGATCACTGTCATACTAAAAAACAAATTTATTGCTACCACTTTTGTTCACTTCAGACGTTCTAACTATAAGACGGAGGTTAGATGTAGCAAAGTACATCTCTAATCCCCGTCTTTCTCCTTGAGGAGTCCTTAATTCCAAAAAGCACCTGAATTTGTCAAGTAGCACTCTGGCATTTGCTGTTTCTACTGTAGTGAAGTAGTTTATACCTTGTTATTGTTACATTTACTTAAATATTTAGAGCGTACCTATTTTACCATTATATTAAGTATTTTGTTTCTGAGGAATCATCATGTGACGATGAAAGGCATTTTAATGATTGTACTGTACTTTTCAGCCTGCCTTTCTGCTCACATAGCATCCTGGATGCTTCATATTATGGTGTGACACAAAGAGAATGTCAAAATTATCATATGTGCTGCACCTCATGAGCAACACTGAGTCAACAGTACAGTCATGTTTTAACAGTAGCGATGAGTAAGTGAAGTGATAATAAATACAGTGTATGATACTGTATGAATGATGGAACTTATGGATAAAAAACATCTTTTCTCTGAACAGTTGGGAGAGAGACATAAACAGTCCTTATTTCCACTCGTATTCGGTGGAAAGTGAGTTTGGAAAACCGCAAATCTCTGCTTTTTGCAAAGCAGTCATTGAGTCATTGCTATTGATCAATAATCCTGCCAATCCATCACAGATATCTGCTGAGCTGTGGGGCAGTAAATCTGACTCATTGCCCCTTAAAGCCTCGCAGAGGGATAGTGTTTGAGATAGCGTTTTCCTAGAAATAATTCAACTTTAATTCTTAAAATATAATAAACAGTACAGTTTAGGCTGTAATAGCGGAACATGTATATCCTAAAGAAAATCCACCACATTTTTTAGTGTCTGGTTCCCCATCCCAAGGCTTTTAAACCTGGTCACCTTTCACCAAAGACTTGCCCTTCATGCTCGACTGCTTACCAGCTCAGTAGTGCAGGCTGGACATCACCTAAGCTAAAGAGAGTAAAATGGTCACACATTATATCCCCCTTGATAATTTTGCTCTTTTATTTTTCATTTCTGGAATTTGTGCTTGCATGTCCTCCAATCACAAACCCAGGGCAAGTCAGATATTACAATAATTAAATCGGATTTGTTGTGATCACAGGACACATGCTTGTTGTAACTCAAAGGATCATTTCTGCTGTAGATGCTTTAGTTTTGGTCATAAGGCAGAATTAATACACATTTACAGATCAGTGTTAATATACTGCATCTCTCAACAAAGAGGTTAAAAGAGTGCACACAGTCATATTTTCACCAGCGCACACGGTGATGTCTGTCAGCCACATTTGTACCTAAAAATGTCTGCACGACATGGAAGCTTATAAAGCTGTCAGGAGAAAACGAGAGACAAGGTATAAATTATCAATATAATATGGAGGTGAAGATGAATAGAATAAAATGAAAGCTGGTATGAGGCATGCAGAAGGGAGAGAAAAAAACAGTTTTGAATTAAGCATTCATTGAAAAAAAAAAAAAAAATCTGAATTTCTGGGTCCTAATCTTTCGCTCCAAGCACTGCACTGCTAAGCTCTGGTTTGGGATGACAGGTCCCCCACCTGGACAAGCTTGGACAATGTCTCTGCTATGTCTCATTTCTGTGGGAACAGTGCTGCACAGACAGCTAATCACGTCCGGAACCAAAGGCACCTGCCCTATCTGCCTCTACATTTGGTCGGGAATCTTTAAAGAGGCTAAACCTCACTTTCATGCTTGTCTTTTATTCACGGTAAGTGCTTATCGAAACCGAGCTGTTGCCACTGCCCCATCTTCCCTCCCACAAGCTCTGAGAATGCTTGACGTAAGTACAGCCAATCTGGGTAAATACGAATCTCTCCTTACTGTCACTGCTGGCATATTATGCCCCTGAGGGAACATTCTTTTCATAATATCATAAGCTGCTTAGCGGTGTGCTTCTATTTAAGGCATACATATTAATAGCTATAAGGAAATCATATTTGAACTGTTCCCTGCAATCAATGTCTTTGGGTTTGCTGTTATACTTTGTATAAGAAGGTGCTAATAACTTGAAGGCACTTACACTGGGCAATCTAATCCCTTTGTATGATAAAGACTTGTCTTGGCAGGAGAGTGTGCCAGATCATAGGACAAGGTGCTGCAGAGGTTTAGTCCCTCAAATCACAACCCCGCGCTTTCTTTCCCTCCTCTTTTCACTGAGAAATACAAGCAATTTGAGACGCAGCAGCCAAAGTTATTACACTAATACAAAAAGTTGTGTGATGCACTTGACAACAGCTGATTTAACCCTTTCCCGTAATGTGTGTTTGCAGAAAATTTCAGCAGTGCCAGCAGTGTCATGGCTTCTTCCTGCTTCATGCTTGCAGCGGATTAAACGGCAGTAAATTTGAGTGAGAGAGCATTTGGAGGGAATTCTAATGAGCAGAACTGGATCTTTAGTTCAGGAACAAATATCGGCATTATTAAAGAATCTGTTATTTATTTTTGCGATTAGTAGTTTTGTGCTTTAAATAATAAATGGTGAAGTATTTCCTTTTTTGTCTCACGACCATTTAGAAATCTAGAGAAAACCTGAAAACTCACACGTTGGAGAAGGAACATTATTTGCGTCTGCCTAAAAATATTTCAACCAAATGTTGCTACAGATTAATTGAATAAACTCAGAATTTGTTGGAAGTAACAAATCTTAAACTGAGAATTCTTCGCTTGTAATTTGAATGGGTTGTTGTTCTTTTTAGGGGAAAGAAAAGCAATCACAAAATGTACAAAATACATCTGAGATACTTCAGTAATGAACACACAACTACTACATGTTCCACATAATACTAGCTTGCATTGAATTTTGACAGAATTATTAGTTTCTAGTCACATATTAGACTCTTCTCTCTACTTCACAGTGAACATAAATAATCAGCCATTAGGTCTTTGCAGGAATTGGTCAGAGAAATTATTACACTCGCGGAAGTTGGTGAATTGTGGTAATATTTTAAATTTTTGAAAATGTTTTGATTCTTTCTCATTTGAAGTTCAGGACGGATCTCAGTGAGCTTTATAAGCTGCGGGAGTCAGATGATTCAGGGTAGAATCAGAACTCATTAAAACGCTGATATTAGTCTACTCTCCTCTCCATTTATACTCCAAGGAAATATAATAAGAAAAATGCATGTGAGACACTTTAAAACTGCACTCGCATGCAAGGCGACCGGGGAACGCCGGTCTGGTAAAGGCTAATGGCGTAAGGTTTAAATGAAGAAATGGACAGGCTTGAAAACTGTATCACCAACGACAAGGAAAAAGACTCAGAGTGCAACTGTGTGAGGGCAAAAACACATCTTCTGTACACCTGAAAACATTTTTTCGTTTATTGATTTCTAAATCACAAGGACCTAACTCACAGACAGCCATCCAGACATGGATGAGCATGGGAGCATCTCCTGAATGTTAGCTGATACTGTGGCAGTGTGTCCCTCGTCCAGCAGGGGGTGCTGGCCCACAGTACTTAGAGTCGGCAACCAGGAGGAAGAAATTGGCGCCGGTTGCTGGGGCACAGCTCTCTGAGCCCAGATGAGTGCTTCAATTGTAGGGATATTTTCCTCTAAGCCTGTGGTTGACAGCAACACAGTGCACTTATTTAAAGCAATTTCAAACATGTCTTGTCTGACAAGTTTTAAATCCTACTTAACACCCCGTAACAGCCACGAGTTTACTGTCAGAATTAAAGAAGAGAATTCTCAAAGGGAGAGAAATTATCACTTTCATTTTGTTCACCGCTGTTGTTTATAAAGGACATGGCAGGGATGTTTACCTAGGGATGAATATATTATTACCATTTTGCTACACAGTGTTTTTCATGCTGGAGAAAGGGCTCTTTAAAAAGTTTACCTTATATTTTTTTAATTGCTGCCATTACAGCTAAAGGAATAAAAGCGAGCCTTAACCTTCAGTGGCTTTCAGACTAAAAGCTCAGATTTGAATGGAAATAAAGGCCCTTTAACGCTTCATATTAATAACAACAGTCTATACATTTTCATCTCTCTTTGTCACCTTCAGCATAAAATGATTCTCTTTTCGATTTAAATGCATGATCTAATTTTCAGCATTTGCTTTGGCTGCGTCTTCTCCGGCTTGCACCTTTTGTGTTTACTGCTGTTACCACCCAACAAAGCATTTTATTTACATTAAGACATAGGGGAACAAATCTAGGCCTGCCTTAGCACCGGCTCATGTCGTGCCTGCAGAGACGGGCTTTTCCTGCTCAGATTCCACATTTTTTTTTATCAGTCACCAAAAGAAGAAAAAAAAAACAAATCACCAAATGTAACAATCTTCCTCCTGTCCTCCTTGTGATTGCATGTTAGGAACTGAGGTGATAAGCACACTGGTACGTGTTGTTGCTGTGTGAAAGACACCCTTTATCGGCTCATACCTCTGACTTGTGCTTAGTCTAGTCAGCCGGAGAAATATGACGGAAATCTGATATGGGAATGGTCCCATCTCAACATCAGCGCAAGTGCACGCCTCGCAAGCCAATGTTTATGCTTCCCGGGTCTTGTGTTCTCAAGGGAAAAATGTCAATAGAGTGTCACGGGGCGCATCTTGCCAATGAGAGGATGTCATCTGACCCATGAGCTGAATAATACTGTCGTGTGTGTAGGTTAAAAAAAAATCAGACAACACTGTTCGTATTTTGGCATTAAAATTGGGAATTTTTTTTGAACATTTTTGTGTTTTATTATGTAAACTGTACTTGCAAAGTGCAGATAGTGATCATTTTGTTAACATCTGTCAGTGCATGTGGATATAAAGGATATTTTTCTCTCGTCAAACAGCAGTACGACAGCTGTGAGCTCGGGACAGAGCGTCTCTAATTACAGCTGCGTTAGAGGTCAGCGCATCTCGCCTTTACTGCTTTCTCACATGAATCGCTGCATGTTGAAGTGTCAGGTCTAAATTTCACAGTCAGTTCAGTCATTTTCTGACATGCTGCACGTAAATTTAGTGTTTGAGTCTTTAAAGTCAACGATGGCTTTTTCGGGGTGTGCAGTGTTGATGCAGTTTTTGAAAGATCACTTCTTGATATTATTGTTTCTTTTTCTTCCCAGATAACTTCTCAAAGGTTATCCTGCCCCCTTATCGCACGGTGGTCTTTGCACCTCGCCCCTCCTGACTTTGTGTCGTCTCCTTGAGCACCTTTTGATTTCTCGGCTCTTTCGAGGTTTGTCAAAAACGACCGGGGGGGTCTCGGAGAAAAGACTGAACAAAGACATTTGTTTCCAGCTATTTTGCCACCATCAATGGCAACATCTTGCTCGCTAGCTGTGCAGAGCGAATGGCAATGTGGATGGGGGTATTTGGAGGTGGAAGAAAGAAGATGCTATCCGGGCTAAATGAGGGAAGATTCACACAGTATAATGAAGGCTGGACCCATGGCTTCACAGCTGATGTGTATCTAAAAAGGCCTGGTAAATACTGTTTCGGAACAGAAGGCTTTATCTGCAGATATACATATCCCCTGCAACCACTGGCCCCCACATGAGGGCCAGAGCTATCTCTCGGATCACTTTTATTCTTGTTTCTTTTTTTTCTTTTTTTTTAAATCTGAAAGGGTGAAAATGTGAGACTTCAGTTTAACTCTTTAAGAGTTTGCATGAATTCAACCAAACTGGAAATCTAATACCGAATCTAAGAAAAATATGGGAATCTTATTTTTTCTTTTCTACATTTTTATGATAGCAATGCATCATTTATTTCTGTATAAACTAAGCAGGCAGGGTGTGTTCTGCAAGCCCAAGTTTCTTGCAAAAGGCTGCTTGTAGGATTAAAGCTGATGTAAATGGAGCTTCCAAGCATTTTAGAGCATTTCATTTTTACATATCATTTACTTTGCTGAGGGCTGGTGGCAGTCCCACTCCCCATGTTTCCTATTTTAAATGACTATAGATAATATATACAGTACATGATTCAGAGTGCACACATCTTGTAATGTCTCCACTCATTTAGTTTACATCAGCAGAGATCCCTCACTAAAAGAATAAAATGTGTATGATCCACATTTAAAATTGACCCACTGTGGCCAGGTGGGTGGTTTTAGACTAGATAAATAGATGTACATTAATGTGTCTTATTTATATTGGATTTATATTTTTATTGAAGCTAGTAAAGCCACACTTTACATGACCTTAATATGTAAATGACATTTTTTTAAGGTTTCTTTTATGAGTGAAACATTATATTTAGACACAAATTGTCCTATCTGCCAAAAGTTAAAACAGAATGTGGAGTATTCTGTGAAACCTTATCCTTGTTCATTTTTTTACTCAGCATGAGAAAATACATAAAATGGGAGAGATACAGTAGCTAAATAAACATTATCTAAGCCAAAGTATGTTTTCTTTTGCTTTTCTCAGAGACAGATTTGATGTATCCTTGAGATTTACCGTCCGCCCATAAATCCATCCATTTTCTTAGCCACTTATCCAACTCAGGGTCGCGGGTGGACTGGAACGTGTTGAATGTATTTTTTTCTCATTAAAACTTTTTTACAAAGACAGTTTGAATTTTATAAAACTTGAATCGTTTATGTTTGACATTGGCTGCAAGTTTTTTTTTTCCTTCTGCACCTTTACATTGCTGGATTTGCTAGCGTATTATTCCTTTATAACAGTGAAACCGACTGCTGCCTGTTTTTATATGTTCGTCCACATAACGGTGACCTTCTTAGAGAAACATCATTCCATATCACTTTGAGTGGTTAGAAATTTCACAGGATAGCTTTATGCGTATGTGCAACTTGGTGCGTAGAGTTAATGAACCAGAAATGTGCAATTGCAGTTAACAAATGATACACTGTGCCCACCACTGCAATCCAGGCATGAAATGCGAAACAGAACCAGTGCAGTACTTTGAGGTGGGAAATGATTGTATATAAGCTGTGCCGGAGTAAAGTCAGATATAACCAGAATACGTAACAACATTCAGCACAGGCACGTGGAGGTTAGCTGCAAGGAAGTGTTAGCTTTAAACTGATTCTAACTTCATACATGGGTGAGGTGATGAATGGTGCAAAGTTTCATGCAGTTTAAACAGTTAAAAAAATGTGCTTATTGATGGATTTGATTAACTGTATCAAATGACTTTTAAAAAAGTGGCCTGGTGCTTACGGGGTTTTTCCATAAACGTCATTCACCCAGTCACACACAGATGTTCATACAAGTTTTTTCTCTACTTGGGCAGCTTGTGTAACAATTGCACATGCCAGTGGTACTTCCCACTGCAGTAGCAGGGGAATTGTTTCACCGACCTTCCAATTGGTAGACAGTCCACTGTACTTCCTGAGCCACAGACACCCCATATACACCTCAGTGTTTGACCTCCTCCATTTAGCTTTTTTGAGTAGTTGTATGCTTTTAGACCAGTCAGTTTCTATCAGTGAATTAATCACATAGAACATTCATAATCATAACACCGATGGTGATGAGATAAGTTGCGTTCCGCTTCTTGTAAAATGAAGCTGGGGAGAGGCTCAAGCTGTCAGACCTCACAAGAATGAATATGTGTATATATAATATAACAGATATTATATTGTAAAATGAGACCGGTAAAGTCAGATAATGTTAGCACCAAAGTTTAGGTAGTTTGAGGCAAACTTTCTAAGGGCTTGTTGCTCTCAGAATTTTCTCAAAGTATCCAGGTAATTTTAGGGTTTGAAGCACAGCTTTCAAGTTTTACAATATTTTTGTAACTCTGCCTATAAAGTTGTTTGTAAATGTTGTACAAAGCGCAGATAAAATTGAGGATTTTCAGATGTTTTGCTGCCTTGTGGCAAACAGCCCCCAGCACAGTGCAGCTCTCAGACCGGATGGTATGGAATCTCAGCTTTAGGCAATAAGATGCAAAGAGATGTGGAAATTGACAGACCTCAATAATGAGTAAGCCTGAGCGATCCCATTTAGTCCTAGTTGAAATCACAGTATTGCTTCCAAGGAGCCAAGACCTTACCATTCAGAGAACTTGGGCCTTAGATGGTTCAGGTTGTGTGTCCTCTACAGAAGAGATTGTTTCCTCCTGTCACTGCAATTGAGCTATTGCAAAGGTGTGAAAAAAAGAGTGGGAAAAAGGTCAACTGGATGTGAAGCTCCTATTATCAGCAATCTTCCGCTGGCTTCCATAAGCAGCTTGTTTCTAAGCTGCAACCTAGCCAAGCAGGAAGAGAATATAATTTCAGCCAATCTCCTGGTAGCATGGGTGCACAGAAAGCCATTGTAAAGCTAGCAAAATAGTCACAATAGAGTCACTGGCCTTCCAGATAAAGATCTGCATAGGTAATGCCAGGGCAGCGATGAAGGCAATTTTTAAACTCCACTCCCTCACTCTGACCACAATCCCCTGGCAAAGGAAGAGGAGGATGGCAGGTTTTATTGTGTGTAATTATGACTGGTGCAGAGAATGGTGAACCACCTCATCTTTAAACTTACTCTAAGCTCTGCTTGCTTCACAGGATCATTGTGTTTTAAAGGACTTTAAATGACTTCCAGGACAGAAAATGTCCAACCATTTTTGTCTCAGTGCAATTAAGAATCGACAGAGGTTTTCTTACTATATTTTTTAACAATGTAGTTGCAAGACCACCTTTTAGAAATGAACGAATTAAAGCATTAGGGAAAATTAAAGAAAAAAACAAAAGAGAAAAGTGTTATAGGGAGTTAGCCAAAGTGATAAGTAAATTGGAGCTGTGATCAGACACATAAAAGAAATAAATATATATAAAATAAAATGTAACAATGCATAGAATTGTAGGTGCATTATAACTACAACACTGCTTTACAGAGGCACAGAGCAAAGGAAAGAAAATAAACTGTAGTTTGAAGGTTTTTGGTCCAATTGTGTAACAGGCAGACTGCTGCAAAGCTGAATTTAATGCCTTTCACAGAGTGTTTGTTCATCATACTTGCAGATTCTGCATATACTAATCAAACTAAAACGACTGCCTAGTTCAAACTGTGTGTGGACATTCTATGAGAAATTACAAAAGACACAAAAGCTGTGTCCTTCGTTCATCTTGAGCTATTTTGTCCATTTAAAGTCATATATTGGCTCAGTATTTTGAATTAAAACAGTAATTATAATAATGATTAATTATTTCCCCTGGAGTAAGAAATTCTAGTCACATGTTTGACTCTTAATCCAACAGGAATACTTTTGCTCAGCAGTCCACCTGAAAAATCAATAGTAAACTCTAAGTTTGTTTCGAACTCTGCTAACTTTTGGGGGAGCTCTGAAGCAGGAGGTAGAGCGTGTCATATCTACCTTTGGAAGGTTGCTGGTTTGATTCCTGTCTCCTACAGTCTGCATGGTGAAGTGTTCTGAGTCAAGTCGCTGAATTTCACACCCGAGTTGATCATAAAACGATTGCTGCAGGAAAAAACGGGGAAAAAACTAAAAAAGTCGGGCGACTCAATTTAAAAGTCTTTGATGTCAGAAATCCGACCCTAGGTTTAGTCAAGAAACTGTCAGGTCATGTTAGTTATATCTCTTTAAGTAATTATTTCAAAAAACTGTTCTATCATTGACATAAAAAAAATTACCCGTTTCTTGTTCTTGCTGGTATCCATTAAATTTGCGCTAGGACACCTTTGAGTTCTTCATTTAATCCTTATCATGGAAGAATCAAACTGTTTGTTTTTTTAACCTCAACATCACAAGTCACAATAACACGTTTGTCTGAAACGATAATAAAAAAACACAACCTCAAAACTGAAACAATAATGTAGAAAAAAATATTATTTTCAGTATTAAATGGATCTATCAACCTTCTTTCTTTGTGTTCCTTTATCATCATCTGCAGCTAATGCTAACTATTTTTTAAATTAAATATCAGAAAGCTAGTTTTTAGCATATATCATGCTTATTGTGTTAGTGGGTGTTTTTAATGCTTTATTCCCTCCATACAGAAGCTGTGATGTTTTCTGGTTATATGAAGAAAACACTGATACGAAAAATCATTGCATTCTTTTTAGTGTTAATGCATAGCTGGTAAAGCTTTTAATTGAGGAGGTTGACCTCTGATCAACAGGCTGAAAAAATGTAGGAAAACTATGCAGCTTGTTGAGGAGTTCATGGGGTTTCTTGCAGTACTTGTGGTGAGTGATGACGGTGATGGAAGTTTGGTTCACATTATGAACCCCCTCCCCCAAAACAAGCTATACATTTTGCAAACTGGTTTGTGAAAGGAACGTGAAGTATCCATTAAATATTTATTTCACAAAAAGTGCAGAAATAACCAATTTCTGCACCTCTTTCGTGCTGAAGCTCCGTGCCCATTTGGCATCGCTACCTGACGAAGTAATTCATTGATCATGCTTGCATGCCATGTGAGCACAAAAGATGAAGCCATGCTAACTTCATCTTCTGAGTATAGCCATGGTGGACATTGTTTAACGCACAATGTACTGTATCTCATAATTGAGTCCGGCACTTTCATCCTTTTTAATTACACAGGCACAAGCTCTAACACCTCACCTGGGACTCTGGGCTTTTCTCTTTACTGTTGTCTTCATGTAGCTGCAAGGCTTCACTGAACCAGTAGGAAGGTGATACTACTCATCGTCGGTACGTTTAATGGCCTTAAGCATCCTTCTTTTACTGAATGACTAAATCCCACACTACACAGGTGGAGTCTTAGTATATACTAATAGCATGCAAGTTTTATAGCTACAGTTCACTTCATTTATGATGCCAAAAACAGCAGTTTTCTTGCTGCGAGGTCTGGCAGATGGTTTGCAGTAAATACTTGGTGTGTGTTCACTTCTACATCCCTTATGTTTACATTGGATCCACAGTAGTTATGTGCTAGGTGTAGGTCTGGGCATTTCTAACTGCTAGGTCTGTGTTAGCATCACACACTGTGTATGAAGGACATTAGCCTTCATAGGTGCTTGTAAAGCTTTGATGCCGTGTTCGCACCAGTTGATTTTTATTAGTGGTCTCAACACAGTTTGCTATTTATTTAACATTATCATCTATTGTGCAGTTAGTGGTAACTTGCATACTATCACTACTAAAAGTTGCCATTTTTGTTGTATCGCCCCAGTGAACTGATGATACATAAGGTCTTTTTATGTAAATTTAGAACAAATCAAGAATAACATGAATGACAGTGAATAATCTAAACAAAAAGAACATCAAGTTACTTGAATTGAAATGAACCTGCAGTCCTATCACTCCTTTCTGACTATACACAATCATCCATTGAAACTGATATAGATCAATCATATCAAGCTAAATAAAGTCAGACACATTTGTTTATTTTAAAACGACTTATTTTGCCTTCAGCTAAGCTTACACCATTCTCAGACTGAAGTACAATATGACAGGTAGCCTGCGCATATTATTGGTGTGACTTGGTCACTCTACTTAATGTTACTGCTGTTAGAAATAGCTCTTTAGCTTGACCAACCTTATACAAATCACACCAGCTTCATCGGTCTTTTGGTATTTGCTGCCACCAGTAGAAATGAGGGAGTATTAGCACTGCAGTTCAGCATGTTTTGTTTTAGTTTTGTTGCTAAAGTGCTGCTGGTCCTGAACCTCAGCTTGGCCTGTGTTAGCCAAACAGCTGCTTGGTGCTTCATTGTTAGTTTAGCATTAACATGAGACTCAGTTGGCCTCAGACTAGACTTGGCAGCTTTCAGACTGCAACTCTTTTCATAACTTAAAGCTGGAGAGTTCATCAACAGCTAGCAGAGCCAGGCAGAGAAGTTTTTTTTCTCTTTGAGTAGCAGTGATGTGCACTCCTTTCACTTTTGTGTAGCATGAACAGAAACATGCCTGTAACACGGCGGGAAATGTAGCTGCCCTGTGCTGTCCCGTGCCGCCCTGCCTATGAGTAAATAGCACAAGAAAGCTTTTTAGAAAGGATTCACCATTTACACAGCAACATTTAGCAAAATCATTGCTACTCAGTGTTTCACATTCGATCCCCTGAATATGGAAACTCTAAGTACATAAGATTAATGATAGAGCTGTGTGCTAACAAATACTTATTTCTGGAAATTAGCATTCTGATGCAACTTTTCAAAATGAATTAAACCTTTAATAGTGCAATAACGGCAAATGATGAAATATGACTAATGGCAGAGCCAAGAAGAGTTGTTTGGCAGGCAGCAAGGTTGACTTTCAGGGTTTCATTCCTCCTACTGTTTCTGTCTTAGCTACTAATTTCCTACTGTTCACATGGTTGCTTGGTATTGCATACATCGTTGCCTCAGTATTTAAGAATGCAAAGCTCACAGCAGTTAAAGAGGAGCAAACGCATTCTCAAATCAAGGCACAATCTCTCAGGGATTCACTATGCCCACACTTTGAAAACAATACATGAAAACAGAACAATTCAACATTCAGCCCCTTAGAAAAACAGCACTAAACACTCAGCTGAATAATTATGCTCTTAACTGTTCATCTATCACTTTTGTGTGGTCAACCACAAAAGGGTCAACAAAATAGCACTAAAAATGTTGAATTACAATAAAATCATTCACACTGAATTATCAGCACAATTTAGTTTATTGAGCTCTAGAAAGACTTGACTTCATGCTGTTGGAACATTTAGATATTTTTCATTGACAAAACAGTTAATAAATGTAATTAACTGTTAAACTTTGTTTTCTTTGGCATTTTTTAATAGAGTCAAGTGGGGAGGCTCTAATGGGGATCCCAATTCACAAAGTCAACATGATGTTGTTCTCGATATGACTGAACAACAAGCAACCAAGTAGCCTACTTAAGCTCATCATCAGAATGTTTACTGAGGTCACAGGCTAAGAGGGACAACATCTTCTGTAAAACCAGACTTCTTTTTGGAATTTACCTCATGCTGGCAAACGCAGACTGACTAAAATATGTATATAGACTTTGTGATTTCGCTCACTGGTTAGCCAGTGTCCCCAGCCTTGATCCGAGCATTTGCATTATCCTGTTCGGGGTGGATTTAACTGTCATACCGAGGGAGATTGCAGGATTGTAAGCTTACAACCCTACCATACCCGGCTTTATTGTCTCTTGATTGCAAAAGGAACCAAAACTTACAAAATAAGACTCTTGCACCTAAGGCCATAAATTCATTAGAAAGGCTAAATTTTAGTGTAAATGTCTGTAAAACTGGACTTTTGTAACCACAGAAGTCGCTTCCAGTCGAGTCCAGCCCTATTAGCATGCCTGTAAACTGAGTCTTGTTCTTCTAGTCTTTTTTTAGTAATAAAGTTTTGTCACTGACATTGTAGCTGGTTAGAAAAGTCAACAAACCACTGACATTATATTTCTCCATTGTACATACTGCATCTTGTTTTCCAATCTTTTATGTGTCATATCTTGTATAATGAGCTGCGAGAGAGGTTTGGGATTCGGGGCCACTGGTTAGTGTTTACAGAAGATCATATTTACCTTTACATATTCACGCTTTTGTTTTCTGGTGGTTTGGGATTTTTTTTAAATTAGAAATCAATATATACAGATTTTAAATCTGTTTACTGTATGTCCAGATTATTATACAGACCAGTTTAGTGTTTGAAGATAATGCACAGACAAAACAATTCAAGGTTGTTGTGGAATTCCAGCAGCAGGCACGAAGCAGATAAAATTCTTGAGATCCGTAAAGTATCACTTCCAGCTGTTGTTAAAATCATCACAGCTGTCTTCAGTTAAAACACTGTATTGTCTGATGCGAAGGTGGCTATAATAGAGGCCTGTGATTGTAGCCACAATACAGATGGCATCTTCCTGTTATCTTTCACAAAATCCTAACAGGACAAGGAAGGTGAGGTTTCAGGCTCGAGAAGAATGCCGGGATTACATGTTTCAATGTTTTTGAAGACGAATCGCCATCCTTTATGTTCCACTGTAATATTTGATTACGGTAAATGTTTGTGTGTCTTGCAGCTGGTGGTAGAGGTACACAAACCTAATCAGTGCTAAAGCTGCAGATGTTATTATTCATGTGGGAAGCAGTGAATTGTTTTTCCGTCTACATACCGGAAAGGCATGTTTATGTGTTTGGAATTTTGCAAGGACAAACCAAAGTGAAAATAAGGCTAATTTCTCAATGTGTGCTATCTAATTAAAAGCTAATTATTTGAAATAGGCTTTATAATGGCTAGTCTTGACCTTTTCATGAAACAGTAATAGGAGAGGCATACGCATGCAGCATCTGGATGTTTTAGAATAATCTCTGAAATACTCTAAAACAGTTTGTCCTTAACCACGCCAGATACAGAGGTGCTATCTCACTGCTTTTGTTTCCTTAGTTTTACTGTATTGCAGGGTTCACTGGAAGAGGTCACAGTTTTGTATCAGCATTGTGGGAGTAGAAAAAAAACACATTTTTTTTTTAAGATAAACCATTCTTTTCTTCTCGGTGCTGAAAAAATAGCTCTGCGCTCACACATCTTGTGCAGCATGGAAAAAAAAAGCCACATTCTCTCATATTGGCCTGTCTGGGATGGAAGAATGCTGCTTTGCTTGAGGTAAGGAGAAGCAATGGCCATTTAATTAACCTTTCCTGCCTCAATCTGCTCACAACAATTTTGCCTGTGACTCCCTTTAATAGTTTAATGACCTTGCTGTCAGTAAGACTGAGAAGGACTGAGTCAAGGTATGATTTAATTAAAAGAGTCCATATGTTTAAGACTGTACCTACGGAGATGCAGAAACATTGGGGTTCGCAGTAGTGACAGAAGTGACCTCACTATTGAGTTTCAAAATGACAGCGTGCAGCGCGGTGTAAATAATTAGACGGGAAATGCGAAAGAGAAAAACACCCTTTGAATAAGTCGTCTGTTTGTTTGTCACTAGCCTTAGGTAGTTTTTGTAATCAATGTCCAGTAATGCTGACTTTATCCACAATATGGTGCTAGTGTCCCTTTCAGAAAAGACATTGCTTCCATATGCAAAGTAGTTGCATTGAAGAATATATATGCAGTAGCCAAAGCTTTATTATTGCGGTGTGGGTTTGGAGAAGGTTAAATGTTCCCATTACTGCTTTTCATCGGTAGGTCTAGATAACTGTAGATCCAAAGGTTTTACATTTAAATAGCTTTGTTTCTGACTACACTGAAATGATTTTGGAATTAGGTTTTGACAATGCCACATCTTCCTCAAGAAAACTGACCCATTTACTGCAGTTCATATTTGCTTATAATATCCAAATACCTGCTATGTTTATCATTCTCATCATTAAAATCCTGCTGTCTAGTGTTCCACTGATTTTCCACGTACTGCTGGTAAGTCATGTCTGACCAGTTGTGTCCTGACTTCATACTGCTGATGGTACTCAGACTAATTTTGCATTAGTCATTTTTGTAGTTTGAGACACTGGGAGGATAGGCTGAACCTCAGGTCTACTAATAGTGTTGTCTGCTTACATTGCACGGAGATGGAACATTATATATGTCAAATGGTGGTTTGGGGCTTTGGGGCGTTTAGGTTGCAGGTCTATATAATGTTTCATTTCAGGTGGAACCACAAAGTACTTTACAAAGCGTGAGCTAGCATGGACCTAGCAGTCACCAAACTATGTAGATAATGTAAAAATTAAGTCTGTAGAGCTCAGCCATGAACACCCACTTTTTTTAAGGGTTTTGGTGCATTTCTCTTTCATTTTTGTCACTAACGTTTTAGAAAGTCTGTTTACAAAATTACTTTTAATAATGAATGAACTACTCATCCCACAATGCACTGTAAATCCCAAATTCCACAGTAAAGAACCTTAAATCGAATCAGTTTCATTCAACTTATAATAATAATATAATTTGTCATTTTTGTGGTGTGTGTGTTTCGGAAAGTATAGCCTGGTTATCAATATGACACAGTGGTTCATTTTAGACTGCGAACACTGCAGTTTGAGACGTTTGGCACTTGCGATGCGCCCACGTTTGTCGGTTTAAAAAGTGGCCACCAATCTGAGATCTTGCTATCAGTTTAGGATTGTGGATACAAGAGTTTGTTACCTTGGTATTGTGGATAAAATATGTTTTTGTTAAAACATGCTTGATTTTATTCGGAATTGTGGTTTCTACAGGAACACATACAATAGTTTCACAGTGTTGTAGCCTTTAGTGAAACTACTTTGAATGGGTACAATGTTATGGCTCTTAATCCTAATCCTAATGGAGAATATGAATGGGATTTTTTATTTCAGGAACATCAAGCTCTACAAACAACATAATCAAGTGAATGAATCAAATATTTAGGCACAGCAATCACCTACAAAAAGAACAAAAATGCAAGAATAAAGCAGTAAGTTGACAGTGCAGGATCGTCTGTGATCGTAGATCTTAGAACTCAATTGTCAGGCTTTTTTCAAGGTCCTGCTGTGGGCCATTGACATATAAACATGGGTGTAGCCACCTTGCTGCCATCCATTGGTTTTGCAATCTGCATTTTGAACCTGTAATAGCAGTTCTGTTCAACTTGCTTCTAGGCATACACCTCATTGTGAAGCAATTTAGAGAGAAAAGGAGAGGCTGAAAGAGGATTGCAAGCAAATAAAGAACAACACGAGGTGATGTTTCTTAGCAACTGCAGGATATCGCTTCATAATAGCTGTTAGCAGTGCTAATGCTAACTAAAAAAGCCTAGAAGATATGCAATTCTGATTAAACCTCCACAGTGTGTACTTAACCCAGATAGTCCCGAGAAATGTTTCGTCTGAATGTGGCTGCTGACTTAAATTCAGTACACTCAGTCCTCCTCGCTCAACGTAAAAATATCCAAATATGTTGTTTCTTTTGACCTTGTTTGCAGAGCACGATGAATGAAAATGACTTGCGATGCAAGATTTTTATTTTTTACTTAGAAAATCACAAACTAAATGACCTTAAAAAAATTCATTAACGAGAAGGGTGCTTATGATTTTATCAGGACATCAGGGTGAAGGAGGCTGGAGTTTCATCTTGTTTCAAGAAATTTCATGAATGGGCTGTTGGAATACATGGCAGGGGGTTTTAGCCAGGTGGTAACTCTGTAATTGCTATGACCACTTACTAACACATAATAACATGGTCTTTTATTTTCTGGTAAGTACCGGTTCTCCCACTGTGGAGCCAAAATGGCCACTCTGCTGTAATCATTGTTTAGTCATTTCATGTAATAGCAACACACTGGGAAGGCAATAATTTCCTTGCTCACTAAATATTATTACCAAACACATAAAAAGTTGCAGCAGAGATCTTAAAAGTTTGTGTTTGGAGACAATGACTTTAGCTTCTTACGTTTTCTATTTCGTGGTTCAAACGGGACACTGGCTCTCTATCCCCCCTCGCAGCAGACTCTGCCAGCTCAGAGAATGATGGAAGACTGCCATGGTCACCTGTGACAGCTCAGCTGACTGTCATACACAGTACCGGTCCACTGATGAGAGTGAAATTACTTCATAATAGTAGGGGTGTTCCTGGGTTTATATAACGATATGATAATCCTCTTTTCACACAATGATGATAATGATCATTATTATGGCAAGGGAGTAGGGGGCGAGGAAACCGCTTGGAATGGAGACTTTGCTGCATAATCCTCCTGCCTTGAAAGGTTAAATACGGATTTGAATATTATGATCCCCCACTCTGAAAATGATAGTACCGTATTTGAAGCAAATGTGCTCATTGTGCACTTTACCTTGTGGAGCAGCATGAGTGGCACACTCCACCAAAGAAGACATGCTTGCAGTGCTGTATTTGCACAAACGCTAGTGGAAAAAGAGTATTATGAAGAATAACTGACTGGAGAAATCCACTGTTAGAGGCATTGTTGTCATACTTAAGTTTAATTGGGGCTGTAGTAGCCTAAAGGTTCGCAAGACAGACTTTGGACCAGAATCACCAGAGCAGAAAAATATGCTTTGGGAAGTAAATGTGCGATTCTTTCTGCTCCTTTAATGTTGCCCTACAGTGTCACCATGCTTTCTAACCTCTAACTTAGCTACAGCTGTTGTAGTTCAGTAATTTTGTTGCCATCATGATAACGATTTATTGAGCTGCTTCCAGATGCTAATGTACAGTATGATGGGGACATCAGCGATAGATTTTAAAGGAACAGTGTTTTCATTCCAAGTGTAGCTGCTCAGTTTGTGGTTAACAATGTAGAAAGGACATACTTCTTATATAAAATCACTCTTTGTGCAGATGGTATGAAGTATAGATAATTTAGTTGGGAGTCTTTAACTCACGGTGATGAATTGGTGGCGTGTGGAGGCTGTACTCCGCCTTTCGCCCTATGACACCATGAATATGGTCCAGCCTTTAAGAAAACAGCTGTACAGGTTTTTTAAACCATTCCTTTTTAAACCACTTCTCATATGTCATATTTTCATCACAGTATGATAAATCTAATAATAAGGAACACAGCTGTTTATTGCTTCAGCGGTTAGCAAACTCCAGATTTAACATGAGAAATCTTTGAAAGACTCAGTGCAGGTTAGTGTGGGTATCTCATATTCAGTAGTTTAAAAAAAAGCTGGTTAAAATGGATCTTTGCTTATTTGTCTGATGACACCCAACAGTAACGGATTGTGGCAGATCATGAGTGATGTAGCAGTGCACTGAAGCATACTCAAATATAACCACAGAGAAGTTAAACCAGTGGGGTTAATAAATAGATTAAGCTGCTAGTTTAAGGAAGTATGCAATGACTGTGATCTTTTGATTTTTCAATGCTTTAAAAATGTTGCTAAAAAGTTGCCACTAACTTTCCTTTTTTCTAGAATTCTAATTCCACTGTGTAATATTGTGTTACCTAGCATAATCATTTACTCTGCATGGTGTAAATGCTTTTCTTTGCTTAAATTTAGTTATAACTCAATAATTAGGCCTGCTGGAGTTTAGTATATCCAACAGCTTCTATTCAAGACTGTGTGCTGACTGCAGCTCTGTTCATGAAAATGAGAGTTGAGTCACTCATGTTTGTATAAAGACCTTGCTCACATAGTCTTTCTATTCAAACATTCTGATTACTGATGATAATCAATAACTGGGATTGGACATTTTTAAATATGTGACTCACCACTCAAGGATTTTATAATTGTGTAGAGACCTTGAATATTATCAGCGTATTATTAACTGACTGAATTTCCTTTGACTATCTATGTACATGATTTGGTTCTTGGATTCTTTTGTGTTTTTGTTACATACATCTGGGGTCCACAAATTTTAGAGAGCTTGTGGGGTTGGTTTACATCCATGAATAGATGAAAATGGGGGAATATTAGAAATTGTTAAGGCACACTTACTGTTGTTCTAGCAACTCTGCATGCAAACATGCTGCTGTCATTGGCAGCAGTCGACAAAATTGCCAAGACTTGCCACAGAGCATTCGTCAGAGAAATGTCTTTGTGTTGCCAAATAAATATTGCTTTTTAAAGCACATAATGCAGAATAGACTGTAGGCTTGATCTGTAGCAAATGTAGCAGAGTAGCATTGCAGCTGAGCACAGAGGTGATAAATTATCAGTTCACCTTGAGTAACAAGTTTGTCAAAGATATTCCTGGAAAGGTAATAAATGTTAACCTCATCATTTTCCCATCTCAACATAACTAATGTACTGTGTGTACATATATATAAAATCCAGTGTGGTTGAACTGTAGTGCATTTCAGTCAGCATTGAAGGAAGCGGCCCTGTCTTTAATGGATGTAGTCAAGTGCCAGGCTAAACTTTGTTCATGAAAGACAACTATAAATGTAAGTATTGATTGTTGATGACCACTGAATGTGAGAAGTTCTTGACTGACAAACTTGTTGAACATGCAGACATTTTTCCAAAGTACCTCTGGTCGCTCACTTGACGAAAAATTGAATGAACTTTGGGTCAACTATTTTTATGTGTGAATGAAGTGTGTTTGCTCCATCTTTTCTATCATAACATTACACACCTATTGCATTATGTGCTGAACAATTGTATCTGCACAATTTAACGCTGAAGCATTTGATTAAAGCAGCTGCTGGCTCTCAACCCCATTTTTTAAAATTCACTGTAATTAAGGAAGAAGAAGAAAAGCTTTTGTGCAGTTGAAACTGCCACATAGTGATGTTAGCGATTCATTCAAAAGGAAGGTTAGGCACCACTTCAGAGTAAAAAATTGCAAACTGCTTGGTACGTGCAACAGTGAGGCATCTAGGAGTAAAAGTGAGCACAGCAGGCTTCTATGTGGGAGATAAACAATGCGTTTCAAGCTTAGACCTCTCCTTCTGGCAGCATCCCTTGATAGTAATCCTGACATTCGGACTTCACACATCTCTCTGACTGAATATCCAGCCTAAATTCTGGTGGCTGTTCCCATTTAATAAATGAAATAGATAATAAAGAAAGCTTTACTAATGGTTTTAGAAAGTAGATAGGACTGGTTGTTGATCTTTTCTAAGTCAGACAGGTGCCAGTTCATACTTCTGATCTTGTTTTATATATTCAATTTTCCACAGTGTTACAGAATCATTGGTTATCAATAAAACAAAGTTGAGCATAGATGGATTTTTTTCTAAATGAGATGGAGAGTTCAGATATCTAAAGAAGACCATGTGACATGTACACAGCAAACTGGATAATCCACAACACATAGTGTAGTTGATCAACTTGCTTGATAATTTGAATCGCCACTATAATATATGATATACCATAACCAATTGTTAGGGATTACATGGGGAACAAGTAATATCTTAAGTGGACGTCTAACAAAAACAACACAATACAGATGTACTGTTTGTTTTGGGAAACAAAGCATCAACTGATTATGTGTGCACCATGCTGCTCCCATGAGACATGATACTGAAGAACATCACCGGTGTCAACCATCAGCCTCTTTATTAATGCTAGAAGACACACTCTGCTGATGTTGAGCAGTATTATGTGTCGTGGTACTAACAGTTATTAGAAGTGTGTGTTTTTCCTTGAATAAATCATAGTAGGTAATCATAGTATGCCTCATCCTCAGTCTTTTTGTTATTTTTTTATTCTGTGTTTTCTTGCCATTCAGAGTTCTTTATAAATGTTTCTTTGTGCTCAGATTTAGTCTAGACTCCCCAATGACTCCCTGGTGTCTCCTTGTATCTTGTTACAATACTTTGTAAACTTAGTCTCAGTGTTAGGTTTTTCTCTCTTACATTACTTCCTGTTTTATTTTGATACTCTCTCTTGTCTCCTGTGTTTAGTTTTACTTTCCGTGTCTGATTCTCCTTAATTGTCCTTAATTTCAACTGTATCTTGTTATCGAAACAAGAATCCTGGGGTTTCCAGGTTTCCAGTTCCCCCAGTAATCTCACATCTGCATATGAATATATAGCCCCAGTTTTCCTTTGTGTTTGCCTGTTTATCAACCTTGTGTAAGTTTATTTGAGTTTTTGTGGTATTTTGTCTCATGGACTTTGTTTCATGTGTGCCTGAAGGACCCAAATGCTGAACTCTCAAAACAGAGTTCATGGGTTCAAAACCTTTTTTTAGGCAAAGAACCCAAGTCCAATGAAGTCCACATAATAGAGTGAAAGTTGAATCCCAAGTCTTCATATGGTGATACAAACATAAAGATTTGTGAACAGAGACTCTGACAAGAACTGGCAAGAAAAGCAGGACTTATTGCTCACACACACTGAGAACCAATCAGGGAGACAAGACCCAGCTGAGGAAATGAGGAGCAGGTGACAAAAACGAGATGAGGAAAGTAAAACTAAATGCAAGACATACGAGACCGTTGACTTACCAAGATAAAACAGGAAATAACCTACTAGAAATACACCTAACATGGAGACAAAGACTTGACAAAAAGATACAAGGAGACACTAAGGAAACTAAAGCTATGGAGGTCATATGAATAACTCTAAACCAACAGAAACCACAATACAAAGTAACAATAACTGAAGACTAACCACAGTGACATTGAACCTACAATCTAAAGATACAAAATACGTAGGAATAAAAACTCTTGAATACTAAGCAACTAGAAATGAACACTAGAAATAATAGACAAAAACCAACAAAAAGGAAAAACGCAATCCTCAAAGCCATATGACAATGATTACAGCAGTAAAGACACACTGGGCTATAAGAACTCTAAACCAGTGTTTCCCAACCTTTTGGAGCTACGGCACATATTTCACATTAGAAAAATCACACGATAATTTTCCCCCGCCTGCCAGGCATAGCGGGATTAGCTCGGTTTGTCTCAAGTAATACGTTTTTTGCTTTCTTCTGAACACTACTCATGCTAGGGCCTTCATCTGGGTTGGAATTTTCTCCAGGACCCAGGTCAGATTAACTACTTTTTCTTTTCAAATATTTATCTATTGCTATTAGGTTGTCTCACTCACAGCATGACTATTATGTAATTTCTTCTTCGGCTTCTTCTGTTTTACTGGCAGTTGGCAACCAATTTCATTAGAGCAGGTAGTTGTACTGCCCTCTAGTGGAAGAGAATGTAATTGTTCTGCCCATTACTTACGCAGATCGCTTAGAATACTAATCAGGTGGAACCAGATAATCTTCCACGACACACCTGATTATGCACAGGGGTGGGGGAAACACTAAACAATAAAAACTAGAAAACCATAATCAAACAGAATATTTAATAATAATCCAGAATTCAGCATCCCAGCAAACCAAAACTTTAGGTTCAAGTTTTGGTTTATTGGAAAGATGACACCTGGAACCATTTTATTAATACCATTAAAAAGTGTGTTTTGAGTTTATTGCCCCTGTTTTGGAGCCCTAGCATTTGAGGCACTTTGTCCTGTATCTGAACAGTATCTGAATACGATAATAGACTGGAATCCTTGCTGTGAGGCGGTAGTGCTAACCACTGCACCACTGTGCTACTCCCAAGTAGCTTTTATCTATCTCTCTATATATGTATTAGCACAAGAATGACTGTGATGCCAGCCCATCAAAAAATCCATTATTAGAGCACAAACCAGGTTTAATGATTGATGGAATAGAAAAAGCTAGAATTAGCACAGCAATAAGGTGTTTGAATAATTATTCATAGTTAGAACCTGTAGCAATTATTGATGATTGAAAATGTGTTTTCAATAATCCAGTTTCCTCAATAACATTGGGGTTAGCTGCTGAAACAGACAGCTTCAGAGTAATTCTTTCATTTTCTACATTTATTATAATATTTCTGTACTTTGCAAATTGTTTTCTAAATCTTCCTTTTCTTGAGAGCCATTGTAATTTAATGAACCAATAATTCTTTGTCGGGCTTTATGCTAAATCACAACTTGATATCAGATTTTAATTATGTAATCTTGTGACTACATTATCTTTCTTCAAGGCAAAAAAACCCCAAACTGTGCAACTTAAAGGATATTCTGCCTGCAGAATATTTAGTGTCTGCAGAGCCCTGGCTACAGTAGCCTGTCTGCATATATGTGTGCCTGTGTCACTCTGTGCTTGCTGTACGCGTGTATAATGTGAGACTAGTATGTGCAATACAGTGGGAGAGAGTGCAGTAGAAGCTGTGCAGTTTGTGCCAAATTTCAAACATGATTTACATTCTCAATGTAATGTATTAAAACGTTGACAGGGCAAAAGGGATTCACAAGATGCTGCATTAGAAACTCAATTTCTGTGATGAATTGCCTGAAGCCACTGAATTACAAACTGCTCCCTACCACCTTCCTCGACTCACCCCCTCCCATGGCTCAGAAGTTTTTTTTGTGCGTGTCAAAATCTTCTTAAACCTCTCTCTTAATCTGATCTGCTGAATGTGAGAGGGTGAAAGGATTTTCAGACTAAAAAGCATTCATTTTTCGTCTTGTTGTGCATTGCCTTTTCCAAGTGCTGGGTCAGTAATATTCAAAACTTGCTGCTTGGCTCTTCCGTCTCCCCGGCAGCAATCTGCTTGTCTCGGGCTTATGGACGTCCTTTCCATACCTGCATTTTTTTGTCATTATCTGTGACTGGTGAAAAGCTGCCACTAGACTAAACTAAGTGTAAGCATTATTAACTAAGTCGTTTATGTTGGTGATGACAAATATTTGTATGGGTTTTAGTACTATATAATATACAGCTATGATATACCATTTACATATATCCTTTATAGACAGGGTGACTCTGAAAAGCTAAATAAAAAGTAACACCCTTGAAAGAAACATTAATTAATAGGTAAAACAGTCGTTATAAGGCTTTATAAGATGATAAATAACATCATCATCATCAGCATCACTAACATCATCAATAGCAACATTACATACTTTCTCTTAGTTCTTTAAGATTAGCATACTGTGTTATGCATTTATTAGGCAATTACTATGCCCTTATTGACAGTTAACTATGCTTTCTGCAGCTTCTGGTTCTCAATAGAGAACAATAACATACTGCGGTTTATAAATATATTAGGCTAGACAGTTTGCAGAGCCTAAACACTGCCTATGGAAGACCGCAGGAAAACAGCTGCTAACAGAAACGCACAACATCCATCCATCCATTCGCTTCCGCTTATCCTTTTTCAGCGTCGCGGGGGAGCCGATCCCAGCTGTCATAGGGCGAGAGGCAGGGTACACCCTGGACAGGTCGCCAGTCTGTCGCAGGGCTAACACACAGGGACAGACAACCATTCACACTCACATTCACTCCCGCCCATACACCTATGGGCAATTTGGATTTTTCAATTAACCTATCCCCACAAAGTGCATGTTTTTGGGGAGGGGGAGGAAGCCGGAGTACCCAGGGAGAACCTCCGCAAACACGGGCTGGCCTGATGGTGGAATTGAACTCAGAACCTTCTTGTTATGCGGCAACAGTGCTAACCACCGTGCCACCGTGCTGCTAGACAGTTTGCAGAGCCTAAACACCGCCTATGGAAGACTGCAGGAAAACAGTTGCTAACAGAAACACACAACATATAGAATTAATGTGTTAAAAAGAGGGCAGCTATAAGGCTGTATGTGTGTTTTACTAAAAATATGTGTGGTATTGCTAATAAAAAACACATGACATGATCCTGAAGGGTGATACTTACCCAGGGAATACACAAAACATGGCTGCATTGTGTTCGGCATCGTGGTCACCAAAGCTAACTGTTAGCTAATGGGTTGCTGGACATGTCCATGGTGCCTCTTCTTTTTGCTCTGGGTTATACTTGATATAAATCTTCAAAATAAGTCTGAAGTTGGACTAAAACTGCTATGCATTACACACTCCCAGTGTGATTTGAAGCTCTGGAGATGATGGAGCAAAACCTTGTCTTATGTCACATCCAAGGTAAATGAAGTTGCATAAAAATCATTCAGTAGGAAACTCACCATTTCATTGGGTGTTTGCGTTGAGTGAACCACAGGAAACATTGTGACAACTGTTATTTTTGTATCTGAACCCAAAATTTGTTGCCATGTTTCCCATGGTTTGAGAATTTACTTGTGGTGTTAGACGGCGAGACTACAGTTTACAGGTGTTCAGTAGCTGATGGACATGCAAGAAATCAGCAGCTGTGAAATTTACAACAAAATGACTTTGAGAAATATTATAAATGACACTCATCCAAACAAACTATACACCGCCCTTCGAGACTTCATCGATTCCTCAGGAAAACACCAGTGCAGTGTAAAGATTAGAAACATGGTTGTTTAGAATTGTACAAAGCATTCATGCATGAAAAAATTCTTTTATTTATTAGTGAGGTACTTAAAGCAAGATATGTGTTTCAGTTTGTAAAGAATCTTCCCTTATAGAAGAAAAAGAGCGTGTAAAAAGTTTGTTGTGCTAAGGTCGAACTGTATGAGTTAGAATGAAAGAGCTAAATTTACAATAGAAATAAAGCAAACAAAGCTTCAGTAGAAACTTCTCTAACTTGTCCTTGCAGTACAATACCTTTTGTTACTTTTCACGCTGTTTCAAAACACTGTTTTGATAACGTACATGGTTTTGTTTCTTCGTGCTCATATTAAGACTGAAGTTTTGAGTATTAAGATGTATTTTCATGCAACCATGTAGAACACACTGAGCTTCTCTGTTGAGAAGGACAACAGAGAAGTCGATTCGGTTGCTTAGTAGTTCGAAGAGGTTGAGTGATGTTTATAATTCAGAAAAAAAAACTGAGTTTGAGATGAATATAGCTGCTCCCCATTGAAACACAGCAAAACTTTCTTCTTCTTGTGAACTGAAATAAAACCCTGAAAACTGGATCAAATGGGCAGGGTTTAGAAATGACAGTGATTTAAACTGTTTGTGCATTTTGGATATTTGATATTTGGATACATTAGAGTTACTTGTGTTACTTGAGTAACCTGCGAAAGATCCTTGAATCGTGACTGGTTGGAGACACATATCTTTGGTTGTGATGTCAAGAAGTCTTTTATATTTTACAGGAAAAGAGGAATTTGATATTAAAATAATGTATCTGGAGATAATGGTCATTTCACTGGCAAAATCATAATTCCCTGAATGATTTAACTTGTTAAACAATCTGCACGAATGCCCGATTTGAGCCTGTTAGTTATAAAAAGAGCTGTCATGCCTCTGTTTCAGTTGGAGCTTTCACACCATTCTCAGCCACCCAGCATGGTAGTTGTGTGGGAGAAATGATTGTATTTATACTATGTCAGGTCAGGTAATTACAGCAAAACATTAATAAAGGTGAATCTTGACCCACAGTCATTTTGAGGTCCTTTTGTCTTTCAGCACATTATTTCCTTTGCTTTACTTTCTCCCAGACTGTGGCATGTGCAGTTCATTTCACGTTTATTCACTTATGCAGTTTTTCTCATTTGAAAAATAATCGAAGTTGAAGGAAATTCAGTGAATCAAAGGGCATTTTCCCTTTAGAAAAAAGAAAATAATCCAGTTTTTCTTAATTCTGTGAGAAAATAATGTTTTATGTACTTATCATTGTTTTAAAAAAAGTTATCCTCATAATTTTTGGCTGAGGTGATGCATAATGCAGCATACATACCATACCATACTTTATTTATATAGCACTTTATAAACAACACATGGCCGACCAAATGGCTGTACAGCAGAAATATAAGAAGTACAATAAGAATAATAAATACAGTAAATACATAACAATAAAATAACACTGTCAGTTACCCACTGAGTCAAAGGCCAGCAAATAAGAATGAGTTTTTAACCTGGATTTAAAGACTACGGCTGAAGTAGATTGCCTAATGTGAAGAGGAAGATCATTCCAACGCTTCGGGGCCACATTAGAGAATAGGTACATGGTCTATATGTTTTTGGACACTTTGTAGTTTTGCTTCTGTACATCACAACAGTGGATTTTAAAAGTTATCATTATGGTGTGATTGAAGTACGGATTCTCAGATTTAATTATGTGGCTTTAACAAAGTACTGTATTAACTGTTAGGGAATTACAGCTGTTTTTATACACAGTCCCCCTTTTTCGAAGGCCCAGAAGTAATTGGACAGTTGAGTGACTGGCAGTTTTATGGGGAGTAGAGTTGCCTGTTGCCTTGCTATTCCATGAAAAACTGAACAGATAAAATATTTGGAGATGATGTGGTCCAAATACATAGTGATGAAAGTAATTCAAAATAGTGTTCAGCAAAATGACAAAAAAATGTCTCACTGTCCAGAAACACTGTGAGCTAACGTTTTCTTTTCCTGTCTAGGACCGTTAGCACCCGGGGAATTATGACTTGACGGTGAAGAGCAAAGGTGGAAGTCAAAGCTTGGACAGGTAGGGACTTTGAGTGGGTGAATAAGTCAAAACAGGGTGTGTGGTAAACGGTTATGGATGTAACATCCGAACACGTTTGTGTGACGCTTCATTTTCTCTTTTACAATGGAGGACAACAGCGCTAGTCATTGGTATGGAAGCCCGTTTCCACCACTAAAAAAAAAAAAAGTATCCATAACTCGAAATTTCGAGTTGTTTTCTTGAAATTTCGACTCATTAACTCGAAATTTCGAGAAACATAACTCAAAATTTCGAGAAACATAACTCAAAATTTGGAGAAACATAACTCGAAATTTCGAGTTACTTTTCTCAAAATTACGAGTTAATAACTCGAAATTTCGCGTTAGCTCTGCCAATCAGTAATCTACGTGAATGAGGCCACTTTCTTGTTACCCGGAAGCATATGGCGCAGAGTAACGCGGATCGCAACAAATTGGCGCTTCGCGAGTACGTTTGCTGATAGTAACGCCATGTGATTCAGCTAATAACACAAGGATTTCATCATTTTTGAAGCCACGCTGAAAATACTCAGCAATCTGTGCATTCATGGCTGGATGTAATACTGGTAGCTTAGCTGTAGCATTTGTACCTGAGGGCTTCAGCTTCAGCTTCCCGGTTACAAGGAAATGATGTCATTCACATAGATTACTGATTGGCAGCGGTAAATTTTGAGTTAATCAGTCGAAATTTCAAGAAAATAAGTCAAAATTTTGAGAAAATAACTCGAAATTTCGAGTTATGGATCCTTTTTCTTTTTTCTAAGTGGCGGAAACGGGCTTCCATACATTGGCGTGGTTGAATTACTATGTGGATGTCAAACTGATTTTTTACCTTTGGTACAGAAGTATCAGAAAAAAATCTGATTTTGCAATTAACTTGGTTAGTCATTATGAAAATGTAGCAAATGTTAATTTTAATGAATACGTATTTTAAAAGATTCTTATAATATCCTTTGCAGACCTGGCTTTTGCACACTGTAGGGTGCCCACCCAGAAAAACAAAGTGTGTGCTCTCTTTTTGTATTTCTTTTGGCTTTGAGTTGCATGTGTCAGAAATAGGAAAATAAAAATATAAAAATTGAATTGAGAGCTAGAAGATGAACACAATAAGTATCCGGAGGAGGAAAGTACTTTTTCACACAAGTGTCTGATTCATTGTTCTTTGGGTTCATGTTTTATAAGGATGATGGTGCCGGCCCATGTGATTGTGCCTCTCCTCATTGTTCTTGTTGATTTACAGCAGCAGTACAATGGTGTAATAGGAGTTTGGCTTTGGTGCTTGAGAAGAGGTTTTGAGTAATGCAAGCGGGGTCTTTTGTTTGTGAGCTTGATTGCGAGGAGTGGGGAAGCCTCGGAGCTGTCATCCCAATAAAGAAAGCTCCTCTGCACAGTGTTAACACCAACATCCACTCAAAAGAGGGGGAAAACAGATTTAGTTCACTGCTGTTTGCTTTTCACACAGAAAGGCCATGCATTAATGGAAATCCAAATATTCCAGCATTACCAGAGGATGATAATGTAAATTCAAGTTAATATTGGTACAATGTGTGTGTGACAGTTTGCCATAATGCGCTCTTCCTGGATTAGTCATTCATTAAACAGGTTTGCCATGCAAAGCCACTGTCAGATTTTTGTCAAGGAGGACAGAAAAAGAGAGAAAACAGTGCCAGCAGAAGCTCTTACAATTAAAATCTGTAGCCTGATTATGGTGACCAGTTTAATCTCACGCATGTGAGTTCCTCTGTAGAATTGGAGCAACAATTCTTTGCAATAATAGAACAGAAGAGACAGGCAAGACAAAGGATTGTATTAAAGCGCTCTGTTTGGTGTAAAAGAAGCTGGGAAGCATTGTCAGGAAAATTATGTTGTTTCACATTAGATGCTTTAGAATAACAGCATCTATTTATACCTCTTTTCTACTCCTTCAATGTGGCAGCTATTTACTTTGCAGTGCTTTATAATGTGAAATCTGAGAGAAAGATCAAGTGCTTTTGTGTTTAGTGTGCAGAGATCTCACAGAGATGTATGGGTTTTGTGTTAAAGAGGCCTGTTTTGTTGTGCTTGTGGGTTTGTATCTATGGTGACACGTAAAAGTGGTTCTCCTCTGAAACATTCTACCAACATTTTTTATTTTAAATATTCATTTTATGGTCTGTATGCAATTCTGATTATAGCTTTCTTTGGATCAGACTATCTGTTGCTTGATTTAAAATTCGTCATTGTTATTATCAGTTCATCATTATTATTGTCAGTTCATGAAAGGTTAAAAATGTTGGCCTTAAAAAACTGTCAGTTGTTACACAAAGCTTGGCCAAACTGTCATTTTCATCACAAAAACACATCACACCCAAATAACCATGTAAATCCACTGTTTTCCCTCAAACCAGATTACAAGTCTGATTCCAGGCTTTTAATCTGACTACTATATACACACTGCAGCATGACAACCACACACGCACACACAACCCCGTTCAGCTATCTTAGTGAGGACCTTCATTGACATAATGGTTTCCCTAGCCCCTTACACTAACCATTAAAAATGAATGCCTAACCCTAACCCTTACCCTAAACCTAACCATAACCTAATTGTAACCTTGACACTAAAACCACATTTTGAGCCTCAAAAAGGCCTTCAGACCGGCATGTGTGTCCTCACAAGTGACTGTTGGTTCTCAAGTATAGTAGAATGCAGATTTCGGTCTTCACAAAGATAGCTAGACAGGAACACACACACACACACACACACACACACACACACACACACACACACACACACACACACACACACACGATGGATACAATTCACTGATGGAAACTAAAGATGCACATAGCTGCCATGAATTATCGGCATTTTCTAGGTGACAATAAATGACACAGACATGATTACTTAGCAGCTTCATATATTCACGGTTTGTAATAGCGTTGGACGTAACAAGAGTGTAAAAAATGAAGAATTCTCAGTTATCGCTGGAATCTGTGTGGATGAAGGTTAATTTAATTTCTTTATACAATGTATGAGATGCTTTAAATTGTAACACACAGCAGGTAGCTTATACATCAATTTGTAGAGTTCTTTCAGTTAAAGACAAACTAGCTTAAAATATACTCCAACACTAATGATGTTTGCCTTCTTGTAAAGACATAACCTACATTTTTACTATACATTAACAATGCAGATAAAAGATGTTTGTAGCCACCGTGACATCACCCATTGGATAATGAAGCGTTGCTGTGAAGTGATTTCTCTGACAGCATTATGGTGTTTTGAAGGCTAACAAGTTGTCAGTCAAAAGCTGTTAACCAATGAGCGTGCAGTGCCCCCAGAGTCAGCTCACATGCTAATTTACCCTCCTTTCTCTGACTCTTAGAATGTCCATAATTTACCTGACGTGAAAGTAGCGACTGAGCCCTTAAACTCTTCCGTAAGGTGTTTACTAAGGGGACAGAAAAAGGCCAGTATGAGTCTGTTTTACACGGGGTGACTGTAGTTCAGGAGGTAGAGCAGGTCATCCACTAATTGGAATGTGGTGGTTTAATCCCTGCCTTCTCCACTCTGCATGCCGAAGTATCCCTGGGCAAGATACTGAACCCTAAGTTCCTTTCTGATGTATCCTTCAGATGCATGAGCGCTAGATGGGAATGGCTTTTTTGTACAAAGCACTTTGTTTTAGTGCTCCACTATAGTAGAAAAGCGCTAAAAGAAGCAGTCCATTTGCCATTTGTAACTGTCTTTTTGCAGGTATTAGTGGTTGTCAGTTAAACTAATTAACGGCGTATAATATGGTCTGGTTGTTATGTAGCTTGTTCTACTTTGCTTGAGCATTCTTGTCTCATTTACCCATTAATTTCATTTCAGTTCAGTTCAGTTTTATTTACACTTGTCTCAAGATGCTTTATATTGTAAGGTAAGGAGAAAACAGAGAAAACCCAAACAATCAGACTACACTCTATGAGCAAGCACTTGGCGACAGTTGGAAGGAAAAACTCAATTTTAACAGGAAGAAGCCTCCAGCAGAACCAGGTTCAGGGAGGAGTAGCCATCTGCTGCAAATAGCTGGGGGTGAGGGGAGGAGGACAGGACACACTGTGGAAATGGTAAAATAACAGGAAAAAATAAAATAATAGTGAAGTTAGTATAACCTCAAAAATATATAAAAATAAAAAAAATCCTGTAAGACATCTATAAATTATATATAATTGCATTCAGTTTTATCTATATAGCGCCAAATCACAATACGAGTCAACTGAAGGCACTTTATGTGGTAACGTATACCTTACAATAATAAATCACTTTGTAATGATTCCTCAGAGAGAAAAAGTCACACTTTTCTTTAACATGTTCAGTTACTTACATGTTTAGCTGTCAGCTTCATTTTGTGAGGAAGGCACACTTTCTGCTTCCATGAGGCTTGAAACTATAATTAGGGCTGCATCAGGTGACGGTACTATAGAGAGGTTTGTAGACCCATGCAACTAGTCAGCATCCTACCTTCACATATAATGTTGACATTTTAGAGGACAGCTTGCAGTCATGTTGCCATAGCCCTGTCTCTATATATGTAAATGGACACCAGCTTCGAACCATAAATCCTGCTGTTATGCAGGTATAAGCTCAGACTGTTGGAGGACTTCCCATGATGTGAGTGCGCTGAGCACTTCTCTAGTCTCTTCTTTTCAGTCATGTGCTCTTTCATATGCTACTACTGCATATCATTATTTTTTTTGCCTTCTCTCTTTTGTAGTTGCGTTTTGTCCTGTTTATTTGTTGTCTCTCTGTGTTCCTTTCGTACCTTTCTCAGCCCCAACTAGTTGCTACTTTAATCCAGTGTGAGGATAAAAATATTCATTTTAGCAGCTCTAAGTAAAATTTGAATAACTGTTTATTGGGTTTATTGTGTAACTAAAAGGTTTGAGTACTTCTTCTGCCACTATGTTACAGTATTCCTAGTTTCGTATCTGCAACCAATAAATGCAATCATTCTTATTCATATTGGATTTGGGCATTTTCTTTTTCTGCCGACACATTTGTTCAAGGATTTTCTGTAGGGTACGGCTAGTGCCTCATTCATTTTGAAAGAAATAACGAGATACAATGCACCCGTTTGGATAAAAAACGGCAGATAGTAATACAAGTTTGTTTGACTGCTTTTGTGATCACCACCTTCAGGACGCACAAGCATCATAAATACTCCATACATCCTCTCATACAATTCTGGCTTTGGGTGCACGCTGTTTGTCACTCTTTGGATTTGATAAAAAAAGATTGGTCTCTGGAGAATGTGTTGTTACTGTCATAAAGGGAAGGCCATGTCCACATTATTATATTTCTCATCGCGGGCAGCAGTGTGCAGCTTTTCAGAGCACTTTAATCTGCTCCCCAGCCGGACACGTGGGACTTGGCCTTGCCCCCTCGTCACCCCGGCTGACTCACGGTGGTAAATATCAGATGGGGCCTCTGCACAGCACAGACACGATACAATCAGCATTCAGAACAATGCCCGGAATAGTAGGAGTTTTTCAACTGGTGGCTACAGCCCAAAGGTGGATTGAAGGACCATTCTGACATGCATATATGACAGGAAATAATAAGAAAAGAAATCTTCAGTACCTTTTATTACCCCCGTAGATACCTGGAATGTAGGTTTTGTGAACTTCTGTAACACATTCATGTCTACGAGTTATTTTTCTTTTCAGTTTTCTGACCTTTCTTATAGCAATAAATTTACTTTTCTATTTTTTTACTTTTTCTTAAATAAAGACCCTTTTCAGACGGCTTTGAAGATGTATAAATACTTTCTTTTGACTAAAGGTCTGCATATTGTTGTTGCCGTCTCTTCTTTGGTTTTCCATTTAAAAAGGTTCAATTGCTTGGCTCCCTGGTTCCCCTCCATTATCGAAAGAAATCACAATCTTTCAGTATGTGAATGAGTGATGACCATGGTTTTCAATTATAAGCATTTTGAATATATTATATGATTTGTTTCTTTTGCTGTTGCGTTGTTACGGTCTCACCAATCATGCTCAAACACCTTTTATCCTGATTTATGGTGAGCTTCCAGAAGCTCTGGTTACTATATGTATCTTTAGATCTGAGATGTAGATCTTGGACTGGTAATTTTTTACAAATTCAATCAATTTCTATCACTAATCACAATTGCGTCCCTACTTCTGTACAGTTATCCTTTCAGAAGAAATGTTATTTAAAATCTGTTTTTAAAAAAATCATTGAAAACTAAATCTAAGCAAACAGATTTTCTCAGGAGAAGATGCAGCAAAGTTTTAAGATCTTGTGTGTGGCACCAATTTTTTGAAAAGCTGTAAAAATTGCAGAAATGCTGCTGAATAATTGTTTTCCTTTCATTCTGACTGACACTTATTGTTATTCCTATTTGAGCACCGTTTTGTTATTAATCAGTCAGGTCATGTGGCGAGTGCTGTCACTGTTGAAATAGCTTTAATATGGACTGCCCCTCTGGGACAAACTTGGTCATTAACTCTAATGCCATTTTCTGCTACAGAAACCTTCACCCCTCCTATTTCACCCCCTTCATTGATTCCAAAATCAAGAGGCAAACGACTCCCAAGACATTTAAGCACACTCAATTCCCCTCCTCGGAAACTAAAGAGGCAGGATCGAGTCTTTTGTCTGAACTCTGACCTGCTACTCCTCTGCACATAATCTGCGTCAGCCTGAGGACACAGGGACTCACTTCACCTAGACTGACTTAAACAATTTGTGTCTTGTTAAAAGCACGTGGGCACATCATTTACGGGGCTAAGTAGGGAGGGGTGCAGGGAGGGCGTTGGGAGAGAAAGCCACAAAGCCTGTGATGAGGATGAGGGGAGGACAGGTCAGATGGTAAGCTGCATCTTTAACATAGCTGCTATTGATTTTAGATTCTCCCCATGGGAGAGACAAAATGTCAGATACACAGAGTGAACAGTTAGCACCTCTGCCTGTGTCTCTATTTGTGCTAAAATTGGCAGTAAGCAACAGACTGAAGGCTTCAGGTGCACAAAATATCTAATCGACTCTCATAATACAAAGCTGACAACTTTTTTATGTCCTGCTCTTCAGATGAGTTTGTTCTGTTTTGTGAAACTGGAACAGAAATTTAAACTGGATTATTTTTGTGCTTAGGAATCAGCACATACTCTATATCCTTTAACATCTTTAGACTTCTGTGCTTATATAGACAAAAATTTAGCTACAAAGAAGAAAACCTTAGTTATTTGTTGACAGTCTTGGTGTGGCAGGTCTGTGAATATTTGACAATGTGGGGAGACCATAAAATTATTTATTATTTGAAAAATATTAGCATGGAAAAAGGCACAAAGGATAATTTTAATAGGCAGTAATCTAGTTCAATTAATGCTTAATGTTGGCCATTTGTACACCCACTGAAAGGTTGTCACATGCTAACATTTGGCCAGAAATGTTGTCATGTTTATATGCGCTGGGTACTCCTTTAGCATCATTGACCTTTGTCTAAGTTAGCATTTTGCTGGATGAGGGTGTCTAACAACCAATAATGCCACATTTGCTTCCTGTTTTAGAAAAGTGATTGGCTCTCAAATGTTTGATAAAAAACTGCAAAGTCATTCAAAATGACTTCTAGCTGAAGTTCTTGAGATATTAGAATATTTATATATATATATCCATCCATCCATTCGCTTCCGCTTAACCTTTTTCAGGGTCATGGGGCGCTGTCATATATATATATATATATATATATATATATATATATATATATATATATATATATATATATATATATATATATATATATATATATATATATATATATATATATATATATATATATATATATATATATATATATATATATATATATATATATATATATATATATATATATAGGGTTAGGGTTAGGCTGTGGTGTTTAAATGATGCTCAGTTGGGACTAGAAAAGGGGCCCAAAGTGTGCCAAGAAATATTCCCTACACCAGCGGTCCCCAACCTTTAAGGTGTCGTGAATAAATACAACAAAATAAAACCAGTACCGGTACCAAAAAAAAGAAAGAAGAAGATTTACTCATAACACACGGGAAAACACAGAAAAAACGGGCAGGGATACCTCAATAGGTGTAGTGGTCGCCTCACGATCAGAAGGTCAGATGTTCGAACCCACTGAACGGCTACCCTGAGGTACCCATGAGCAAGCTACCGTCCCTACACACTGCTTCCCGGGCGCTAGATTGGTGGCTGCCCACTGCTTCACTGAGAGGAATTTCCCCACGGGGATCAATTAAGTATACATTATTCTTCTTATTATTAAAAGACCCAGGGAAACAGAGTTAATGATAGTAACGATAAAAACTGATAAAACCCCCGAAAACCATAAATTTTACACCCGAGCCGATAGTCTCGTGGCCCGGTACTGGTCTGTGGCCCGGGGGTTGGGGACTGCTGCCCTACACCATTAAACTAAAACCAGCAGCCTGAATCGCTGATACGAGGATCCACAAACGTTAAAATCCACAAAAAATTTTGACCCGACCATGTGAAAGTGGAAGCAGAAATCATGACTCATCAGACCAGGGAATGTTGGTCCAATCAAAGTCCAATCTTGGTGAGTCTGTGTGAAGTGTAGCCTCAGTTTCCTCATTTTAGCTAACAGGAGTGGTACCTGGTGTGACCTTCTGCTATTTTTCTGCTCTGCTTCTTCTTCAAGATTCAGTGTGTTGTATATTAAGAGATGCTCTTCTGCATCTATCAACAACTTCAAAATCTGGCCATTCTTTTCCGACTTCTGACATCGACATGGCCTTTTCTCACAGAGAACTACCGCTCACTGGATATTTGGTCTTGTTCTAATCTGGTCGTGTGGGACAATCCCAGTAGATCAGCAAACACTAAGATTGCCTTTCTGGCACGAATATCCATACCACATTCAAAGTCACTTAAATCACCTTTCTTCTCCATTCTGATTCTCAGAACAAACTTCAACTCATTGCATTGACAATCTCTATTTGCTTAAATGCATTGAGTTATTGCGATATAAGTGTAGTCATTAAAGTGTAGTTGAACAACTATACTTAATGAAGCGGCTGTTGTAAATTTCCCATTGATAAATCCTTGTATCCTAGTGAAAAATAGTAGGGAAAATAGCCAAAAAATGTGGATAATTCAGTTTCCTGTTTGACTCTAAATCTGGATACGGGCATCTCTCACAGTTACAGGAAGTGGTATTCTCCTTCAGTGGATCTGTACAGGGCATTCCAGCTTGATTGGATAGCTGTCAAGATCAGTGTTAATACCAGGTGTTAATACCACAAGTAAACCAAGTGTGCACGGTATGTAAAGCTTTATCGGGGTTTAGGAAAGGCAAATATCTTACTAGCATTACCTTAAAAGAAGTCCCACACTAGTGAGAATTCTTTAACTCTCAACTGAAGGTATCAGCACAGCGTTAGCTCTTAAATATATGAACTCAGATTTTTCTAGAAATAACTTAATTTTCATTACTACCTTTTAGAAAAACTACACCTAATCTAAAATTTGTGAAAGTAGTTCCATAAAAGGATGTACTGAACCAAAAATGAAAAACATACTCAAAAGCATGCCTTTTATAAACTACCAATTCACTATTGTATACTGAAGAGGTCAGAGAAAAATGCCTGTACAAGTGCTAACAATATAGAGAGTATAGTAAATAAAGCATGAAATCCCTCTTTACAAAAATAAAAGGTACTAATGCCCGTTGAAATAAGCAATAAGGCATTGAAAATGATGCATTTAAGAGAAAATATATTACCATTTGAAATGGACTCAGCTGTTGTCTGTTAATTAGATGTCCTTGAGCAATAGAGGCTGTCTTCAAAAGCAACAATAGATCTTTTCAGCATGTTTCTATGGCTTTGCTATTTAGGCCTTTCCTTCTAGACTGTTCAAGGCAACCACGAGCCCCTCTTTGGACCGAGCATGTTTTTCTTGTTGTCTTTATCGTTTTGTATCATTTAGAGTCACTGTTATCCTTATCGAGATATTTCAATTACATGGCTTCTTTGCCACAATGTAATTTATTGAATCACTGGTTTGCAGGAGATGTGGCCTAATCACGGATTCTTTCTGTACTTATCAACGAGCTCCAACAGGAAAATCATTTCAGTCAATAAATGCATTTTTGTTTACTATTCATATACTATTAAAAAGTATTTCTGCTTCTCTGAAGTTATAATCCTTGAAGCTTTTCATCACATCACAGTGCATTGTTGATACCACGTACAAACTTTCATATTTACATCTGGTAATTACCTTTCTGAAATTATCTTTCGTTTTAATTCTGTGGCATGATCCATCATTGCTTTGGAAAAAAAAAAATCATGATGCATATGCATTTTTTAAACTCTTGGATCTGTATGATATTGTAGACAGGGTTTGTTCCTGATAAGATCATCTCAGGTGTATGTGTCTGGCTGTGTGCACACCCACCTGCTGTTCAGACCTTTTGTTTGAGAGACGAAGCCAGTTGAAAGAAAGTTGTCTTAAAGGAGGAGGAGCTAAAATTGCTTTTTTTTTCCAGACACGATGAACTGAGGGGCCAAATAGGATTATTCTGAAATATGATGTAAAGATACTGGAACAGAGTCCAAGAAAAAAAAGCTGGCACTAGATGTGTACTACTACTAATACTACTGCAACTACTAATAGTAATAATAATATTTAATTACTTAAAATTTTAATCTTGTATCTAAGTAACTAATTTTACTATATTATTATAGTTTATATTATACTATATTTGATTGGGAAACTGCTGTATCAAAGCAGATGGCACTAAATATTACGATAAAAACACACTTTAACAAGGACAGATGTGAAGTTTAAGAAAAAGGTGAAAACTTGCAGTTTCAGATATCTCCTCCGTGTCACCTGCAGGGGAGTGCCACCTCTATCTCAAGCCTAAGCTTTGAATATTGCAGTTTTTAAAGAGCCTGTCCAGGGTGTAGACAGGTCGCCAATCTGATGCACATCTAACACAGAGAGACAGACAACCATTCACGCTCACATTCACACCGATGGGCAATTTAGAATGTCAAATTAACCTAACCCCACCAACTGAATGGCTTTGGATTGTGGGAGGATGCCAGAGTAGCCACTCAAACACAGGGCGTACAGGCAAACTCCCCACAGAAAGGCCCTGGTCAGACCTTCTTGCTGTGAGGAAAGAATGCAAACAACTAAATATAATGTAAAAATATATGTTGGATTAAAACTCTGATGACACCCAGCTATACTCAAAAGAATTCATGCCACAATTTCTTTATATATATCCAAGAAACAGAAAGTATTTTGTTTCCAGAGCTGTAATTTTGTAATTTATTATTTATTTAGGTATTTTTTTGGGATGGGTGGGTGATGGGTTGGTTGGGATGTTTAGCTGTTTGCATCAACTTCCTGCCGGCGGAGTAAGAGAAGAGACTTGACGCAGCAGTCTGGTGTGGATAAGAGGTTTCCCTTCCCTGAATCAGTAGTGCACAGAGCAGGTTAACAGTCCTGTGCCCAGGGAGATGAAAAAGCATAAATTAAAGCGCTCCCTCAAGGAGAAGAGGGGGTGCTGGGTTACCACGGCATTATCAGCGCCGGGTGAGAAGCACACAGAGCTCAGTTTCATCCTCATGTTCTTTGTTAACACAAAGGGGGTCACCTCCATATGAAAGGAAATATAATAACACAGAGACCCTCGCACAATGGCCGACTGCTGACAAATTCTCACCTAATTCTGCCCTTATATTCGCCATTCTAAACTTGGGAGACGCATCAAGGCTGATGTGATACAGAGCAAAAAAAAAAGAAAAAGAAAAAAAGGAGAGAGCCATGTGGAACACAATATATTTGCTGATGAAAAATATAGCACGAAAATAAAACAAGCATGCACATGCTCACTTGAGAAATGTTTTAATTATATACAAAAGAATGTGGCTAATAAAGGAGGGAATTAAGGCAAATGCTCAGAGCGATTGTGGGAATTTGGCCAAAAGGAAATGAGTTGCCTCACAACCTCGCTCCCTCTCCCTCTCTCCTTCTCTCTCTCACTCCCCGCCATTAAAAAGCATGCAACTTCAAGCAGTTTTTTAATCAGCTAAAAAACATATGTGGCTTTGCAGCTAAGACAGCTTGCCCAGGCGCTGATAAATGCCTATCACTAATTTGCATACGGTAGAAGCTACCCTTTAATCAGAACCTCTAATCCCTGACGGTATTAATGATTTTTTTTCCTGCTCGTATAGTATCATGTTTGCTAATTCCAAAGTGATCAGCTTCTTGTATGCGTCTCTTTTTTTGTGCTGGCATAATGGCCGAGTTGAGAACTTCTGTTATCCTACTTTGGCACATAATTAGGACTACAAAGGGGGACAAATCATGCTGAATGGGACTCACAAAGAAGCGCTCCTTTTTTCAACCCCTTCTTTTTCTGCTGAGCTCTCGTTAACAGTTGTGTCACTTCATATATAGCCGCAGAAATGGGGAGAATTTGATGCCAAATCTCGAGCACGCGACAGCGCTTAAGAGTTCTGCCCGGGCACTGAGAAAAATATCAAAATTTACCATGTAATTAAAATGTCTATCACCCTTCGGCTGCTTTAGAGGTTGCATTTTCTCCTTAAAGTGGCACTCTAGGCTACAACACATTCCTCTTAATGTCTTTGCTAAGCACCTTGCTTAGTACTTGTGTTTGACCTTATTTTCTACTTTCATAAAAATAAAATCTGCTCTCACTTTACTGAATTAAAATGAAAACAACCGAAGAGAAAATATCACCAGCTTGACGAGGACCATTGCTAAAATAATTGCCAAGTAAAATAGTCCTGTACTGAAAAAGTAAATACCTTAAAAGGAGCGTGGCCTGTAGTTTTGGGTCGTGATGCTGTGTGTGTAAGAAGTGGATTAAAAATGAAATAGAATGTCAACTAGGTACACACGACAGCTGATTTATACAATTCATTTGGGCCATTACTTTTCATTAAAGATCAAATGAAATGGGTACTTACTTACTAAGAGGCCTTTGGGGAGCTGAATTGCAGAGAAGAAAGAAGATTAAACTTTACATTCAGCCCCAAATTTAATTCAGAAGTAATCAATCGCATAATGGGCCAGCAACTGTAGCCGGGGTGATTGAAATGAAATTACCATATTTTTAATCTTAATTTTCCACACTGTTTATCTGACACTGTCAATATAAAATACAAACAGATAATGAAATAGCATTATATTGACACTACAATCATCTCTCGAGCAGCCCTCTGTGATTAAACCGCTGGAATGTTTGATTACATTTTGTTGGCTGACATTACAAATGACACGGATGCTTCGCCGAGACTTGCTGCCGGCTGGGAAATGAGCCTATCCATCAAGGACTCCTGGCAGCTTCTCCCTTCCAGTCGATGGCTACTGCCAACGGTCTGGGCACCCTTCTGTCAAGCCGTTTAGCACCCTAAAGAGGGAGGGAAGCGTGGTGGTGTGTGGGGGCTCTTAGGGGGTGGAAGGAGGTTGAAAAAGATGGTGGTGGGGGGGAGACAAGTGATTCACGGCTAATGATACAAAAGCAAAGGAGCCACAGAGTGGGAGAGAGAAAAATGTCTCAGGCAACATATCGCCCATGCAGGTGTCTCTTGGCGTACCATAAAGGGACCATAAAGCCCTCACAATGCAAGGCCCACACTCTGCAAATCAACAGCTCAGCCGCTGCCCTGGATTTGGTCTCCACTGCAGTCATCAAGCCCTGTCCACCGCTATACCTAACCGACTCCATGAATAGCCTAATTACTTTTTAAGGGGCCCATCAATTATTGGTTTGCTCTTTGGAAATCAAGACAACTCCGGTGGCAACGGGAACAATATGACTACTTCATAATATTCACGCAGGAGGGTATTTCGTTCTTATTCTTAAGTTTATTTTAAAACTTTACAGTTGAGGTGACCGGCTGCCTGTTTAATAAGGAACATTTTACTATAAGAACAACGATTGTTAACAGTTCTCAAACTAAAAAATTAATATTTCATTTATTTATCAAGGGGAATACATAAGTGAACATCAGATTTAGCTTAAGTGATCATTTTCAGTTGCAGATTAAAATAAATATTTTTTAAAATAGCTGATATGAAATGCTTTGAATCCTACAAACCACAGTTGTTTAAAAGAGACAAAATAATGGCTGTCCTCCAGTGCAACTCATTGTTTCATATAACAAAAATGAAAGAAAAAGCTGATCTCCAACACAAACGCAGACAGATGAGAAAATTGTCTGCCTTTGCACATCTGCACTGTCAAACTGTGGGAGAAACATTAATCTGGCAAACCACCTGTTGAGGTGACACAGCATTTTCTCTGCTGCTGAAGTGCCAACCTCAGATAGCGTTATTAATCTCACTTCCGTTTACTTAAGTGCAGCAGAAGCCTTTACGATGTCTTTCGTGAGATTCGTCCTTACTCTGCATTAATATTGCATTCTGCATTAACAATGAAAGCACACTATTGTTGTTACATTATGACAAAGTTGTAGGAAGACGGCGAAGATGAGCTGAAGCAGTCGATCTGCAGCTGTCACAGCTGATGGATGGAGGAGCTGCTTGACAGAGGGGTAGTTACCATAGCTGCACTCTTCTTTTCTAAAGAACAGACCTTGAGTGTTGAATGAGGCTTTTACCAGGCTAAATATGGGACTGTCTCATTCCCACTATTGCTACTATTGCTGCTGCCGCCGCCACCTTTAGTGCTGCTGCTGAGAGTGGGAGTGAACTGTCTGAAGTAAGGTCATATAATCAGAAAATATATCATACATCAAGATTACAGACAAAGTTACTGTTTTCGCTTTTAGAACAAAAATGACAAAATCATGGTTTGCAGAATTCCTAAATAGTAAAGTCACAGTATCTCAGAGTTGGAAGCAAACGATGGCCGCATTTGTGAAATCAGTGGTAGTGGCAGTACTGAAGGTCACGCTGATAAGACCTAAGATTTCCACCCCAGAATTGCATTGTGCGTCGACCTTGAGGCCCCCCGAAGTCGATCAAACCTGCATAGCGGCTGCTCCACCACAGGACAGCCAAGTTCAGAGAGATGCGGAATAACTGAGGATCAGTGCTTAGCCCGGGACCTGGTGAGGCAGAGCCTAACAACACACTGAAATTATTTGGGTCAGAGAACCTCAAACCCAGACTCACGTTCCAAGTAACTATGTTCAGCATTCCTTTGATGTGATGTCTCATTATCTGATTGATATGCTTTACTTTTGTGAAATTTGACTTTCATGTAAAAGGTTTTAAACGTTTATAGTGTATTTTAATGTGGTTGTAAAAAAATCTTGTTTTGTAACAAGTGTATGAAACATTAAATACCTTACATACTAATCATTGAGAACTCCCCCAAAAAAAAAAAGTCAAGCAAGTTTATCTTACCTGGAAAGTTATTATGGATGGATGAGTGGATGATTATGTGGGTGGATGGATATATCAATGATTGTTAATACTTAAAGTCCTGCACTTCATATTTGGTTTGAGCAGTAAACATGCTATATCTGTGCTGAATATTGTACATAAAAGTAAAAGAAATCTCTTTTTGTCAAGTAAGATCTTGAGACTTGAACAGGAGCCTAACTGAGCTACATTTTTTTTCTAAGCGAAACATCAACTAAATTGATGTCTGTGAATGAAATCTCTAACTCATCACTGACAATCAACAGTAGTATTATCAAATACATCATATGATTTCTTTTACATTATACTCTACTGTGATTAAACGATTTAGTTGGTAATTAAGACAAGTTTTAGACACTTTTGCATTTTGTGTTACAACCTAAAAATAAACAGTTGTGAATTTTGAAGCTTTTAGATGTCCCAGACATGCTATTTGCTAAAAGGAAAGCAGCTAAATGAGACTGCAGCAGCTTTAAGGACATTCAGGATCATAATGCCAAAGTCATGTGACCATACTGTAGCATTTAAAAACCATAAAAGTGGGATCAAGTAGCTTGCTGAACAAAAAGTCTAAGTATCACACACTTTTCCCCACAGAGCTTCCATTATTTTTGAAAGTTATTTCAATTTTTTTTTTTTTAATTTCTGACAAAAAATCCCGAGAAAGCCTGAGATCATAGAAAATAGCATTAGCTGTTTGTGGGAAGCAGGATGATGCTTGCTTGTAATTTTGCCAACAAAACACTGGCTTCTGTTTTGATTCCTTGCATATCTTTTCATATAAATTTTAGTTGTTGATTGATAAACACTAGTTATATGTACTTATAGCAAGTTATAGAGCGCTATAATTATTACAGTTATTATTAATACTATTATTATATTTTAGTGATTTATAAAAGTTTAAACAAGTTGTTAGGCACTTCTGTACAGCTAGAATAGAGGAATACTTACTTTGAATGCTGATCTATTTCTCAGTGCCCAGTCACTGAACCGTACTGAGGCTTGTCATAGTGCTGTTATGTGAAAAAAAAAACCTTACATAACTATAAACCTTATATAACTAAAATACTTGCAATAGAAATCTTGTGCTTAAAAATATCATCCCCTTATCAATATCTATACCTGTATATACTCTGCAGGGAAATAGTTCCTATGCAGAGCTGAAAACCTCGCAGTTGGATCAGATTTGACATCACAAATTGGGGTCTTAGTAGATATCCTGGATTAGATGCTTCTGGTACAAAGTAAATAAATATATATATACTGACTTGTTATGTACCCGGATGCCTTAGTCTGACCTGAGCAAGATGAAGGAGACAGAAATACATCTCACAAGCCCAGATGTCGCACCGGACGTATATAGCTTTGGTTGTAGTACAGCTAATAGGCGATGTTCATAAATCTCAGACTCGCCTATCAATGTTTAGTTACAATATTAGTGCACTGGTGTACAGGAACTGTTAACCTAACTATGTGGCCGAATTGTAAGTGACCAAAACATGCAGAGCTGCAAAGCGTTGTTCACATGGACTTGTTTTGTGTCTAGACTCCAAAAAGATAAAGTTAAAGGACATTCATGCAGTGCAAGACTCGATATGCCTCACAAAGATGTTGCAGAATTATGATGTTCACTCTAAATGTTTTTAAAAAAATTATATTATGGAACTAATATAACTATTATATCAACATGATATAAGCATTTTGACATGAAAGTTGCACTTTAAACATAACTTTTACAGGATTCTGAATTCTGTATCATAAACATGTTTCCAGCATCTGTAATAAAGCAAACCATAGCTGCCATTGAAACAATTTTGTGGAACTTCCATAACCAGTCTAACATCTGAACAATTGACAGTTCATAGCGTATGGATAGTTAATGCAGTCGGTTTTGACCCATGGCTGACTTTAGGGCAGATCCTACTGTTGGCAGCAAAAGGTTTCACACTAATCAGCATCAGAGGAGTGAAAACAGAAACGATCCTGAGGCATATTACTGTTCAGGTTTCCTTTTATATTTCTGCCTCTGTCTTCCACCTTGTCTTCCATTTAATTTAACATCTGTAGACAGGTGTTCCACTAATATTATTCCTCGAGGTAATCCAATCTTGTATATAGCTGCAAGGTTTCTCCAGAAGAGTAAAAAATAAGTGTCACACATAAAAACAAACCAGATAAATATTTGTAACCCTGCTTCTGTGCGACTCTTCATTCCTCAGCATAGCTACAAAAGAGGTGAACACTGCAAATTTAGCATGTTAGCATCCACACAGCAACAACAGCCGTATTAATGAGAAATATGCTGAGATGAAACAAACCAAACTTGTTTTTTCTAATGGTTGTACGGTATATCCAGATATTAGAAATAAATTCATATATAACTTTAATTCACAGTGCAAGGTGCAATCTCCTTTTGGGAGGTTGGGATGGCAGATAGATAAACACTATACCCCACTTTCATTTGCAATTAAAACCTAACCTGTATTCTGAGTTAATTTACTGTGACCACTTATGCTAAATATACCACGGTCACTGACGCTAGACCTTGTGGTTGAAAAAACGCACAACAGAGTCCCAGCCTCTGGGATCCATATCACACTCTTTGTATTCTTAGCCTTCCTCATGAGTGGTGTTGTCACAGCACAACAGTGTCACACAACTTCAGCCTTTGCTACTGAGACAGTCTTGTGTGCTCGAGTGCAAAAGCTTGCTTAAAAGGAATTATAGGGCTCTACACAGAGTTGTCTTCATTCAAAGCTGAACCTATTCCACCTATTCATGAAGACTCGGACCCGTCCTTGGACACTGTGGTATGTTTAAATGATTACATTTTTTATTTTTATTCCTGTCTTTATTCAAGTTTTTTGTGTAGATTTAGGCCTTCTGTATCCAAAGAACCTTGATCTCAAATATAAAGGTACAGAAACTATAGGGAGCCTATGTGTAAGAAAGTACATAACACATAACATGACATATCAGGAAAAGGCCAGTTATGTAGATCCGTGGGTGTACTCACAATGATGGGTGAACATCATGAAATACTGCAGATTTTAAACCCTCAGTCATATCCTGCAGGTTCTGGAACCCAGTATGGCCTTTGCAACCTGTTGATGCTACGCTGCTTCTAACCTTAGTAACATTTACACCACCTGAAAATTATGTAATTTCATAATCATTTAGAACTTGTTGACTCCTTGAAACCTCCTCCTCTGCATCCTCTTGATGCTTTTGCAACATTTTGTCCTCTGTCTCTGCATCTGTTGATACTGTTTTGCTCTTCCAGCGACCTTTTACCTTTTGCAAATTATCTCTTGTTCGGAGACTTTTTGCTACCAGGAATTTCTAGCATCACCCTAGTCTGTTTCTCCCTTAGCTGTTTTTAGCCCTTTACATGAACATTACATCTAACGGCTAGTTTAAAACATAAAATACACTTGGGTTGCATGTAGCGCCGAATGCCCTGCAGAGATGAATACCTGAAAGTGAAAAAAGAATAAAGATGTTGTTGTTATATTATATAGCTGTCAGCAGAGTCTTGCTTGAACAATACTGAAGTAAAAATGGATGCTTTAGAAATGTCAAAGTGGTAAAGAACACTGCCTAGTTAAAATGAATTGTTGTTTTTCATTTCCTTGTTTTTCACTGTTAAACAATGAAAGGAAGGCTTTATTCAGTGCTGAGATCAAATTAAAAAACAAACCTCAAAACACTTGTTTAATAAAGAGCTTGCCAGTTTTTTTAAATTCACTTCTTATTTCATAAAGTCTCTGGGTACTGCCTTTGTGTTTCTTTTACAGAGATTCTCTTTAACCCAAGGACTAAACATTTTAAGAAATTTGTGAATAGCCTTTGCTTTAAGACTCAGTTGAGGAGTTTTAAAGCTAAGACCAAACATCTAGAAAGAATGGAACAAAGTTGCATGAAGAATCAAGCATTTTTTAAATAATTTTGCCTGCTAGAACATTGGCTTGGTAATTTAGGTTGGCTCATAATTTAAATTGCCTTTGATGTCTCAACAGATTTAGTTTGGATTGCATTAATATTTGATAAAATGTTTATTGTGAGGTAGTGAATTCTGATGATTTCTTGTGACCTCATCTCATTTTTTTTCTTCAAAAAGCACCAAAATTAAGCTGGGAGTTTGTTCTAAAATGTCCAAGTCTTCTTTCCAACACATTGAATGGAAGGCCGTTATAGTGTTTTAGACATGACCGGAAGATTAATTCCTCAGGTATTCATCATTTTTTTCTCAAGTGCCACCAGTTCATCAAAGTTTCTCATTATTTACATTACTTATACTGGTGCAATGGGTTAGGGTGGTTTAACTATAGATATTGATGTATCAGTCATTTTTCCTGCATGGAGTACACAGTTGTTTTGCTTTTGTCCCATTTTTGGTCTGAAAAAGTGCTGGTGTCATTAATGTACATAAACGTCCTCCTCCATCAACACAAGGTTCACATCTACAGGTCTAATAGACTTAAAGTAGCTTTAAACAATACAGACACTGGAAAATCACCTTGCCACTCGTGGCCCTGAAGCAAACTGGTAACAGAGTTGTTTTATATTAAAACTTTTCAATTCATACAAACGTTATTATGCAGACTCAGAGCATCGTGTACCTCAAATGTATCGTGTTCAAGTGAAAAAGCTACCATTCATATCAATATGCTCTGTTTAGCATGTTCACTGGCATTTTTTAAGTGTTTTTGACTTGCTGTCACTGTAAACAAACACTGAAGCTCAATTTGACCAGAACAGAATTAGGAATTTAAAAAAATCTAAAATAATAAAATACATCAGCTCATTGGCTGGTAACAAGTGATACCCAACAGACCAGTGGATCAGAAGGTTAAAATTAGCGTATAATATCTAGTGATTTAAGATACATTGGCTAACAAACAAGTACAAATGACCAGACTAAGTCACAGCAATGGCCCCACATTATGAGAACAGTTTGAACTTTTGTTGTATTTCAGTGTGATTTAAATCTGCATCACGGATTTGTGTCATGAAATGACCTCTTCATCTTCTTTCTACTGTCTAATTAGGCTTTTGATGACAAACCTGCGTCTGTGTGAGCGCATTGTAACATCATGATATCAACAACACTGGACATAAAACCTGTTTTCATTCTATGCTGTAATGTCGTCACTGGAACAGTTAGGAAAATATAACATTTGAAGACAACTCAAGCATCCCCAAAAAGGGTCTAAACTCACCTATGCCTGCTTCTATTAAAAAACCTGCACTTATTATTTTATTTATTTTTCTTGAACTCAAGGAAGACTAAGGTGGAGCTGTCTACCATCATGGGTGAACAATTTAAAATGGACATTAGGAGCAGAGTTGAATTACAACAGAAACTTGCATGTGTGTATGAGAAGGAGGAGCTGGGGGTGGTGGTCGAAGGTGTCTTCTATCAAAAAGCTGTTGCTTGAAATTCCTTGCTGCTCATTTCATGGATGAAATCAAAGTAGAGGCTGGAGGTGGCTCATGGTGCATAGTCCCGCCTCTGATATTTACAGAAAGGAATTTTACATCATGTGAAAAAAAACTTAAATATATATTTTTCCAAACCCCTTTGATCAAAACCATAATGACGACTTTCAGAATCACAGTGTTTACCCCTCAAACTTTGCAGTTTCAGGCTACCGCTCTATGGGGCCCCATTTATTGTCACCTATCTTGTGATGAATTTTAGTGAAGAAAGAGAGTTATTTATTGTAATTAAAATGCTTGTGTTCTAACATTATAAGCTAAGACGATGAGTGCATTAAACCTAGCATAATATCAGCATGTTGACATTGTGATTTAGCATGTTAGCTTTAAGCTTGGGGCAATGGTAAGCACTTTGCACAGCCTCACAGGCAGCCAGCATGGCTGTGGCCTCTCTGTTAGTCATTGCTCAACCTGGACAAAAAGTCACTCAGTAGTTGAACTCCAGCCATTCTGCCAGAATTTCAATGATGGAAAAAAAAAGGAAGCATTTCACAGTCCCCCTGACAAGCTAGCTAAGGGACAGCGGCCACTTAGGAATCACGCCACCTGTTGGAGGACAATGAGCCTTTCACATAAAGTGAGACAGACATCCCCTTACTCCCCCCTCATTTTGTCAAGGCATAACCTTTTTCCCCCTTCAAAATGCAGCAACTCTTTCCAATTGAGTTGTTGTTGCTGCCATTGCTATTGGCTTTCAATAAGGCACGGGGTTATCAAAGAGTGAAGGAGAAATTGCCTTGGCTCTGCCGTAGCCCTGATTGCACTATCAGAGCCGTCAGGGAGGTTCTTTATAAAGGGAGGGCACGAGGGAGAGCGAGGTGGCGGCTGGCGTTGCCCCCCTGATAAATCAGTGCGTGCTGGCAGCCACTGCTTAGTGCAGCCAGGCAGCACCAGAGTGTCGCAGTTCAGGGTCGGTACTTGGCAAGCCCCCCTCTCAAACAGGGCTGTCTGCACCCGACCGCAGACCGCGCTGCTCCCCAGCCTGATCCTCCACCGCTGCCCTTGTCAAGGTTTGTTTGTTTATCCCTCATCCCCCTCTACTCTCACCATACAATATTGCTTCCCGCCATGCCAAATTATTCTCCCCCTTTTTTCTAACTTATTCTGCATATTTCTCAACTTCATTTATTAAATTAGAAAACTCTCGTCACATGAATTTGAAACATGCTTCTGTTTTGTTTTTCTTTATTTTGGGGTCTTGCAGCTCTTTGCAGAACCACAAACGGTTACCTCAAAGGCAGAAAAAGAAAAGTTCAGTTTCTTAGTTTTAACTTTTGTTTTGATTCTTTCTTTAGCTGTGCGGGGTTTTATGACTATACGCCGAGAATATTATAGTTTTCAACAATGAAAATCCTTTTTTAATAAATTTTTTAAGAAACACTAAGAGAAAGAAATGCAGAAATGTTTCCAGAGCTTACACATTTATGATTAACAAGATTGTATATTTGTTTAAAGTACATATTTAGATAAACTTCAATAAAATCTCACCATCTAGGGAAGAAATTATGCCACCATTAACATTTCTCATAAATTTGTCCTCTTCAGCTCCCATTGGATGCTCAAGTTTATAACCCCCAATAAAATTCTTGATTTGTTGTGCTCTCAAGTGTTTGCTTGATAAGGCCAGAGCACAGCCATAACTTCCAGTGAACTGACAAACCTACACCTCCCTCCCGCTTGTCTTCCACAGCCGTTTTCATTCTGCCTTCCAAAGAAACGTGATTCCGATTGTTGAAACTCATGAAATCAAATGAAATTAAAGCGTTGCAGTTACACATGGGGGAATGAGAGCAGGGGAAAAATATTTAATTAATCCTCCACTCCAAGTGCAATGGGTTAATGCAGATGCTTCTTGCTGCTGCTGTGAGATTGCCTTTAGTGTTCAATTACACATACCTAAAAAGACACGGGTTTAGTTTGAGTCCTGATTAATTTCAGATTTATACTGTCATTTGCTTCACCCCTCTAATTTCTCCTGCCACTAGAAATCAGTTTGGAGATGCACTGCACCTCAACTTTTCCAATTAGACGGACATGAATATAGTGGTTGATGACATTAAGAGTGTATTGATGTACATGAAGCGCTGGGACTGTGATGACACCAAGAGACCAACCCATCTGCAAAAATGTGAATATTAACAGGCCAAGTTCTGTTAGCTGCGTTTAAATTTAATCGTGCAAAAATATGCATTGGAACATCTGAGTTGATCACTGATGCTTCCTTATGTATCTCATTTCTCATTAGGGAGAGCTGTACATGTTGTACATTAGGGACAAATGCATACATTTATATGGCTCTTGTGTTCTTGCACATGGATGCTGCTTGAAGTGAGAACAGAGTGAGGAAAATGGTAGCGCATAGTTTAGAAAACGATGCATAAAAGGCTGAAAAAGTAAAAATAAAATATATAAATGATTTGGTGGGCATTTACCTTGGAAGGATTTGACTGACACTCCAGGGTTTACATGCTAGGAGATTTGTGCTACAGTATATTCAACGAGACGACAAAGAATTGGCTATCAAACACAAAGTCTGATGTTAAGAGTGTGCTTTTAAAAACTCAGTGTTTGGAAAAATAAGATAAGATAAATTTGCAGTCCTAAGGTAGCTACTTACTACTGAGTCCCATGCTATTGGTGGCTGTATCTATTATCAGTTCCGGTGATGGTAAATTACTAAACTGTCAGTGAATAAGTGTTTTAAACCTGCATTCTTTCTACTGGCCTGCAGGGGGCAACTCAACTTACAAAGCACATCCAGAAGTCTATGATAAAATGACTCTCTTTGACCTCAGTAAACACTTTCCTGATGAGTTTCAGGCATGAATTGCTAGTTTGAACCGTTACCCAAAAAGACATAATGTCCAATTTATAAAGTATTCCCGTTAAAACTAAGGATAAAGCACAACTTTACTGTGCGGTTAAAAACGCACTACAGTGTTGCCCGGTTTCTCAGTCAGATCCACCCTTCGCTCGTCATGCTTTAGAACAGCGGTCCCCAACCTTTTTTGCACCATGGACCGGTTTATGACCGACAATGTTTTCACTGACTGGCCTTTAAGGTGTCGCGGATAAATACAACAAAATAAAACCAGTACCGGTACCAAAAAACAGAAGATTCATTCATAACACATGGGAAAAGACCCAGGGAAACCGAGTTAACGATAAAAACGATAAAAAAATAACCCTGAAAACCATAAATTTCACACCCGAGCCTCAACTCTCGCGGCCCAGTACCAAACGACTCACGGACCAGTACTGGTCGGGGGGCCGGGGTTAGGCACCGCTGTTTTAGAACACCAAGACGGCAACCATGAAACTGTGCTCAGCTTGAGTCTTCACATAACCACCGGGTGCCCTGCTGATGGTTGCCGTTGTCACGTTGCAGAGCTTTTATTGCACTCATAGAAACGTGATGAATTGTTGCCTCACTGTCTTACCTGTACTATGCTTCGATGTGCTGCTCTGCTCCGTGTGTCTTCTTTCAAAGTGACGCACTCAGAGTGTATCAGAGCAGAGGAGAGACATACTCAGAGAAACAGAGAGAGCAACAGAACTGCGGTGATCTTCACAGTGAGCCAAGACTCCAAACTGCTTTGGACTGTGCTGTCATTTTGCTTTTACAGTGAGGTGTGGAAGTCACTCTTTCAGGATCTTTCATTAATAGTAGTAAAATTTTGCAAGGCATAAACTCACGTGCACTAACATACCAGCCATACCAGCTGCCTGAATATTACCAGAGAGGCTAACATTCCAACAAAAACAGACATTGACACCATTACTCCCGTCTAATGTTTAAAATGTTCAAAATTACTTCTACAATCTTTATTTTAATGTGTGTGGATTTAATATGTTGCCATAATGTTGTTTAAATCTAAACTCTCTTTCCTACCAGTTTCATTTACTGCAATATTACTAAATCTAATAATATATTAGGTTTGTTTAAATAATCACTTGTCAAAGTAGTGTCAACAAGTGAGTCTCAGCATCCCTAAAAGATTCAGAGTGTACTCCGGTGGCTTCCTGCAGCCTTAGAGACAGACCCCTCGGCTGGGCCTCCTCCTCCTCCTCCTCTTCTTCCTCCGCCCGAGCCATGAAGCCAAGGGACGCGTGGGGCCTTTTGTCTGTGCAGTGTGGGGGGCCGCAGATGTCGTTCCCCAGAGACACGGCGGAGGTTAATGATCTCACAGCCTCTGCTAAAATAAATAAATCATTTCCAGCCAGGAGTGTGCATAAATCTTCACTCAAACGGCGATTTGCTGGAGCAAGCACCACCAGTTGCTAATGACTGTGTTTTTTTTTCCCTTGATTGCCCGAGGGGATAGGCTGTGACACAGATGAGTTCTTTCCCTCACTCTCTGTTCCCTTTCTCTCCCTCTTGCTCTCTCTCTCTCTTTCTCTCTCTCACACACACACACACACACACACACACACACACACACACACACACACACAAAACAAACACGCACACTTTTTGTGGCTATTTTAATTCCCAGCGTGTTTTGTCAGGGGACATTAGCTTGCTGACGGGCGTCTGGTTTGGATTGTGGGGGGGGATTGGTAGTGACAGTGGTAGCTGTTTCTTGTTATAGTAAGAGACGCGTGTGGGGGTGCTGCTGTCATGCACAACACAGGGCAGCATAAGGCAACACAACCCTTCACTCACAAATCTGTACAAATCCATTTTTGTAGCCTACATCAGCGTATGCTTTCCTTAAGTCTGCATATCCAGAGTAGACAATTTTAACATTACTTTGAGCTGTGTTATTGTTATTGTGGTGTCATGCTGTCTAGAATTTATACTCATTAGCTGAGCCATTGATCAGCAGCTGTATCATATCTTATACTACACTTATACTAAGTACCAATAAGTAATTTTAGAAATTTTTTAAATAAAATTTTAGTTTAAAATGATCTGTTTATATACAACAGAAATCTTTTTTTTAGTAATTTTTCAAGCATATGGCTGATATTTTTAAATGAGGATTTCTGTATTTTTTTAAAAAAAAGTTTGCTAAAAATGATGAATCTGTTAACTATTAGTTGCAATATTAGTTTTATCCTCTTAATTCTCTCACGTTTAGAAACACAATAGGTCACTTTTGTTCTTAACACTGACAAATGCATTAACCTAATGATGTAACACATGCTTTTATGTGGTGCTGTGCAGTGGTCCCCAAATTATGAAATGATATGGTAATTTATGCGTGCACTTACTCTCAGTCTACAGTATGTTATAAGATAATGACTGACAGGTTGAACAAACACAGTGCTGTATAATGACACAGCAGTAACTTGTGTCACTAATTAGAGAACAGCCTCGTCTTGTGTGGCTTTAGCTGTTAGCTGCTTAAGTAGTCTCATCAATAGACATGGTTCAGTAATCAATGAACACATTCAGAGCTAATTAAGAGAGTCACACTCAATTAGTAAAAATTCACAAGATGAATGATTTATCTTTATTGTAAATGACTGAAATAGAAACAGTAATAATAATAATTTATAGAATGATTCAACATATGGAGCATTTAGAGAAATGCCATGAATTTGCTTTTTTTAAGCAAATAAATTACAATCAGGGTTTTTATTAACTTACATTTTCACATGTTGTATTTTAATATATCAAAGCCAACTCAAACGGTTTTACTCGTGGCACACTACCTCGACAAAATACATGTATGGATCTTTATTTCAAGGTGAACGGGAGGCCAAACACTCCTAGAATTCATAGATCAAATCGTAACTATATTGACTGGTGGGTTTATTTTTTTTCCTAAATAAAAAAGCAACAACAAAGTAAATAAATAAAGTCATTACCAGAGCTTAGAACAGAGGCACCCGATTTTCTCTTTTATCCTGCAACAACAAAAAGAAGAAGACAGAGGAGGAAGAAATAACAAAAAAAAAGGAGAGAGAGAAAGAATTGCACAGAGGCTTTTCTTTTCTTTAAAATGCTGCATTAGGTCTTTTCCTGCAGTCAGTTTTCATAGTTCAAAGCTGGCAGTTCAATAAATAGCTGGAACTGGCACATCTCTGTTCTTGCAAAAAGAAATCAATGTTAATCCTATTACCGGCAGTTATCACCTAGCCCAGAAACGGTGGCAAGTAAGGAAAAAAAAACTGAGATGTCAAAGCGGGAAGGGGAAAGAGAGCGAGAGAAAGGGAGAGAGAGAGCGAGTCACCCTTCATTCACTTTCAAACACAGTTTTGATAATTTACTTCTGTAGAAGAAGAAGGGAGGCGGGGGGATGGGAGGAGGGGAGTGAGCTTCAGTTACTAGGAAATGTGTGTGTTTATATGTGTGTGTGTGTGTGCGTGCGCTTGTATGCCTGTGGAGAGGGGGGTCCAGGGCTACTGATGTATTCGCACATAATGCTTGGATCAGACCCTGCTGCTGTAAGCAAGATGTTTGAGGCACAAAACATCATTTTTGAAAAATGTTCACACCGCTTAGCAATCCTCTTCCTGGAGCGCCCTGACATCTGGCCTTTCTCCTTCTCCCCTTCTCCCACTTCCACTCCATCCTCTTTGCTTCTCAGTCGGTTTTTGGAGGAATTGAGGGCTGGTACTGTGGCACATTTGAAAGAAAATTATCACTGTGCTAAATGTGTAGGTGCTTTCCTTCCATTGTAATGTTTTTTTTAAAAAACCCATTGCATTGGAATCAATTAACAGGAATGATTCCGGTGGATTTATTTTGGGGTGCCGTTCCCTTTTCATGTGCCTTCTCTCTCTCGTCTTTCCTTTGGATAAGACACGTGATATTATCTACAACAATAAATTGTTTTAACAATAAAATCCTTCTTTAGTCTACTGAAATTTCAGAAAAAAACTCCCATTATTTCTTGAATCCAGAGGTGATGCCTTCAGATGTTTTGTTTTGTCAGAACAGCAATCCAAAGATATTATGCTCGGAGTCACATAAAACAGAGAAAAAGGACCAAGTATTTATAATCAAGATGCTGGACTTGGGGCATTTTTGTTTAAAGCAAACCAAAAACCAAAAACCAAATCAGTTATTGAAGTATTTTCAGATTAGTCTTGTGCTGATCAGAAAATCAAGTATTTAATCTGAAAACAAAGGCAAACTTTCAGTGAACTCAGTCCATATCAATGATTAACTGAATCCAAATGATTAATAGTAGAAAATATTTATGATGGTAAAAACAAAGGTTTTAGGAAAGGCACAAAGGCTGGTCCCAGCTTGTCAGAATGTATTTTACTCACTTAGGTTTTAAACATTCAGAAAAGAAAACAATAGAAAAGACATTTTGAATTTAAGATGTCTCTGTAAGATGATGCTGTCATTTTATAGACAGAATAATAAGTAGTTGATTAATCTGTAAAGAAAGTTGATGCAGCTTAATAGGTAAGTACTATGCTGTAAGACAAAATTCAACCAGAAACTTTAAATGATTAGCTGATTAATCAGTTTGCAAGAAAATAAGCGTTTTTAACTGTTAGTGAGACAAAAAAAAGCACAGTCTGTTTGTATTTGACAAACCAAACAGTCTTTTATGTGAGAAATTTAAAAAGACACTGTTTTAATTCATATTTTTAATAAAAATTGGTATTTGACTTTTGTTATCGCAGAAAATAAAACGTTAAAAACAAACAAAAAAAGCCAAACATTTGCTGTTTCCTGCTTTTCAGATGTGCAGATTCGATGCTGGTCTGTCATATGTGATGGTAAACCTTTGGGTTGTGCACTTGGTTGGAAACGATGAGCTTCAGCTGTTATCGGAGACTTCATAGACGAGAGGTAACGATCAGCAGATTGACTGTTAATGAAGATCGTTTTTAGTCGCAGCCTTCCTGCCCCTGCTGAATATCAGTGCCACAAAAGATGGATTGCACTTCACTTCACTGTTCTCTAACTGTATATACTGACTGCAAATAAAACTCTCACAAAACAAAACACGTTGCCATTTAAAATCGCTTTTCTCCAATGAACACACCAAAACCCCTAGATTAGGCCTAATCACTGTCACCAGGAAGCAGAATCGGGCCCTCTCACTGGCGGATTAAGTCTTCTGTTGTTGTTGTCCTTATTGTTATTGCTGAGAAATAATTACAGCTGAATCTCATCAAAGCCAATTCAATTCTTGGCAGGACTCTGCTCCGTTTTTCTCTTTCTTTCACAGAGGAACCTGAGTTTTCCCCTGTATGAAAGTAAAGATTAAAGTAGTTAAATACTGAGGGGAAACTGAGGAGACGGACGCAGGAAAAGTCTCGTTGCTTTCAAATACTGTTGTTCCAAAGAATGACAAAATGCATCTTGCTGACATAGCTTTTCACCTTGACTTGAGTGACTTTGTATGAATTTATTTCCTGTGCCGCGTGAAAGCAAGTGACCCCATTCCAGACTAGCCCATTCTATATTCTTATAATAAATTAGATGGCGATGCGGGGGCTTTAACATGTAAAATAGTGGTGACATGCTAAATAATGAGGCAGGCCAGAATTATGTAGCCCTGGCGTGCGGGCTCTGGGGTATTCCCAGGCCTCAGAGTAGCCCGGCCTCCTCCTCGGTGCCCGCTGCTCTGAGAGGAGAGGGCTGAGTGTGAGGAGGGGGGGGGGGGGACGGAGCACTGAATATGAAAATGGAATTAATGTACCAACGCCCAAAGGTAGATTACACTGTGGCATCCCTTTTGGCCATGCTTCCCTCTGTTTAGGACTAACAGCAAAAAGAGAAACGTTTTATTCATCATGGAAATTGGGGTTTTTATTACTCCCCGGTGGAATTTGAGATGTATTATGCTGTTCTTTTTTTGATGCTGTAGGTCATTTCAACACAGCGCGTTGAGGTGTAATGTCCCGATCATCTCGCTCATGTTTGGGCAGTTCATAGGGCGCTTTTGGGAGTGATGCACATCTAGGAGTGAGTAATGATTGCGATAAAGATGCAGAGCGCTGTGAATTCTAGCCAGAATGTAATCATCTTACAATGACTTTGTGACTTGGACAACTGCAGCTATTTGACTAGTATCATTGTTACTTCTGAATACTGAGTATATTTGGTGCTTGAGTGTTGTGCAACCTTGAAGCTCTATGGTAAACTCTCCTGTTTTATTGCCATTGTTGCAGCAGGAGACAGATTTACCAGGTTTAATACAGGCGATTTTAGTTTGCTTGTAAACCTGCTTTACAACCCCCCCTGGCTTTTTGTCTGGGGTGGGGGATTAACTGATGAGCATTGCTTGTCCTTCAAGTGACAAACACACAGCAACCCAAACTCATATCAGACACTTTATTGCCGTCTCTCAGTAAATACAAGAGTGACTGATCTGTTAGCCCATTAGGACATTTAGCAAAGTAATTCCTATCTGAAACACAAATGCTCGCATTCTTTGAAAAATATCTGAGCGATAAACGCAGACACGCTTTGGGATTTGTTACAGGATGAAAAATGACCTCATCCTCTCTGTTTTCTTTCACTTTTTGCCAGCTTTCCTCTTTGGCACAGACACTGGCGTGGCTGTTATAATGGGTGATATGTTATATGTGTGAACGCTGGCTGGATTAAATTTTTAATGGCTCCAAGGGCAGTCATCCTGACCGTTAGGGGGAAAAAAAAAAGGAAAAAACCCTCCCCTGCTGCAACAGTGTGAACGCAGGTTATTGCAAATACATTCCTGTTCTTCTCTCTAAGGATTGTTAAACACCTTCCTCCTGCGACAGTTGTCACAACTTTCTGATACTGCTGCAAATTAGAAAGCTGTCTGTCTGAGCTCAGGATCAGCAAGGCAGAAGTTGCATCAGATAAATGGCACGATAAGAAGGCAATCAGTATTCAAGGGGTGATGTTATGAAGTGGGAGATCACTAAAAGCCCGACATGAGTTATGTGCGCTGATTGTCACCCAACATTATGCACACTGTTTGAGGCTAAATAACCCAGTGTGTGCATCATAAACTGTTCCTCTTGCATGCCACCTTGAAGCAAGGGAGGCACCCCCTTCATAAACAACTCTGTCATTTTAAGTAAGTATCACCCTGCTTACCAGGCACCTTTCGTGCGTGAGCTGCACCTAATTTAGAAGCTTTTAAATCTTTCGCAAGTGTTGTTGTGAGAAATGCCTGGTTGCAAATGTCTTTTATTGAATGCTGACTCTGTAGTATTACAGGCTTGCAGATATGCCTGGTGTAATATGTCCCTATAGCTTTATCTTGTAATAGTAAAGTGTATTAATTTTCCTGGACTGGAAGAGAGAGAGGGAGACAGTGTGTGTGTGTGTGTGTGTGTGTGAAGGGTTAGAATTGACTCTATTTGGGATTGGAACGACTTGCCTCGGACGCCAAACACGGTTTTCACGCAAGGACTGGAAAAGATGAAGTGTTTAGGGGGGGGAAAAACGTGCTTTCAGCTGATAGATTTCTTAAATAAGCCTACTGGTTTATCACAATCCGCGATGAAGAGCAGGATCGGGGTAATTAAAGACTTTTACAAGAGTAGCATTCTCGAAATTGGAATTCAAAGTCTACTTAGCATGGTCACTGGCAGGGGATTCACCTATGAAGTTGTGCTTCATACTAATTTACTGTATAGTTAAAGTACATACAGAGCTATTCAGACAGGCCAGTGTGTGCATTATACATAGAGTATAGAGGCAGACTATGAGGTGCATGCGAATGGTGTGACTTTATGTGAACTGCTGGTGAGAGACTCTTATAGCTGCCTACTTTATAAGTAATTTGATTTGCGCGCAGAATTCATAATTCAACCCTGATTGTGACTGGATTTCGGCTAAATATAATGAACCAGTAAAAAGGCTGTTACGCATGTACGTCCTCAGAGTTCAGAAAAAAAATCACCTTTTCTGTTTTATTTTAGTCATGTCCAGACAATAAATCTGTCATTTGTATATTTGGAAGGACGGCAAAGCTGCATAAACTGTCCACAGATTGTCCCTTATAGCTGTTTAAAGTCGCCCCTAAAATCAAGCTGACTAAAGAGTCTCGTATTTGCACAGATAAAAACACTATACACTCCACTCTAAGCAGTGAGGAAATGGCAAAATGGAGGAGACTGCCGGTGGTCTCCCAAGTTTGTACAGCAGTGCTTTTCCTGATAATGCCACACATTCGGGTTTCTGCTTTCAGTAGCCTTCGCACGAGTGCTCCAGTCTCACACGGCACTTAAGTGTGATTAATAAGGTGCAGCGTTGTGTGTATGTGTGCGCGTATACGTGTGTGTTGGGGGGTGGCGGTGGTGGGGGAGTTTATGTCAAGATAAACGTGGAAATGACCTAGCAGTCACCAGCTTTTTCCTTTCGGCAACTGCACAGTGCCTAGCTCGAGAACAGGAGAGGCTGGGGTTTTTATCAAGCCGAGGGCTCAGACCACCAGAGGCTCTTGTGAAGGAAGGAAATTACCGGGTGCAAACATTCACAATACCCCAACTCAATTCCCCCTCCCTCATCTCTCTCTTTTCCTTCTCTCTCTGACTTCCACTCTCCTGTCCCTATGTTTATCAGGTTTTGGGGCACTGTATTTTGATGTCAATAAGCAATTTTTCTTGCCTGGTCTCCTGCCTGACCCCTTTAATCCATCAATATATTATTAGAGATAAAGTTTTGTGGACGCCTGCTGCAGTCACAAGATAAATGACATCTCTGAAGTCACGCATTAAAGACTAGATTAAGGCCTTGTGACTGTGTCTTCAGTGCTCATCTGTGCGCCTCTGTCCAACCTATCACACTAAGTGACAAGAAAGAAAAATAATGAACTGAGGCAGAAAAAGCAAAGAGATATTTCTTACACACACAACCCGCGTCTGTCTTCAGCCGGGATTAGGACGCATTAGAGGCGTGCTGGAGAAGAGGAGAGAGGCAGCGAGGGAGCGTCGCTGTTTGTGTGTGTCTAGGCTGAAAGAAAGGGAATTTTAGCCCTCTATCCTCTTTAAACCAAAGGGAAACAGGCGCTTTGTCTGAAACATTGTCAGCCTTATTTGTTGATCCAGCAGATGGAAAGATTTTATTATATTTAACACGCAAGGGGTATTTGTATGCAGTGCATATTTAAATGTGGTGTTTATTTAAGATTCAAATTAGATTGTTAGCTTGATAAATTAAGGGACTCTGTGAAAATTATTCAGGTGGGGTGGAGAGAGAATTTTATTACATTTTCCTCTTTTCCAGCATCGCAAAATAATACATTATAGAAAAATCTTAGTATGTTAATTGGACAGCAGGTGAAATGATCAGAAATCCTACTAATTTGGGCCAATTTGAGGGTGCAGATTGGTTGTTTTTCAGAATTTAAATTAGCTGAGATCGGCATGATATCAGATGTCAAAATCCGAATTTTGTCAGTAAAATGCGACTTTGTAGGCAACTGCAGTCATTTCCATGTTTCTTCCTCTGTTCTTACTGGGTATGTCATGTTGCCGTCTTTATAAGAAGGTATGTATTGAAGTAGCATGGATACTTCTATTTTAAAGTAAAGTAATATTTCATATCCTTTCATACTGAATATCTGTACATCGAGGCTCGTCACTGCTCTCTTTATTCGACAGTATTCCCCTAACAAGTAGGCCTGTAAAACCTCTGACTAATAGACAGGATTACAGACGTGAAGTGACATTTTTATAGCTTAAACGCCTGACTACCTGGACTAGCGGATATTAAAAGCATATCTGGTAGCACTTAGTGTTAAGTGGGACCAAGTGCTTATTAAGTTTCTGATGCTCTAAGTCCGTGTCTGTTCCAGCCTGGGCTGATACGAGTTGGAAGTCCACGGTAAATGAATGCGGATGGATTTACGCTGGTCTTAGACCCAGTTATCAGCAGTTGTCACTTAAAACGGCGCCGGCCACGCTGACATTGTCACAACTGTGCAACGATGGGCAATATTTGAATTTCCCATTAAACTCTTCGTGCCGCTTGTGTTTTCATGTGGAACCCCTTGCCTGAGCAGGCTTTCCCTCCAAAGAAACACAGCTATATTCTCCCTCCAGCAGGAAAAGAGAAGAATCTGTTGTCGAATTATTCTCGCTCACATTCACACGTAACCTCTTTAGTGTTTGCCCTTTGAACCCGTCGACATGCATTCCTGAAATTCTGCATCCATTCAGTGGTCAGTTATTAGTAAGGAGAGGGCATATCATTATTGTGTTTGTTTTGTGCAGAAATACATCGGAAAATCTAACTTCTAAAATCAATTAAATCCTTTTCACATGAGGTTGAGATAAAAGACAGGAAAGAGAAAGCAGACATGAAGCAGATGAATGCCTCAAACTCAAAAGTGTGAATTCATTTGACTGGCTTTAAGAGACAAAATGCTCAAGGTTTTTCTGCAATAGCCAATTATATTAGATCTGCTCGTTCTCTGTATTTATCGTGACTTTAAAGGTGACGAGTGAGGTAATTGGGGCCCTTCCGTGTTCACATATTGTCCCCTTGTTTCTTTCTGTAGACAGTTATTTAATTTCATGCATTCCATAAACTCCATCATACAATTACAAATTAATTTCTTTTTACCACAGTCATTGCTTTTAGAAGGTTCATCCTTTCTCTTTCACGGTGATTTCAAACTTCATCTCTGACATAGTTAACTTAGTTCAAGCTGAATATGACTGATGTTCTCTCTGTTATAAGAATCTCACTTCATTGAATGGTTTCAGGCCTTTGTCAAAGAAACAGTCCTTTTAGCCTTTAGCGCTAAAGTCTAACATTTAGCAAAACCATAGAAATAATTGTAATTGTAAGTGAACTGCTTGTGATACAAATTGCAGCTATTATTCATTCAGTTTTCATATAACTAGATTTAATTTTATTATTTAGTTCTGCTACGATTCACATTGAAATTCTATTGCAGATTGCTTATCAGTGTTTCCTTTAGAGCGTGCTGCTTTTTTAAATATAGATTCCAATGTTCTTACTTTGTACACTTAGCACTGTATATGCCAACAAGTATGTATTTGCACATTTGAAAAGTTATAGAAAAGTGTAGCTGTTTCCTATTCACCTTACCTCAGACTTTTAACACAACTCCAGGTCATGGCACCTACAGAAATACTCTTCTATAGTGGTTGGAAGTGTAAGTGATGAGCAGCAGGAGTACAGAGCACAAATACTGTAGATCATTTTGCAGAGTGGTCTGGGAGAAGTCATCTGCCTCTGAATGTGAAAGACCAGAGATTGATGATCGACTTTTGAAGGAAGAGTGAAGGAAGATGACAGCTACACGGCCTTTTCCTGTCCTGACAGGATGTTGATATGGTGTAGAAGTTCAACTACTATGGGTGTCCACATTAGCAACAGGCTGAAACCAACACAGAGACGGTATACAAGAAGGGGCCGAGCCGACTGCATTTCTTAAAGATGCTGAGATCTTTGCTGAAGTATGCAGCAAAATGATGGACATGGCAGGGTGTACTTTGCTGTAGTTTCCGAGGGGTGAGGGCAGCTTCAGGGCTGGTGACACCAACACACTGAACAAATTGATCAGGAAGGCTAGCTCTGTGATTGGCTGCAAACCCGACACTTCCTAATTAAAAGTGTAGATCTGTTGAAACATTTGCCAGGAATAGCAGCATTGTATGCAGTGATACAGCATAAGTCAAATATAAGTACAAAAGTATTTTAGGTTGTGTAGTTTAAGTTTCTTTTAGTAAAAATTTTAGTAAAACTATTAAACAAACTGTTTAAAACCTTAATTAAAGTAACTTAACCTTGTATCCCTGCAGGAGCTATTTTATTATGTGACAATATTGCCACACAAGAAACTTGAAAAACATTTTTTTTTTACATGTTTTTACATCTTGAATGTTTAATGTTGGCTTTTTAATCCACTAATGAAAGCCCTGCTTTTCAACCATATAAGTCCATCAGTAATTTTCATTCAGTGTTTTCAGTTCCTGTCATGCGGAGTGCAGCTGCTGAGGTTAACTATCAAGTGTTCCGCCAACGCTCTGCGCTGTCATTTGTTTACATTTTCATCCCTTTTGCAGCCTCGATGTGTTTCTGCCTCAAGTAGTGAAACAAGTTTGTTGTTTCCACTGTTAGCGGGAATAACCTGCTTGCATATTTTGCAAAGTACTGTGCTTTGTTGGAGGTTGTCATAGTAGCTTCCTTTTGATGGAATTAAATCATGCCGACATGCATTTCTCATTCTCAGACATGCCTGGGCTTGTCTCATTGTTTTACACTAGGTAGCTCCATGATGTTGCTTGAGCATGTTGTACCGACATATTATTGATAATGTTATATGACATAGCTTTATTGACCACCCTCTGTATCACTGACTGGACAGACAGCAGAGCACCCTAACAGACTGATTCATCTCAGCTGCCACAAGGACAAGTACTGGTAATCTTTTATACTAAAACAAATGGTTAAATCTTTCTTTTGTATATTGAATCTCCACCTCGTTCACAAGATACTGCTGTGCTTAAGTTTTGCTAATAAGTTTGTACTGTATTGGGAATAGATGACACTTCAGCAACTGACCATGTTATTCTGGCTGCTATGGTTGAAAAAACATTTTGGCTTATAGCCGCTGACTGACGGTTGATGTCAGAGAAACAAAAAAGCTTGGTTTTATAAACAACTGACGTATTTTAAAGTCTTTCGCGTCTTTATTGTTCAGTTTTTTGAGCTGGATTGTGCAAAACTGATAAATGTTGGCCACTGACATGACTGACTACCATCGTATTTGTTGATATATCTTTCAACAGGGCTCATACTAGGTTTTATATTCATGTTTCATGTTTTTAATGTGTTCATGAGAGCCAGTTTCCTTAACGCGTTCTCTACCATTATTACTCGTATTTCTATCCACTGCCAACATTTTAAACTCTTATATAGTTAAAAATGGAAGACCATAACATTCCTTTTTTTCTACACTTCCCTGTGGCAGTGAAAAGAAGGATTGCAGGAATAATATGTGAGTGGTGGGGATATAGGTAAAAAATTCAAATCATGTACAGAAGCCCCACCCACCTGTTGTTCAGAGGAACTACCATTTAGAAGACAGCTGTCTTAAATAGGGCTAAATCTGCTTGTTTCACACTGTGGGTAACATGAGGGGCCACACAGCCTCAATATAAGAAGGATTATTTTAAACCGTGAGTCATACAAAGCTACTCAAGAAGAGTCCAAGAATAGAAATTTGGAGCTTGAAATGAGCAAAAAAGATGCCTTTTCAGATGCTAACAGCACTCTCCTCTAAATTATATTATAAAAGTTGTTTGTGTAGCTCATAGTTCATTTGCAAAGTTTCTTTGGGTTTAGTACTTTCTCCTTCATTAGTCAGCAAACAGCTCAGCACTTCCTTCCTAATATTTTTCTTTTTTCTACTGTTCTACTCAGCAACAATTACCATTATGAAACCCTGCAGTGGAACTTTACTTTTCTCGATCATGACTACTTAAGGAAGTGCCCTCTTTTTCTACGCAAGCATTTTTTTTTTTTTGCTGGGTGAATTTATTTATTTATTTTTGAGCAAATGAATGTGACGGCACTTTAATAGCTGCATGTTCTTGGACATACAATAGCAGCTCTTTGAGTGTGGTGGGCTGGGGCTGATGGCATTGTGAGTTATGTGCCCCCGCCCCCTATGAGAGCTAACCAAAACAGATCAGTAGATAGCCTTTCTGAGCATGCTGAGTGTTAATCTACACTGCAGGGCCCTGTGGAGTGCATGATGGATCTGTAGTGATCAGTTAAAACCACATTGATGATAAACTAATGAATCAAGGCCTGCATTAATCACATCGCAGCTCGCACAGAAAAGACGAATGGAAATGCAAAAGTTCCATGCTAATGATGAACTACTAACAATTTGCAGGTGCACAAGGAGAAGGGGAAAATTACACACCGCGGTTTCATGCATAATCTTGGAAGATATTAATATATCTCAACCCCCCCCGCCTTTAGAGGCATAATCAAATTTCATTACCAGCCAAACCGACATGATTAAACAGAACAGAGTCGGAGTTCAGAGCCTCACACTGCGGCACACGTTGGCTGCCACTCACAGACGTCTCCACCCCCTTCATCATTCACAAACTCCCGCCCCCGCCTCCACCCCTGCCCCCCAGCACGGCCGGCCCCACTGGCTCACACAGATCCAAATCAGCATTTCATGTCCAGCCTCACATCTTTGACCACAGGTTTACTCTGCTTATGCCTTTATCTGTCAGTCATGTGAGTCCCGGGAGAGCAGCTCATCTGGAGATTCTGAAAAACCTGGTTTCTCTCAGGTGGGATAAAGACAACAGTCGTACAGTGAATACCTGCCCCGAATCATGTCTGACAAACTGATAAACTGCTGCGACGTGCTATGAAATGCATACCAGCTATAGGTTTTGAAATGAAATAGTTTCATGTAAGAGTACGATTCATGCCATGTAGCATTAGGAGGGATAAGCCTACAGTAAATGCCGTTTCTGTTCAAATTTCTGCATTGGTGCTTCGTCTCCTTCTGAATTCCTTCCTTCACATAAACCACCCGACTGTTATTTTCTGTTCCAGCTGTCTGCATGTCAACTATGGTTAAATAAAGTCAAGCTGTTCCCATCTTAGCCTGAGTTGGGTTGGGGTCGATCCACTCTGCTCTTCTGCTCCATTGACCCCTCCAGTTTCTGTTATCTTCTCCCATCACGCTTTTAGAGTAAGAGTATCTGCTTGTGACCTGTTTCCTGTTCGTGCTCTTCTGTTTTTTAACAATTCATTTATTAACTTAACTCTGGATCATATGTGTTTCCTCCTGTAAATGTGTGTGATGCAGAGTGAAAGGGATATTCTATATTTTTTTGTATCTGTCATTTTCTTTCTATCTCCCGTATGACTTCTTAATCCATCTGAATGCATAGAAGATAATGTTTTGGGCGAAATAACATAAGAGGAAAGATAGACTCCCAAGGACCAATATCTTTATTGCTTGGAGGATAAACGGATTATGTCAACCATTTTCTGCTGCTGACAGCTTTTCTTATTAACCGATTTTATTTTTAATCTGCCAAGGAAGAAATGCGGTTTTATGTCACAATAAAACGCTGGTCACATCTAATGCTGCCCTCAAACAAACAGATTTCTCAAAGCCATGCTGGGAAATTTGAAATAACTTTAAAGAGGGGTTTTGGGGAAAAGGGTGGTGGTGGTGGTGCTAGAAAGGGGGTGAGGGGAGAGGGGGGGCGGTCTTCATCCACAAGCTTGTTTAACTGAGGAGTAAAAAGATTTTTAAAGTCCTTCACAGCTGTATTCTTCTTTTAAATATTTATTTCTTTATTTTTGCTGATCTCCGTAGAAAAAGCAGCATCCATCATGACAAAATAGCTTGCGTGTGGGCTCTGCTGAGTCCATTCACGCGGCTCACATTAGGATAATACAAAGAAAAGCGTGGATGCTTCACTTAAGTGTGTGTAAGAAGGCAGCAGTGGCTTCGAAAAACAAAAGTGGGCATCGCAATGCTGCTAAAATCAGGCTTTCTATCTCAGGTGAACCTTCTACCTCTCTGTTAAGTGTGTGCAGGAGATTCTGGGGATCATCTAAAATGAAACCATTTGACCAGATTTATATGGAGGGGGTGTTGGGTGTGTGGTGCCACGGAGCTATCGTTAACCTCGGGGCTTTAGCGCTCACTGCTCTCTCATTTCATGCTCGTGATCTGAGGGTGTGAATTAGCCATTGCCCCCAGCAACCCAACTTAGTTACCGGCTGGACAACATGAAAGCAATACACAGAGCTGCATAAAGAATCCTCTCAAAGCCCCCTCCCTCCTCCACACCCTACATTCCTACCTTCTCCTGGGGGACTGAGAGGGTGGTGATGGGTAGGTGGGGGAGGCCCGTGTCATGTCTGTAATGGACAAGTGGCAGGATCATCTTTTCCTGGGCTGGGGAGCTTAAAGTAAAAATATTCAGATTTACTTTGTGATTCTCAAATGTACTCAAGCTTCTAGTAAGTCAGAAATAACGCAGAGGGAAATAGAGTATCAGGAAACACAGATCATGACTGACAATAGAATCATTTTTAATTTATTTATGAACACAAAAGATTTTACTTTTCTTTATCCCTTTTTAGAAAACTGAGAAAGCCCCCCCAAAATGCAGAACGATGTGATCAAGAGCTAATGTTTTTCCAGCCATATTTGCCTACATTCACTTAACCCATGTGACCATAAAGCAAATGCAGTTCTATATAGTGTAAGTCTGTATTTTGGTGAAAGTATTTCAGCATTTTAAATGGATATGGTTTGTGTGCAGACTGTTCCAATGATGGAATAACAACGCTGTTTTTTCAGGGAGGAATGATTGAGCTCGATACTGTGTGTGTGTGTGTGTGTGTGTGTGTGTGTGTGTGTGTTTGCACTGCTGCTGTAGGAGTAATACTGACATCAGTGCAGATATGGAGGCAGACGCCGGAATCAAGTCGCATGTCATTAAGGCATCCAAATTCTTCACAAATACCCATGACTGCATGCTGACACACTCTGTCACAGGCAACAGTTTGCCCTAAGAAGGAGCAATATCCACTCCTGTTTAAATGTTTATTGGAAACTCATGGAGGCAAAAATAAGGAATAATGCATAAACAGTAAGATACAGGAACACCATATGGACCATTTAGAGCTCATGCAGGAACTTCCTTAAACTTGCTTAAACATTTAATAAAACCTCGTCATGCTGCTTACTGAGATCATGATTACATTTTTTAAAATCTGCTTTGACGTCATCTACCTGTAGGTGTTCTGTGAGTGACATTACTTATGATTTTTCCTCCAGCCACACTGTGGCGCTGCTTTGTGAAGCTGATCACACTATGGATTCATTTCATTTGGCTAATGCGACACCTCGCTTCCTCTTGACTTGGCTCCTCCCAGCGGGAGATATAAGAGAGGGAGAGAGATGTGAGGATGGAAGGGTTGTGTTTACCACACAGGACAACCTCACTCCCTCCCTCCAGCATCATTTTTGAAGAGACGGCGACTACTCATGATTCACAGCCTCTCAAATGTCAAAGAGTTCCTCTGAAAAATGATGCTTGCCTCTTGACATAAAATCTACGACTCAGATATTCTGTGAAACACTGCAACCATGTTCTTTTTAGGCTCAAGCTGGATAATCATAATAAACCTCAATATTCTTTATTGGATAATTAATATGCTGCTGGTACTGCCTGTTCTGTTTTACCTGCAGTATTAAAAATGATCAGGTTCTACTACAGTAAAGCTGTTTCCACAACTGCTAATTAGATAGTGAAGATCATTATGATCAAAGGGGGAAGACTGTCCATTAAAACTAGAACTGCAGAATACACCAAGACACGAAAGGACTGATACATTTTTGATTATGCAGTCTTTGCTGTACGGCTGTATGTTATTGATCGTTGGATGTAAAACATTATTGTCGATGCTAAAGCTTTTTTTTTTAATATAAAGTGCAGATGTGATGTGTAAACCTTTGGATTGGTGTCTTAACATGTCCGGATTAAGCTGTTAGGGGGCCTAGGGGCAAATGTTTGTTGTTGGGCCCCATTTGATCCTTAGGCACCACCTGGACTTCTATGGCTGAAAGGATTCAATTTGTTGATTATCTGAACACCAAAATACAGATAATCCCCAGGGAATGGAGCAAAAATATTCATAAATATAAATTATTATTTCAGTATCACTTGGGTATCACTTGTACATTTTCTTTAAAAAATTATTTAAGTCATATCACAGTTAACTTTATTGTAATCACATCATTATCAAGATGTGATTACAAGACAGTGCTGACCTGTATTTTATTATATCTGACTGTGGATAGGTTTAGGCAGATAGATGGCATGTTTAACTTTACTAGGTCAAGACCCAGTTACACACTTGCCTTAGACACCAGTCGGCAACCACCTGGCAACCACCAGTTGCTAGGGAAAAGCATAAATTCTTCAGCTGCTTGGCAAGTGCTTGCTGGAGATTTCTGGTATTAGTTGCAAAGAAGCTTACAAAAACACTGATCTGATTACTTTCATTGCTAGAAGGTTTCTGGGGTTGGCAGTAGTTTGCTTGGAAGATTTGTGTGATTTGTCTGCAAACACTTGTAAACTACTTGGAGCCGCAGTGAAACTGTGAAAGTTGGATTCAAACCAGAACCAGAGACCATTCGCTTTCAAAGTGAAAGATTTGCTTTTTGAAATCTGTGGGTTGGAGCGTCAAGACACAACTTTTGCTCCACATCATCAGTGTGTGCAGACATATCAGTGTCTTGCATCTGCAGCATTTTGATGTAGCACTTTCACTGCAACCAATGCTACTTCATGACAGCCAGCAACCACTCAGCAACTGGTTGGGGAATACACATAGCTCTCTAACCGGTCTCTTAGCCTGTGTGACTGAGGCCTTTGATCCTTTTGTAGCACTTACTAAAAGTTTCTCATTAATTTTCCTGGTTAGTATAGTCAGGATTTCAGAAAAAATACATTTTACACCAAAGCAAGATGTTCCAGAGCTGAACTTGAGTCTGTACTTTAGTTGTGCAAATTTAAAGATAAATGTACAATGAATCAAATCGGGAACAACAAGCTTCATCCAAACTGCAGCTGGAAACTGTGTCATAAAACAGTCTTATCTTTTCTTATTTTCTAAATGCATCTACTGTAAATGCCATGTGTAATTTACATTTACTTTTGACATTGCACCATTTCTCCAGTTGGACTGTTTATTTAAGCAGTGCCTGTTAAAACAGTTCAAGTGATGCTGATCAGTCTTATCTGCAGAAAGGAGAGCAGTGGAAGAAACATTTACAGAATTAGCGGAGATAGATCCATCCCCTATCATTAATAACAATCCTCCTCATTTTCTCCTCAGACTTTCAGATGTTTGCATATCATTTGTATTTTTAATTGGTGAAGTTTGATTAAACCCAGCCCCTAGTGTTATATGGCATTAGGCACTGCCATATGTTTAGTTGTGTGCAGATACCCATTTCCATAATCATTTTGCCTGTTTGAGGCGCTCGTCTACTTGCTGCTCAGCTTTGATTGCATCTGCCTCAACTTAAATGATGCCTTGTGAGTTTTTCAGTTCATCACTGTGACCTTTAATCTACGACTTACAGAATGCTCCCATCTATCATGGTTGTCACTTTGAAATTCCTAATCTCGTCTGAAAAGTCTTTACAAGTGCAGCTGGATTTACTCTGTGATAATTAATCATATTCAAATGCATGAAAACAAATTTTGTTTACATGTTTGCGATCACCTAAAATGAGAAAAATGAGGGAGGAATGTGCGGCCCTGTGAGTGAGGTGAGGTGTGCATTTGCATAACATTTAGTTTAAACAAGCAAGAGGAGGATGATTTGTTTAGAGCAGCACAGAAATGAACGGGGGGGAATGTGCTTCTTTCATTTTTCATTCAAATTACATTCAGATCAGAGCATTTTATTTTTCTTCTTATATTTCTTAAAAGCAGAGCTGTTAATTTGACAGATCATGTTCATTTTTTATTAATGTAAATGCTGTTCGGCTGCATTCCACCAAAGGCAGCAAAAGTTAATCTGCTTTATCACACAAGCAACAGGGGGCAGTTTTTGTTTTACAACTTATAGAGTCATTAAGTCAAGTCAAACATGAAATTCAGTATTTGTGCTACAGAAGTAATCCTTGTGTGCTTATGGGGTAATTACACTTCTGCCTTGATTTCACGCATTTCAACTTAATAATAAATGCCTCCACCCAATCGCTACTAGCTCGCCATCCTAAATATACCATACAGTTAGGGAGGCCAGATCCCTGCAAGCTAAATCTGTTGCAAAGAGTCAGTTTGTGTGGGACAGCGTGGAACATGTTGCTAGAGCTCAGACATACTCTAATGTTGACTTATCGAATTTAAATACGCGCAAACAAATTCTGCAGATTAATGACTTCGGTGTTCAGATACACTGTATTTAATTTTCTTGCAAATATAATGAGACGACAACGTTTCAGATTTTTGATCCATCAGGACAATGGTTTCTTTATTGCATGCAGTTTGGTGGTGCTGATATGCATTGTCACCATTGTCTTCAAAAAATAAAGTTCCTTAGCTGTACTTACTTAATTTAAGGGTGTTATTTTTAAGGATAAGTTACATGACCCTATATATACAGTATATCAAACTAAACTTATTTAAAGTCAAAAGCCATAGTTTATGGCTCACTCACACTAGAGTAAAAACAGGATGTCACCCTCCTTGTGAGTATGTAAATCAGGTTTCCCAGTGATTACACTGAATTTATTTTCTGCATGATGCAGCAAATATATGACGTAAAGGCGTTGTTTGCAACTCACAGTCTTGACAAGCTTAAATTTCTTTAGCACTTACTGGGATGGGTTCACATTTTTTCAAAACAATAGCTGCACACCCATATACGCACTGAGCCATTATTACCAGATACAACAGCGTATCTAGAATTTCCACCTTCGTAAACATGTACTGTTTTTGAAGATGGGTGGGGTCCGAGGACTCATTGGCATTTCAATTGCTGTAATCACATCTAAAGGTTTACTAAGAGTGTTTATTTATTTATGAAAGCGATCCTTCTCTAATAAATCCGACAGTTTTCCTTTCTTTAATCAAAAGCAGCTCATATCAGATTTAGATGTACTGTAAACCAAGTGTTTCAAACTCACTTTAGTTTATGGGCAACGTGCAGCCCAATGTGATCTCTAGAACTGTGAAACCACTGCATTTAACTTTGTCAATAATAATAATACTGATAATAATAACTAAATGTTCTTCATTTTGTTTAATGTATTAACACAATCATATTTATTTGTGATAAATAGCTTGCAATGTCTGTTTTCCAGTCAATAATTTCACTTAAAATGTAGTATAATTTAAAGATTGTAGTGGATCTACATAATCACACAATTCCCATGGAACTAAACAACAATCCCATTTGTATTTCTTTATGATTTTGGAGACCCCTAGCTCTTCTTTTCCACACCTTTACATTACATTACAATATGAGATTCAGCAGCATATCAAAAATTTGAATAATGATGTTCCATATGATTCTCACACAGTCTTGGACTCTTTGGCTTTGTGTTCTAAACTATGACCTATTTAAAGATGGCTGAGGTTGAAATTCCTCTTAGAGATCCCACTGAACAGTGAAAATCAGACTGCTTGAGACTTTTTTTAGATTTAGAATCACACAGATTGATTAGGAGCGACGATGACAACAAGCAAAACCTGTTTGATTGCTCATACAAGCATGCGATTATTGGTATAAAGAAAAGAAAACATGATTGCAAAGTCTTTTCAAGTTGCCTTAAGTGATATACACCTATGCAATAATCCTTTATCTAGACTATGATGACTTTCCGCCTTTGTCTTATGTCCACGATATAACAATGTTGTGTAATGCTCCAACACCAACCGTGCGGTATAAACAGTAACTGCAGTTTATTAAGACCGACTTCAGATTTTTAAAAATGCATTATAAACTACCAAGAAGTGCAAACTTAGAATTTAATTGTATTTATTAATTATTTACTTATTGTATTTGTTAATTTTAATTGTGTTTCGTTGATTGAAATTGTAGATTAAAATGTGCAATCAACTTGATATCATCTGACATGAATTAACAAAGCATAGGCAGACAAAGTTATTTCTGTAGGTCTAATGTATGTTTTTTGAACTACCATTATTATGTGGTCTTTACCTATAATTACCTTGAGGTGGCTGATGTGATTTGGTGCTATATAAATAAAACTGAACTAAACTGAATTTAATTATATATTTATCTAGTTATAAATGTTTTGCATTGGTCTATTTCTGGTCATCATAGCTGTGTTCCCTCTGGATGGAAAAGTTTGCCACCATGAAATCACTCAGAAGTTTAAGACTCAACATTTTGGAATTTTGTCCATCAGGTTTTTATTTTGTGTTTGAAGAAAACCTTACAGTATGCTGATGGAGGCTCTCAGCTAATGTTTGCAAACTGCATCCACAAACTGTAAAGTGTAAAGGCACAGATACATGTATTGGCTGGTTAGTGCTTAGTTACAGACTAATGAAATATGAAAAATCTCTTACAAACACAGTAATATTATTTGTCAACTGAAATAAAAAAACAAAAGCACAAACATAATCAGCAGAGAGGTCTGCCTTTGTGACTCCTGTAAGATATAACTATGCTTAAAATGTTTGTCAGTTGGACGTAGTTAAATAGAAGTCTGTGGGAAACCAGCCTCAACTGGCAGTTTTTGGCTCTTTGACTATGAATTTATTTTCAGTCTTGAAGGTTGTTGCTGGGTTTTTCCACATGAACTTGAGAACACGGCTTTTCCAGAGTTGTGTTTCTAATTAGTTAATAATAATTGACATTCTCACTCATGGAAATGCTTTATTTAATTTTTTTTTAAATATAAAGATGCTTTCCGAATAGATTCTGCAGAAGACAAGATAAAGTTTCACCAGCTATGAATACACTAGACTATAAACTGTTCTCATGCAAGTGCAGTCAGATTTTGTACCTTTGTCCTCTTCCATACATCTAAGTTGGGTAATATCTTTTCAAAGTTGCACACCCATATACACACTGAGCCATTGTTGACAAGTACAACAGCTAATGTGGAATTTCCACCTCGGTAAACATGTACTATTTTTGAAGATGGGTGAGGTCCGAGAACTCATTGGTATTTTGCATGTAAGGGTTTACTCTAGGGTGTTTATTTATTCATGAAAGAGATCTTTCTCTAATAAAACTCAGTTATCGTTTCTAATTAGTTAACAATAACCAACATTGTCACTCCTGGAAATGCTTTTTTAGATAAAGATGCTTTCCGAATCGATTCTGCAGGAGTCAGGACACCAGATGGAGTTTCACCAGCTATGAATACACTAGACTATAAATTGTTCTCATGCAGGTGCAATTAGATTTTGTACGTTTGTGCTCTTCCATGCATCTAAGTTGGGTAATATATTTTAAAAGTTCAGGGCTTCACTGCATGTGTGAAAGTGTCTTATGTTTAAATACTGCTCATGTAAAAACTCCTATACTTTAGACAATGAAGCCTTAGCATGATGATCCACTAACTAAAATATTCACTTTTTGTTATATTTTTCTACAATTTGTTACCTTTCGTATGTGTGTTTTTTTTTTTTTTTTGCATCTTCAGATTCTATTGAAGTTTGTAGTGTTTTCCTTTAATAAAGAACAGATTGAAGTAGAAAGGACACTCGCATTCATGAAAAACGAACCACATATTCCGCACAACAACAGCGTTTTTTTTTTTTTATTGTACGTCTAAACTGTAGTAATGAGAAAGAAGCTGACCTCCGATGAAAGAAGATTGATATCTTTGTAGACTTTCTCTGCTGTGGACGCTCCTAAAGGGTATTTCTTTAGCAGAAGCGTGTCCTGGTTATGTTTTCTCTTTGAAAAAGACACATTCTTTCTAAAGAGGAAGGGAAAAAAACATTTCACTTTTCAATTACCCCCAGCTCCTTCACCTCTCCCATCCTCCCCAGGTTTAGTTTCCAAGGAGAGGAGAAAAAGAGAAGGGATGCTTTTCATTGGCATGGCAGCAACCCTCCCTCTCATTCTTCTCCTATCATTCCAGCTACCACTTTTATGCATGAAACAGAGAGGCAGATTGAAAGCATTCACTGGCCATTCAGACAATGAAGAAAGGGGATCCTCAGAGCTTTATTAGATATGAAGATCTACAATAAAAATCAATTTCTGGGCTCTTTATGCAGTTTAAATGACAAAGCCTCAACCCATTCAGCCATTGTGTGCAGGAAAGTAATTCGGCAGCACCGGCCGAGACAAGAGCACCGTATACTTTCTGACCTGCGATTGCAGATTCTAATATGATACAGACCTACTGAGATAATAGGAGGCACTTAATATCATCTGTTGAGAAGAAAAAAAGTTATCTCATATCTTTTGGTAGATAGATGGATGGGGGATGAGGTTTAAACCATTTCATGGGCAGAATACTAAACAGGCTGAGATGGACAGTTGAGCATTTCACCCTAATGTATAATGTCTAATGTAACACTGAGTTAGGCTAGATGGTTAAGTACTGGTGGGGAAAATGGTAATAACAAGGTGTAGTTACTGTATGAGTTTATATATGATCTTTTTATCAGCCTGTATGTTTGATTTTTGTCCTGACCAGGCCAGGCGCTGTTAAAGAAGACTGATAAGACAACATCAGCCTGTGGACTTTGGATGATTAGATTTTGATCGCCTAATGCCATCAATCTGATTGGTCCCCAGACTCATGCAGCAAGATAATAATGAGCCCAAAATACTGTCAGAGTCGTGACTGAACCATGAGTCCTGAAACACATCATACTGTGTTTCACCAACAGAACCATGACCTCAGTATCATAAATCAGTGCGTGATTACATCAAGAGAGGGCACCGAGCCAGTCTAGGTCTACAAACAACTCTGGAATGTCTTCAAAAATTTGCAAAATCTGCCTTAAATTTGGGCTTTTTTTAAGAAAAATTATGCCAAAAATATTTTTTAGCTCATCTGGCCAAAAGACCGATGAGCTTGTCAGTCTGTCCAGTCACAGTTTAATCAGAGTTTCACACAGTGATCACCCAAACTGCACAAGGTCGGGGTCATATTTGTTGCTTTCATTTTTTTTCAAATTTTCACAGCATAACTTTTATGCACACTACTTAAAATTTCACCAAATTCTCGCTCCTGATTTATTGAACAATGTTAAATTCAAACTGTTAAGAAAGTCGTTAACGTAAGATTCTCCACGATGACAAAATCTGAATGCAAATAATCATAAAGAAAGAACTTCATGAAACAGCAAATTATGTGATAGCTCCAAATATCACTTTGCCAGAAGTGTTGCATATCATTTGTTTCCTGTTAGATGGTATTGATCATGATCATGAAGGGAGTAGTCCTACTGGTTGACTTCCACATTAGGAGGAAGTGGTTGAGGCTTCGCTATCATTATTATGGTAAAATCACTACCGTATTTTCTGCACTATAAGGCACACTTTCCTTTAATTTTCTCAAAAATCGACAGTGCGTCTTATAATCCGGTGCACCTTATGCATGAATTCTGGTTGTGCTTATTGACCTTGAACCGATTTTATGTGGTACACAGCGCTCAAAAATCTGTCAAAAAATGTTTTAGTATGACTTTAGTAAGCTACGAAGCTGCAGCCCTTGATGGATTGTCGGAGCATTACGGCTGCCGTAGTCAGGAGCCTCGCGGAGTAATCCGGGTCCAAGCTCCGCTTCAGGTCCCAAAGCCAAATGAAAACTGCGGCATCACTGAGAGTTAAAAACTGTCTAAATTCTTTCATTTTTAATAAAATGATCAGCGTTGCTGCTTTATCAGGTGTAACAATTAAGTTTAACATTCAGGCATCCATGAAAACAGAAGTTATTAAATTTAGTTAGAAGTTAGCAGGAAGTTAGCTCGCTAGTTTCCACCTAAACATAATATACCATGTTCTGACTGAGAGGTTTCTGAAAAATTAAGACGTACAGCTCTGCTATCACTTCCAACATAAACGAAGACAGAAAACTAAACAGCAGTGACGTTTGTAGGGTTACTGAAGTTGGGCTAGCTGGTATATAATGATGTGCTACGTGATTGCTAGCGACACAGCTAGCGTAACATAAACACAGTGAAGCTGGAGGATGAACGCTAACTTTTTTCCACTCGATAAAAGTTAACGTGAGGGTTCCCGATGGTTAGGGACAAATGCAATCGCATAGCAGGACGCTGTAAGGATGCTGGAATAGAGCAGCTGCGAGAGAACTCACCATTAATGAATCAAAGGTACGGAAGTGGAGGAAGCAAGAAGAATGAGTTGAGTAAAGTTTGACTTATCTGATTGTTTTGTTTCACTTAATGCGCCTATACCCTTTATGCAGAATTGAAACTGTTCAGTTTATACTGACTACTTGTTGTGTGAAGGTGCACTCGAAACTACCATGGCTTTAAGTAACGATGTGAAGATGTGAATTTTAAGTTCAAAGGCCGCACTGATGCGTAAGGTACACATTAAGATCAAAGGTGGTTTTTAGTGATGCAGTCATGAGTTTGAAGGCATCAAATACTTTGCACAAACTCACTTTAATTCTTTTAAGAGTGCTTTTTCTGTGTCTTTATATGATTTAGTGATTTTTCAAAACATCAATAAAGCAAGTTTGGCTCACTTTGTTTATGCTCAAAACAGAGACACTGTAGTGAACATCTTTAACTTGAGACTTTTGTAATAAAGTACATTAATATATAATACTATAAATCAAATATTTTTCCCTGTCATATTTATATTCATTTGTTCTGTGCCTGTAGCCCTTCTCTTGGTGTCTTAGATGTTTTTGTTGCAACCCCAGCTGTCGTCTCACATTTCAGATGATTAGTTGTTGTGTTACACCTTCCCGCTTGTGACCTGAACTGCGGTGTTCTACTGTTTCAAGAAAACTCTTGTAATCGATGACATGTGACGGAGCAAACTCGACATGATAAATGATCCATGTAGCTGTAATGAAAAGGACTCCTTTTTTTTGAGACCATGCTTTCATTCTTCTCTGATGGAGACATGGATGAATTGGATGTGCGTACCACATCTCCAAGGGCAGGGAGATAAATATTATGCCTTACTTCTCCTCCGAAGTGTCACCTCAAGTCTGGTTACCAGCTGAAAAGCAATTGTTTCACTTCGGTGTCTCGACTGCAAGACATGTGCTATTTCAAATTAAACCTTCAAGGTCCCAAAGTCATTTATTTCTGTCAAAACGGAGGCAGAATGGAATTCTGAGAAACAACAATAAATTCACTGCGGATGTAAGAAATCACAATAAATTCTCAGCATCTTAGCAGCAAGTGCTGTTTGCTTGTGGAGCAGAATAATATCCAGGATGCAGCACGCCATTCAGGGCCTGAAAATGTGGAACTAATCTCCCTAAAAAGACTACTATTTGGCTTCTTTGTTTGTTTTTTTTCATTCAGCCTTCCCCAAGTGTCGGATACCCTAACGTTCGTCCATGGGGAAAGTCGATGAATATGACTAGCCTCCTCCACCTCCTATGCCATGAGAGTGTGAGAGGATCCTGATTCAGTGATAGCGCAGAGAAGCCTCCTTGAGTGTTTGCAAAGTGTGGACCTTGAGAAGAACGGCTTTGCCAAAAATCCTCTTGTGGCCCCAGAGACCACAGCACAGTGCTCAGTGAAAACAAAGATGTTATAAGCTAGCTTAGCTATTATCGCGCCTTTGCACTACATCTCCCCTGACGCTGCATTCAAATCAGCCTCTATTTATTTGCTTTTTTATTTATTTACTACCACATTTTTCTCCCTTTTTCTGAAGCAAAAAATCACTAAAAGGATTATTTGTGGAATAGCTACAATAATTAGCAATGCTCACGCCTTTTAAATTCAGGCAAACTAGGTTGTATTTTCCTTCAATCCAAGCATTACCATTAGCATAGAGTAGGTGAGAGGCACAAAGGGTTATGAGTCTGTGAAACTGACAAAAGGGCGAAAAAGGAGACTACTGTACTTCAGTAACAGGCGCACAAATTTTTAAAAGCACGACATAAATAATAACATCAGAATTTAAAGAATCATATGTGAGTATTTAAAACAGTAGCCTCAACAAAACTGTGTGTGCATCAGTGGGGTTCACAGTTTTTCTGATCACTTTAGGGCAGATATTTCAGCATAATATAAAATATTGATCCACACAGATCAGAAAGCTGCTACTAAATGGTGACATGTGAGAGGGAAATATCAAAATCTCCACAAGCAACTTCCTTCATCCTCCTGGTAGGTCATTTAGTAACAAAATGAAGAGGACTGTAAGCAGAGGTGGCAAGAGTGCAGCCATTCTTTGCTGAAGTCAGGCACTTAAAAAATAATCTGGTAAAAGTTCAAGTACTGATTCAACTTCTTCACTCAAGTAAAAGTGAAAAAGTACACGCTCTGAATTGTACTCAAAGTAAGACAGTAAAAAGTAGCTCTTTGAAAGACATTCATACAAACTTCCTTTGTGCAAAGCTAACTGAACTTTGTGCTATATTAATATACTCATATATAAATACAATAATATTAACACACGGGAATATAAACTTTCTTTCTATTGCCATTACAGTGGGGGGTTTAAGTAGGAAATGGCAGGTGGGGAAGCTGTAAGCTCAGTTGCAGCAGCCCAACATTGGGAAAAGAGTCACAACTCACAATAATTTCTGATGTGAGCTCCAGTAGATTTTTTTTTTCTGTAGAGGCGGCAATCAGCTGACCCGTGCTGCTGCTGTTATGGCTCTGAGGTTTACTGCTCTTTGTGGATTTTCACAAAAGAATTCAACGCAATGTAAGCAAACACTTTATCGCTAACCCTTAGACTGACAGGATACCATTTATACTGTCCTTATACTAGACAGTATACGGTTGGTATAAAGACTTAATTCAGTGAATGAATCTAAGCATCATCAGCTTAAAGTCAAATTAATCTCTACTGTAGCCTAACGCTGGCCATGAACTGCGGTCCAACACAAGGCTTTCCTGTAAATTCAGTACATTAAGGTAATCTGTCCTGCTCTAAACTGCCAGTATTTGAATAACACAAAGTCAGTACATGTCAGTTTGTTTTCACAAGGCCGTTTCACAATATGAAAAAATCCAAGTTCAGATCCAGTATCTGATTTTTAAAAAAATGCCACTGAGCAGTCCTTACCTTTAAATATAACCTCTCTTTTTCCTCTCCCATCCTGTCTTTCTTACATCTTCCTCCATCTCTGAGTGAAGTTATCTCTCACTCTTTTCTGTTGCTGGGAAATACAGCAGGTGTACCTTTTGCTAGCGACACACTGCACACATTTTGTGTGTTTGCTGATATTTGTTGAGCCGATAGAAACGTTGCATTTGAAATTACCTGCCACTTAAGAAACATTACTCCCTTTATGCTCGCTCCTCTTCAGTAGCACTAGCTAGATGCTGAAGTACCGCGACCACAACTTATGGACATTTGCACCAAAAAGGTTGTTTGTTCCAGCCCACTTTACCCCCTGAGTATAGTGCTACAAATGTGCTATAGATGCATAAATTACATATTTTTTTCCCTTTCATCTCTTTGTATTTGTTAGGCCCCGGTGATAGATAAACCAATAGGATTCTCTTTTATGTGTTATTGTTCCCTCCATTTAGTTTGATGTTTTAAGGCACGCAGTGATGGGAAACAATAATTCCCCTCAAATACATTAGACTAAAAGTAATGAGCCTGGTTTGTAAGGATGTAGGAAAGTGCAGATATTTGTGTAAACATTTAGGAAGTAAAAGTAAAAAGTTGTCAGAAAAATAAATGCTCAACAAATTACTTCCCACCTCTGATTATAACACTATAAATAGATACAAGAAGAGGTGATGTTGCAGCATCATCTCTTGTTTAGCACAGTGTAATGCTGAAGTAAGTATACACCAGTGAAATCTGTGGATTTGCATGAAACTTGTAAGTAAAGTGAGGTCAAAATGATTCAATAAGAAATAATTTCTAGGATATTACAGTGTACAACTGGCTAAAGCATCATTATTCTGCATTTCTAAAAGATTTGTACGTAACACAGACTCTCTGAGGTACATGCCTGATGGATCTTGCAAGTCTTTTCCATTGTAAATAAACTTTTTGTGTTCCAATTAAGGTGTGAAAATAGCAGTTAAGTATCAGCGACATGGGCTAAAAATACTAATGTTGGTGACATAAGGTTCTCTCACAGTGCTTGAGTTGGAAGCATTTGTTGACTTGGCTACCAGTTTCCGTCTACTTCCCAATTACATGAGCAAGGTTTTCTCCAACTGTCTTCTCAGTGCACAACCACACAGCCGCAATTGCACGATGGTTCCCTGAAGGCAGACGCCAGCTGTTGTTGCTTATAAAAGTGTGTTTATACAGCGTGGTAGAATAATGTATAATGTGACATATGACTGGAAACGAACGCTAACAAACAAAACAATCAAACACCTGCAAAGTAAGAAAATAGAGAGCGAGACTGTAAATGTGTCATTGTGAAAGGACAATTTAAAGAAACTTGTTATAATGCACTAAACAGTAAGAATATTTGGTAATTTCGACAAAAAAATAGATTTCAATAAATTAGAAAATATGCACATACAAGCAAAACAAAAGTGAAATGATAAGGTTATAGAAAAGAGGGCAATGGGTTAAGACAAAACAGTGGGATGTGAGGATAAACCTCATCGTTCCAGTCATCCAGATTGGATTTTAATTTAATTTGATTCCCTTATGATTAAGAAACCCCGCTTATTTAAAAAAGAAGAAGAAGACGGCTTTTTGAAAAACAATCAAGCTGTATTGCACTGATTTTTAGACAGTTGTTTAAATGAACCAGTGAATCCTCGTGTTATCGTGAACAAAGACCGTGATCCTGCTATCAGACACTTCATTCATGTCTCCTCAATGCCTGAAAGACAAAGTGGGTAGCACAACAAATTCATTTCGAGCAGTGCTAAAACATGATCGGCATCTGTATAGGCGTGGGGTCTTATTGCCAAGATTAATTATATTCATTATACAGCACAGTGCATACAAATGACCTCGTTTCCTGTTCGATACATGCTCTGTTTTTGAATATTGTGCTCAAAACAGATTTGTTAAGCCATACAGCAACTTGCATTAACTGTGCTTTTTGCCGGTTTATTTTAAAAACAAGGGAACGTCTTGTTTCTAAGACGTGTAGTATGTGGTAAGTGCTTTATTTACAGGTTAAAGATGAGCGTATCATGATCGTGTCGTGCTCTACTACTTATCAACTCCTGTGCCAATGTCCTCACGCTTTCTTCAGTTATAGTAAGTGTGGCTATAAAGCATGGAGGCAGCTCTTCTATCTGTAGTATGTCATTGCTGGTTTATTTGAATAAACAGAGAGCATTTGATCAAAACCAAACTGAAAAGATTTAAATAGGAGCTTTATGCTATTTTTCGTGTGCAGAGTATGAACTCTTCTTTCATTGATGATGATGCAAGGAGCTGGAGGTTAGTGGTACTGCCTACCCATGTTTTCGTATGAGATCACAACCTGGGTCATGCCACTCAATGCAATATTGTAAACCGTTAACAATGAAATTAGCTTACTTGATGATATGTATGTTGGATAGAGTTGATATATTCTAACGAGGTTCGCCAGAGTCCGCTAAGTGTAACTCAGAATAAGTATACTTCAGATGAAGCACACTTGAACTGCACATTTTTCCAGTGACAGTGTAGTAGCCTTTCTTAGAAAAATTCTACATTCTGTATTACATTTAGTATTTCTCAGAAAAAAAATTTGCAAAACAAGCAGACTCTTCGGAGAAAGTGATTTGGTGCAGATTGGCCTACTTCATCTACTAGGACAATTTAGGAAGATGGCTAAATCTATAAGAGTTTGTAATTGATGGGTTCAAAGATATTTTAAGGAATAAAATCATCAATTAGTTTGTATGTTTTATGAAAAGAGAAGCAGCCACATTTTTTTAATGGATTATTAGTTAATACTCTGTATTTTGTAAAGATAAATAGTGGATCAGTTGTTTTTCAACTGTGTGGACGCACTCCATCTGCACTGTCAAAGACAGCTGGTGACATTTTTCTGCTCTGCAGCGTCGATGAGTTCAGTAAAGCTGCACTTTAGCTAGTTCTCCACCTGCCACGGGCTCTGGTCCACAATTGTGGAGCTAAAGTTTGTCCAAGTACAGGTGTCTTTCTGGAGAAGTGAATGGTGTTAAGGAACTCTACAGCGGCGACATTAGAGGGGAACATGACACAGGAAGGACCAAGGCTAGTGAGTTAGAACTGACTGAGCTTTCAGAATAAAATGAAGGGGATTGTTCACTAGTAAACTGACTGACTGATGATGATGTTCTCAGATGGATAAAACAATCAAGAATATGCTAAAACGAGTCATAAATGTACTTCATTTAGATGGTTGACTGCTATTATGCTTGGGCTGCCTGCTCAAGTAAAGTGTGCTGTTAAGACACTTTCTAAGAGCTCATAAGTATATGGTGGATACTGTAGATAAACGTGTTTTACAGTACATGGATGGATTCAGGATGAGTTTGTATTATTATGCGTCAGCATCACTGCTTCAATCTGAGTTTTATTTCCAAATTTCTTGCTCTTAGCCACGAGCCTGCAGTCATCTAAGTCTAAACGTCCCCCTGCAGAACCTCGTTACGGTTGATGGATGGCTCTGTAAAGATGTAACGTCAGTACTGGCCTGGAAGTGCCTGAGCTGATTATTTCTTTTTTTTAAATTTTAAATTCAAGTCAGCTTTGAAGCATTTGAAAATTAGTCCTGTGTTTTTGTCTCTTTTTTTTTATTTGGGTATTCACTTGGGACATCAAATATGTATCTTTTAATTGCTTGCTTGCTGTGCTCTGTTGTGCTGTGTGACACAATACTTGGTCTGTTTGTGTTGCTTTTATTTTTGTTGTGTTCATATTGTCATTTCAGTGTTCTTTGAATGCCTTTAACCAGGTTTCTTTTGAAAGAAAAAAAAAGAAAGCCATGCACAAGTCCTCTCAGTGACTCGCAGCACTGTACGATCTCAAAGACTCTCAATGACTGTTAGCATTCACTTTAGCATCTTAGTTTTGACTCTAACGCTGGTCTTGCTTTTATACAAGTCAATTATGAGGAATACAAGTAAACTAGCTATTAATGTGCTTGTGTTTGTCATCACATTGTGGAGGTTTGTTTTTTTAATCATCTGTATTAGCAATTAGCATTTCAGATAGCTTTTTCCAAGCTTCATGCATGTTTTGAATATTGAACAGAGATCTGGTTTTTAACATTGGGATGAGAGGTTTGAAATCACAGCACACAGATACTCCAATCAGTTAAAACTTAAACATGTAATTTGCCCACAGATAAAAATGTGCATATGTACATATTTGTAGTAGCATTTATAGATTTTAGGACACTTCAAAAGAGTCAATTTGTTAATTTTGATGTCTAATAGCATGCAAACAATTGTATAATGAACAATGTTAATAATAGCTGCATTTCACTTTAGGAGTGTCATGGCTGGTTATTGCAAAGTCACGTGAAGTCAGTGCATTTGCTGTCAGTGGTTATGTGTATTCACATAGGTTTCTTTGTGTTCAGTTCAACTCTGGTGAACTTCCAGAAATTCATTGCACTGACCCACGCAACACTCCTTTATACGATTACAAATGGTCTGCAGACAGTTATTAAACAACAGTCTGTGGTGCAAGTGTTGTATGACTTGTGTTGATCTGTCTGCAGCCAGCAGTTAGCTTGGAGAGCTTTTCATACCTTTTTAAAAGAAAATCGGAGTGAATTATTAGCTGCATGGATAAAATGAATTGATCCACGATCCAAACATGCCTTTTTTTGGCCCAGTGGGATTGTCAGCACGATTCAGTGGCAGCATCATAAGTGCGTCTCTTAACACATATATACATATAAAAAACATTGTTGGGTTCAAATAACGTCATTGTTCAGAAAAAGAAAAATTCTTGAGTTGTTTTTGTAGCGTTTTAGTATTTAACTTGCCCACTAACCCTTCAGGGCTTGTAGAGCACAATTTTATTTTAATAACTATTAACATTTCTTTCCCTAGAATGAGTTTGGATAAGAGCACAATCAATACAACGAACCGGCAGAATGAATAAATAGGAATAGCATGATAAGAGTGTAATAATGCTGTTAAAAATATGCACATCATCCCTTAATTTGTACTCTAAGTATCTGTATTTTTTATTTTTAATAGTGAGCAGAAAAGCACTTTCCTTGCATGACACTGTCTATAAGATTAAGCAGTACATGTTGTTGTTTAAACATAATGACAGACAGCCTCAGGTGCACTTCTTACTAATACCTGTGCTTCATAATGCAGGGCATACAGTATAACCTCTGCAGCGTTTATGGAGTAGGGATGGCATGATGGGACCTTAACTTTCAGCATTCTTATCCATCCAGAACTATTACCACACCAGTCCTCCGCCTCGCCTCTCCACACTAGAGAGAAAAAAAAATCAAAGAGGGTATTAGGCAGCAGGGTTATTCCCGACACTTTGCTGGAGGCTGGCGTTAATCTGTGCGTTTTGGAGAAACGAGGTTAGTTAAGCATTTTAATGGCCCTAGCCCTGTGATAATTAGGCCTGCCCTGGAGGGAGCTCCAGTTGAGCCACTTGGGCCTTGAAATGGAGCCAGGGAACTAAAGCCCTGCACGCACACAATGATCCTGAACTAATTCCCTGAGTAAATATTTTCTGCTGTTCACTCCACAGCCTCTTTCTCTTCAAAGTTGTAAAAGGCCTGTTTCCTTTTTCTTTCACACTTTCACTTTTTTTTTAATTCCCCCCTCCCTCTGTGGATATTTTTAGTACAGGCACTTGGAGCAGTTTTATAGATATTTTAGTCTTTTCTTTCTTTCTTTCTTTCTTTCTTTCTTTCTTTCTTTCTTTCTTTCTTTCTTTCTTTCTTTCTTTCTTTCTTTCGTGATAAGGCTTTTGCAACATGGTTTTGAACAGTTTTCTAGCATACATTTTTACACAATCACCGAGCACTTAGAGACGGAGACATTCTGTTGTCTTGTCTGACTGGCATGGCCCTTGACCTCGGGGCCCGTGGAGGGGCCGTCTGACTGACTGATCCAATCGTCCTAAAGGGGATAGGGAGTCTCTGAACATTGTGTATCCTTCCCTTCCTGTGTGTGTCTGGGGCTCCCACAACACCGAGAAGCCCCTGAGCTCCAGCTGTTATTGTTTCTCTGCACAAAAGACAGACATCACATTAAAAGTCCTCTGTATCATCTTGAACTCACATTAGTCTTTGTCAACAGAAGAATCAAAAGCATGCATCGGCCCTGACAATTGAGCATAAAAAATTATTCATGAATATCAGAGACGTGCAGTAATAAGTCTATTAACGTGGAATAAAATGCACAGTTCCTGATTTGTATTTGAATGAAGGCATCGGTTTAGACGGAACATATCCTGCCATTAAGTTGTCAATCTACAAGTTTGTGCCTGGGTGATAAAGTTGGTCAGCTTTCAGAGTGGCTGTTTGGAGGATGTTTTGAGTGACACGTGGCCCTCGAGCAACAGAAGTCAGCGTCCGGGTTTCCCGGGGACACTACTTGTTTGGCTCAGGGAACCTTTGTGAGAAGTATCTTCATCTCACTGCTGCTCATTCGGCCCATTTCTCCAGGCCACAGTGTCAGGCATCATTTATCTCTGACAGTGAAGCTGTCTAGAGTGTGTGCGGGTGTGAGATCAGGCTTGTGTGTTTGTGCGAGCGCACGTCTGCCAGTGTTTCTGCACTGGCTGCATGTCGCCGCGTGTCATATGGGTGTCCCAAGGACAATCCCCCGCGCAGGCCACAGTGGAATGAGAGGGGAAGATGAATGTTTTGTGAACATCGGAAAATACCATTAAAGCTACCTGTGCTGTGCTTGATTGATTTACTGAACCACAGTGGCTGGATGTTAACATAAAACCAGCAAATGGCTTCAATTTAAATATGTTACTTATCAACACTCTACAGTCCATCAATGTAAAAAAAAGCTTTAATTTAACAGGAAGTGTGTAATTTTTCATTATACAGTAATTAGATGATATTAATTACAAAACATTTGTTAAGTTGGCTGACATGTGATGGCTGCCAGGCTGACTAATGTACATGCTACTTCAACTCCACTAATGCGGAGGTTTTCAGACTGTGAGGGGGAGCTGCAGGAACAGGTGACGGAGGCAAGTGTAACAGGAACTTCTAAATGTAGTTTAGCCCATTTAACCATCTTGTAGAGATAAATGAATGCTAGCAGGAGTGAAGGAAATGAAACATGTGAAGTCTAAGCAAGGTCAGATACAATGACAATGTGTGCCATTCTATACATCCATCCATCCATCCATTCGCTTCCGCTTATCCTTTTCAGGGTCGCGGGGGGCGCTGGAGCCTATCCCAGCTGTCACAGGGCGAGAGGCGGGGTACACCCTGGACAGGTCGCCAGTCTGTCGCAGGCCATTCTATACATGTGTGATCTAATATATATATAGATTTTTTTTTCTTTGCTATGAAGAGTAATACTCTGGTGTGGTGGTATATTTCTCAGTCATGTAAAGTCATGTAAAGGAAAAACACACCTCCTATAATCAATTTTTTTTTAATTATCTTTGGTTTTGTAGTGGATCTATTCAGCTTTACTTATTTTCTTTAATATCTGTATGTTGAACATGGCCGAAATTTCTTATACTAAGGTCAGTGTATGCACAAATAACCCCATAATCCAAAATCTTAAGTGCTCAATTTCATGCTGTTTTTTCTCCTCTTAATTCTGTATGATGTCACAGAGTTTTAAAGGACAGCCAATCAGGATAAAAGTTGGCGGACATTGAGGGAGGCCTTAAAGGGAGAGGAGCTAAACTAAACTAAAGTGCTTCCTTCAGACAGAGAGAGTACAAAGGGGCTGCACTCTTAATGCAAGATGAAAAAGAATTATTTTCAACTTTGAATCATGCAGAGCTGCTCTAATGGAGTCCAGGCATTAAAATATGGAGCTGGAAATGAGCAGAATAGGTTTCATCTAAACAATTCCAATCGGTTTTATCCACATCTGTTTCAAACAGGAATTAATAGCTAATTCTGTGAGCGTTTGATGATTGGCTTTAAAAAATGTAAGAACGTATTGCTTAAAAGCTATTTTTTCCTACGGTGTCAGTCTCTAAGAACCCTTCCTTTAAAACATTCATCACTTTCATAAACAACTTCAGATACTGAAGACAGCTTTTTATGAACATAAGGTACGTCTTATCCCAGTGTATTAGCTGAACCCTTGCCATGCACATTCTCCTTTTGTCCTGCACTTCCTCTTCAATCCCTCCTCTTCTCTGTGAGTCCTCTGCACCCCGCCTCTTTGTCCCATCTCAAGGCCATGGCCAGTCTGGTCTCGGGCCCATGCTCCTAGCAGCTACTGACCCTTTGTGCCACCTTTATCACAGACTTCTTCACCGTGGGCTACTTAACCACAGCGCTAACTGCAGGTCCTGCGGGTCTCTGTGATTGTGCTCTGCATTGAGCAGAGAGATGAGGATTAACACCGACACTCGATAAAGGGGTCAGAGGTGTGCAGTGATTATTTGTGTGTGTGTATTACGGGAACGAGAGAGAGAAAAAGAGAGACGGAGGGAGAGGGAGTGTGCGCAAAAAGGTAAGCTTGTGTGTGTGTGTGTGTGCGTGTGTGTGTGCAGCTCTCACAGGATAGAGGATGAAGCAGGTGGAAGGGGGTTGGGGACATGGCTGCAAGGTTGAGGTGAAATAGATGGATAAGGTTAGCTGAGTTATCAGACAGGAGCATCACAATCAAGCTGTCAGCTCAATGCCTCCCTCTCTCTGCTCTCTCCCTCTTTTTGATAAACAGAGGAATAGGATTACAATTTGGACTGGTCCCGGGGCAGCGAGGAAGCCTGCCCTGCCTTTCAGCTGCATTCTCTGCTCTATGAAAGGAGCACAAGAAAGGCACAAATCTGCCAAGCAGGGCTTTCTGGGTGGGGAAGCCTAGTGGAAAAAGGAAGAAGGGCATTTTGCCAAAGAACAAGGTGTTAAGGTTAGATCATAATAGAAAAAAAAATCTAAATCCCAAGCATTTCTTTAAAAGTCGTGTTCATTGACATTACACCATCATTTCTCACTCACCTGTAGTGAAATGTAGCCATTCGTCCATGTGTCACTTTGATCATTTAAGTTTGTAATGCTTGCACCACTAAACACTTGAATAACTATCAAAGAAATTTCACTTTTGTGCCAACCAGCGGCCAAAGTTTATACATTACAATTCATTTTAAATTAAATTATCTCCTCTTTTACTCGTTATTTAAATTGCTTAGATATACTGTATTTTAACCTGTTAAAATGAAGTTTAATTATGTGATGTTTTATCTCCATTACTGGAGATTTTGAATTTTTTAAAGAAACCAGATGACACGCTTGCTTGTTTAAATATATTTCTTTAAAATAGAACATAAGATGTAAACACAGTATAAAAAAACATGATTTTTGCTTATTATATTATATATATATATAGAGAGAGAGAGACAGATAATATTCCATTTTGTAGTGTAAATATCTATTTAATTCTGTAATTGCTAGTGTCTTTTTTTTATTTAACTTTTATTTGAATAGCTCAATTAGCAGTCGTTGTGCAATAATACACATGACATATGCATAGATAAACTACAGAATGAAATGCAGGCACATTCCAAATTATTATAACATTAAAGAAACATAGGGGTATGCTCACATGTGACTTGCCTGTCTTTTAAAATGACCCCGATTTAATGTAATGAGATGCGTAATGAGCTCCCTAAAATTCAATTGCTCTTTACAGCTGATTCCAAGCAAAGGGTTCAAATCTTATTTGAACTTGATTTTGAAAAATTTAACATGTGATGCCCCAAATAAGAAGAAATTGGTTATTTATTAGTGTTGATAATTCAATCTGAGAGGTAGTGAGAGGTAGAGAGAGATCAAAGACTGAGAATAACATTAACTTACATGAATACTAAATATTGTCATTTGAACAAGTTAAATATATTTCTGTGGCGTTTCCTGGTAACTACTGCTGAAACCATTCAACACATTAAATGCTGCAATACATTAATATTAATTGGATGACACTCTCCTTTCTTTTCTAAAAGTAATAAACATTATTCCTGTGATGACAGCACAAAAGCCCACGTTGTGGTTGTTTTGTCTACTTTGTTCGGGACACAAAAGGCTCACTGTTCCTGCGGTCCCATTGCTGACTGATCAGAGAGATTTTTTAAGCGTTAACTCTGCAGAGAGTGGAGAAATAATGTTGGGACAGCGACCAGAGCAGCAAGGCAATTAAAACAAATTAATTATGGTTGGGGCGCACGAGCAAGACCCCGCTAAAGCGTGAACTCACAGAGGCATCGGAGCCACGTATCAGAGCCCTCCAAGAAAAACGGTCGGGCATTTGCTATCTCATTATCTACAAGGGAAGAGGACCTCCACCCTGTGACCCCGATGTACAGAGACCGTCAGTTCCCGACTGTAGTCACAGCGAGAGCGGCCGTCTGCTGTTCTGGTTGGTGAATGCATGGCTGAGCAGGAATTAAACCTGTGCTCCTGCTCCCACAGCCAGGGTTCTTCTCCAGAATGACGGTCCATTGCAGTCACTGACCCGTTTTTCTTCTCCTCATCTGCATGTACATAAATTCACTTTTCTGCTAAGAATTGCTCACTGAAATATCTATTATTCTTCCCTTGTTCCCTTGCCAGTTTACTGGCGGGGGTTGTCCAGGGAGCTAAGTGACCTTCATGTTGTTTCACTCAGTCCTGTCTGCAGTGCAGCAGTAAAATCCCACCTTCTCTTTGTGGGACAATAAAATCACTAAAACTTGGAGGTGACCAAGTCTGGTTACTTCCATATTTACATTCCTTTCTCCCATGCACCGTATTTGTGTCACGCCCAGATTTTGTCGTTTTCAACCGTGGAATCAGATAAATGAATTAGCATTGTAGCAGCAGCAGCTGTAGATTTCCGCATTTATGTTCCTTTTGTTTCATGGAAGTAAAAACTTGTTTGGCAGCTTTAACTCGGAGCAGCGACAATTGTTTTGTTCAAATAGGATCAGTAGCAGCAGGAGAATCATGAACATCTCATCATAAGCTCAGGCAACAAGTGAATCGTCCCCAAAACCTGAACGAGCAGAGACACTGACACAGATCCATGTGCTATTCTTTTGTAAAAACCAAATCCCTCTTTTCCTCCTTTCTCAGCCATAATATGGCTTCCAAGCAAGGTCCAGCCAGAAATCTTGCGGCATGGCCGTGAAATAAAGGAAGTGCTGCCATGCCTGACTATGCCAGTGAATAATGCCAAAGCAAATTGCTTAGGGAGAGTTTGGTCCAATTGGATGCCATCCCTTGGTATGTAATTCCCATGGCACGTCGTTGGCAATAGCGTTGCACGCCTCAATCAGGTGTGGGGGCCTGGAGGAGACCCTGCTCATTTGCATCTCCAAGTATGAGGGGAATTCCTCTTAGGAATGAGCCAGCCTTTGATGTGGGCATTCCCACTTGGATTACTGGACTAAAATAGACAGTAATGGATCAGTGAAGTCATTCATCACCAGTGTGTGGTTTGCCCAGTCCTCCTTCACCTCCTAAACCACACTCGGCTTCAAAGAGAGCCATCAATTGAGCTTCTTTTGCCAGGACACTTGCTGGAGAAGAGACTGATGTTAATGACAAGCGATGACATTAATTTCAGATCAGTTTGGTGATCAATCGCTGTCATAAGGTGACTTCCAAATAATGTCTGCTTTAAATGCTTTTTTGCTTCTAAAAAGGTTAGATTGTCTAGAATTTGTGTCTTTGTAAGGGTTTCTAAGTTGTGGGTTCTTTTATAGAATTTTTGCCCTTTAAGTCAAAATAGAAGTTGTATTATTTAGTAGTATTTTGTTTTGTTTTAGTTTTTTATATATATATATGTATATTGATATAATCAGGTGGGTGCTATGAATATAACCTGCCTTTAATACAGGGAACAGAGTGGTAGTACGTGGCATATTCAAACTGTCAAGACAATGTTATTGAAGAGTGTGTGTGGAACACAGTGTGCAAAACATGGACGTAGCCTCAAGGTTATAAAATTGCATTGTTTCTAAAGACCAGCAGGGGGCGACTATTCCGATACAAAGAAGCTAGACTGTGTAACGTGCTACAGAACGACAGTTAGCATTTTTTAGCTGCTTATTATTTGTTAGCACTGTTGCACTGTTTACCAGCTGTTAGCATTTAACAAACGCGACTGCTGAAGTTGATGCGGAAATTCAGTATCATCACTACAAGCACAGTTGTGCTACCTGTGTAGATCATTTAAAACTATTGTGACAGCATTTAAAAAACCAGGCTAAAGTCATAAATGTTCAAGTTTTCTCGTTTTGTTTCCTGACATTGCAAAGCTTCTAGATTAACATGTCCAAAAAAGTCTCTTTTTGTTTGTTTTTTTCTGTAGGCTTTTAACTTAAAGATGTTAAAATGTGCCTGTTCTTTAAATTCCTGTGATTAATAATAATAATGATCTCAGTAGTGAAATAGTCACTCATTGCACATTCATAAACGATTAAACTCTTGATAAAAACTCCACTAAGTTTATTAGAAATTGCTGATCAATCAAAACTTGCATAGATTTATTGCCACAGGCTATAGAGGGAGAAGCGCCAGCATCGCTAAGGGGCTGAATTTCTCTGGCTGCCCGGTCAGGTTGCATAAGTGGGTGTGTTGAGATGATGCAATGATTTTTGGTTAAATGGTGCATTGTTTACTTGCAGTTAATACATTTATGAAACTGTTCAATAAACTAAATTTTTAGGACATAGTTTTGAGAGATATTTGAGATATTGTGGAAGTTCAGATAAGAAACAGTGGAAATATTGGAAACTTCAGTTGTTCCTGAATGCGTCATTGCTTTGCTGTTATTGTGTTTAGCTGGGATTTTCAGTAACAGGCTTTATACTAAGCCCACTCTTACTTCTCTTTGCATTGTGTGCACAGTACAGAATATGTATGCAGGGTCACGAGTGCTGACAGGCGTTGGTTGAACAATGCTCACTCATCCACGGCAGAGCGAATGCCTCTCAGTGGAGCTATTCTCCATGCAATGCTCAGGACACAGAAGGGACAAGCACTCGGGGTGTGATATTTCACTCACTGTTGTTTCAGTGAATTAGGTGACTGACGCTTGAGGGCCCACTTATTTGATAACCTAACATATGCATTAGGATGTTATACTCAGTATCAAAGCAGTGGAGTTGGCCTGATATGGATGGCGGGGAGCTTTTTGTTCATTTACTCTTGAATTTGACTGTCACTGCAACTTCCATCATCTGAAGAGTGAAAACTAATTATTTGCTCACCTTGGCTGTAATATATTGGAATAACCCTGCCGGTTTGATCTCTGACTGAATTTCTGTGGCCGTAAACCTGTCTGCTTTCCATACAGTAACAGCTACCAAAAGAGTTTTTTATTGCGGCTGTGTATCTTACCACAACAGGTAAACCGAGAGAGGACAGTTGGAGAAGAATGAAGGAGAGGGAGAGACATGGGAATAAAAAGATAAACAGTTCGACCTTCTGTTTCTGCCAATTTCCAGTGGTCGCCCCCCTCCTTAGCCTTCTCTTTCCCTTTTTCGCCCTCAGCCCTGTGTCGGACGAATCCTTTTTGGAGGGATAAATAGCACTGCTGCGCTTTGATAGCCCCAGTCCCAAACAGCAGCTACCGATAAATAAAAGGAACTTTCTCCATTTATCTCTGTGAGAAAGAAGTTCCTATTAGGGTCCCCATAGCCACGGGGCCTTTCCCTCCTTCACTGCACAGCTTTGTAGATTGCCTGCTTGGTTTAAGGTGCTATTGAGTGCTCACCAGGACAATTACATGCCAGGACCCCCCTCCGGAAATGTCCCTCCCCTCCACTTCCCTCACCCGTCCTGTACCTCTGTGCCAGTGTTGTGGGAGATGCTATCCGTGATAGCGTTGGATGGGAATGGTGTGCGCGGCACGTTGTGTAATTGCGAGTACGTGTGTGTGTGTGAGTTCCCTGTTGGAAGAGGGGACAGAGGGGGGAGAGTGATAATGGCCTCTCTGAATGGTATGGAATAAAGTATCATTGCTTAGTGCCTGGAGTCAGACAGTGATGCTAATGCAAATGGTTTTTACCCCCACCTTTCTGTCTGGTATAATGATAGCCCCACAAACAGTATGTATGAAGAAACAGAGCAAAGGAGGTATATAAATAAAAATAGCACGCACCTCAGTGAAAATGACTTTTTGTTGCCTTCAGGGAACTTAAGACACACCTTTACACTTTCCCTCTGGGCCTCCTCTATTTCCTTCTCTTGATATTTTTTGTATCATTTGATAACATATAAAGTAGAGATTTCTGCAAGGAGCAATATAGCAGTTAAAAAAAATCGTGTTGGGTTTTAGAAAGGCTTGGCCCTAGAACCGGGCATGTCAATCTCATTTCCAACAGCCTCACAAAATCAACGTGTTTTCAACACATAAATTAGATGTGTGTATTGGTTATAGGGTGCACAAGTCCAAGGCTTCACCTTGAGAAGATACTGATATTTTCCAGCATATTGTTAAATCATAAACAGCCAATTGGTTGACACTGGTGTGCTTTTCAAACGGCGCATCTTGCCGGATGAATGTCTGCCGAAGAAAAAGCAAAGAGTCTAAAGCCATTGTCTGTCTTTCAGCCGGAGTCTCGGAGGAAAGTATCGTCACAATTGGAAGTGTGGGCAGTTTGAGCCGGAGCGTATGCAGAGAGCGAGGAAGACAGAGTGGGAAAGCGATGCCATAAATCTCTGACCACAGAGGGGAGAGAGGGAAGGCTGATCCAGGATCGAGCCGAGGATCTTAGATTCTAGAGTACCACAAAAGGCGTCTATCAGAGCAAGGACAGCCTCAGCGCTCATCTCTACAGATGCATCATTGGGATGCAGAGAGTGCCGGCGTGTCGACTGTATCAGCTTCCTGCCCTGCAGCACCGCCAGAAGAGGAGTTCACGGACATGGGGAGGGGGGGGGGCCTGCTACCGAGAGGTTTCTGAAGACAGGGAGCCTGCAAACTGATAGAGAGGGCAGCGCTAATCAAGGAGCCTGCAGGCCCTTGTGCTCATGCTCGGGCCTGTTTCTATATCCCCACTCCTCCGTCTGCTGCGTTCGCTCAGTTTTGCTCTCGGAGCCTAAGCTCCTTTTATTTCATGGTGTCAGTTTTCAAAGGCTCGTCTTTTGTCTCATGAAAAGCTGAGCGACTTAGCCATCCATTTGTGGAGTGGACTTATTGTTGAATTGCTGAAATTGTCTCTTGTACAGAAACACTGACTAAATCTTGAGTGAAACAAAGCAAATAATGATATAATTCATTATTAGAAATGACTCTGTTCTCTTCTGTATTTATTACAGGCACAATCAAAATTCTCAGTTTTCCTTGGGCTGAAATGATAAAATGTCCACCTCGCTTTTTCTGTTAAAGGCCAAAATAGTAACTCTGCTTCTTCTGACAGCTGGGGCAGCCTTATATAAATACTATAAATGGTCACTGCCTTACACAATGCCTTTGTAATATATCATTTGGCTTCACAGTGCCCTAATATCTGGGTAAAGTTTCATAAGGGTGCCTTTTGGCGGCCTGAGCTAAGTGGTCTTAGCTGCCTGTGATAGGCCTGTGTGCTGAGCAGGTTCTGGAGATAGCAGCTCTCTGGTGGCATGGCTTCTCTCACAGGTCCCTCCCTGGCAGAAAGCAAAAGAAAGGGAATAAAGAGGGGCTGGGAGAGAAAGGAAGGAGGCAGGAGGGAATTGACACAGAGCTTGGCGAGGAGCCAGAGCCGGCCTCCTCGCGTCTAATGTACGAACGGGGATTTATTTAAACAGTGAGAAGAGAGGACAGCTTCACAGTGCCAGATTAATTCCGCTTTTTATTCAGAAAATAAAAGAGACTTTGAATTATTAAGAGATAGCGGGATTAGAGGCCTCTCTTTCCAACCCCAATCTACGCTCCTTTTAATTTCCACTTTATTAGAATTCTTTTTGAAGTATTTTAATGTGGACAAAAGGAGAAGAAGAGAGAGAAAGCAGAAAATATTAAATATCAGTTAAACTGCATTAAACATAAGCCCAAGCCTCCATTTTTTTTTCACAGTCATATTGATCCTACTCTTTCACTTCTCAATTATCAACTTTTATTGTAGGTTCAGCCAAGTGCAGAGGCCGATTTTGAAATGAAACGGCTTCTATCTTCTATTCATCCTCGGGGCTGTGGTGGGGTTTCTCGCTCCCTCACACTCTCTCTTCACTTCACTTCCTTAAACCCCACTCAAAATGTGTCAGCGAGGGCGATTGTGTAGCACTCGGAGGAGGAGGTGGAGGAGGCTGCCGGTTCTCACGTCTGTCTCGGCTCGGGTCAACACAGAGGGTCGGCGGTATCAACAGGGGACGACAGGCCCAGGTCAGATTGTCCCGGTGAAGTGGACCGCAACTGCCATCTTACTTGGGGAAAATAAAAAATTCAAACACCGTTTTCCTGCCACCATTCCCAGCTATAATGCTATATTTTTAGCCACCCTCTGTTTACTTACTATGCACTTCATGCTATATTTGCTTCTTAGCTCTCCATCGAGGGAGAAGCTTGCCCTCACATTACCGGCGAGCCGAGCAGTACAGCATTGTGCCCTCTCCAAATCTCAGCAGCCATAGGAATTTGATTGTGCCGGAGGATTCTCTCTGTCAGACAACCGGTCCATAATCTCTGGCAATTCTTTGTGCAGGAGGATTACCACTGAAAGTGTTACCACATATTTACAACTACTCCACTAACTCTCAACAGGCTCTCCTGCATCCAGCCCAGCCACAGCTAAGCCACAGTTAACATAGGAAATCAAGCTGAGATTTAGGACATCTCCTTCTAAATCTAAGTGTGCGAGCTCTATCTGTACAAATAATAAAACGCTGGTTCTTTTTCACTGTTGAGTTTAGCTCAGATTTAACCTCAAGGATTACCTAAGTGTAAAAAAAAAAAGAAAAAAAAAAAAAGAAACGGGTTGTGGGGGTGAGGGGTACACATCTGTTTATGTGTAAAGCACTTGACATCGTCCTCCCCAGGGATAGATCAGTTGCCCCACAGTAAACACAGAGCCATTCATGTGAAAATGATTGCTCTGTAATTAACAATTCAGGTTTACACAAAGCTATATTGGTGGAGAGGATGTAGCTTTTTAAAAATATTTTTAACTAGATATTAATACTAATTTCCTATGTTAATAGATTGAGCTTAAAGGATGAACCAGTTCATGAACCAGTTCATTAAACTATATGCCATTTTTACCAGTATTTACCACGTTCATTTGTTCCATAAAAACAAGCAAGGCGAGGGTCAAGGGACCGTTCCAGCAGTCCTCCTTTTTTAGCATCTGTGTCTTATCGCTCCATCGGAGCCCAAGTGTTTCATTCAAAGTCCAACTAGATAGGCCTTGTGTCTGGCTGTTGTTATTGAAATAAACTGGGCCTGCGCTGCCACCCCGGCCTGCCCCCCTCTTGCCCCCGTCTATTCTGAACAAGTGTATCTTCAGAAACACGCCAGCTTGTTATGGTAATGACCTGCATGCCCCCCCACCATTCTGTGTGTGCCGTTGGGGGTGAGGCTTTGCTCTTTTTTAAGGGGGGGTGTTTAGAGGGGACAACCCAAAAGGATGTACGAGGGCAGGGCTTGTTATGACAAGGTAAGGCTTGAGACATAATAATAAAAAAGAAAAGATGCCCCACTGTACGTTATAATTTATGAGATGTTTGGGGATTTTAAAACGGTGATAATTATTATAGAGTTTATTTCATTGCAACACATAAATACATATCTTTTTGTTGTTGCAGTTCAAACATGCAGACATACACACACACTCATGCAAGCCAAAACCAAACTATTATGTCAGCTCGACTCATGGCATATGTGAGATCTTATTTCCATCATTACAAAAATGCTGGGCACAAACTGACAAGCATAACCTAAGCACTAAATGGAAATCATCCAATATCTGATGCTAACAACAGCCAACAGTAGGGGGAAAAGTGTCGCTTCTCTGACAAGAGAAATCCCTGGCAAATAATCCGCTGGAATGTTGACTGGATGGGTTTAGGAAGAAGAACTACAACTGCAGTCGGGCAGGAAATATTCCTCACTCAGTCGGTCCTGCTGCACTGAGCGGCTATAATTAAAATAGCAATGAATTCAACCCCTGGACAGGAGCCTCTCTAAAAGCCAATTGTGTGGCTAGATAGCGCAAAAAGAATTGTGTGCAAAGAAAAATAAACAGAGAACAATGTCAAAACTCTGTGTTGAAAGAATGCCGATAAGGATCATCTATTTAAACAAACCTAATGCTTGACTGCTTGTTGTGAGCTACATTTCATACATAAAATATGTTCTGTCACTGATATTGGCCCTTATCTAAAGGGAGAGAGGCAGGCGAAATTTGCAGCCTGTGTGCAAGCAATGGGCTGTTTGTGGAGAGTGATAGAGGCCCAGAGCTGGAGATGCACGCCAGATAGCATCTGTCTGTCTGTCAGGCGTGCAGGCGGGCTGGAGCGGTGGGGAAACACAGGGAGACAGAGGAGGGGGCAGGAAACACACAGCGCGGACCAGCAGACCAAAAGGCCCTGCCTCCCGAGGAAGTAGGTGACTCCCAGCACACTGGGCTGCTGCCTCCCCCTCCTCCTCCCACATCATACAGACCCCCGTCAAATGCCAGTTCACTTGTAGGATGTTCCCCAATGGACCGTGACAACAAAGAGAGGAGAGTAAACAATACGCAGGCTGCCAGCGCTGCGGTGGGTGGTGCACTGTATGTGTAACAGCAACAGGGACATGTTAAGTTAAGTCACAGAGGTTGAAGGGTAAATGTGAACCTGTAAGGTGGTCGTCTTTGGGCCCTTTGCTGCGATCCAATCAGAGCTTTACCTTTTATCACGCTGACCCGCCTCATTATGAGAGCGACCTTGGTGTTAGCGGCGTGCTCGTGATGAATTAGCCTGGTGAACTGAGAATAGACTAACACAGCAAAGTCAAGGCAGCAGCAGCCCAGGGGCAGATACTGTTAGCTTGTAGGACATTCCATATAACAGAAGCGCGGAGGTCAGGTGGAAGCCGAGCATCCTTTCTGTTTGCTTCCCTATAGGAACTGATCACAAACCAACGCAGATGTGTACTTTTGTCTGTGTTGCATTCATTATATGTAGGTATGTGACTGAAGAAGGGTAGACACGTGCATAAGTATGCATGTCCAAGTGTTTAAAAGCAATTTGCAGATCTTTCCCTACCTGGGCTGTGTAAACCAGGCTGGATATTTAAACAGGATTATCTGTCGGAATAAGGTCTGAGATGCGAGATGCTACCGTGCTGAAAAATTCCATTTGTCAGATCACTGGCTTTCATGAATACTTAAGAATGGAGGAGGAAAAAAAATCTACTGCTGAGTATCCCAGACTAATTACACTTGTAGAACACAGTGAGGCATATGAACAAATTAATATATGCACTTAATTTAAAGAAAGAGAAGCGTTTTAAAGTCAAAAATCCCATAGATTTGGAGGATTGTCGGCGCTTGTGCTAACCGCAGAGGTGAATGACGGCACGGGAGGGATTACCAGGCAATGTCACGTTGCACATCAGTGACCTGAAGATGAACACTGCTTCAGTTCCTTCAACCTATTTGCACATAACTATTAAGAGAACTCCACAGTTTACTGAGCCTGATGGCAAATCACAGTTTGATCTGTGAAAAAACAAGTGCAGACCAGTGTGGGGGCGCCTCTTTTGGCTAGTCCGGTTAATTTGAGACTGCTCAGGAAAAAGTCTGTATTGTTTATTTGCCGTATTGACCAAACTGATCAATACTCACCTGCTCTCTTGTATAAATAAGTTTCCCCTAGATGACACTGTTAATCTACAGCACTGTTATTCATGCGCAGTTCAAACATTAAAAGCATACGGCTGCTTATAGAAGTCACTATAGCTGCTGTTCAAGACATCAGTATGCATTGATTAGACCTTGCAATGACATTCATACATTATACACAACGTGACTAAGGACCTTAAACTTGAAGGGGAAAAAACTCCTTTAAGATTATTAGGATCAGATATGACAGTAATGCAAACGACTGCCTTAAAAATCAATAACATACTAAGCTCTGGTGAGTAATTATTTCTGTGATTAGTATTGATCAGCCGCTATGTCGAGTTTCCATTTTATTGGTAGAACATTGGTGAGACAACTGACACTGGAGATGGAGATGTGTATGTGTGTGTGTCTGCAATAGAAATTCAATCATAAAGTGTCTGCATGCGGTGAATTAGAGGAGAATATTTAATCCACTCAAGTGAAGTTTTGCTTCTTTTCTTCTGCACACTTTTAAAGATACCATTTTTTCTGTTGCCCAAAAATTGTATCTGTATTCTAATTTGTTTGAGAAATCTGCAGAAATTGTGATTATGTCCATGCTAATGTCTTTTTTAAGTGGACAAAGTTCTATATTTTCATATGACATGAATTATAGGGTGGAGGTCAGAGTAGCTGGTGGGTGTATGAAGCACGACACTGGGAATTGCATCCTGACAGTGGAAGCAGTAAGTTGACAAAGTAGAAGAAGTTTGTGTTTTCTGTGTTTGGACTGAGTGATGATTTAATTTAACTTTATTTCATTTAAGTTTTTAAGTTTTGCATGGACTTCACTGCAGTTTTTATGCAGTCTTATGACCAAGTCTTGGTGTCCATTTGCATGGAAAAATGGTTTTTTGGAAGTTTAACCCATTCAGAGGAGACTGACACAATCTTGTGTGCCCTATTATGTTTAGGTTGAATCTACAAGTTTTTAGGGCTGTCCAAATCCACAAGGCTTTTTGGGTGGAGTCTGCTTGACAACGGACTTTGCATTCGAAGTTACGCATTAATCAGAGCAAGATGGATGTTTTGATGTTACTAACTGAAAGAACGTGCCTGTTGTTATATGCATGTTAGAGATTGGCAATGGTTTTCTTTCCTTCTGGTGCTGCTTTGCGATTTTACACCATTAACTGAGGGTGATTGTCTCAACAGATCTTTCTTGACTTTTGCATACTATGACCAAAAAGCCCTGATCAACATAAGAGAAGGTCACGCAACATCAACAACATGTGGCTGGTGGACCTAAGAAGACCACAGCGACCTCACAGAACAAAAACCAGTCAACATCCCAGGTCTCACGAATGAAGAGCTGCACAGAACTGGGACCTGACATGATCGGCACTCTTCATGAACACCTGATAGCACAAATAAGGCGGCTGCCAACAGCCAGGCAGTCATCTGGACTGGCTAATACAGTCACGACCATCAAAATACCAGCCTCTCCACAACATGGGAGCTCCTCTCAGGCATCGTATCAACCGAGCTGAGTACGCACATATGTCAACAAATGAAAGCAGCTCATAAGGGCATTGCATCTGTGCTGATACGTTGAACGCTTTTTATATAAAACATAATTCAGGCACATTTTCTTTCAGCATCTATAATGTGCATCTGCAAATTATTATAAAAAATTTCATTTTTTCCTTTCTTGTTCTTTGGTTTAGTTGCCAAACTAAAAACGTGAAAGTTCTAGTTTAATGGTTTAAGTGTTACAGTGTTATTTTTTTATTTTTATTTATTATTTGTACAGTTTTAGCATATTCCTTCAGGACTGCGACGCACATTTTTCTCCATCACGTTCCCGTGGTTATGCTAAAGGGAGAAGAGGCTGAGATCAGTAAGACAAGTGAGTGATCTATAGTTTTTTTCCTGAGACAGATTGTGTGGAAGGTTGCAGAGATTAGTCACATCTGGGGCTTTTAAGAATGCTGCAAATTGTGGCCTTTCTTTAACGCAGCCGATAAGGCATTAAATGAAGGGAGCTGCCTTATCAGCCCGCTGCTACCCATAAATCACAATTGCCTGCTCCCCTTCTGTACCCCTGGTGGTTTCTATCTGCATCCTGGGGCTGGCAAGATCCCACCATCACCGCCACTACCACCACCGCATCACACAATAATCACACCATTTGCCTCCTAATTCACCCTCTACAGACAGTGCATTAGAAGCATTCTTCCATTATGTTTCCCACTCATCTGTTCTCACTCACTCTCTCTTTCTGTCTGTTCTCCTCTGCCTCTCGCTGTCTGTCTTGCCTTGTGTGTATTCACAAGTCTTCAAACGGGGGGAATCATTCTTCCTGTGAGTGCTATCAGACTTTAATCCACAGAAAAACACTGACACTTCACTACCAATTCAAATGAATAGGATGTGGAAACAGCCTTTAATGGGATATTGTTCTCTCTTTGTCTCATTCAAACCAAAAGGAAAATAGAGTGGATACCATAAGCTTTAATGAGCTTGTGTAACTGACTCACATTTAATTATTTCTTTATTTTCTTCTCAATAATTATATGGCACTGACAGTGATTTTGTTGTGCTTGCCTGACACTTTAAATTGCCTGAGCTCAAGAGTGACTGAAACAGAAATGTTACCAATCAAACACAGGAGGAATTCGAGTCCAGTGAAGAGTGTTTGGCTTTTTCTGGATATGAGAGATAAACCAACTAGAGGAACAACAGTTTTATTCAACGTACAAAAAAATAGATTAGCATATTGTTTGTAAGTGTATGGCTAACCTGATATTAGCAGGATAGAGAAACAGTAAACACAAGTCAGTAGTTGGAGATGTCTTGGCTCATTGTTAGTGTGGAGTCAGGCTGTCTGTTTGTATGATAAGTTACTTGTGCCCAGCTTTTACACATAATACACAGACATGAACGTGGTATGGAGCTCTGGGTAAAATATTTTAGTTAATTGATATAATTACTTGATCACCGTGATTAGATAATTGACACATTTTAACCACAAATATATAAAGACCCAAGATTCCCACCACTCTGACTCACTATGAATTTAAATGGTTTTGTATTTCTTTGTTGTGTGTATTATTCATGCCGGCACATTTTCTTCATCTTTATCTTTCCCATTAACATTAACTTATCTAAGAGTCAGGTTAAGGGGTTTACCTTAAGTTTTCCTTGTCGTAAGCTGATGCTGACATTGAAAATTAAATACCAGTGAAAATAATTTTAAATATTTGTATAGATTCTTTTATGTCGTAATGTTTTTTTTAATATACTTGTGCTTGAAACTGCTTTGTCACCCGACTTTCTGACTTTCTTTTCTTGGGCTGCAGGACTAATTCATCGTTTTTTGTTTGGTGGTATTGGGAGACATCCACGATTGTGTTATGCAGCTTTAATATTTACAATTTTGAATCTTTAAATCTTTTGTAATATGTCTTTTACCCTTAACCCGTGGAATAGTGTATAGGTTTTAGTTGAATGATTGTGTACATGAAACAAAACATCAAATCTGCATCACTGACAGACTGAAATTATGTTTGGCAGTTTTTAAATAACTATTTGATGAAGCTAAATCAACTAAGTGATTAGTGTTTTAGCTCAGCGTTTGGATCAAGTAATCATGATGTTATTCATCCAGATGATATTTCTAGAGAAAGAAACTCCAAAGCAAGTCTTCAGCAGTGCTAAAATAATGGATTTTCACAAAAGCTGTAAAATTTAAAATTCATCCTAATTACTGGGAGAGATTTCTGTGGCTGTGTGCGCTTATCACCCGGTACCTGTGTGGCAGGTGATAGAGGTGAGAGTGGAGGCAGCCTATGTGGCAGCAGCAGGGATGATGGAGCAGCTAAGCCTGAGGAGGAGTGAAAGGCGTGGGCCTGGCCTGTGTTGTGTTGCTGAAGCCCTAACTGGAGACAGATTAAGGACTGTGCATTTATCTTTGCTTGTAAATGAGTGACTGGCCAGTGTTGTTACTGCCAGGCCAGGGTATTGGAACAAGAGGCTTAAGATGTTATCAGCGAATGCTGTGCCTGCAGGCACTCTGAAGATTATAAGGCATGGAAAAAGACAGTGGGAAAAGTGTTGACAAACAACCAGGGGTTATTAAACATTAATTATATGCTAAGCTAACGCTCTCTCTGACCCATCAACACAAAGCTTATGAGACCTTAGGGGTTCAGCGTCCCTTTTATCAAGGTCAAAAGTCATCAGTTGAGTTTGATTGGCTGTGAGCGTCGTGTGTTAAACAGACAAAGAGTATCAAGGTCCTCCGCTTGTCTTCTCCTGTTTCCAACTGAGAAAAGTCAACAACCCGTTTTTTGATTTTGTCGATATGATCAAGATCTTGTCACATTGTGCTGTAACATTAAAAATAAGTACCACAAATATTTAACCAAGTAAGGACAGTCGTTGGCCTTGAATCACATTTCACAAACAACAATAAAATTGTATTCTGCAACTAGAAATGGTGGCCACATGTTGTTGTACAAGTTCTATATTTTGTCATTGTTTTTTTGTATTATGTAAGTAATTTGGCACCAGTTTTATCCTTCAAGTCATCTGACCTGAAAAGTCATATAGGTCACAGTCCCTATCCCCTGATAGGACCCATGGGCGCTCTTCCTGAATAAGCTTCCTGGTCTGGAAGATGTACAGCACAGATATTATTCCTTGTCTGTTTACTTTAAAGGATTAAGTGGGTAAAAACTCAGTTTAAAGAAAGACTGGAGGTCTGGTTAAAAGCTCCATAGCTGAAGTCACCTGCCTGTCAGTGGCAGAATATCCCCAGTAGTTGCTATTTTTTCCACAAATGTGATGAATAGTTAGATTAATGTTCAGTATGATTGCTTTGACCATGGATTACAGTGCTGGGTCATCCTGCAAATAAATCTTCTACATAGCATTAGCTAGTGGCATGTTAACAATTAACGTTACATTAGGTAACAATGTCTGCAGCTATTAGGATGAAATAACAAAAAGTAAATATAATGTGAATATGACTTTAATACAGTTCCTTACCAGTGAACATCGTAACAGCTTGAGTAATGCTAGATAATAGTATGTAATATCATGATCTCATCCTATTGTACCTCACGACAATCATTGGTTACATTTTGATTGAGAGAACTGTACAGGCACTGAAATTTGTTGCTGTGGGTTTAGAGTTTTGTTTATTTTCTTGTAGAAAGATTGATTTTCACACTGGAGACAAACAAAAATACCTTGATGTCAAGGTTACAGCAATAGATGGTTAAGATTTTGGAGTGGTTAAGGTTGAAAGTAGCTTTAACTTTCTGTTTGAAACAAAGAACAAACAAACAGGCAAAAGCATCTTTTGTAGAAGGCTGAAGCTTTTTCAACCCACACATCCACCCAGACAACCTCCCTTTGTGAATCTTCCAGGTCATAAGAAACACCTCACATCATCCTTTTTCCCTTTGGGCAATAGAGGATGATACCACAACAACACATAGCTGTGTGGCAAAGGCACTTCACAAACAACAGATGAGATTACTTATTTATGGGCACACAGCCTCGATTTTAGAGGCTCATTCTATTGAGTTAGTTAGTCCAGGCTCCACCATGGAGTATTTTAAAACTAGACCTAGCCTCTGGGTCTTAAAAGTGATGCTGATAAACCTTAAACCTGTGTCTTTTTTAATAGTCAGCAGGGAGTCAATGAGATTGAGATCCCTCAGCTCAGCCCCATCCAGAGGTGCAATAGAAGGACGTAACATTTATCCTTTTGACGCCTTAAATGATACAGAGTGCTATAATAAAGTTGATCTGTATGTGCATTGCTAATAGTAAATCCTTTTTTTTTTTTAAACTAAAGTGAAATGAAATGGTTGTAATACCTGACCTTCTGACCTTTTACTGTGATTTGGTTTGTGTGTGTGCTTCTGTGCTGGGCTTGTTTTGCACCAGCAGGGAATGTAAACATGGCACATAGCCATGAACGAGCTCGTCTGAGGTCTGCAGTGCTTGGTGAGAATGACTAAGCAAATATTCAGAGAAAGTTTGGTTTTAACATTTAACATGATTTAATAAGAGAAATGTGTACGTTTTAAGTGAGAAAAAGTATTAATGTTACTGAATTAATGAGATGTCGTGTTCAAGTACAACATAGAGAAGAAGAAAATGTAATGAAGTGATTTTAAAGTTTCGATTTTGTGCTAAATCATGCTGAAGTGAGCCCACAGGAAGACAGAGAGGGAGGGGAAGAGAGGGGATGATAAGCTGTGGGGGATATCGGGTGATTGGATGTCAGGAACGTGATTGGATAAACCTGGAAATAGAAAAAGAAGTTTGACTGTTGATTTGGGAAAACGAGTCTTCTCTCAATAAATGCTTTCCTGTTGGGTTTATTGCCTTAATCAATAGTTTAAAGACTTTTTGAATACAACTTGATGGATGAAGATTGGAGATTGTTTTAGGCTGGGCCTACCTTGTTATTATCCAACATATTCAGCTTGTAGCTTCAAGTTGGAATCACACTAAATTTTATTTTGTTTAAAAACAGTATTACCATTACGGAAGAGGATTAGTGCCACTGGGGGGAAAAACGTGGGAACGTTTTTCTCTTTCCCGGAATTCTGAAATAATTCTGATTTTATTCTGAGATTAAAGTCAGAATTATCTCAGAATTCTGGTATTTTTTATTGAGATTGGGTTCTAATTTTCAAGTGAGTGCTGTGTATAAAATGGTACAGACAAACATGCAGTCACTTATTACAAGAACACATAATGCATAAATTAAGCATAAATTAAGGGAGGTAAACATAAGAAAAATGATCAACACATAACAAAAACATTTTTATGTGTAACAAAGCCTCTTCCCTGGCTTTGGATATGATATTTTCTGATGTTACTTCTTATGGGGCTTATTTGCAGTCCAGCGGTGTGGCTGAGGCCTTCAACAACACGCTCAGACAATTTGAAGAGATTTCATTTACACATGTGTTTTTTACCCTAGCATCAATACTCTTAAACTCCATAAGTCTAATATTGTGGCAAATACATTATAGACTGCTTCAGATTTCTCATTAACTGATGTAAAATCGCTCCATATGGCCCAGACTCAAAAATTAGAGGACTTCATACTCGACTCCTCAAATTTAATCAGACCTGCGACTCTACTTTAATTTCAATGCCTGTGACTCATGACTCACTTTGGGCTTGACAGCAGCTGTGACACCTTGACACCTGTTCTGACAATCTCTCTTTAGCTGGCAGATAAATAAAATACTGTCTTTTTTTTTCTCTTCAGTTTCACATCCCCTCTGAACCAAAGCCACCAGCAGCCATTCAGAATAGAGCGCGAGTGGAGATTACCTCCTGAAATCTCCTGTATCCCTTCTAGACACCACCCAGCTGCAGAGACAGTTACAAATTGGTATTTGGAAGACATGCTTCTGAAGATAATTAGCTTTACTTTCAAGGATTACACTGTCGACAACAAAACAAGAACTGCAATTTGCAAGACCTGAGGGTGGCAGATTGCAGGCAGAAATACTACAACTTCAAAGTTTGTACTATTTGAGATTTCACAAAGAGAGGTTAGACTCAAAGGTTGGTTAGAAAAGCTTTGTGTTATAAGGTAACTATTAAATCTGTACTTGCATGTGCCCGAAACTGCATTCATACTAAAATAATGCATGAGCAATGGTCCTGACACAACAACACAGACGCAGTCAGTGCTAAAAGTAGGATATAATACACTTTACAGTCCTGTGCCATGTGTGGTGCTTCAAAAACACTGCTGCCTACCTATGATCTTATCTGCTTTATTATATAGCATCCATACTAACAGATTTGATAAGATTTCACACTGATACTTTGCAGTGTAAAGTGCAATTACACGTTCCCAATGTTCCAAAATGAATACTGTCTGTACACAGTAGCGCTGCATCCAGGATGCTTATAGCTGGAACATACCGTTGCATCACAACATTGAGCCTTGAACTTTGACCTCATATATCCATCACTATTTGTGGCATAAAATTGTAAGTAAAAAAATATGATCTGGCTACATCCTTTAAATCATCTGTTTGTGTTCTCTTGCGACATATACAACATTCTGTGCTGTGGAGAGGGATGTGGGTCAAAATGGCTAGAAAAGCATGCTGGCTGAAACCATCAGGGCATCCTGCTATTCATAACATACCAGCATGCCAGAAATCTTTTTCATGCACACATAGCATAGAAGTATAGGTATATTCTTAAATGGCACATACTCTTATATAAAACATAATTAACATTGCAAAGAAAGAATTTTATCTTTGATACTCCAGCAGAAATGAACAGAACAGAATAGAATAGACTAGACATCTATTGTCTATTCTATTGGTCAATTGCTGTTTATTCTGGCAATGGAGACAAAAGGGAATACTCACTTTATTATACCATGCAATAATATGATCACTCAGAACAATTTTGCATTGATTTAGAGTGCATTTCCCTTCTTAGGGAACAAGTAGACTCAACCTATGCCATTAATAAAATGCCCACACAACAACAATCAGTGTTTCCTTTGTCTGTAGGAATCAAGAGTTGAGATTTTTCTATAATATTCGTACATCTGCACATCCTTTATACGAGCACAAAGCAATAAATCTAATCAAATTTAATAACAAACAAGAAAAACTTCAAGGAGATGATTTATTGTAACATGTTAATTTTAACAACAATGCTGTCTGGACTCAGTCCATACATAGACTAGATAGACAGATAGAAAGATATAGATAAAGGTATAGATATATATACAAATGGATGGGTGGATAGATAGATAGACTGTATCTCATAGATGGATGTAGCTTCCAGGTCTAAGGGACGCTGATGTGGAAATCTATCATATGCTCACACTCTGATGAAAGCATCAAAGGATCCAGTATCTCTCCCAAGGACACTTCGGCATGCAGACTGCAGGAACTGGGTAGCCACAGTTGCCCATAGAAACCTACGGAAGAATTCAAAATTCCAACAGATAGTTGATGATTCACATTCTTAAGTGCTGCTGCTCCTGATCTTAGTCCAGCTTACTGCTGCCACTGGTAACCGGTCCAAGTTCAAGGCTTGGAGTTAAGAGTATTTTACCCAGTTTATTTGTGTTAGCTTCAGCGTAGCCTGTTATAGATTTATTACAGCAGCGTACGTTTTATATCAGTCTTTCTCAATCTGCCTCCCGGGGCATTCCAGGGAATCCCAAAGTAAACTTCTCACATGAGGATAGATGGAGCATATATTAAAAATGTACACAGGATCATTTCGTTTACTTTGTTGAAACAAGCTTAGGGGGATAATAACTATACTTCTAGCAACATATGTCAACGCATATGTGAACACTAAACCTATAATGTGTGACCGCAGGTCATACATTCACATTTATTTTGAGGGTCCACAAGCCAATGGCAATGACTTACCATGTAACAAGCAAACAGAATACCAAAAGCACTGTGGAGCTCTGCAGAGGCACATTTTGAGAGACACGTTGAAGGTGGAGGAGTATGGAGTGGTAACAGAGAAGGCCCCATGCTTCTGTCATGACACCAGCTGACCTCATACTGTAGGTAAGGACTTGGAGAATACGGATTCGAGAGATGAAAGAAGCGACAGATGTAAAACCCGGGCTTTTGGGCATTCTGAGCAAGATTATGCTTGCCCTTCTCCCTGTGCCCTCCCCAATGCACTGTACTTCAAATAATCCTGTAGCAGTGTGTGGACTGTGTCTTACTTGTTAACTTCACTGCTGCTAGTCCTTTAAAAAGGTTATAGACTCGTAGAATGGACGCCAGGAGTACAGCCTGAATAAACGTGGCTGACACCCCGAGGCAGGTTTTGAATTTTTCATTACAGGTCACAGGAAAGCAGGAGAATTCGGATGTCAGAGGTCATGTTTTGGTGTCAGGCCTGCAGAGTCTAAGTGCAAGGACTTCTTCATACACTCGCTGCTGTCACACAGGGAGGAAGACAAACCAGTTCCTGCACAGACTTCAATAGCTCACTGCAACCCAACCTCATGACACATTCAGTGTTTCGTGAGAGTCTTAGCTGTGAATGGATACACACCCTAGAATGCAAGCTTGCAGGCCGTGTGTAAGAGCTCCTAAAACACAGCATGTGACTAATGAAAAATGACATTACTTTGCATAAATAAACTCTACAAGAAATACAATTTCAGAAATGTGAACAACCAGTCCCTTATTGCTCAGTCATGCTACCGGCCAGCAACCTCCTTGCAACTAGGAAAAATTGGTGGTCAACATGGTGTTTCCTTCAAAACTATTTAGCCTCAAAATTCTAGGAGTGTAACAGTATCTGCCTCAAACTGTTTAGTACAGAATCTTGACTTCAATTTAAGGCTTTCTTGGTGATCTTTTTGCCCTTGCATTATGAGAGATGACTTGATCTAAGTTATTTTTGGGTGTCTGTGAATCATGCTCTATGTTATGTTATTTATGCTGCACCTGATCAGGTTATTCTGTAGGGTGGGACGTATTGTTGAGGAAACAGTTGCTGTCAGGGAGTGTCAGTGCCTTCAGGGCTGAGTGCTTGTTCTGCTAAGCTGTTGAGGATGTTATGTGCTAAAGTAGAATCCAAATGAATCCCAGGACCCAAGATTTCCCAGCATAACCTTTAAATTTATTGATATGATGAGTGTTCTTCACCGCTCATCATTCATCACTAGTTTTATTGTTTTGACTGATCGAGGCGAACGACTAAGCAAAGCAGCCGATGCACTTTTATCTGGAACATATGGGATCAATATGCCATGTTGGTTTTCATGTCGCTCTCAATCTCTTTCTATTTGATGAATTTCCATACTTTCCCCAAAGCCTACCTGCACTTTCATAACATAATTGAAATGAGAACATGTGCTTCATCACATGGGTGTGATGAAGCCTCTGACAGATTGTGATGAATAAGCTATATTTCTCAACATTAGGTTAATTACTGTCATTTGTAACAAATGGAATTTAAGTGGTGCCAAAGCAAATACTGGATTCTGACTAAATATGAGTAATCTGTCACTCTGAAAGATTTCAAATTTCATTTATGTCACAGAGTATCATGTAGTCACCACTATAGCTTGAAAGAAATTAAAGATTATGGCTGTGATGATTACATTCAAGAGAACCTATCCTGAGTTCATACCCTGTTTGTCTTGTCTTTAATTTTAGTCATTCATTTTATACAACCACTGCAGACAGGTGGGAATGCAAAAGAAATGTTTGATTGAGAGTATCTTTATTGATTTTAAATGGTAATAATAATAATAATAATTACAAACAAACAAATAAAAAGAAACAAACAAACCAAAACAACAACCCTCTCCTTCTTTTCAGTCCACGGCAATTCACACTTACAAATAAAGTCTTCTTCAGAACACAAAAGGACAAGCAAAGGAAACAAAATGTTCCAATTCACCCAGTAAATCCTTCTCATCAGTTAAAAATAGTGCAGGGTTATTAACTGGGCCACTAAATCATTTTAATCATATTTTCACATGAATTAAAACCTCAAGCATATCTTTCATTCTCTGTTGAACCTCTTGAAAGAGTTCTCCACTGCGTTTTCATTTTTCTTTCAACTATATTTTAATAAAACATACGTTTATAACACATTTCTTCTTTAAAACTTCAACCGTTTTTCATGACAAGTTGCACAGTGGAATAACCTTTTCGCCTTCTGTTTCACAAGGTCTCCTGTAAACTTGTAAAGGTCAACTGGATGTTTATCAGGCTCCTTCCTTCTGTGCTCTCTGCCGACACAAAATTCACCCCAGCATTTTGCAACTCTCAGCGACACCCAGCTGCCTTTCCCTCACCTTTTTTTCTCAGAGCAACATGAAACAAACCAGAGAGCAAGCAATTTTATTGTTCAGTGGTATCTTTAATTGTGATGAAAAAGGATTATGCAGATTTCTGTAAGCCTCCCTGACAAGACATATTTCAAAGTGAATAGGCCATAGAACAGGAATATGTGTCAGTGGTGGAGGCTTAGTGGAACGTCTTCTCAATAATAGGGTAATCCTGGAGTCTAGGGATCCCTCATTTACCCTCTCAGCCGAGAGATGATGTGCAATGGTCTCCAATTATAGCCCATGGTGTCTTTAAAGACAAAGGAAGGGACTCAGACTGTGTGACTAAATGTCATAAAGATATTGCTTTTATCTTAATTACTCTGACCAGAAGTATAGGGTAGCATTACCGAAAGAAACAAAGTAACTCAATTGTCTCTAATATAGACAGATAAACATGTGACAGTGTTCAGTTACCTGATTGAGAAATCAAAAATGGCAAACAAACCTCATAAAAAAAACTTTTTTTGTACCATGTTTATCAAGGTCCTGTCAATAATGGGAGGGTAGAAACCTTGTTATTACAATGTAATGACAGTATAAATTATAGATATAAAAGAAATATATTTAAATACATACATAAAATAATAATGCTGTATATTTTTTCCTCACATTTGATAAAATAACACCTATATTTGACAGTATTTGACAAATTATTGCCATGATAAATTATTTCCTTCTTTTTCTTCTTCTTCTTCTTCTTGTTATTGCCAAAGATATTTACTAAATGCATTCAGAGACATCAGACAGCGAGCACAGGCGAAATGAGCAAGGAATGTATCTGACTGAGAAACTGAGGAACAGCCTTGCTTGCTACCATAAACTAATCAGAAAATATTTACTGAAATCACAGATTAAGCGAGCTAAGCGAGTTGTATTCCTGATACAGTTCTGTATAATTGGACTTCTTTTTGATTAAATTTTAAGTAAGACCTTATTTACAGCAAATAAAGTCATCATGGAAGTTGTTATTAAAGCCATGAATGAAGATCAGTTTCCCATAGGATTTTAAACAGTGTGATTTTTTTGGAGCCAGAGGAGTTGTTCCCCTGTTGGCCATTAGAACGAATGCCTGATTAAGCCACTGTTACAGCAGATCTACATCCATCTTTGATATACAGTCTTCAATCAGTGCTGTTGCCGATCATATCATGTGTTGTGTTTTGGGAAAAACATGAAATTTCAAAGATCTGATTAAATGAATTTTTTTACAGTCATTAGTGATGGTTTTGAAAGCTCTTATAACTGTTTACCTTTTGAATGTAAAGTTGCTGTGTGTCTGTGTGTGTGTGTGTGTGTAAGGAAAAGAACTGGCTAGCTATTGTCTGTGGACGCAGGCTGATTCAGTTCTTTAATGCTAACAAAGAGAGTACAAAGAAGAGTGAAAAGGGCTGTGTGATTTGTGAAAAGGATAAACAAAAACTAAGACTAATTGCTGCTGGAGGTCAGCATTTCAAATGCGTGTTCAAAGTGTTGGGTGTTGCCATAAATTTATAGCAGTCACAGTTATTTATTAACCTGAATGGGCAATTTCGCAGTGAATCTGCAGAGAAAGGGGACATGAAAAGTTGTGAAGAATTGATGATGGACTCTTTGAAAGTGAGCGAGATAAAATTGGCCATGAAATCTGAAGCTTGGAATTAAATTGGCTGGAAGAAGAGGAGGGGGAAAGGTGCGATGCGTGATCACAAAAACATAAGTGTCTTTGTGAAAAAGCCAAGGTTAATTTGCACATCAGTTAAATGCATAATTAAAGAGGAGATCTGTTTGGCTGAAGGAAAGCCTAATCAGGAGAAATGTAGTAAAAAGCTGAGATACTGATAGTAATTTGTGTTTGCTTTGGTGTTTGTCTCTCAGTGCTCTTCCTCATTCAAATTCAGCCACAGTTTTCCACAGTCGTTAGCATAGTTCACATTTAATAGCAATAGGCTCTATTTTGTTATTTGTGTTTTTTCAACTTGAGGGAATACTGTTTTATTTTTATGGTGAAGCAAAAGAAGAAGAAAGGCTGAGAGGAATGGCTGTAAATGGTTGTGAAAGAGTTGTGCTGGATCAGTGCACACTTTTCAGTTATGTCAGAAAACCATACAAACATGTACTGGACATGATACAGAAACAACAGTTGGCGCATGCACACATTTGAGATCAACATTCAGGAGTCCACCCCATGATTCAGTGGTTTGCGGAACCACATTTAGTAACAATAACTTGAAGTAATAATTTTCTTTATCAGCCTCTTACATTGTTACGGAAACATTTTGGCCCAGTCTTCTTTACCTTTTTGCGTCTTTTCATTGAGTTATTGAGGTATTTGTTTATGCACAGCTCTCTTAAGGTCCAATCACAGCATTTCAATCAGGGTAAGGTCTGGACTTTGACTGAGCCATTGCAGCACCTTGATTCTTTTATTTTTCAGCCTTATCCTGTTTGGTATTCTCCAAGTGTGGCGCTGTGCATTATGGCCAAACATGTTCACTTTGATCTTGTTTGTCCAAAGGACATTTTCTCAAAGTACAAAAGTGGTTTGTTCAGATGAAACTTTGCAAGCCTGTCCCACCATCTTTGTTCGAGAGGCTTTCTTATGGCTACGCTTCCAAACGAGCCATACTAATTTTCACGATGTTAACATTTAACATGATAGCCGAGGTCTGTTGAGTTTGAACTGTTGCTCTTGGGTTTTTTCCAGTTTCTTTCAGGATTGCACAGTCTGGCCTGGAGGTGCTTTTGCTGGAATGTCCACTCCTGGGAAGATTGTTGCATTGTGTTAACACAGACATGAAGGCTCAACTGTCCAAACCTTTGCTTTTTTACGACTGTGAAAAATGATGATGGACCATTGTTATCAAAGATCTTCCAAGTTTTATCTACCAGCAACAAACTTTGATACACTATTACAACGCAAAATAAGTTAATACAAATCATCAAAATTGTATTATAATAAAATAATAAATAAGCTTTTATATTGGATTGTTCCAAACACAATATATTTTCTGTCGTTCAAGTTACACTGCATCAGGCAGTTATAGCTACATTAAACTTTTTTATTTTAAGTGTATTTTTTCAAAATTTAGATATTAAGAATAATATTGAAATAATGTTTTGAAGAAAAGTCAAAAGGGTGAAACTTCAAAAGCTAAAGAGAAGTCATTTCCTGCTTTATGATAACATGGAAAATGAATATTTTCATGTTATTTCTATATAACTTAATTATATCAAAAATCATACAATAACAGTACCAGGTGGGACTAATAGAACTTGCTGAAAATGTTTTTATTTTTCATTGAGCAGGTGAAAAATACATGCAGAATACAAGAGAATTTTTGAAATCTCGTAGATGCTTGAACTAGGATATATATTTTTAAAAATCTATTTTTGTTCCCTAAATAATTCTCTTAATATAAAAGTTCTGTTTTTTTTTGGTTTTTTTGCACCATTTAGGCAACGATTGGTTTTGATTGCAGGTTGCATTCAAGTTTTTAAAAATTGTGCTTTGTTTAGTATTTAGGGGATCTTATACAAAACGCTTTCAACATCTTAAAACATCTGTGGAATACTTTGAGAAAGAACAGATGATTCTGATTGTTGTTTAGTTGCTACGTTGCACAGGTGAAGGTCTAGTTAAGTGTCTGATGTCAGAGGTATATTACCTCTTATCTGTGTGTTGTACCATTGTTTACTTAAAACGTTTTAAACTGCTGAAGTTTTCTGTACTTGACAATTTACTTTTAGTACTTAAAAAAAAGAATTCACTGTCTAACTCAAGTGAAAATGGATGGCAGCTGAGAATTCATCATCCTTGGCTTAATTTTAAGGCTATAGAAAGGTGTTTGTAAATGTTCGGGAATTTCATTTAATATTAAAACCGTAACCATTAAAATGTTCAGTGCAGTTATAGATCTTTGGTTATTATAAGGAAGGGTCTGCTCAACATTTGCATTTAAAGGTGAATGTAAGTTTAATCCCATACATTCCTAGGCGTTCACATGCAGGGCGTCAAATGCTGCTGGCCTGTCAGGCACGGCTGGATTCGCAGAGATACAGAGATCGTACAAGGTGTTCTTTGTCACTGTTGCCCGCCATGGCAGTACTGGATGCCCAGAGATAACAACCCCATTTTAAAGAGCTACAGTCCACATTAGGAGGTTGAAGGGATGGCAGTGGAGTCGATCACAAGTGTGTCAGCCAGGAGACTAGATTCAGCTTTGCACTTCAGAGCCCATTTTGGTTTTTGTTAGGTTTGGGGTTAAACTTGCACTTTCACATTGTTAACTCTGTGTCTTGAAAAAATAGACTTACTCAATGGGTTTAAACATGATACCAAGACAACCTTAACAAGAATCCATACTAAAAAGATCAGAAGCATTTTGTTTCTTGAACTTTTTAGGCTTTTAGGCGATTCAGTATCTGTGCATCCCTGCAGATGGCAGAAAGCTAACACAACATGGGTTTTCTGTATATGCATTGTTATTGCACAGAACAGAACTCATGTTGCATTGAAACAGGGTAGCTGCAGCTCATGAGGTAGAGCAGCCCATCAGAAGGTTAGCAGTTCAGTCCCTGGCTGCTGCTCCAGTCTGCACGAGCAAGATACTGAATCTCAAGTTGCTCTCCAATGCTCCAAGTTTGTCAAATTTTATTCTGAATTGTCAGATTCAAATTGAAAAAACAGCACAATCATTTTTACTTTTTTATTTTTGGGCCGGTTAGTGCTCAGCTGGAAGTTGACAAAGATGCAAAGACTGCCTCTTTTCTCCTTTTGTTGGTCATAGAACATTATTCAGGTGTAGTGTGTGGTCAAGGTCAGGCGATGGAGCTGGATCACTAACCCAGCAAAGCAGTTCCACAACCCCAGGAATCAGTTTATGGTGTGGCTGTTGTTTTGTGCTCATTCCCTTGTAAATTTGTTTTTAAAAATGGGAATACATAGAATTAAACGATGATAGTGATTTAAGTTGCTTGCCTTGTATTTGAGAAAAATTTCACGTCCCAATAAGTCACTTACGTGTGCTCTGGTCGCCACGTTACATGCTTCTAATTGCTTCTGATGTAGGCAGATCTTTAAGACCCACTTTAAAGCCTTAACTTAAAGGTGAATGTTTCAAAATCTAGCTATAATTTAATTACTGTTTGTCTGCATACAGCACACTGCAAACAATATACAAATGAAAGGGTCTGGGTCACATCAGTCACTTCCTTTTATCTCACTGATTACTTACAGTTTGTACTTCAAATCATTTTATTGGTTTGACTTGAATTTTACTACAGGTATTCCTGTGCTGAGTAATTCTGTGATTGGACAATAACTGGTCAAGGAAATGTGTCCTGTAGCGACATCACTTTGTTCCAGAAACGTTGGGATGTTCTTTAAAATGTTAATAAAAAAATAGTTTCACTGAAACTTGTGAAAAGCCACAGTTGAATCAGAAATTTTCTTTGGTCAGGGTTTTTTTAGCTACAAGTTGGGACACGGCTATGTTTCCCATTGTGTTGTTTTACCACCTGTTTCAACAACACTCTGTAAGCCCTTAGAAGCGAGACAAATGTGGCAGTTTTGAAAGAAAAGTGTTCTTCCATTCTTGCTTATTTTAGGATTTCAACAACACTTCACAGCCTTCTTTGTTGTGTATTTTGTTCCATATTCCACCAAATGCCTTTAGTAAGGCATAGCTCTGACCTGCAGATAGGCTACATTGTCAGTCGCGCTTGCAACAGAGCCTGGCAGCTATAATGAAGATTGCAGTTTAATGATTTCTTTACAAGTTTAAACACATTTTTTGAATGATTACAAATCACCATTGCTTGTTTATGTTTTCATTTTACTTAGCAAAACAACTTCTTTGGACACACTGCAGCCTCAGTGCTTTAAAATCATATTTATTAGCTATACATTAAAGAGCATTCATGGTAAGAAGAAGAAGAATAGCAGTAATAAGAGAATACAGAAAATGAAACCACTAAAAATAGAAAGAATGGTTGGCAGCAAACGATTAAAACAACCGCCTACTTTGGTTTTCTTTAGTCTTTGAAGCTTTATATAAAACTGCAGTGGACATACAGTTCTTATAGTAACAGTCTGTCTGAGCTATCGAATCATTTTGTTCAGTTGTATTCATTCTGTGCTGGAACTCTGTGACTGAGTGGCTCTCCAGTAGCTGCGGTTCGTTGCGCTCAGATGGGACGGAGACCGAGATGGGTGATATCGACCAACTTATCCAAGATTGCTCGATTCAAAGGGGTGCGTTCAATTGAGAATCAAATCAACCTTCTTATTAACACGAGACATCATCTACATCAAAGTCCCTTCCTCAAGTCTGTCACTTGAAAGAGTCTGGTTAGGACCAGGGTGCAATCCGCTGCCCGGGGAGGTCCTTTGTGCATCATGGTAATAGAGAACAAAGAAGGCCAAAACCTTATGCTATTAAAATAGATTCACCAAAACCAATTGTAGTATATTAGCTCGGAAATGACACGGGGGAACTGATGAGGGTTTTTCGTGGCAGATGGAGTTTCCCCATACCATGAAATTTGTATACTTGGCTACTAAGAAAACAATTCTTGCTGGTACGTTGAGCAGCCTTCCTGTTTTCACAGGGAAAGTGACACTGGCAGAGTGAGAGAGTGTGAAGCCTCTTTAATTGCCTTCGGTCACCCACAACGTTGAACCGAAGTGCCACGCAGCTTAGCAAAGGAACCGGGCAGAGGGCCTGATAGATATTTTATCGCCCAAGTTAACGGTTAATGAATTCCCAAAGTGAAATCTGTCACTTCAAAAATAAAGAGGAAGGCAAATTAAAGGGAGATAGAGAGAGACAGGGGAAGAAAGGGACTGGAGAGGGTGACACAGTTTTAGAATGCCCTATCTTTTGGCCATCCCCGTTTTTCAATGGAATAAAGAAAACTCAGCCTCTTTCTTCTCCTCTTTTCTTCCTCCACTTCTTTTTTCTCTCTCCCATCCTCCTATCTCTCAGACCGCTTTTCTCTGAAAAAATTCTCATGAATGATTTATATGTGTCTTGTTATCAGCAACGATTTCTATAGACCCCAACGCATTCACCAAGACATTTGTGGCGTAATTGTTAATTTTAATGCCATAATGGCTTCAGATGGGAGCTCTGATTAGACATTTATTACACAATTAAATGAAACATACTCAAGAATCACAAAAGCCTTCCGTAATTATTTCAGGCCATTAATAAAATGGGCATTAAATTATATTGGACACAAAAGAGAAGTGAAATAGATTTCCATTAGAGCAATAGAGGCAGAGAGGGGTAATAGATCCTGCCTGAATTCACTCTGAAATTAATTGTTGCCCAGCCTATTTCCACACACAGTGGAATAAATGAATGAGAAAAGAGAGGAAGAGAAGAACGAGTTGGTGGCCAAGAGAGCGAGGGGAGGGGTTACATTAAGAGCCTCTGATAAAACCCTTTTGTTTGACGTACTACAATGGACCCTCAATTCGAAAAAGAGAGGAAGAGTCAGACCAATTTCAATCTTAGTCCACCCCTCCAGAGTTCTGACTTGAGGTTATATCCTCTTTTCAAGTTTGGTTTGCTTTTGAATAAACAGCTATCACCTACCTGCAAATGCATATATCTAAATGCGCTGCTTATTAGAAAATAATGCGTGGGGCAGCACCAGCCAAACCGGCCAAAGACAACCGCTAGTTTCAAAAAAAGTGGAATAAATGACAGGAAATCAATCTTTCCTTTGATTAATAAATGACCCGCCTTTGACATCAGGCTGCCTTCCTGCTGCAGTCTGATGTAGGTCAGGAGATAGCTGTGATTCAATCAAAATAGAGACAGAAATGTCAGGAAAGATGTAGCTCAAATAAAATGGGAAGTATTAAAAAAAAGGGAGCGTTTACAATGGACTGCATTTATTTTCCCCATTTCTGAACACTGAGATTATGACAGTTAAAACACATCAAAGCCCGATGTATGGCAAAGACTTTTTGAAGCCGTTTCCAATGGGAGCTCTAAATTGAACCTCCTTTTGAACTAGCAGTCTCTTGAGATCTTCTGCAAAAGTGTAAAAGAAATGGAAACTGATATCTCCTAAGACTAGGACAGATCATTCAACAAAAATTAATTAATCATCCACTGATACAGATTTGGAGAATTGTATTACTCTCTCGCTCTGTCACTCTTCCTGGCTTCAAAAGCTTTTGGATTCTTCAGCTGTCGCTTCTACGTTATTGCACATTTGATTTTTTTCATGTTACACTACCTACAGTGAGCTTACTGGCTGTGCTTTTCTTCCCCCCAATAAAGCCTTTTTGGAATCATAATTCAGGATGCAAAAGTCTGTAAACAAAGCAGAGAGAAAACGCACCAGCAGAGGCTGATTGATATGTAGAATTTGGTGGTGTTAAAGAGTCACGGCGTGGAATATTAATTTTTAATTTCAGTTTTGAATTCATCACCTGACTTCCAGCAGCCTTACAGCACATCTTGAGGTTCAGGTCCCAGATCGGTCCTGTGGTAGCCCTGTGGTGAAAGATAAAAAAGACAGGCCCTAGGTGAACAGGAATCTATGAATATGGCTATAGGATGTAAAGGATGATCTGGCCTTTACTTGACTCTTTATATGTTGAGCCAGACACTTTTACAGCACAGTCGACCAGCAAAATGTGCTCGCTTGCCTTTGCTTTACCCCTGGCAGTCTACATTATAACCGCCAAATCCAATTAATCAAAACATTATATTTCATAAAGTGCCATATTAAAAAGCATTTTTTCAATAATTAAAAAGGTCTGACAGAGCCTGAATGCCAATGCTGGGCATGCACTCCAACAGACAAATTACATCCACTGATGAGATATGGCTCCTGGCTATAATGAGAGGTAATAAATGTGTCCGAGGTGTTATCGCGAATATTTTACTTAAAAGGTTGTAAAGCAGCTGTTAATTTGAAAACGTCCCCAAATACAAAATGTCGTCGTGTGACTAAAATAAGCTGTGATTTGGGAGCTCTTGTCAGAAATGAGTTCTGTACATCATCATCTTGTTAACCATGTTGGTATTTAGTAATTAATTTTACCTCAAGCTTTGCTTGGCATTAGCAAAGTAAAGCTTTCTCATATCTGATTTTTTTTTTCCAATATAGAAGTAATAAGTGAACAACTGAATGTGAAATGATGCAAGCTCACTGGGCCTCAACACGGAATGAAAGCTATGTCAGAGCTATGAAGAACTCCATCTTCATTTTATGGTGAAGGTTTTTCTGGTATCGTAGGATGAAGTTTTTTTTCTTTCTGAAGTTCTGCACCTGTTACCAAAAGATTGGGAAGGACAGATGAGGACTTTCGCAGTGGATATTTTGTAATGGTATTTTATACATGGTCCTAAAGCTGAATATCAGTTTCTTAAGATCCACAATTAAGGTATCTATACTTGGACTTTTGCTTTGTTTTGATTTTTAAAACTCTTTATCCTGGTGATGGAGAAAAGATTATTTGTTGTATTAAAACTTTATTCCAGGTATCTCTTATCAATATAAAGTTGTGGCATTTGGTCATGTTTTTTTGCAGAAATTAAATTGTAAATAAAAAAAATCAGGGCTTACTGGGTCAAAAGGAAGAATTCTAGACATGGTACAGTTGTGACGGATCTGTTTTTCACATGCAGTTTGATATCCGTAGTTTCCTCATGATGAATCCAGTACAAGTCTGTTGTGGCATCTGCATCCACCATCTGCAAGAAAGGGTCAGCAGACATGATCCCATAAACTCACTCCCAAGTCCTTAGAAGTTGTTTGGTAACCCAGGGAACACAAAAGAAATTCCCTTGGTGATTTGTCTGATATGTGCAGAAGTGAGGATAGATGGTAGAAGATCTAACCTCACAGTCAAAAACATGTCGTAGGAGAACTGTATGTACTGGAGATTATCAAGAATTTAGAAGTTGTGATTGTAAAAGCCTGCTTCTATCACAATTTCTATATACATGTATTTTATTGTTGCTCATTGCCCATTGCAGGAAGGTCAGGTCAATGGTTTACAGGACTCATTTCTGTAAGCAATTCTCTTGTATATTTCTATTCACCTCATATGTTAGTCAGCGGTATTCTTTGCCTCCACTGATTGTTTCTTTTAATCACTCACCTGAAGGTTAGTGTAACTCAGACATTTCTATAAGTTGCAAATTTCATTGACATTCCATAGTCTGGTCACTGTGTTGCTGTTAGTCGTTTTCTGTGTGCACTTTAAGTTGAACTCCATCATTGGCAAGAAGACGATCACAGTACCAGGCAAAGTAAGCAGATTTCAAGGAGATGATGATCATGAATATCAGTGGAGATGCTTGGCCATTGGGCAGAGACTGACGATGTCTGGACACTATAGCTGCTGAATAGAACGGAAAGGTGAGGGTGAGGTGAGGGGGCATGTTGAAAGACTAAAGCTCTGACTCTAGGCCCTTGTAGAGTTGTTTAACAAGTGAGAACTTGGATCAGTTCTTTAATTCTTGAACATTGTTGAGTTGGTCAACTGGCTACCATTAACTGATTTATTTGGGTCTTTGTCTGAAGGCTAGGTTCTTATCATCAGTCCACATATAAGCAGGGCAATTTTCACTCTAGAGTCAGTACTCCTGTCCTTATAACTTTAGTACCTTCAACCAGGTCAGTAGTGTACAATTTCTATTTTATTTCTATCCTCTATTGTTTTGAAATGACAAGAAAAACATCTGGACCTGGATAGAAATTCTAAAAAACAATATGAGCGTTGTGCGTCAGAGGTTCCGTGATACTACTGAAGACATGCTGAATAACTATGGCATCTTGCAACATGGCAGATTCCCAAACAAAGCTCTTTTGGTTAGTTCTACCCACTGACTCTGGATATGTTTTTTAGTACCCTCAGGAATCATGTGACCATTTCAGGGTTAGCCTGGTAGGTTTGGCATACCCAGTAAACATACTTATCAGTTAACCTGATCTGAGTGACGAAGATGTCTAAGGTTGAGCGTCTTTTGGTTTTACCTGAACTCCGCATAGACTCGTATTCTGGATGTGGTCAAGCTCTTAGAAAACCCTGGAAAACCACGTTAACAGTCAGCAGTGTCAACGTGTCAGCTTATTGAAAAACTTGAGAATAAATATTTTAAATTATTAAATAAATTGTTTAGCGTCAAAATAATAAGGTTTGCATAACACCAGTTAACCCTGCTCTGAAATGGATGTATTTGTTGTTTAAATTGTATATACATATGCATCACTACTTATTGAATTTTTTTTTCTGAATATGCATCTTATGTTATTGTTTGGTAGCAGTTCAGATTCTCATTTATGCTGGTTAAATCTTATCTACTGAGTCACAGTCTCATGTGAAAGGCTGAAATCCCCCTGCAAGGAAGGCCAGCTCTAAATGAGTTTTTTTTCTCTTAATGAAGGTCAGGAGAGAGTCACATCTTTCCTTTTGTGATAATTTATCCCTATCTCCTGTTATCTCTGTTTTGCCCCTTTAATCCTAATTGTATTGTATAATTGTGTGATGTGGACCTCTTGGTCTTTGAAGTATTGGCCCTATCCTTTCATTATTACCTGATGCCTTGAACCTCTGTTAATTTTTTTTCCAGCTCCGTTCTGTATTATCCAGTGTTGGAGAATAAAAGAGAGAGCAGCTTAAGTTCAGTCATTTCGAATTTTATTTAAGTCTGATTTCTCTATCTTCCTGAGAAATAATTTCACCACAAAGATATATATTGAGCTTAGTAATATAGTCTGCATGTTGGCAATACATCTCAAATGCAGCTCATTGCTGTTTTGATTGCTTCTCAGTGTTAGTGAATGGGACTTGTAATGGGATAATGTAAAAAGATCTGCATTATTGTATGCAGAATTTGAGTTTTAGAATTGCTTCTATATGAGTGAAAGAAAGCCCTTTTTGTGTGTTTAACATTGCATGAATAATTATCAACAGCCAAAGTCTGAATATACATTTTTTGTGCCACTGCTGGGGACAAACAGCTTGACCACGAACACTCAGTTTTCAGTATATGAGGCTATAAATGAAGCTGATAGAACATTTTCTCTATACATGGTTAAAAAGACATTCTGCTTTAACTATTAAATACTTTTACATTCAGACTGAACATTTCGTAGAGATGTGTGCATATAAGGTTCTGCAAAATTAAAGCGAAAGAACAACTTTCAAAGAGAGCTCACTATTATCTGTGCAAACTACTGAATAAATATTGAAGCAAAACTGTAAATGGCACTGTCTATTTGCTGGTACTGTGTACTGTATGGTTCTACTTTAATATTAGCAGATCGTCACCACCATCTTGAGAGCAATGATTCAATATAATAACATAATAGATGATACTGTAATACATGCTGTATCCAACATGCACTGGCCAAGTTAGACTTAATCCTGCACTGATGCTAAAGTACAGGACACGCAGACATAGTCTGACAACATAAAAATGTTTGTGTGCCTAAGATAATTTATGTTGCCACAATTTATTAGTTCCAAATATGGTTCAGCAGTAGTTCTTCCACACTGTGGAAAAAAATAGGCTTAAAAACATTCTGCTGGGAAGAAGGAAAAAAGTTAGGAAAGTTGTAGACCCATGTGAGTTGTCTCGGTTTCTAATATTTTATTTTTACAGAGAACCATCACTAAATAGGATGGAAATACAATAAAAGGCATTGAAATGTCAACCCTAGCTTTTAAGAGTTTTTGAGGGGAGGACGCAAGTGTGCAGTAAAGAAAACCTCTTACCGCTTCAGCACCATGGACAGTTACGGTAGGGGAGCTTACCTCAATGCTCTCCACGGGAACCCAAGTTGGCTAATAGGCTCTCCGTGTGTCAGGCCGCTCCCCATTCACTTTTTAAGGCGAGATGGATGGACGTGTCCTGAGATCATCCTAGTTTGTGTGTGTGCGCACGCATGTGTGCTGTGTTTGTCTCACGCGCTCCTCTATGTTTGTGTGTGATTTGAATTTATTAGACTAAAAGTTTTAATTTTATTCTATTTCCATAAAAGCCTACATTAAACTTGCCCAATAGGCTGATTTTCAGGGTATAGTACTGATAGTGTGTTTAATTTTGGGAGTCATTTCTAAACCAAATATAGCCCGTTAAAGGCATTTTCCCCCACTTTTTAAAATTCCGTTTATATGTTGTTATCAGATCTTTGGCATTTCCAAATAACTTAGGTTTGGACATCTTTTTACATTCAGGTGTAAAACCCAAACCCCAAAATTTCTTTATTGCATTTTTTATTATTATCTCAGAGCAAAAATGTACCGCGGCTGCATGTAATAAAACTAAAGATGGGAATAATAATCATCATCTGAGTCCTTGACGAATCAAACCCTATTGCATTTCTCATTATCCCGGTAAATTGTCGAGGGAACTTTCAGGCGTGCATTTATTAGACAATCAGTTTTTGAATAAGAAACATAGCCGACTTCTCCCTCGTGAGTATAGGAGGCTCAGCCCCTAAAATAATTTCCTCTTATCTAATTCATTGATCATAAAATGAAGCCGGTGTGGGCATGCAGCAGCAGCAGCCTACATGTTAAATTGCATGCGCTGTTCTGCGATAGATAGCATAGCACAATTTAAAACTTCAATGCAAGCCGAAATATACAGTGCAAACATGCGGCATACTACCTCGCGGTTGCAGATGAGCATCATATAGCCTGTCGATTCCGAGGATTGTGTAGGAGCTGTTTCTTTCTCTTTTTTCTCCCTCTTTCCCCCCCTTTTTTCCTGCCATCCTGCCATCGCGGATGTACTGGGAGGGGGGGAAGGAAAAAAAAGTCGGAGACGTCCTCAACTGATTGTTCTCTGGGTCGGGGTGAGGAGGATCTCTCTCCCAAAACGGTCATATTTTAGACGATATTTTCAAGTTGTTTTTTCTTTTTTTTCTTTTTGTAAAGACAGATGTGATGGAAATCTTCTTGTTCCAAGCTGCCGATTGACGCATGCGTGTGCGAGGAGACAGGGAGCGGAGAGAGAGCGTGAGAAAGAGACAGAGATGGGGATGAAATGTGGGAATATCAGACAGAAAAACGAACTACGCTTTGCTTTATTTTGGGTCTCGAAATAAAATGAGGTTTGGGTCACGACAGTAAATTTATAGCCCGCGGACGTGTGCAAAAATCGGCGTTTTTTTTAGACGGGTCATTCTGTATTAGAAACACGCGTGTGAGTGTGATGTGATGACATGTTAAAGAACCGAAAACCATCTTTAGAGTATCTGTTTACATTAAGCCACACAAAGAAGAGAGGAAGATGAGAAGATAATACGCAGCCCGCAAAATACACATATGTACAGAGAGAGAGAGAGAGAGAGATGGAGGCCAAAGACAACCTTAAATAAATCTGCTTAGCAGTGTAACTAACTGGGGTTGTACCTCCACTTACAGCATTTGACGGTGTGTGTAGAGGGGGTAGAAAAAAATCATCTGTCTGCCTTTCGTTTAATAATCACAGCTGAAAGTATCATATATCAAGCACATTAGCCCGAGGGCTATTAGGCAGTGGTCCTGGTTGAAATTTGCATTTTAAAACGATCACTCTGCGCCTCTTTAAAAAAAAATCTGTCAAATCGATGTGAACTAATGCAGCAATTACAGACGCACAATGATGGCTCCTCTTAACGTTTGTAGTTATTGTTATATGTAATATTTCCTCGGTGATGGTAATTCTGCCGATGCCTAGTTTTAGTTTTACACATTGGCACGCGTGGGCCCAAATCGTGTGCGCGCCCGTGTGTATTATCATATGTGCGTGCTCGTGGGAGTTAGGTGGTTTAAGGGAATGCTAACAAAAAAAAATTGACTTGTAAGAGGTTTTTGTGACCCCGTCCACACCCCCCAGCTACCCCACCAGTAACGGGATAAGAGAGGTTAAAACCGGCTGAAGTGTCCTTGAGCAAGAGTGGAAGACCTATCGGTTGCAAATGAACTGTCGTGCTTTTATTATTATAATTACTATTTTTAATGTTATTTATTTTATTTTATTATGTGAAAATGCGAATAAAACCGGGCCCACATATATGTGTGCATTTTGGGGGGACTTTACGTCCTAAGTGCTCCCCGGCGTCTGTGCGTAAAGCTGTACAGTAAATTGGTTGCACGGTATAGTCACCTCTCTGGATTGAAGTCAGGTTTTAACTGGAAAAGAGGTTGAAGGTCCATGTTTGTTGCGATTCATTACATTAAATGGAATCGGGGAGGGATCCTGGGTATTACCCCCCTCCACACACACCACACACACATACACCCCTTTCCTTATTTTTTTTCTTCTTCTTCTTCTACTACTACCTCCCGCTCTTTGTTTATGTTGTAATGTACATATTTTTTCGTGAAGGTATTATAATAGCCGCTCTCCGTGCTGATTGGGCGCTCAGGTTGGTGAGTGAACGCCCTGCAGATTATGTCAGATTGCGTGCAGAAACCAAACCAGCCCAGCCTTTGAACTTCACCGCTTTTGGCTCGTATTCACGCTCTTCCGCTCATTTCCAAGCCAGGTGCTTGACGACAAACCTCAGAGAGAGAGAGCGCGCGCGTGTGTGGCAGAAAAAAAAAATAACACCTAATACTTTTACGACTCCAGCAAACTGACTGCGGAACATCGCTTTCACCTTTGTGGATTTTTTTTTACGTGTGTGCGTCTCGCATGTGTTTTTTCCCGTATTGCCTGGCGCAGGTCTGACAGAGTTGTTACTGGACTTAAACGAAGGCGCACCAGTGTTCAAACTCGGGGAAAACGCACCGGGCGCTGGATTTTTCTTTTCTTTTCTTTTGATTTTGTTTTCCAGAATCTGAAGATCCCAGGCGGGGCATGACTGGTATCGGGCATCTAGACAGGTGAATAGTTTGCCTTCTTTCAGATCAGAACTTTTCCTCGTTATTAACATTGGGGATAAAAGTATAGTCTTAAGATGTCAAAGCCTGCTGATCATATCAAGAGACCCATGAACGCGTTCATGGTTTGGTCCCGGGGCCAGAGGAGGAAAATGGCACAGGATAATCCCAAAATGCACAACTCGGAGATCAGCAAAAGACTGGGCGCTGAGTGGAAGCTGCTGTCAGAGTCTGAGAAGAGACCTTACATCGATGAGGCCAAGAGGCTGCGGGCTCAGCACATGAAGGAGCACCCTGACTACAAGTACAGACCCAGGCGCAAACCCAAAAACCTGCTCAAGAAGGACCGTTACGTTTTCCCGCTGCCTTACCTCGGGGACACCGATCACTTGAAGGGACTTCCCGTGTCGGCCGCGGACTCTCTTTTGGGCTCTTCAGAGAAAGCCAGAGCGTTTCTGCCGCCGACGTCCGCCCCGTACTCCTTCCTCGACCCAAGTCAGTTCAGCTCCAGCGCCATCCAGAAGATGACCGAGATGCCCCACACGTTGAGCACCAGCACTTTGCCGTACGCATCCTCACTGGGATACCAAAACGGCGCGTTCGGCACCCTTGGGTGCCCCAGTCAGCACACCCACACCCACCCGTCGCCCACAAACCCGGGCTATGTCGTCCCGTGTAACTGCACAGCCTGGTCAGCATCAAGTTTACAGCCCCCGGTGGCCTACATACTTTTTCCAGGTATGACCAAGACTGGGATAGACCCATATTCATCCGCACATGCCACTGCCATGTAACCCTCAAGACTCATTTGCTCTTTTTAATTCACTTGAATACTGAAATGCATGTAAATATATTATGGACAGCGCGCCCTATTAAAAAGGCATGAACAGTGTTAACTGCCTTGGACTTGTTATGGCACAAAAAAGAGGAAAAAACAAACAAACTTTTGCAGAAATCCACCAAGTTCCTGCCTGAGCAAAGGAGCTGGAGTTTGGTGTAAAGGACGGAGCCCTGTGAACTGTAAGAAATGTAAATGTTATAACGTTTATGGCAACCAGAAAAGGAGGCCTTTAACTTTATTTATTGTGTACATTTCAATGCTGATATGCTGATTTGTGTTGATTATTGCTAGGCTTCACTTTTATTTTGAAAAATTGGCTTGCACAATTAGCGTTCATATTTCCTGTATCAGCCTAAGGAGTCCACATTTTGGCAATTTTATGACGATGTTCTGGACATAGGGTCAAAATCAGGACATGTAGGCTGGATTATATACGGGTTATATTGTTTATATTTATCACAAAAAAGAGGAAAGAAAAAAGAAAACTGGCACATAAAACTATACGGTCTATTTAAGAAGACACAAATGAGGAAAAAAAAAAATTCATTTACATCCAGATGTTTCATTTTGCATTTTTACCTGTGGTTCAGTGCTAATATAGTCACACGCGTCATTTTAGTTTGTTTTTTGTTTTTTAAGGATAACTTCTATTTGAATTCAAGGAGTTCTATGTGTATTTTCTATCTAAGATGGTAATTTAAAACCTGTCATGTTATGGAAAGGATAATGTATCTAGAAGGTTGATACCTCCTGCTCTTTGTTCAAGTGCCGAGCAAAGACATTTTCAATAAAGACAATCTGTCTTCAACCAGATCAATTTCCTGTATTTGTAGGTTATTGAGACCACAGAGATAGCGTTATAATGTGCACGTGTTGCGGGGGCGTTTAAACCGTCAAAATAAAAGCTCGATTAAATAGATGTAAAAGGTGTAATGATCACAAACTAATAGTTATTATAAAATTCAAATTAAAATAAATATACAAAATTAAAGTTATAAATTATGAAAATACTTTAATCTTTTTAAAGATAAAAAATACACCCGAGCTAATCAATACTGTTGATAGGCTGCACATTAGAACAATAACAACAAATCAATCCTCTCTTCCCTCATCGATCCCCTCTCCCGTGTGCGGTAGTTAAAGCTGTCAGTTCCACGCCCTTTGATCATTCCACAAAGCTTTATTCCTTAACTGCTTCTTTTTCTTTCTTTCTTTCTTTTTTCTTTTTTTTTAATTTTTATTATGATGATTGCTCTGCTTCGTGTTGCAGAAGCAGGGTTCAGGCATGTTCGGCGGTGCAGCATGATGAAGGTGTGTTTGTGACACCGGGATGAACCGGTTTTTGATGTTTGACAGTTCAGGAGAGGCCTCCCTGGAGGGATTCCGCCCGTCCGACTCGTCTGACTGCTTAATCACTTCAAGAAGCTGCTTAATTATAGGTTTAACTAATGGAGAATACTGATTTTTTCTCTCTCTCTCTCTTTTTTTTCACCCAATCTGCGACTTTTTGGTTGGTTGTACAGCACCACTCGGCTGTGATGCGGTTTAAAAAAATCTCTGCGTGTGCGATTTCTGCTGCAGCCAAAAACTTCGTTAAAACCTCTATCAGCGCCGAGTCATCCGCACGTGTTTAAACCTGCAGCGACCTGTGAATGAAAAAGGCCCCGGCTCTCATTAAGACAACAGAGAGTGAGCACAGCTTTACAACTCGCCCCCAAAAAACCAAGCAGGAATGAAAGGAAACTTGGACCCAGCGCGGGGTGCGAGGGGGTCTGTTTCTTCTTCTATTCTTCTTAATGGAGACTGATGGATTTGCGTACCGCGCGCACGTGTGTGAGTGTGTGTAGCTTGCCCATATTAACACTGTAGTATTAATTAAAAAAAATCATTCCACATCCAAATTGTTTACTTATCTGCCAGGAACATATGTGGGGAGAAGTTACCATTCTGCACTATTGCCCAAGGTGCAATTCCATCCTGGGGAGGAAGAGGAGGGAGGGCAGGGGAAAGGAGGAGCGGGGGGCAGATTTTTATGACAGACTTGCTTCTTATCTGGAGCTGTAAATTAGGGTGATACTTCATTGAACCGAATGTGAAGTTTTACATCAAAACCCTAAAGCGTTCTAATTCAACTTTGAAATGAGACAATTATAATTACTTTCAGGAGTAGCTGCGGACTTGGATAAAGGCCCGTCTGTATGCATATGTGTGTGTGTATATATATATATATATAATTCATTTTAAAAATATATTTAAGACCGTATTGTTTGCAGTCTCTTTTATTTTTAAGTTTTACATCACAGGATTCACTCACTACCTGTAATTATCCAACTTAGTCACGGAAATTGAGTGCGGTTACAACGCCCTGAAATAAATAACGATAAACGGCATGTGAGAGGTATAATGGGAGGGAAATTACGATTTGGAATTATAGGGGGAAGGTGTGTGTGTGTGTGTGTGTGTGTGTGTGTGTGTGTGTGTGTGTGTGTGTGTGTGTGTGTGTTTAAATCTCTCTTCCCCCCTTGACGTTTTTATTGGAGCACAACAGAGAGAATTCAATCTGCCTTATCTCTCCAGGACTCCTTTTCAGCGCGAGATCAGAGGAAAAAGGAGAGGATAATTGTTCTTTATTTTATTTAATTTAACGCGACAGCCAGCGCTTTCAGGTCATTTATATGCTTCATTTGGTGATAAAAGTCAATGAGGAGGGGAAACACCGAGTAAAGCAGGCGCTTTGACTTCTTTTCATTATTATTTTATTTCTCTCAGCAACATAAAGTATATAAAAAAAAAGAAGTAAAACAGACGAAACAATAATTGGATGAGGAGGGGAGGAGGTGGACATTTTTAATTAAAAGTCATGGGTCATTTACATTATTGTGTTTTAATGTCACCCTGAAATCATCAGCAGGAAATGGAGTTTGATAAGTGGCTTTGAGAATGTGGTTTTGTATTTAGGCGTGCTAATTTTCTAAAACAGGGGTCGAAGATTATGATGATGAAGATGATGATGGTAGTGTCATTGTTGTTGCTTCTCTGATGATGATGATGACGATGATGATGATAGGAGAAGGGGAAAATATGCCAAGACACAGATCGGCTTATCACAGCTGAATTCATGCGAGATTTCACTTATTATAAAAAATGCATTTTTGTGAGTGAGCGTGTGTGTCTGTGTGTGTGTGTAAAAGCTGATCTCATTTCAGCATATTAAATATTGTCTAAAAAAAATAAAAAAAGGAAGAAGTCATCACTGGCTAAATCCTGGTCTATCTAAAATTGAATCTGGGATACCATTTTGACGGGAGAAAAAGTAAAACCGTACAGTTTTGTTGTTTGAAGACGCGGGGGCTTGAATTTGGGGGTCCCTGAATTCTCATTTGAAAGAAATGAAATGGTGAACGAGCTGATAAAGAAAAAAATGGGAGGGGGGCGGCTGAGCTGAGAGAAAAGGAATCATGGCACGGTTGTTTAATGCGCTGCACCAGTCGGAAAAGTGATTTACACCAAGACTTTATTCCCCCCGACTGATGGAGAGACAGCGCGGGCTTTCTTCTTCTTCTTTTGCATTATTGTTTACATATACACATGCAGGCGCGCACACGTGCACGTGGGCCTGTGCGGTCAGTTTTCTGGAGATGATCGGATACAGATTGCTGGGATACGGACGCTATGCTTCACCCACAGAAGCGAACTGCATCCATCAGGTTCAGTCTGTGCAGCGGACAGTTTGCGCGAAAGTTTATTCTGCGCTCAGTTAACCCTTCATTTCCGGACAGCTTTCATTTTTATTTTGTACGTCCTGTAATTTCTGCAACATCCGGAACCCTCAAAAGCCACAACTTCATTTTTGCCTCTCTAATTTTTTTTAATTTCTTAAATTATTTTTTAAATAAATGAAGTTAAAATAAACGAATGAAATAATTTTCCTGCATATTTTACGTTAAAATGATTTGTGCGCAAAAATATTTCCTGTATTTATTTGAAGGCTGCTCAATAATTTTTTCCACATATTAAATCAAATCATAATTTAAACTCCTCAACTCAAAGATGCCCCCAGACATGGATTGCACACTTTTGCCACCAAATGAGAGCATTTAAAAAAAATCTCATTGATGTCAGTGTATAAATCTTTTAATCTGACTTATTAAAAGTTATCACATTTGACCACCGTTACATGCTGCATATGTCAATGAGTGAGATACACAATGAGGTAAAATTCATGATCTCAGATCAGATAAAGATCTCAGATCAGAAAAAAATTATAATAATTTTGTCTGCCTGGATTTACATTTTCCTCTTTCCTACCTTGTGACCTCTCAGATTTAATGGTTGCAATCCACTGTTTCAGATTCATTTCTACATCAAACGTTTTTCTGTCCTTTCTTCTTCTTTTTCTCTCTTTATTTATCTGCATGATTTATAGACTCTTTAGCAGAGACGAACTGTTGTTTCAGAGCCACGTGACTGGCTTTATTTTAGTTATTCATCCTTGTTATCATTATATTTTGATGATGACGATGCATATGCTCAGATACCTTTCATATATACTGATGTCGTGATGTACAGTGAGACATCACACACCTCCACAATTGTGTATATGCTTCTTGTGATACTTTTAAGCCATTGTGTTGTCTTTGTTTCTCCCTGAATGTTCATGCCATATAAAATTTCCAGTCATGCATGTGAGGGTTTTAATATTTGAGATGCCTTTTCAGACATCACACATAAAACTTTATGTCAATAAGAAAAACATAACTTTAATTACAAAATGCAGAGTCTGGAGTGTTAAAGCTAACTTCTTATACTTAAATTATACAATTTTGAAATATTCTGATATTTGATATAAACCTTTGCTGTTGCAAAACTGCAAATTCCTGGTAAAACTCAGTTTCCATATAATGTAATTTTTATGGGTTTTTTTTTATTTTTAAAGACTTTTGAAGGTCTTTTTAGAAGGAAAAGGTTGTAAGGTTGCTACATATATGGAAGCATAGTTGATAAAAACTCTGATATGACCAATGAGCATTCTTCATTCCTTCATTATTTATAAATAAAGTTGCGTTTTTCAGTGAAATTAGTGCATTTATTTGTTTCATTTTTAACAGTTATTCTTGTATGTTGTGTTAAATTGGATTTATTTTTCTATTCGCGTAAGCTGTGCACAGTTCAGTGGAGGCCTCTATACTGTTATGAGCTCATGTGACTCTTTTCTTTAATCACGGGTTACTTCTTTAACCAAACAATCTCCTCAGCTAATCTTTACAAAATACCCTTTTGGAAACATGCCACACCACCGGATGATGCGTCATACCAGAGAACAATTCCCGCTATAATGAAATGTGATGAGTGTTGAATATAGAAAGATGAATATAATCACATTTGCCAAGATAGATGCTGTACATGTATGGCCAAAGCAGCTGATTACAGTTTAAAGCATGAAGTGGTCTGTATTTGTCCCACTGCACAGGGTGTAGCTCACTGAGGATTTACTCAGTTCATAAGTATCTCAAAAGATTTCTTTCCAACCAAGCCGAATTGCAGAGACAAAAACAACACATTTAAGCAAGGAAAGATGGGGTAAATCTCCTGATAGATATATATGTTTTTTGGCTGGTCTCTAGTGCAGCCTGATTGTTGCCTCATTCATGACACAAAATAAAGGAGAGTATTGCTGCTCACTGACTGCAAAGCAAGTAAACAGAAAAAAGTCAGCTTCTGACATCAAGCTGTCAGGTATTTAGTTGTGAAGGGTGGATACAAATGCATACACACTCTCTCTCTCTCTCACACACACACACACACACACAGAGAACTACCTGGCTGTTTTAGTGCCTTCAGCGACTCAGGTCGAGGGCAGCACTGGCAGTCCGAGCCAATGGAATCCCTCGGTAAAGAGGATGCTAATCGTAGCTTCTTGTGCCTGAGCATGTCTTCCTGGGCCAAATGAGATTAGAGGGAGTGGGATATGGCGAAACGACGTGCGTGGGGTTCTGGAGGTGAAAGGTAAAGGCACTTATCAGGAGGGTTCCCCTCGGGGTCCTCGACGGCTGACTCAATCAAAACCCTGCACGCACTTCTCACTGGATTAGACTAATCAGGAAGGAGCAGGGGATGTATAGACCACTTATCTGAAAAAAAAACATTGGGCTCTCTTTCCCTTTGAAAAGACCCTACAGAAATGTTTGTTAATTTTATTTATTACAGGAATGCTTGTCGATGTGGCAATCTTCCATGGAATCATTAAAAAGGGCTCTTCCACTCACTGAAGGCACGCACTGTTTACATGCTGCAAAGATAGAGGAGCCTTTGATGTTCCAAATTTCCCCTCCTCGTTCACTCATTGTCTTTATTATTTATATATTTACTTAGATTTTTTTTTTCTTAATTTATTTCCACCATTTGTTTCTCATGCCACAGCAGATCAGACTGATGGAAGGTAGTCAACATAACAAAGACCCTGAAAGGTATATGAATATTTATTACCGGGATGACTTCAGAGCCAGAGAGGCCGTTAGCAGTCAAAGGAATAGTGAGAAGATAACAGCAATTTTCACACTTATGATTACCTTCAAATTAATCTCTATTTCTTGAAGGGATGTGGGATAGTTGACTGGTCTATCTTTCGTTTCTCGATTTAAAAAGTTATTTAATCCAAGTTTGAGTTGCTTGTTTGACAAAATAATTCAAAACAATTGAAAATCCTAATGAGAGCACATGTAGAAAAGGGTAAAATACTACTGAAAAATGATTAGGATAGTACTGGAAAACAGCTTTTAATGTATAATTCTGGTAAAGGATAGCAGCAGGTCCTACGTGGCAGCTAAAGCAGATCAGTGCAAACTGAAAGTCTTCTATCAATTTAAAAGTTGAATTCATGGTCTGACCAGAAACTGAGGCTAACAAACAACAGATGCTGCAGACGCTGAGCTAGCATTAATGAGTCACTTCAGTGACGCTATCAAGCTTCTCCACTGTTCCCACTGTCAAACCTCTAATCTTTATAAACAGATGCGCACATGAATGTGTAGAACCAGATTTTTATTTCTGGTAATTTTCTGATTTACAGTTGTAGTCCACTCCAATATCTTTTTAATAATCACATCTAGTTAAGTAGTTCATCCAACAAAAGACAGATGGCGTTCAATAAAGTGAAACACTATCAGCTATCGTCTGAAAAAAAATTGATCTTTTTATTATCTTTTAATAATGTATCTGTTTTGAACCAGATATCTTGGCTACACCAGAAGGCTTGTAACATGTGATGATGATGTAATGTTTGAAGTTTGCAGATTAGCTGATCAGTTGCCAGATTGTTAAACCTTATACTACACAGTTTACATATTTGTAATATTTAGCATCATGTTATTGACATTTTTGCCAAAATCAACATAGTCTTGTTTTAAAAGTTGTGGTACATATTTTAAACAAAGGATTTGAAATAGATTTTTGTTGCTCACTTTCACATTGACAGCTCTGAGATGCTTTAAGTCGGGAAATTTACTTTGTCTGCTGACAATTAGAATTTTCAACATGTGTGCGCTGCAAATGTAATGTCTGAAAACGTTTTTTTATATGACATTTGGAGCCGATTAACCATCTTCTCTTCTTCTCAATCCATCAAGGGGTTCAGAGGCTTCAGTCAGCTGCTGATCTGAACGCACTCAGACATTTAGGCCCTTCACATAATCTGCTAAAGATGACCAAGTAGTGTTAAATGCTTTCCCCTTATATACATTGTATGTTTTACGAATAGCAGCTCCTCAACCCAGCATTCGAACAAGAGTGTGATTTCCACTGAAGGCGTATGAGTTTTTGTGTCAGTAAATCTGTGGCATTTACCTCGGTTTACCTATGACTTGATTCAGATTTTTTGGGGAAGCCAAAAAAAGAAAAAAAGGATGCTCAGATAGGCTCCAAATGTATGTGCAAAGGTCACAAAAATCTGTGCTAAAATCATCTTAAAGAGCTTCTGTGCCAGCAGGCATGTGTTGCACTTTCGAGGTACCTTTGTGTATTCTGGGTTGGTGTTAGTAAAAGTAATTTTCACTTGAGTAATGCAGGCGATGATATATTTTATGTCATACATGGGTCATCGGGACATTTTGTTTTGTGCATGGTGTTTGAAAGGGAACATATTCCCCACTTAACAGGACTGTGTTGTGTTTGGAAACAGATCGTGGTTAATTTTTTGCAGGAATCCGCTTGAATAGTCCAGACTAATATTTTTCCTTAACTGAAACTGGGATCTTCAACATCATGATTTCCTGGAACATATTTTATTTTGATTTAGCATCTCTAATTGATATATTTTATAAGGGTATTAGAGGTTTCACACAGGAAATCCAACACAGGCTCTCTCGCCAACTTCCAGCTAAACGTCATATGCTTGCCCATCATTCACCTAAATCAGTCTAGATGATGGATCAGTTTCTGTTAGCTCATTAATAGGATCACTGTAGATATTCTATAACATAAAGGTAACTTTTAGGGGACGGGATTTTTTACTGGCTTGTAACATTTGCCAGTCGTTGAGTTACTTGAGGCTGATGCAGAATATTAAACATTCAGTCTGTTGTTATTTACCCTGACCGTGCTGCTGTACTGTACCTCGTGTTTGTCCTTGCCTATTCATGCTGTTAACTTCCAGTGAATGCAAGCAGTCACGGCTTGACACACCCTGAACTGAGCAGCCACGGCATCTGATGAAACCAAAAGAACGGCCTTGAGTGCCTTACAGCTGTGATTTATAATCACATTGATTGCTTGAAAGTCCTCCAGTGTACCAGGATGGAATCGGCACGCCATTTAAATCGTTTGCAGGAAGTCTTATATGTGAATAATACAATAATCTTTTTGTCCACTGTACTGATTTACCTTGGCTCAGGAATGGAATAAGAGTCTGTATGAGAGGTGCCCCCTTTACATTCATTCACCATAAAATGATTTGCACTGTACAACACTGTTATCACCACAAAGCTGTACAGGGTTGATTATGCCAACTAATTATGCCAGCAAATACTTGAGGTAGCACAGAGCAGCAGATGAATAAGATATCAGCCTTGTAGAGAGGCTTGATTTTCCGTATTGTTGAATAATGTAAGATTCAGGTGCATCCCAGTACATGACATGATAGGGGGCTTCATACAAGATGCACGGTTAATTTCACATTGTTTCAATTGTTAAATTGTTGTTAGGGAGGACCTCGTGAAGAAAAAGAGGCCAAATCATCATATTACAACCTTCAGAGCTCAAGTGTCATGTTAAATTGCACCATGTGATGTACTGAAATAGGTTGGCATAGACAAATAATCATCTTATTTAATATGTCACTGAATGCAGTTATGCTGCTGCCCTGGATGATTCACACTGATCTGATTCTCTGTAGTGTCTTCAAGTAATTTGCTTCCGCAGTCACGTTTATTTTACCAGCAATATTACACGAGAGGAGAATGTCACTCGAAGAAACCTGTGTGAGAACTAAGTAATGCTAAAGATAGTGGTAGAAGTATAGTAAATTTGGCTGATTTGCATTACTTTCACGTTACTCGGTAACATGACACATAATTAGCAGTACACCACAAAAACCTGTGAAATGTAGGAGCTTAACAATAACTAGCCAAATGAATGCTGAGTGCAGTGATATGCTTCTAGAAGGACTTTCACTTAAATCTTAATGTTATTTAACCAATAAACTGTACTTCAAATGAGGAAAAACAAACTAAAAAACAGTTTTTTTATTCACAATTATTGCTTGTAATAGTAAACTTGTTTCTCCCTTTAAATCAATGAGCTCTTTTTTTGACTGTCAAAATGGGATGAAAGTGTGTCAAGAATATTGTGCATGACAAATGAATGAATGAGAAATATATGCAGTACAGTGTGGCGTTAAGAGACGAGTGAATAAATGTAACAAACATGCAAATGAAAGCCACGGGCAAATGCACGTAACCAACAGAGATCCAAAGAAACGGAAGCTGTGAGAGCTGTCCTGCTAGAATCTAACGAGTGTGGAGCTCCACGTGTGACGTGAACATACCAACAGGAGGATGGAAACCAGGTATAAAGACACACCAAATTAATACAGAGTCATCTTTTTCCCTTTGTGTTATTTAATGGTGCTCATGTCTAGTTTAATTTTGCGGTTTTCTCCTGCTAAGAGGTGGAGGATGGTCTTGTGAGCAAATGGCCAGCATAATGAGGTAGTCTTGTTTTGATCCAAAAAAGCACCATTCACACCATTTCACACAGCATCATAAAGATGCCCCATGGCCAAAGATGATGGTCAGAAAAGGGTACTAAATTTATTAGAAAAATTACACCCACTAAAACTGTACTTTTGGTGGGTGTACTCATGTCCTGCTGTTACTGTATGTTCCAATGACTTAACACTGGGTGAGGAATAAACAGGGTGCAGGTCTTTCAGCAGCCTTCAGCTGTTGATCAGTTCTTCCCCCCCCCCCCCCCCAACTCTTCCTTTTTGACACATGCAATTTTTACAGAGTTCTTAAACGTCATTTGGTTGTAACTGGAGGAGACACGAGGCACCATTTTACAAGCAAGAAAAGAAACAGTGTTGTGCTTGTGTTGTAAGAGGTTATCCACCAACAGGCATAGGTTGTAACATTTGGATTTTCAGGGATGATGTGGTGTCATGACCTGACAGCGTATTAGCCAGGGATTATGAACAATGTTACGCCCTCTGACAGTGGACTCTGGTAGGTATCAAAGGTACTGTGCTGTATGTAATACAATTCAGTTTGTTCATGCACATTGAGAGTCTCTTTCTAAGGTTAATTATGAAGTTCCACAGGGTTCTGTGCTTGGACCAATTTTATTTATATTACATGCTTCCTTCAGGCAGCAATATTAGAAGGCATAGTATATATTTTCGTTGCTATGCAGATGATACCCAGCTTTATCTATCCTTGAGGACAGATGACACATCAATTAGTTAAACTACAGGATAGTCTTAAAGTTATTAAGACCTGGATGACCTCACATTTCCTGCTTCTAATTTCAGATAAAAGTAAGATTATTGTACTGAGCCCTAAAAAACTTAGAAACATGATGTCTAACCAGATACTTATTCTCGATTGCAATATCTTGGGCTCAAGTAACATTGCGAGGAATCTTGGAGCCATTTTTGACTAGGATATGTTCTTCAGTGTGCAAATATGTAGCACTGTGCACAAATGCAAGAATTTTAACTTTTGGGTGTTTGGTAGCTCTATTGCCTCACAGCAAAAAGGTCCTGAGTTTAACTCCACCATCTGGCCAGGGCCTTCCGGTGTAGAGTTTGCATACTTACCTCGCGTTTGCAGGGAGAACAGTCCAAAGACATGCAATTAGTAGGGTTAAGTTAAATGGTGAGTCTAAATTGCCCCGAAGTCTAAATGTGGGTGCAAATGGTTGTCTGCTTCTCTTTATTAGCCCTGTGACAGACTGGTAACCTGTCCAGAGTGTACCCTGTAACCTGGCTCTCGCCCTATGGTAGCTGGGATAGGGTCCAGCCCCCCCGTGACCCTGATAAGGAGAGAAGCGGAAGAGAATGGATGGAGAAATAATTTTATACCATGTAGTGTTGACTAAGAACATCCTGGCCCTTACCTTTACCCTAACAATATGTTATTTAACAGAATCAGCACTGGACAAAAAATGTGCATGCATGGGCTATCTCTTTTTTTTTAACATATTATGTTAATACGTTTTTCTATTCATTTCTATGGCATTTCATGGCACATTTATATGATAAATGTCAGTCAATTCAAGTTTTATTCTAAGTCTTAAATATGTAGTTATAATGTTTTTTGCTTTGTTAGGTAGCATGATTGTACTAGCTGGTAACTCTACATTATTGGAGTAGGAGGTTAACTGTATAGCAAATTATTTTTGTCACAGTCGTTACAGATGTAATAAACATCTGGTTGTGCACCAGCTAACATGACACAATGGGAACTTGGCTGTATAACTGTTCCATACAGTGAAGTGCAGGTTCCTCACTACATGAAAAGCATTTTGTCAAGATGAACTTGCGGTGACTTAGGGCTTTGTAGGTCGGAGATGAGCAACTTGCAGGGCGACTGTGAGAATGTAATGAATGGAAAAAAATCTTTCTGTGTGCATAAAGCTTCAAACTTCCTCTTCAAAATGGAATATGCCAAATCTTCTGGATTCACTGGCAGGTCAGATACATTTCATGTTTTAGGGGGAAATGAAATCATGCTGTGATGTCGCCACATATGTTGGAGATTTTGATTTTTGAGGATATTTATTATGTAAAATGAATTAATGTTGCATACGTTTTTACATAGTAGCCACAGCCCCACCCTCTTGTGTTATTATACAAGCCTCTTTTGTCTCCCTGGAAAATGTCAAGGCGTAATTGATATTTCTCAGTGGGCTCTTTATCTGTGTGCCATGTTTCAGGTTCTATGATCTGGGTTCACGCTGACCTTTACCAGTGCACTCTTTTCTCTCGCCTTTTTGGGGCCTCTCACTGAAAATAGCTCAATAGGATTTCAATGGAGTGTCTTTCATTTGAGACAATCTTCCCTTCCTCTTCTTACCGGCTGGCTCTTTGACGGTGGCTCTTTATTTTGGGACCCAACTTTTCAGCATGTTGTTTGATCTGAGATTTACTGCGGATGCTTTGTCCACTGAGGTCTGAAAAATCACCCCGTTCCTCAGCTGTGACAGAGGAAATGTGCTGCTGCTGCTGTCCTTGGATGCTCATCGAGATAAATGTGCTCAATATTATGTTAACTCACGGCACAAAGATGAGGCTGGATTAAATAAGGTTTTGTGCTTTCAGTAATTAATAGAACAAGTTTCATAAGAGGTGATGCTTTAGAAAAATTTGAAGTTCAAAACGTGAGAATGTATTTTTTGTGCCAGATTCAAAAAAGTCCTGAATGACGTTAACTTGTTCTTGACATCTGTTCTGACTTTTTTGTGATTGGGTTTGATGCTGGCCATGCTGTATTTACCTTGAAATGTCTTTATAATTCACCGCTGTCTCTTTCTCTCTGCCTCTGTATCTAGAACTGAAACTATATTTTCTCTTTATGATGAATGCTGCTATTGTTCCACAGAATTTACACTGAAAATTGCCCATTTTTATGACCCCAATTGCATCTTTCTTCACTTCACTGGAGCGTTTTCTGTCTAATTCAGCAGTGGCTTCGAAAAAGGAAAAACTCAATTACTATTTCATAACCGTAAGAAGATCTTTAACCCTCAAATATAAAGCTGGTTTCAGACACTGTTACATATTTTAGGTTACCACAACCTGCCATCAACTCTATGTCTGAGGTAAACTAGGCCAGTTATTGAAATCATATAGTTTTTCCATTTGTCAAGGTGTGACATTATCAAAATGCCAATGTGGAATTCATATAATAATAAGTCACGAAAAGAGTGCACTTTTTTTCTTGACCTGAGTTCAAACACAACACAACATGTTGAATCTAAAGCTTATTTTACACTCCTACATTGAATCATTGAGGGGCCTATCATGTAGCCTGTGCAAACCACCAATGCCTAGCATTTATACTTAGTGTTCCTCTGCAATGTTGCTGCCAAAACAATAGCTAACAGTATAGTTTTTCTTTTTGGACCGATCCATTTTCTTCTAGTACATCTAAAAAATTAAAATGTCCAGAGAAGCAGGAATGACGACACTGAACGGGGCAATCACAGTAACTGTTTCAGTGCGACATAGTTTCACTTCATGGGACGTCCACATCAGGTTACAGCAGTATAAGTTACAGCATTGGGTTTCAGGAGTTTTTTTTTTTTTCTCATGTACTTACAGTATATATTTAATATAGAAGCATAAATCCACTCCAACATCTAAAAAGAAGATACTTAAAGCTGTTTTAAAAGAAAGGGCAATTCAAAATCACCAGTTAACTCCATGTCTTTGTGAGGAAGCCAGAATACCCGGAGAGAACCCACACAGACACGGGAAGAACATGCAAAATATGCAACTACAGAATGGTGTTGCATGCACAGGATAGTGGTCTTTCTGTGAGGCAGCAGTCCTAACCACTGCACTGCATTAACTGACAGTGAAAGTACAATAAAATGCAACCTATGTACACCCCAAAAGGTTGATTCTGTTCATCAGGACATAGGTGGAGCTATTTCTCACACTATCTGTATGACAGTGGATTGATTACCATTTCTCATCACTCATACTATGTACAGCCTTATGGGACATGCTGTCACAAACCACAGACAGCCAAAAAATACCAGACAAATGTAACTGAGAAGTACAAATGTGTCATACCTGTATCGATACTGTATATAAATGTGGATCTTTTCTAAGAAAAAATGGATACGTTTATGTAAAACTGTGGACGTTTTCAGTACCATTAATCTTTGCCGTCGCTATCTCAGATGTTCAGCCCCTCTCCTTGACCGGCCGCTGCTATCTTCAGCGCTCTTAGTGACACGATAGAAGGAAACTGGGAAGCTTCCAGTTCTTCCCTGTGAGGCGCTTGTGCCACCAACAGCCTGTGATGCATTGCTCACTGACTCCTTGTCCTCTCCGCTTTCTCCTCCGCTCCTTATCTCTGGGTGATCCGCACAGATTTCAGACCCTGGATTTCCTCTACTGCAGCATTTCTTCTGCACTGGTGACCTTTAACTCGGGTCAAGAGAAATCCCTTATTCAGGCAGTTGATGGGGAGCTTCAGCTCGCTTTTCTGTTTGTGCAAAGAAATCTACAGAGGTGGTGGCTGTTATACCAGTAAGTCGATGATATCATTCAATAAGCATATTGTCAGCAGACCAAGGTGAAGACACGTTACTGTATATTCAAATCCAATGTGCTGTTTAGGCATAAAGATGTGTGTGTAAAAATACCTGATGTGCAGGTTTTGTTATGAGATCTTTGAAATGTTGCAAAGGCCGAGATATTTTAACTCTCAAAGCATTTAAATAAAGTTTTGTATTTAAAAAAGTGTTTTATAATTATCACAAAACATGTAATTGAATTATATGTATTATTTATCTTTGATCCCTTATAATAAAGTTAAAAGATGGATGTGGCTTAAGGGTGTGAGAAAGTGAAGGCAACTGCATTCTTTTAATGGCCAGCAGGGGAATAGATATCTATGGGAAAGTGACACTACTGCTCCCCTGCTGTATGACCTCAGTAAGCACTTTCAGTTCTGGCCTTAACTGCTACATTCAAGTCTGAATTGAAACGACATGATGCTCATTTGGTAAATTACAGAACCCATTAGTGTGAAAAACAAATTTACCTGCTGTACTTTGTGACTTAACTGTCCTTCACAATCCTGACCTGCCTTCAGTTTCTCCTTCACAGCCTCCTCTTGTTTGTCATGTGTGATTTTAACATACCAAGATGGCGATGGGAGAAGCACTGCTTGAGACTCTACAACAGGACATTGGTAAGATCACAGCAGCTGCAACCCTTTTTTTAGCATCTATGGGTGATAGTAGGGATGTCACAATACCAGAATACACAATTCATCTGTCACCAGGTGAAATCAGTCACACAGAGGTAGCTGCACCAAAAGCCTCCTTGTAATTGTTTTGGTCACTACTGAATTGTCATCGTCACCGACTTGCCCAGCTTGTCTGCAAAAGTTGCTGAGACCCTAAGTATTTATATAATGTCCTATATTGGCTTCCCTTCATTGGGTCCCTGTTAAATGCAGAATTGAATTCAAAATCCTGCGGCATTGTTGTTGTGATTTGGTGCCGTATAAATAATATTGAATTGAACTGAATTGAATTAACCCCTCCAAATATTTTGGCCTATGGTTGATAGCAATGCCAGTTATCTCACAGAAAAATTAGTTAGGTGTGCTTAAGGATAAAAACGCAAAGTACTTCCATACCCAACTCTTACTGCCTTTCTTGTTAATAAGTCAGGCCGAAGCTGTCACAGCAGTTCTATTTCTTCTTTACGATGCCAGGCTAGATTACAACACGTGCTAGTGTATGTTACCCCAAACAAACCAAAAACAATTACCATTCATTTTCAAATTTTTCTTATGACAAACTATCAAAAAAGTTGGTTCTGGTAACATCGCTAAATAACACCATGCGACAAAAAACCCCTTCCATCTGCAACCAAGGTCTCAAATTATTCTCTCTAGTGTGATTTTTGTCTCTTCTATATTTCTGAAACCTCTGTAGCATCTGGAAAACTAAGTTGTATTTTCAGAATTTCAGAAGAAACTGTGGTGAACATAAGTGAAATATGGGACATGGGAAAATATGTTTGCCCTTGCTGGGTGAAAAACTTTCTTTCAAGAAAAAGGACACCATCTTGCATCCATTTCTCCTGGCTTCAGGTATAAAGGCTTCTTTACATTGTTGCTTCTGTTCATTGAGTTTGTAGGCATTCATTTATGCACAGCTCTCTTAAGGTTCTGCGCAGCATTTCAATAGGGTAGAGATGTAGACTTTGTTCATTGCAACACCTTGATTCTTTAGCTTTTCAGCCATTTTGTTATAGATTTAAATTGTTTGTGCTGATATGCTGTGTTTGGTGTGTTCTGGATTATGGCCAGAGATCTCCATTTTAGTCTACTCTGTCCAGAGGACATTGTTCCAGGAGTTTTGCTGTTTCTTCAGATGCAACTTTGCAAACCTAAGCCATGCTGCCACATCCTTTTACAAAGAAGAGGCATTGTATAGTCTGATCTTGTGGTGAATTAGCTGGGACATGCTCTCCTGCAAAGATTGTGGTTTTGTGTTAACACACACCAGACTGGCAAACTGTTAAAACATCTGCTTTTATAGAGATAGTCATACTGGCTGATGATCAGTACAAGTGCATTACATACATTTGATACTACTTACTCTCTTAATTCCTATGAAAACAGTAATGGTGGAATTAGTTTACCACATCACTGCAACTGTGTTTTAGGATTACTAGGGGAAAAAATGAGAAGCACTTTTCATATTAATTATAAATATTTATTAAAGTAAAAAGTATCCGATTGACCTGTTTGTTTACTAACATCCAGTTTACTTCCTGGGTTACCAAATGTATTTAAAGTATTAGCCAATATCAACACTACCAAACAGAAGAGAGAAACCAGGTACTGAAACTTAAGCATGGTTGTGTGTGTTTGATCTAAAACAACATTTAGGCTGGGGGTACATGCTGTAACAGCCACGTGAATGCCAGGATCTGAGATTTCTCAGCAGGACATTGCAATGTAACGACTTAACACGCACAAGTTTCAGTCTTTGCCGAGTAGTTGCATCACTGCTGTTTGTTTGGATATTGATTTTCCAGCCACAAAAACGAGTATCAGCTCAATGAAATTAGATTCAATGAGGAACACTGGCAAATACTTGTTCCGAGGCATTCGCGACTGTTGTCATTTCCACAAGCACTCTTTGTGTAGCTGAATTTGTAATCCCTTTTGAAATGCAAAAATGTGCTTTATATATGATATGGTTGAATGCATCCAATTATGGCCTTTAATTTTTAAATGATTTGCTCTTGAAACATATTCCAGGCAAGTGTTCCTCACTAAAATTTTAGTACTCTTTAATCTCGCACTGAGTAAAGGAGAAGCTACGTCGACCAAAATGGGCTTTCATAACTTAAGTGAAAATCAGCCAACCTCACACAAGTGTTAGGCTGATGGCCTTGCAGTAGTGTGTCATTAGCATTCATTATAGTCCTATAAGCCAGAGTAATTACAGGCCCAAGTGCAGGGAGGAATAGCAGTTTACACTGCTAGTAATTTGATTTGCATCTACGCTAATAACTTCTTTTGTGTGTGTTTATGTGCCGTGTCAGAACACAAGTGCCATTTGGCTGCAGGCTGTATGAGGCAAAAAAAAAAGAAGCCTTTTAAATTCTAAGATTGAGTTGCCTTTGCTTTCAGCACTCGAAGCTCTCAATCTGCTAAAGCGTTCAGATTAGCGTGATCACAGAACAAGTGATACTGCATTTTTCTGAAAGTCGTTTTGATGGGCTTTGAAGGAAATGTGGGGCTGTGAGGGAACAAGAAATCAGATGGATGCAGCTCAAAGTTTTTGAGTGCAGATTTTTCTTTGCAGCCCACACATTGTTCCTCTTTAAACTGATGATATATGACAGAGAAATACCATTACCACATCAAGGAATTAACCTTTCCATAAATGCATGTTCTTCAATAATAGGTGAGGTGTCTTAACGGCTTCCTTTTTGGAACCATTAAAGCAAAAGCTCGTGTTGCCACAAGTTGCTGTGTTTGTATCCCATTCTACAAGTGCACCAGTGGGCCCTCGGGGTACTAATACCTGTGGTATCTGGGCAGTGTCTTGAAAAGAGCCAAGCTCCCTCTTCTGATGACTGACTGAGAATAGAGAAGCATTCCCCAAAGCTGATGAGGTCACAGGGTTAAGACTATGCTTTTGTTATGGCACAATGACATCCTATTTACCTGGTGGAGTCCGGCTTTCTTCTCCATGCAACTGTGACCTCAGCGTGAAAACCAGACCTTTGTCTCCTTGACAAATAGAGGCTCAACGTTCAGATTCGCTTGGTTGCACCTCAGTGGCCTCTAGCTGCGAGACCTGCGGGCTCCTTATGTAGTCACAATGTCTGTCTCTGCTGAAGATATTTCAGCAACAGCTTTGCTCTTGGACCTGGATTTTTGATCAGTCGACAGGTTTGAACAATTTAACCTGAAAACCACTTATGCATTATCATCTGCAAAATCTTGAACATTGTAGGTTGAAGGAATAATCTTTCTGAAATGAATAGGGTTGTTTTTTTTATATATAAACAATTCATAAATTGCAAATTCTGTGTAAAGTCTTTTTTAAACAGTGAAACAGAGTCGTTTCAAATGCTTAGAGCAAGCCCACCATAAGTTGACTCCTCTGCACCCAGCCTTTGAACTAGATGGTGAACACACAAGACATAAAGAGCTTTCAGGAGTTTTATTGAAACCAAACCAGAGCAAAAAATTGCTAAAATATCTGCTTAGATTAGGCTTCAAAATAAAATGCTTGTTCTTCTACTTTTGGCTGTTCCGTTTGGGGATCACCACAGCAGATCCCATCTTCTCTACGTGTACAAACCTTCTCTATAGTCTTCCTCACGTCCTCCTGCCTTTCAGCTGCATATTCACCATCCCTTGTCCAATGCATCCACTATCTCTTCTCTGCACATGTCCAAACCATCTCAGCTTTGCCTTCTCTAAAGTTGCCTCCAAACCGCTAAAACCTGAGCAGTCCTTGTGATGTATTCATTTCTAATCTTGTCCACTCTGGTCAGTCCCATTGAAAATCTTAACATCTCCAGCACTGCCACCTCCAAGTCAGCCTCCTTTTTTTAGTGCCACTGTCTTCAGATGTGGAAAAAATAACTAAATGAACCTTCTAAAGTCTCTGAACTCTGTTCAGTGCCAACACAAACACAATCAGTGTTAGTTCATCAGATCAACAGATCACTGACCAGATGTCATGCAAATTCATGTTACACATGAACCAAGAAAAATGAAACGCATGCTTACATCTTTATTCCAAACATGACTGAACATAGTTACAAGTACTCAGTTGCAACATAACTGGATCACATGTTTCCTGATTCATCTGTTGATTGGCTCATTTGGGGGTAGTGGCAGGACACGTACCATCTTTTGGTCTTTTCTAGATTTTTATTCACTATACTTTTAGTACCATGTCTCAGCTAAATAAAGTCTCTCACTGCCTCCGATCACCTCATTTGCCTCCTCCAAGAACACGATTGCTTCTTCTTTCCAAAGTTGTTCCAGCATAAGTCATTTCATCTGGGAAATGCTAAAGCTAAAGGGGAAAGCAGAAGCTTTATTGTTTTGGTTGCTCAGTTCAGCTTTAATTTTCATAGGGGTCAATATTCCACCTCTGCTACATTGCACAAAAAGCATTTACTTCATAATGATAAAAAGAATTGCTTAAACATTGCTCTCACACCTTAAAAGAAACAATGAAACAAAAAGCTCCAACTACCGCTTCATTGCTGCTTACTTTTAAGGTCTTTGCAACGATTTGTGCTTTCTTTTTTTTTTTTTGAAGGTTCCTTCAATATTTGAAATCAGTCTTTATCATTTTCTCTGTCCCAACTGATTTCTTTCAAAAAGCTTTAAGTTATTCAGTCTCTTGATTAAAAGTCTATGAAGAACTTGAGTTATATCGGGTTGTTTACCAGTCGCCAGTGATAAAATCTTATGGCTCTGTCCCAACTGCTTTTTTATTAAGACGAAGCCAAGTGTCAGTAAGCCAGTGAAGACTCTTTACTTGTTAAATGGGGCGATACCATGACCATCAATTGCCACCCACTTTGCTTTTATGCTCTGCTAATGTATTGACACTGTCAAGGATAGGAGTAAAATGCTGAGTGGAAAGGCAGACTGTCAGAGTAAAGCTGCTCACTTTCACCCTGAGGAGTGTTGTTTTTTTAGCTGTACACCACGAATTGATACAGCTTTATTTGCAAGTTTAAACCTGAAGCCCTGACTGGTCATCTGAGGAAGTCGGTTATGAAAGCCACCTGATAGCTAGCCCCCGGGGCCCTTCTTTTTCCGTTTACCCGCTCTCCTAATCCAGCGCTAATGGTTAGCAATGGAGGCCCAGAGGAAGATTCAACCGTTGGTGTGTGGAAATCCCTGCTGGAGTGGGAGTGTCGCGCTTGAGGAAGTACTCAGCGAAGCGCGCCAGAGACAGCGACGGGACCCTCATGCCATGTGCACTGCAACGCTCAAGGTGACCCGGCAAGACAAATTTACCAGCCGCACACACACTCACACAGCACAGCGGACACACTTTTGATTGTGATCACAGAGGAAAGCTATAAAGAAGGGATATTCCTTTTGGAACATCTTCTAAATCTGTCAGTTGGTGAATTTAATTTGTTGTGTCTCCACAGTTGTTGTAATAGTTGCGGCTTCTGTGGTATTTTCAGAAAAGGATATCTGAGGCTTGACAATGGGACAGAGGCAGAACCCAGACGCCAGCAGAAACAAAAGACCTGAAAGAAGTGTTCAATATCAAACCTGCTGCAAACTGCTCCAGGCATTTAGGGTGATTGTAGAGAAGTGGTGGCAGAGATGTGATACAGCTAGATAGTACATAAACTGCTAATTAAATGTTTCAGGGTCGCAGCCGTGTAATTTCCTTCATCGGCTGATAAGAGACTTAAAGGTTTGTTCTCGCTGTCTTCTTTGCAGCGTTTTGGCCTCAGCTTTGTTAGCCTTTGATGGATGACTTTATGCATTATTCCACAGGTCCAACTTTTCATACATGAGAATTGTTACACAGAAAAAACCATGTTGTTTCACCTCATTGTTTAGCCTTGGGGCCCAAGGTCACGTTTAGATGCCATTTGTTAGTGTCTGCACAAGTGTTTGGAGGTCTGAACTTTGACCTTACTTGTGTCTGAGTGGGATGCTGCTGTCGGTATTGAACAATGGCAGTGCGACAGGGCGGACTGATATGGTGTGGTCGAGGCCGATGCCGCAGGCCTTTGGTCTAACCTTTGGCCAGCAGTGCTGTCAGTAGAGAAAAAACACCAATCAGAAAACTCAAATCTTTCTTCCCACCTCTATTCATTTGAACTATTTGGGCTTAAAACTGAAACTGCTGATGAACGGTGTATTTATTCCTAACATTGCTTCAACTGATTGCTACAAGAAGAAATATGAGTCTTCTGTGTGTTCGTGTGTGGGAGAAGAGTTAATCTGCATACTCGCGTAGCCTCACCAAAATACCAATTTAGGATTTTATTCTTCCAGAGCAAAGTACGTTTCACAGTGTCCCTATTAGACCAAAATGAATGTCAGAAAGGGGGAGAAAAAAGGGAGAGGTACTAATCTCAATGAAGAAAAGTGTAAAAAGAAGATTGATATTAATATCAAATCAGGGCATGTGTGGGAGAGGCAGCGTAGCGCGAAATGCTTAATCTAAACTGCATGGACGTCCATCGAGGAAGCACTAAATGTGGACTGACCTCCTTAACCCATCCACCAGGATCCTTTTTGCTGTAATGAATAATAGAGGATTGGTCGGGTCAAGCAAAGCACCGCTGGGTGCCCTCTCCTCCCCCGCGAAGGGTCCGCTTGCCGATCGCCCCTGAACGACACAATGTGCAATGTGTCCCAGAAGCCTCAATCAATTATTGATGCCTGATGAGAGAGGAGCCAAGACAATCTCTCAACTTCTAACTTCTTGGTGATATGAAAGTGAGATTGAATAGTCCCGGTGTACACGGCACACCCTTCAGGTTAATTGTGGTTAAGCATCATTTGTGTGCGTGAAGCATGATTGCTGCCCAGCACAGCTGAGATGAGGCTGACCCTGAAATGGGCGCTTTGAAATTGGTTCTGCACACAGATTTTGTCTGGAGTCCTATTAAACAGTGAATTTATTTGAGCTCAATCGACCAAATATGCATGCTCACTTTAAAATCACCCACTTCAGCTTGTTTGCAAGTTCTAGTTTTCACTCCCCCGCCCACCCCCTCCCCTAGTCTCTCTGGCCAGTGCGCCTTAATACCAGTCGCTGTCTGATAGAGATGCTGAACAAACATGTACAGATCAAAAACAACTCCCATCCAGTCTCACATTTCAGCCTAAATACATGTAGTGTCCTAAACAGAGATTATCTGGGCGGCCGATCTTGATTGTCTTCCCTTTTTTTGCGCTCCCAGGTGGCAGAGCGAGGTCCACATGTTTGCACAGGCACAGCAGCAGTCCCTCGGGGGCGATGCTACTTGCAGCTAAACCCTCTGATGCTTCTGATCACACATCACACTGTGTGTCTGTGTGTGTGTGTGTGTGTGTTTATCTGTCTATGCATACAACACGCGGACACATCAACACACTGCGAAGGTGCAGTTGATGTACTATATCGCATGCTATTATGCCACCAAAAAAAGAAAAAAACCCAGATTGAGATAGCAGCGGGTTTGTGAGATGCAAATCTCCTTCGTGGAAATGTAGTTTTATGAGAAACTCGCGAGATAATCAAACACGAGACTTCTTAATCTGGCTGTTAGATATAATATTATGATAAAGTAATGAACAATAAAATTGCATTAGTGGCTTTGTGCAGTGAGAGCTGACTGATTTGCCTTCACTTGGATCCATGACAGTTGTTTATTGATGCCTTGGGGCCAGACGACAAAATGATGAATAGGGAGGAAGTAATCAGAAGCACTCTTGAGATGCACCACAGATACGCTTTCTCCACAGGGCCCGCTACAGTGCCTTATAACAATTAGGTTTTATTAATAGTATTATTCTCATTAAAATGTATCATGTCAAGCAAAAGAAATTCAAATTGACCTGGATTCTTCTTCTCAGATAATCAAAATTAAAATCAGAAGATGTTTCCAAAGTAGAAAAAAAACCCCTTTTTTTATGTATTTCCAGTTTCTCTATCTTTCATCTTAAGGTGTGGAGCAGTTCTGGTTTATGTGGGGATATCGCTGCCCAAGGTTAAACACTCTGTGTCAGGCAGCAGTTTTTGTTTGAGCTTTACACAATTAAAGAGAATTAAAGTCTGTTTTCTCCCCAACATAATTACAGGGTATGAAATGAGTCACAGCGGAGCGTTTGAGGCTCAACAATGGTGGAGGAAAAAACTTGTTCATCCGATTGTGACTGCCAGAACATTGCCCCGTGGAGACAGGAGGGAAACAAACACGCGGGAAGGAAAAATAAATCCAAATTCATCTCCTTATTTCTTTCATTCTTTTATTTGAATACAGATGTATTCAGTCCTGTGTCAGTCACTCTTTTTAAAAAATGCTCGTCTTGAATTTTTTTGTACAGTAAAGCTGTACTTACTGTTTGGGGATGCTGAATGGCAAAGATTTCGCTCTCATTGTGACAAATTTCCCGCTTCTGCTCGGAGACAGTGACAGACTAAACTTTCTTTTACACACCCAACTCCTCTTTTTCTTTTGTAAATAGAAGGACACAAAGTGTTGTGTTGGGGGAGGTGGTGTGCTTTTTTTTTCTTTTTTCAGAGGGGGTGGAGGGGGGGACGTGAACGAGAGGTTGCTCACCCTGTGGGAGGATTTGACATATTTTGCAATCAGGAATGAATCAAACAGATAACAAATGTTTAAGAATCTCTGAACCCTATGGAGTGCGTTCCCTTCCCCTTTTATCTGATGCAACTATCGGTTGTCTTTCCTTTATCAGCTTACAGTAAGGGATGCCACACAGCAGCAGCAACAGCAAAAAGAGCAGACGTCAGAGGGAAAAATGCTTGGCTGCAGTGCCCTCTTGTGGTGGCTGGTGGCATTTCAGTTGCTGAAACTTCCTTGAGGTCTTCAAATAGATTCTCCAGTCAGTAGAAAAAGCAATGGCTAAAGTTGTTTTCAACTAGTTATTTAAAAAATGTCCTTAACTCTTCTTTTGTACTCAACTAAGACACTAAAACACATTTTTAAAGAGTAAAATGTTGGTAATCTCTCTGAAGTACAGTTTTAAAGGCCCGCAAAGGAGCAGAACTACCAAGAAATGAATGTTCTGACAAAGTTTGAAGAGTTGAAGTCACCCTCTCCGAACCAAATCCTCGGCCCTTGTTTGGATTCTTTTGTCCGTCGCTTGCCCAAATAAGCCTCTCTCCTTGCTGTGGGGATGAGAGGACAGGAGATAGGATTATGCGATGACTTGTGTTTGTTCGATGATGAACAAGCCCTCGTTAGCGAGCACTTTAATGTGTGGACAGATAGCGCGCTCATTAGCTCTAGTAATGACCACTTCACAGTGTACTGCTGCTCTAATTGCATGTTTTGTTCTCTGCGAGGCTGCGGCGCTGCACAGTGGAAGGCATCTCTCCCCTTCCCTTCCAAGAAACTCGCTCGTCCTTTCTTCTTCCTCCTCCATCTATCACAGTTTGAGGATGCAGCATATTTTGTGGTCACCGTTCTGTCTGAATGAGGCATGGCGGATTAGAAGCTCCCAAAATCATGTCGACTAAATGGAACAGATGAGACTGGATGAAAAGCCTTGGTATTGTCCCTGTAGCTAGGGCAACTGAGGTTCCGACTCAATTGTACTTCTGTCGATTAATTCAGTTATGCGGCAGTAATAATTTTTGAAGATATTGAACGATATGATGGAGGACTAGAAATATGGAAAACTTATGATCTCACCTTTTGATGGCGAAAAAAAATATGAGTAGCTTCCAGCATCAAAAGCCCTAATCATATCATATTTTCTGAACATAAAAGGCTCTCTCCTTTCCCCATTTTACTTCCTCAGCTGTAGATATGTCATGTCAATCGTTACATTATGCACAAGTGCTGTCTTTTTTATTGTGAATTCCACATCGGGTGGGACATTTGATATGGAAGCTCAGAGGATTCTGATGCCCTTCTATTTTCCTTGATTTCGTTACCAGTGGGACATTTTTGCCTCCGTATTCTTTCATGTTCCTCCCTTCTCTGAAAGTAAGTTGTTTATTCTCCATGATGACTATCTCCAGCTCAAAAAAAAAATATCTTCTGAAAAGACTTCTGAGCAAATCTGTCCAGGCTTGGTCCCTTTTTAAATCTAAGGCTTGGGTAGAAGCCTACAATGGCTTAGACTCCTTGGAGGAGGCAGCTTTCTTTTACTCTCTTTCTCCATTCCCAGTCATCTTTGTGATACTTGTGAACACACAGCTTTATGACAAGGAGCTAACTTAAATCAATTTAAAACAGCTTTTGAAATGCCTTTCGATATGCCATTGTGTTTACTTGAAAAAGAATGAAAAGAAAATCTGAATTGTAACATCTGTCGTATTGGGTGCCCCCCTCCCGTGCAGCTTTCGTTACACACACAATGCAGTATTGATCGATTCAAGTCCATTTAGGTTTTGAAATAAATAAATATATATATAAAAAAACATATAATCTATCCAGGCTAGAAAGCAGAGAAAGCGGGAAGAAAGAATCGGAGGGCCTGCAGGCAAACAGACGCATTAAAGACATCCAGAGCACAGAGGCAGCCAAGCTATGCTAAGCCAGCAGGATGATTCATTTAAGCACATCTCTGTAAGCGCCACAGTCATTGTTGCTCAGCTGCGTACACTGCAGTGAACAGCAGCTTTAAGTGGAAGAGAACTGCGGTGGTCATTCTTTGGAACAACAGTAAAAACTATCAAAGTTTGCAGAATAAAGAGCTGCTCGCTCACATCGTCTGCTTGCTGTATTTCAGACCTGGGCTCGAGTGCTTTTGCTCCCCAAAGAGGATCAAGTGGCTCTTGAAATCATAGGAGGTAGTGACCATGAAAAAGACCTTAGCCTCATGTTCCACATTATATCTCATAGACCATCAGGCTGGCGCACAATGTGACTCAAGACCCTTCAAGTGACATCTTAGTACGAACAGAGCGGCAGAATTGCGCTGAAATACCTCTTTGCCGAAGCCAACCTGAGCTACAAGCAAATCCTTTTAATCCAGTACAGTATACTTAAGGACTGACCATTGGTAAACCCCAGAGAAGAGAGAAGTATTAATAAGCTGTCACAAGGCTTACTCATTCTATGATTTCCACAGACACTTAACTGCCATGGTGAGAGGCAGGGGAGGGCTCGGGGATGAGTGCTCACCCCTGATCTTTACCCCTCTTAAAGCAGTAGGGAAAATGGAGGCAGGCAGGGGATTATGGAGTGCAGTAATTGTGGAGAGGTGTTGGAGTCAGGATGCAGCGTTTCTGCTGGATTAAGACAAGAAGACAGGCTAATCTTGGATTGGGAGAGGAGACACAAGGGTCGGAGTTGTTCTGGAGCCCTGAGGCCGTTTGGAAAGCTTAAGTGGCAAAAAAAAAAAAGAGGACTGCTTATCCACACCTCTCTTGTGCTGCGAGTCGGCCCTCCTCGAAATCGTGCAACGCTACCATCTTTCAGCATATTAAATGCTTCCACATGTTGTCATTCACCCCCATAGAAGCAGACTCGCCCTGAAGTCTAATTTTCTTGCTTGTAATGTTCAGAAAGGATGAGACTCTTGGAGAATGGTCACTTTCTTCTGCTGACATTCAGCAGCCCTTGACGCTTATTAGCAATAATAATCATGATGGAAAACGGCGGCACGTTGCATTTTTCTTTCCCGCTTTATTTCGCCCCTCTTTGCCTTCCCTTCGATGCCTTTGTGCCGCCACAGTCCCCGGTGCTTCCTCACTCCAGTTTGTTGTTGTGCTTCCATTGTCTCCCTGAGGGGAGGTGACCCCGTGTCTGTTGGTTGTATCAGCAGCCCTGCATTGTACTCGGGGGGGGATTTAGACTCTCAAAGCATCTTCCCGCTGCAGCTTTCCCTGCAAACACCCAAAGTGGTATCTCGCCTTTTCTCTCGCTCAGACATTAATCTTGCTCTACCCTTCTACATCAAAAATGCTTGTATTGTCAGCGCGCGCTAATGTTTGCCTCCTATTCACTATATATACACATATATGTATTTTTGTGTCTGAGGGAATCAGTCGAATGCATTGTTCCCAAATCATTGTAATATCTATTTAGAGTGGCAACAGCACTGGCTGCCGATGCTCAGTATTCATGGAGCATAAACCAGCCTTAAGACTTAGAAAAGCTGAAAGGGCTTATCCCTATATTCTTAAACTCCCCTCTTTTATGTTGGTCTTAGGCATTAAGGATAGGATTGTGAATAGCAATTGTTCAACTGCTGCACTGAGAGTGAGTGTGTATACGTGGGTGGGGGTGTTTTATTCCTTGGCAAAATCCTTTCCCTTTCTCCCATTTTTTTTCAGCTGTAAATATTAACTGTGTTCTTAACTCTTAACGGTGTATGGGACACAGTAATGTGCTTTTAAGGATATATTATGTGAAAGATTTTCCACTGCATACACTGCTGCTTGAAATAAGAAAAGGCTATTTTATGGAGCCTGAAAACAAATTTGCTACGGCAGAAAGAAAAGAAGAGGAAGAAGAAAAAAAATAGATAGAACTTTGCAGTATCAAGTCGTCAGCAAACAATGAAAGGGAGATCTCAAAGGGGGCCGGGCGAATCTTTAAAAAAAAAAAAAAGATTGCATATCGTTTTTATTTATTTTTTTTTTTTTTTTGTTGCGTCGCAGTGTTTCAAATCCGTGCTCCGTCTTTCTTCAGAAAGTGTGTAGTGCTAATGCATTTCAAAAGCCCTTTTTCAAAGCACAATAGAATATCGCCACAGAAGTTTAGTGGTTCCGCTAAAGAGAGTGGCTCAGTCATTGAGAGCTGTTCTCCATTGTGCCCGAGCCTAAGACATTCTCGCTGAAAAGTCGCCATCGTTTTTCACTTTTCATAGCTGGAGTTAAAAGGTTGTTGAGAAAGCTTACATATATCTCCGCTGCTTTATAAAGTGTTAGAATAATTACTGTTGTGAATCTAATTATTTGGGGTCTCACTATGAGACAGAGCGAGATCTGGTTTATTAAAAGAAAAACATGCACAGATCTCAGGTAAGTTATCCACAAGGCTGAACCAAAGTCCTGGAGTCCTGACTAGCATACACCGCCTGTATAAACATATTTCAAACCCATTTCATTTAGCTGTAAGAGCGGGACTGAGCAAACCGTTACATGTACTGTAAAGTGCAGTCAACTGTGTATAATCAAAACAGAGAGCGGCACTTAGGGGATTGTGACAGCTGCAGCCACTCCTGTTGATATCAAATAAGACCTTCTGAAACCTTAAGGATGAGTTAGCATGAAACAAATTGCTCCTAATTGTCAGGAGGATAAATTGTGACTGTGAGCGTTTGTAATTCTGTCAGCTACCATTCACCCCCTCATCTCCATTCATCTGGGCTCAAGCACTTTAATTGAGAGGGTCTGGGCTGGCTGAGTGAATTGGTAATAGAAATAAGGACCCAGTGTGGATATTTTAATCAGTGCTGACTTCTGTACCGGGGCAGAAATGAGTCAGTGCACCATGGAGTGGCGGGCCATCTATCTCCAGGGCCTCAGGTGGAGATGGAGGAGTGGCTTCTCCATTGGATGTGACAGTCACTCAGAGGATCTAATGGCTCAGCACTCACTATTGATTGTTATTGGGATTTACGCTTCCCATCCAAAACAATAAATTGAATCAACCACAGGGATGTAGAGCCTCACTCTATGAGCCAACTCATTCAATACATTAGATAAAACAGCTCTAATAAATTAAAAATATGTGTAAATAATAAGTTATAGTTAATATTGGTACTAATGTACTTACCTGTTAACTTGTTTTTAGTAGTAGTAGTATATATAAGATCAATATCACTCTCATGATATGGCAAGGCTAAGAGGGTAGCTAGCTTAGCTTAGCCTACAGCGTAAGACTGGAACAGCAGCAATCAGCTAGGTTTGTCCAAAGATACAGGTATAAAGATTGAAACAATGCATGTTATTGAATCTATATACTAATCTGTTTTAACTGATAGGATAGTAAGTCTACATGGTGCTGTGCTGCTTGTATGTGGTCATCTTTTATATCTGCTAGCTTCATATGTAAACGGCAGTGTTACAGGTATAGTTATGGTGTTTGTCTCAACTCAGCCACTAAACTCAACCCACCCATATAAAAACAGACTTTTTTTGGAAAGCAAACAGCTTTTGTTTTTGCATAGATGAAGCAAAAGGGTAAATATGTAATTCCTAGCGTCCTGCATGCATTATTTTTCGTTTATTTGGACAGAGTTCAATTAGCTGTAGCCCCAAACTGAAATGAGGGCGGTATTGCACTAATTTTTTCACATGAATGCAAAGTGTTTGGTGTTTGGACTTTACAGCATAGCTAGGCCGCTTCTTTTACTTTAATATAAAATGTAAGCACTTCAGTATATTTGCTCATTGCTGTGCACTTTAGCTGTCCTTTGCTTCGTCCTTTGTGCTTTCCTGGTATCGTTTTTTACCTCCATGTGTGTTTCTGTCTTTACAGAATTTCCATGACTATTTTTTAGCTGTTTCTTCTTTTACTTTGTAACAGTTTTTCTTTTATCAGGTTTTGTTTTGCCTCACGTTTTTATCTTTTTTCTTCTTTCCCCACATTACTTATGATATCTGAATGCTTTTGTTCCCTGCATGGGTGCCATTTATGGGAAGGATGGTGTAGCTGTGTCCCTACCACTTTTCTGATTACCTAAAATTGTCCCCAACCACTAATTTAATACCAACTGCATTTATGGATTTGGTACATAAACCATATTCCTGCCTCCCTCGCCCAATTTTGCTGATTAGCTCTGCGATTTCTTGCTAATGTACAAGGTTGTTGATGTAATAAGGCACAGATTTTAAATGGGGTGCAATTGTCCATGTCAGTCTTGGTTTTTTGAATCCTTCCCCGTACTGAGACCAAACATCCACCCTACAGTACCTCTGACAATCCATAATGTTCCTTGTCATATTTTCTATCTATCATGTCTTTTTCCACCTGAATTCATGAGGTTTTTTTTTTTTTTTTAAATATATTAACATTAGTTCTTAAACTCCCTTCCTTAAACTCTGCCTCGATGTTTCTGTTTTGATGTAGTGCTGCTGACGACTGGATGTGTAAGTGCTGATCATTCACTCTCTGTCTGCAGTGTTATTACATGTGACAGCTGAAGCCGCTGTCCATTTAAAAACACATACCGTAGTAGTTCATAAACAGGAATATTCATAGGAATATTTATAAAATTGGACAACAGGGAATAGATCAGAACTCATGTCTATTTATTCTGCTCCAGGATATTTTGCGTGGCTCGCACATGCTAACTTCTGCATATTCTAATTTGTCCTTGTCATGTTTATCATTAATCTTTGGCCCTGGTTTGCTTGAGACACAGTGATTTGTTGAGATGCCCCCTGGGAGAACTAAAGATATTCTCCAATATGATAATGCCATTACACCCGCCTCGGAAAACCTGTCATATAAATTATACATTATCAGTGACTACATGCACTATGTGTTGATGTGACAGTTCTCAGTCTGGGGAAAAAACACTTAGACCTGTCATTTATAATGCATTTTCCTTTTTCCAGTTAGCTAACCTATCAATGCTCAAGTGTGGTCTTTGATTATTAATTAAATATTCATAAAGGAATGTGTATAATTGACAGTAGCTGAATAACACTTCATTGACGCTGTTGGATTTTATCAAGCCATACACGGGATTTCTTTTAAGTTACAACATTATCATTATTTTACTATAATGAGCTGGACATATCGACAACTACGATGGAGGATGTTGGCAACATGAACACGAATCCTGGCTGAGGTGATATTAGCTTTTCTTTTCATTTATCATTAATTTGACAGATGCATAAACTGTTTTAGGCCATCGCTTGACAAAACTCATCAATCAAACGACACAGTACAGCACACTTGATATTATTGAGCATTATTCACCATTGTGCCTCAGTGACTCCACTTTTTGAATGTGGTAAGCTCATATATCAATCAGAAGCTTTGTTAAATGTTGATTATTTTAAACAGGCGGAATCACGAGATTAGGAACAAATGATTAATCACGAGAGTTTTTTGAGGGGTTTTTACTGCAAGAAGTGAGATTTTTTTTCTGCGCTTAATATCAACTTTTGCGTTTTATAAACAGAAGCAGAGAGGCTGATGACTGGGCGGATCGGTGGACTCGTTTCAGTGCAGTTTGGGAAGAAAAGGAACGCAGCAGAGACACGCTGCTGGCAGAGATGAATTAGAGCTGTGGAAAAGCACTCAGATACTAGCAGGTGACATTTTTCGCCTTGCCTCTCTGTTCCCTCTCTCTTCCATTTTCTCGCCAGCAAAAAAGGGAACAGAGGGTAAAAAGGGTTGCATTGTGCAAAATGGGACAAAGTATAAAACATATTCAAAGAAAGTATGAAATTCTCCAACTTCAGAAAGCCATTTAGATCATCCATCCGAGTGACGTAAGGGAAAATAATATACTTGACCCTTTTGTCTGTACACTTTGAGAAGTTTGTTATAATGGCAAGCCCTGTAATAATTCACTGTACCTCATGTATATTAAGTAGAAATTCACTGGCTTTTATGATAAATTGCTAGGGTAACGCCAGGACACCTCTTTTGCATTTCAATGTGAGAGAGTGTCAGATTCTTATTTCATTACCAGGCGACACATTAGCTGATGGATTTTAATTTTCTTTTTTTTCCCCTACTGCAAGCAGGAATCCACAGAGACCAGGTCGAAACAGAAAGGCTTTGAATGCGAGGATGGATGAAAAATGAAATAAATAAATATAAATCATTGTCAAGAGCCTTTATAGCAATTTTGAGGCCATCACCAAAAAAAAGAGGAAGAAAAAGTAGTCAGTTTGTGTTGTGTTCCTCTGCATACCTTTACCGATTGCCTGTCCAGAGTGGGAAGCGGTGCGGAGCTCACTTGCTGACTGGACAGAAAATCAAGGTTTAATTCATATTGTGATAAAAATCTGGATGCGGTTGAATCTAAGACATGCTGAGCAGGGGCAAATGTGGAGCAGACGTGAGAGCGTAGCCTTTTCAGCGCATCGCACAGCGGGGTGCTGAGCTGCTCCTCTGCAACCCTCCCTTGCCTTTGCCACGAAGCTAAAAACTCTGCTGAGGGATTCTTTCTGCTCGGTTACAGAGGAGAGGAGAACAAAACACAGGTGCCAAAAGCAATTATCAAATTACCTAAGCCTTTCTTGCCTCTGTTTAATCTGTTTGTAGCAAATCCAGCTAATAATACATTAGGGCATTAAATGTGGCCCTCTGCAGTGGTAATAATTACAGTCACTTCATCTTTCAGTGGGAAAAGAGTGAACAAAAGTAGGTCAGTGTGAAAACTCTGCTGTGGCGAAATATTGCAGGCAGGGAGGAAAAATGTTTTATACTTGTGTTGTAAGTGTACCCATGAGCAAGGCACACAATCCCCACTGAGTATTTAGCAGCCTCTTAGCCCTGGTTTTCTGCTTCTCATGTGTATTTGAGACACAAAGACTGGGTACAGGTGAAAAAAGTCACGATTTCAAGTAAGAAAAGTGTACACGGAGTTTCAACAAGAACACAAACAACAGGTTGGCTCAGACCACAAGGGGCAAAATGCTGCTTAGTTTATGTGTATTAGGAAAAACTACATTTTGAGGAAAGTTTAAGGTATCAGACTTCCAGTATTTTGCTCCTTTTATGGATGAAATGTAGCAAATTGCTCAGTGACACTAAAGTATAAAACAGCATCCTCCTTGCAGGTGATTGCAGTTAGTAACACTTACCATTTTGTTGCCCAGAGGTTGACTGTGCAGGTCACGTGATGGGAGACAGCTTTGCCCCAAATAATCATGGTCTGATTTAAACTGACTGCAGTTGCTCTCAGATTGGTTAACAAATAATTGCTGTCCAATTCAGATAAGCAAACAGATGAGCACAACTCATCTGCGCAGCAACTTGATTGGTTGCCACTTGGTTGTATTATGTTTATAAAATCAAGCTTGCTGAGTGCCTGTGTTATTTTATAGTTAAATTGCATTCCTGCAGCAACTACATCACCATTTCTGGAGGCGTTTCTCAATTTCTGTATCAAATCTATGAGGTTGTGGCTCAACTCTGGATGTAAAGAGTGAATGTCAATTTCTGTTTACTACAAATTTATTTTTATGTAGAGAGAAAGAATTTTTGTGGATTTAACACATTTAATTGCCATATCATTACAAACGGCTTGCATGGAATTACTAACTTGATCCCATTCTGTCACAAACTGATGGCTAACTGGCGCCCTTTCATTGCCCTTTTATCACCATCTTGAGACGCCAAAACTTATTTGAAGACTGACGCTGACTGTTGCCATCAATCAGTTTGCAAACTAATTGTAAACAATTGCAAAAACTTGGATTGTGTTGCTGTTTCCAACCACTGATTTGTTAGTGTAGTGTAAAGGTTGTACTGCTGAAACACAAAAAGTGCTGAGCTAGTAAAAACTTTAAAGCTCAAGCTGTAACTGTTACCAGAAATAATGCATTTTGATAGATTAAACTCAACTAAAAGTTTTTGTAAAGGAAAGCATTACTTTCTTTTATCTATATGTGCATACATATATTAAAACTGGCTGTTCGTGTGATTTAAGAAAGAGCGTAAAACTCTTAAGACTTTGTGCTAACTTTTTTCATTACCATTGTAATGGTACGATATGATGACTGTATTTCACAATATCTTTTATACTCATATGTCTCCAAAGGTCATGCATTACCAAGCTTGCTTTGTTTTTAAGTTGCTGTTCAGTTGCAGCTGCAGTTAGTGGGTGGAAACCTTTTCAAACCAATTTTTAAAGAATAGCAACCTTGTGTGGTGCAACTGTGTTAATCAGAGATAAATTGGAACAAATACCACTTTTAATTTCTACTAAATAAAAAGATAATGTGGCTCTTTTCTTAAATGATTGGATATGGTTCAAGTGGAAGCTGTTTGGTGCAGCAGGACGTTGGGCCATCATGAGCTGAAGCTGTTGGTGTTTGGCCTAAACCATTTCTGTATGCTGAATATTCTCATAGCCATCAGCAAAGAAGCAGCACTGCAGTCTTTCTGCCTCTCAAATCTGACTATATTCACAGAGAGAACAAGAACCTCCCTCATTTCATATCCAGTCCTCCGTCTGTGGAGCGTCTTCCTACTATCCATTGTCACCGCATTAACCGTAGGCTAGCATAAAAGTAATTGGAAACTGATGCGAGCCAAAGCTTCAATTAATGCACCACCAAAGTCCCCGTTCTGTGTAATCGGCAATAATGGTTTCATGTTTGGGAGGGCGTTTGGTCACTCGCATTCAGCACTCACCTCCTGACAGAGGCTGTTAAACCCTGCTCAAAATCCCCACTCCACAGTAATCTTCATTTCAGTCATTTTCCTTCTTTCTCCATCTCTGATGACAGCTCCAGTGTCTTCGTTTTGCTTGCAGTCAGATTGTGCGCCCGAGTGAACAGGAGGTGTAATTGACTACTGACAACTCGGCGACAGGATTCTTAATTATTACTCTAGGGTATGGTGGCTGGCTGGCCGGGGTTCAGCTCTCTCACTGAGTATGCTAACAGAGTCATTTTTCCTCTTCTCTGTGAATATTGAAATGTAGTTTTGTTCGCTGCGTTTCCACGTCAGACCCCAAGACTTTGAATTTAGGGAATAATTGCAAATGAAATGCACATGCTGTCGGTTCAACGTTGCACATTTTTTATATAAGTGCACTGCAGGCTATAGGATACCTGACCCTATCAGTGCTGGTGCAACCAAATGTATTAACAATATATTACAGTTTTCCTTGTGAGAATTTCTAATCAGATGTAAATGTCTGATTAGAGCTGTTACTTGAGAATATAGAACTTTTGGCTCGTAACATGAGGCTACGTGGTACCTTTGGTTTCTTTTGCCGTTGTGTGTCAATACTTCATCTGCCCTTAAAGTGATAAGACATTACACCGAGGCTTCTGCTGCTACTAGTAAGTACAAGAGCATAATTCCTCTGGTCCTTGCCTGCGCTGGGCCTGCTCAGTGTGATAGAGCAGAGTAAAGAGGGTGAGCATTGCTTTGTGCTGCAGTCTGTATCTTTTGTGCGGGTGGATATGGAAGAGGGCGTGAAACAATTGGACAAAATGGCCCTAATGTGCTTAAAGAATCTTCTGTCTTTAATCAAAGCTCACACACATGCTCCACAAAGGCAGACAGAGCAAACCCAATTCTCCGCTGCTTCTGCCGAGTGGCTGTTCCTCTCTTGGCTTCAGTGCTAGAAATCAGGATCAGGTTGGCTTTGTGTGTGTGTATGTGTGTTTTTCTTCCGCTGTCATTCTCATAGATTCATTGCCTCATCTCTTAAGGAAGGGACAACGGGGATTTGCTTTAAGACAAGACGGTAAACTTTGTGTTGTCATGATTGCGTCCTGTTGTTTGATCGCTTCATCCATTCAGAAGTCATGGTTTGCTTAATCATCTCGCAAAAAATAGCTTTAATGAGAAGACAATACAAATACAGTCATAAAGTAAATCAAATTGACCACAGGCTGAATAAAATGCTCATGTGGACTGTTGTTGTGTCCAAAATTTTTATAGTCCTTATTGAATTTATAGTGAGTGTTGCTATACAAACGTAGTGAACATGAAGAGCAGGCTTGATATTGCAGCGTATTACTTCAAGCATCATCACAAGAATTTGATGTAAGTTGATCTGTCATGATTTAATTGTCTGAGCATCTTTCTGATGACCTCAGCAGTTAGACCTCTACATAGAACTCACTGCATAGGACGTAAGGAATGGTGAATGAAGAGGGTGAATGAGATTTCTATATGTGTTTTGCCATCTATGACCAAACAGTGGTGATAGATTACTCTACAAACTTGTTTCGTTTGTCAAGGTTTGCAGATTGTGGACATAAAGCGGACTTCAGAGACAGACTTTATACACAAGAGGTAATTGAGTGAGTGGCGACGTCACATTAACGGTGCACGGTGGAAACTAATTAAGATAATAAGGACGTAAAACTAACAAAAAGGCAAAAGAGACAAAAGGCCAACAAAACAGGTAGTAGGTAGGAAGCGGGGAAAGACAAAGACTTGACGACAAGACAACAGAAGACAATCGAGAGCCAAGACTAAACAAAAGACTAAACAATACAAGTAATCAAATATATAACATTCAAAACACTGAAGAGAACCAGATTACAAGTCTGTAGCCAAGAGTTACAATGAATGTAAATTTCACATTGCTTGTAAATTGCTCTCTTTGACTCAGTAATTAAATGCTTTTCACATTATGTTGCATTATGTTTGCTAGCTAACTTGACTATATCAGGTCTCTTAATGAAATTGCCTCTCTTGAGTTTGCTGTTTATCCAAATATTTAGCTACAAGTAGCAACCAAAATCACAGAAAGCTTTGTACTTATTAATCTATAAACTTAGATGATTTTGTTGGACATTGAAGAAATTTATCATTTTCTGTCTTGACCATATCAGTCACAGGATGGTCCCTCACTAAGCAAATCAAGTAAAAGAAAACATGTTTCTGACACATTTAAAACAAACCTCACAGCTGCTAGCAAAGGTTTGAAGAGTGAAGAACTAGGTTAGGTAACCTGGACTGCCCTGACTATACCAGTAAATGAGTTACATGTACAAATACTTAAATGCAGAAGATGTGTGTTAGCTAGGTGCAATGTTCTATGAAATGATTACTGCACAGGGTCTTGCTGCCTTTAGGTGCACCAAGGTGTCAAAAGGCCATTACTAGCTTATTACAATCTCTCCGCGGAGTCTCATACACACACACACACACACCTTCATACACCAAGTGACTTTTTTTGCACGCTACTCAGTCTTTTGCACATTTCTATTGCACTGTTGCGTCTGCACTGTCTTGTGTCTGTATCGTTCTGTCCTGTCTGGTGTTGCACTGTCTTTGTTTTTTTGCAATTTTTGCACATTGCACTTTATGTAGTCCTGTGTTGATTGTCTGTTACATGTCATATGTAGCACCATGGTCTTGGAGGAACGTTGTCTCGTTTCACTGTATGCTGTACCACTGCACATGGTTGGAATGACAATAAAGCCACTTGACTGTAACCTCCAGCTATTTTGGACCTTGGCTCTTTTTGACATGCAGTAAGGTGATGCTCTGTTCTCCTCAGATGTACGCATCTCTGCGGTGGCACTGTAACAGATCAATACTGGCTGAGTTTGAGTTTAACCTACAATATAAAATAATAGATCAAAGTTGTATAGAATGATTTAAACAGTGTTAAACAGCATTGTTCCCACATTCTTTAAACTGTTATATTCTTCAAAGGCAAATGTTCATAGTAACACTATCCTGTTTTTATTAGATGAACAGAAACGTATGCTTCAGCAGGTCCAACAAACACAAATAAATCTGTATTTGAATTTGTCAGTTTATTTTTTATCAAGAATCTAGGAACTTATTCTTTTAAAATTAATTAGGCGTAAATGTTAACAAAAAGTCCGAATTGTACCTGCCAGGTGTTCTCCAAAATTATAAAACTGACTATCTGTTAAATCAGATATTTACCTTTAGCATTTATAAGAAAGCAAACAGCTGAAAAATGTTTGCTTTGTGGTTTCACTTATGTTGCATTAAACATAAGTGAAACCACAGATCTTATAAAGTCTTTTGCACTGCAATGAATGTAAATGGTTCTATGCAAGAATATAAAGGTGACAGGTGCAGAAACAGGACCTAAGGGGAGCCGGGTTCGACAAAATGGTCAGTTGTTCTCTTTATACACATTCAGGCTTTGTTTGTAGGTGGGGGCACAGTTCATGAAGTTTTAGTGATTACAACACGGCCCATTGACATCCGATTTTTTTTTATTCTTGGTTCTGTCTATTCTGCACAGTAAAGAGATCAAGAGAGTGATCAGGAACGGCTGCTCATCTCATCTGTAATTTGATGATGAAATAGAAGGGAATAAAAGGGGAAAAGAAGAGTGCATACCTGGGAGCGTAAAAATCATGATGGTTGCTTCATGACCGCTCCTCTTGCCCTTAGTGTAACATTCAGGGAAAGAGTGTCCCTTTGTTATCGCCCCCCTCTCCCTGGCAATTATCACAAACTCCACTTCCCCTGCCCTCCGGAGCCCAGAGAACTGAGCGGCCGGAGTGGGAGAATAGCTACATTTATAATTTTTTTCTTCTCTTTCCATAGATTAATTTTCTAGGAAGCCCTGTCACTGCTGTACAGGAAAGCAGAGCGAGAGGAATGGAGTGTAAAAGGAGGGAGATGGGGGTGGGCGGGTGGAGAGAGATTGGGGCTACAGTGCACGAGCCTTCTCGCTTTTTCGTTTCCTTTCTTTTTTTTTTTTTCCTTGACAGATCATTTTCCATGCAGGGGTATCAGGGGGTCTGGCCGATAATTGGCATGCAGATTGCAGCTGATGGCGTCCCGCAACAGAAGAAAAGAACTGGCTAGTTAGAATAATGAGCCAGCCTGCCTGATGGATGGGCGAGGGAGGAGGTCATACAAAATGTTTCAGACACAATTCCTACCTCCCCTCCTTTCTCCCCCTCCTCCTCGCTACCTGCACCTCCCATTTTTATTTTTCTATTTTTCACAAAGGCCTGATATTTCATTATTTCCTCCTCTCTCTACCCTTCTAGGGTAATGAAAGCGTCCCATCTTCCTCTTACTTCCACTCTTCTTTTATTTCTTTTTTTCTTTTTTTTTCCTCTCCTTGCCCAGCTGCGAACACTTCCTCTCCCTTACGTAGTGCATGGTGACAGTACAGTTTTGGGTACGCAGAGACTCTAAAATGTCACATCTCATTAGGAGCCTGACACCCTTTAGAGACTTTAGTGTTTTAATTACAGTAAAGGAGTTAATTACTCATCTCTCAGCGGATTTCAGTTTCTCAACCTCAGTTAGCAAGAAGAAAAGTTTGCAACACGGGAAGTAGGCCTGAATGTAAGAAGAAGAGGTTTACGTGCTCATAAATGCCAGTAATCTTCTTTTTTTGTACATTTTTGTGGTGTAAGTAATTTTTGAATAAACTGATGTGTACTGGAAGCCACTACGCCCTACAAACACTGAGCAGAGGACAGACTTGAGGACAAAGAGGGGTTAAAGCTTTGAGGCTGGTTAAATAAAGTGGAAATGCATTATATTAATTACATGGAATGCAGATCATTTTGCACTATAAGTTGCAATTAGAAAATAAGACGAATAACAGAACTGATAGTTAGATAGCTAACTGCTATTTGATAAAACTGCACATTTTATCATATGGCACCAGTTTGGGTCTAGATACTCAGGTAGCCGGGGGTTTGATCTTGCTTGTGTTGAGTGTTTTCTTACTGCTAGACTTTTAGTCAGAGTTTTTCTTTCTCTTTAAATCTATTAGGAAATTATTTCCGTATAGATGAATGGATCTCTGCTCCCTAGGATTCAAGAAGCAAAAGCTTAAATTTAGTTCAAATCTACATCAACTACCTGGTCGGAGGAGAAAACAAAACCAGCAAGAAAAGAAAAACAGTTCCATTCAAGTTGCAGTTAACGTTAACACCTTTAACCCTTAGCATCCTCAGTCAGGTAATGTAAACGTTATTAAGATGAAGCAACATTTCAAAGAAGCAGAGAGCTGAGTTGGAGTGCTCAGAGCTTCGCAGCTATGAACTCAGGGCCTCCCTCAGTTACGTATCAATAACTTGAAATGTTGTGTAAGCGATGGATTTTGGTTGGGAAAAACTGTTATTGCTCTTGTTAAATCCATGTAAGATTTCCCCTCATTTGCATTTTATTCTGACTGGCTGCACTGGCAGCGTGCATGCCACCTTGTCCGTGTATTAACTGTTCCCTCAGACACATCTTAGGATCTTAAATTATTACTTATGAGATTCCTGTGTACTTTTATGGGAGGACTATGTTTAAGGAACTGTTAAACAACATGTAAACTTTTATTTTTTCATCTGAAGAGGCGCTTGCATTTTAAATTATGTGAAATAAGGAGACATTTAGTGATGACGTTACCTGCTACACTGGTTTTATTCTGTGTGTATATAACTAAGCCTTGTGTTACTTAAATATAGAAAACGAATGCGCAAATCTTGAATTCTTCAGTGACTGGCTACTGCATATGGACAGGAACAAATTCCTGCTCAAATTTTAACTAATTAGTAACAATTGCTAATATGTTGGATCATCATGTCCATCAATAAACCCTACTTACTATAATAACAGATGCTGGTGAGTTTCAGCACGCACTGCATGACCCTCTTGCAGGGCAGCATTGTAATGAAACAAAATATTTTTAAGGATGCTTTAATTACTTTTGCAATAAATAAATAAATACAATATCACACAATGACTGCATGGTGCTGTCTTTGGTTTATGCTGAGATAAAATCCAGTCATTCTAACACAGCTTCTCTGTTTGGGCGAGTGTGTTGGGAGTAGATCCTGGGCTTTCCCTTCAGAAAACACGTTTTACCTTTTCACCACCCCGAGGGTTGCATTTTACTGCGAATGCCTCTAATCCCAGCGGCTTTACAGATAATTAACCCAGACTGTCATTTTACCCTGCACATCACGCCGCTTTTGATCAACCTCCTGGGTCAGGTAGCTATAGGTAAACAGAGGAATTATAATAAGTGTTATTAAGCGCCGTGTTGTGCATGAGCGGATCAAGCACTTTTTCTTGTTTTTTTTGTTTTGCTGACATCTTTATTGATCTTTACCTCTGCCTATAATGCAACACCAAAGAGCACACTGTGGTCTTTCAGGAAACTAAGACAGACAGCGCTTTAGTTTAAAAACATTCATACAACTTCATACTTAAAGTCTCCAGATTTCTGAAGGAAATATTATACAGTGGTTAGTGCTTTACAGGTTAAAATTTTTACCTGAAAAATAGCTTGTTACAGAACGCACATCCAAGGAAGTGCATAAAACGACTGTAATAACCTATTTGTTTTTATTACCTACCAGTTACCACGTTATAGACATCCTTTAACCATAATACTGCTTCTCATTATAACTGGTTTTGTACCTATCTGCCACTCACATAAAAGCAAGAGTTTTGTCATGATTTCTTATTTAATCTGATACCTGACTCATTTACTAGTACATAATCATTAATAAAAAATATGAATCATATTTTATAATGAATATTTAAAAGAAATGTGTTTGCTTTATGAATTTTGCTGAAGTGATTTTAGAACCACAGGATAAAGTAACTCCCCTTGTTTGTAGATCGGCTTTCCTTTCTGTGGCACTGTCACCTTTAACCTGACCTCTGACCTTTTGGATTTGCTGTGTTTGCCTTTTGGATAAGCAGATAGCTCCCCTTAAATGAGCTATTTTGTTTCGCATATGCCTTAAAAAGTGTAAACTGTCAAACATAACATACTACATAGTAGTAGTCAAATTAACACAAGGTGGTACTCAGGTAGGTCTATGCATGGGAGCTGCTACAACCTACACATATTCATAGGTCTCAAATGTTTCTGTGGAGCAAATAAAAAAACTGCAATACTTTGAATAATTTTAAGTATATTTCTGGAGCTCTCTGGTTGGCTGTAATCTATTTTTTCTCTTGCTTCTACTCCTTTTTGAGAGAATATTCTCCACCAACAGCTTAAAATTCCTATTTTTTTTCATTAATGGTGTTTTGGGAATTTGATTTTTCCCCCATTTCCACTTTTTCCAGCATGGAAAAATAAATAAATGCTACATTAGTTCCGTAAATGCCAACAAAGAACAAAAACCAAAGAAAGTTTAACGCTGGTGAGAATCTTGATCGAGTTCTGGGGCTGCACTCGCTCTCAGCAGCTTAATCTCACTTGCACCCTCATCAACACAACACAGAAGAGAACAAATTTACTGTTTCATCCTCATTCTTCCAAGCACGCTAAGGAGCTGTATACAGTACACACCAGATCAAAGCCTTAATTGAAAAATAATTATAGGTACTTAATCATAGAAAGCACTGGGCTAATTGAAGTGAAAACAAGGAGGCAAACGCGGGCCCTCAGAATCGTGGCAGAAAGAGGATATTGTAAAAGCTTCTTCTTCAATCTCCATTGTCTTCCAGATTAAATAGGAGAGGGCTATTAGCAGAGTTAATTGGCTCTCTAATTTAGATCTCGCCCCACTGAAAGCATAACGGATGTGAGCCTGTCGACCAATGATGTGTGCACTCTGTCACACTGTCCTGCTGGACTGTGATTGGTTAATTGCTCAGGGATTTTTGAAGTTTTCTATCATTCTTCAAATGTAGCAGATTTGTGGGGGCTGTGCTCATCTCCCTGGCTGCCCAGGTAGCGTTCATTGTTAGGAGGCTTGAAGTGGGTGAGTGTTACTCATTTACCACAGCTAGACCACTCACACTGCCTTCTGGCTCCTGTTAAAGCTGCTTTTTTTTTTTCTTTTTTTTAACCAACACTGTTAATTCATACTGATTTCGCTCCGTATTCACAGGAGGGAAAATGCACTGAAATGCTGATTGTCCTCCTTCTGACCTGCTCATATTTTGTTGAAGTTCCCAATGCCCTCAGAGAAACAGCACTCCAGGCCCTGTAACGTGAAAGCCCTCCTTATCGCACTCCCTGCAAGTTAGCTCCCTGCTGTGACCGCTGCCTCTGTTCTCTGCACTCACTCTGCCCTCTAGTGTTCGTCAGGAGGCAGTGCACTGATTGCTGAATAAAAATCCATTTAGACTCCCAAAAGGTGGAGGACAGTAAATGGGCCATTTTTCTACCATTTTCTGAGACAGCCTTTCATCATTTCAGCACATCTCTTTCTAGTGTTTTCTTATTGTAGCCTGAGTGGTAATGGAGCTCTTGACTGGAGTTCAAAATAGAAGTTGGTGCGGAAATTTTCTTTCAAGGTTTGTCTCCAAACTTTCTCTCTCGTTTTTTCCTTTTTAAAAAAAAAGTTATAGAAAATGACAGCAGCAGATTGCGCTATGTCCCCTCCTATATGAGATATATACACTGCATCAGAAAAGAGTCATTATACAAGTTTTGAAACTCCTCAACTAAATATTTTCATCCAGGCAAAAACCAGTGACAAACATTCACAGTCAACAGAGTATGAGGTCTGATGATCTTTTGCGACTTTTATGCTCCACAAGAAAAGAAAAGTCTTAACAGCTGCTGAATGGATTGCCATGAGAGTAACCTCTTGGATTCACAGACATGTCTTTCCAAACAAGGATTTGCAATGCTAACAGCAACCGCAGCTAGATGGAGAGACGTTTACTTTCTCCAGGGAGGACTCTTCCCAGGAGAGTTGCAGCTTGCTGTTTTCACCATCATTTCTCATAGGAGCCAGGACTGTCTAATAAGGAGTGCAGCTGTTGCCCTTCACACTATCGACCCACCACCTCAGACCAAATTTGCACTAGCCGAGTAAAAACATTGGTCCAGATATGGGTAAACGTGAGCTACTTTAGCTACATTGTGCTAAAGTAGGTATTCAAGTGCAACTGGTTCCTAAATTTACTGAAAAAGATTTTGACACATGTGGGTTTTCTTAGTCTACCTTCTTAACTGTGTCTGTGTAAGTTCTCAATACTGAATACTTGAGTTCAAGGCAGGTTCATGAAGATGTGTCACTCTCATCCGGGAGACTTTATCGGTTCTAAATGCTGATGGGGAGCACCAGGAATTTCACTCCCAGTGAGGTAGTGATGGTTCACCATCAATGAACAGAGGTGGTGGCCTTTGAGACCAGCTATAACTCAGTCTTGAAATCCCTTCCCTGGCAATTCAATCCCCACTCACACCTTGACCCATGCGACTTTAATAACTCACAGGAGGACAGCCTAGGTCATCATGTGACATGTCTCAGGACTAACTCCAAGGTTAAAATGCACAGGTGTTAAATACCTGTTACTTCACTTCCTCTTAGATGAGAGATGAAACATCTTCATGAAGCTATAAAACAAGTCTAGTTAGCTTGACATATGAAAGGTTTCCATCCCTGTTTCAATCCAGAAGAAGTTTGTAGCTGGCCATTAAGCCCCCCAGACATTTTCCCAAGTTGCTATAACCCGAACACGGCTAAAAGGAGAGGGAATATTGAACACAAATATGTTATAGTAATAAGCCAGTGTTTTATTTCCAAGTTGTTGGTGATGATTTTTACAGCTTATTATTTTGTTAGAAAATGCCTGTTTCTTAAATACTCTTTTGTCTACTTAGCTATATATGGATCAAATGAAAATATCAACATTTTGTGCATTAATGTAGATGTTTAGGTTTTGACAGTATTGAGTGGTACAGTGAGAGTTTGTGGCTGCAGACCTACTGACATGTGGAGGCAATGTCAGCAATGATTTACTGTTTCTTACAGTCTTATTCACAGCACAACAAACACCTTCAGTGAACAAATCTCTGTGAAGTACCTTCTCTTTTCATGTGCATTTTCTTGGGCAGCTCATGATAAGTAAACAGTGGTTCTAGCAGAAGCTAGAGAAGTTATTTGCTTAAGGTTTGGCCTGCTGGGGGATAAATGGCTTTGCCCAGCAGACAGCAAAAATCATTAGTACACCCTGTTACTAGCTGCTGGTATTTCAAAGGATATTAATCAAATCTGGCTGCCTATGTAAGGGTACATTTCACTGGGTGGGCCATTAGACCTGTTTTCAGAAAGTTTTCAGGAGCGATTTTTGTGTGGGAAAGGAGGCCAGAGAGGCGGTGTAGTTAAATGTTTTTTAACAATGTTCTTCTCTTGTATCTTATTAGGTTTAATTTTCTTTATTTTAGTTTATGTATTAATTGTGTGCTTGCACTGAGACTAAGAGCTGAAACTGTGCTTAGGTTATTTTGAAATTACGAAATCGCGGCAACAGCGGTTTTAATGTCAAACAAAAAGATGAAAAGGTAAAGAAATTATATATAAATGTGTGAATACTGAGCGGCAGAGGCTGTGTTTTTACTCCGAACAAGGCCCCAACCCAGTTTCGATTCAGTCCCGGTGTCTCAAATGTTCTCCCCGACATATCAGCCACAGGCAAATTGGTTTCAGTTCACTACAATCGTATCAGTATTTACTTTCGCCTGACTGGCTGCTGGTGCCACAACGATACGCAGCACCCACCCCAACAATGCTGTCATGCAGTATCGTTTAACAGCCTGGCAGAGGCATAGAACAATATTTAATCTGCAGATGTTGTGCTTCTAAACTGAAACCATTTTTACAAGTCTAACATACAGTTTAGTGAAGAATAACGCTCAAAATAAATCTTGAAAGTACCATGTTAATGCAATCATCTAAGCTGATAAAAGCAAAACTGTTGTGGGTGCAAGCACATTTTAATGCTTTATTTCCGACTGCTGTTACTGTTCACCTCTCCTGGGGAAATATTCAGAGTGAATCAACAGAGTGAAATGCTTGAGTGCTACCTTGGATGACAGACAGCAGTAATCGGCAGTAAGTGGGAGAAGCATATTTACATCTCACAGTATCCTGCCTGCTGCTACTGACACGCCGGGCTTCCCATCTTCAGGACATGGCCTAAACCAGCATGCCCTGTTCTGAAATAACCTAATTTTGTCAGTTATTTAAAAGAAAGAAAACAAGTCCAAGTACATGGCAGCTTATTGCATTTTTTTTTAAACTGATCTATTCAATTAAAACATAACAGAATAAAAATAATTTGATTCGTATTAAACCAGAAAAACTGTCCTAACCTTTACAAGATTGTCTTAATGATATGTTCTCGTTATTGTTTCTTGTTATGTCTTCACTATAACAACATATCTCGGACAAAAATATGACCAGAAACTGAGATGATGTTATGTTACATCAAGAAAGGGTCGAATTTCATTGAAACCTTTCTAATCATTAGCTAAATACTTTGGATCCCATCTCACCAATATGAAATTGTTTACACAGCTTTTGTATTGTTTGTACTGTAAGTTTGGATTTTTCCAATATTTGTCTTTTATTGCATCATTTTTAGGGGGTGTAAATGATGATTCGATCCAAAAGTTTCACATTTAGTCATCACTTCCTGTTGCCATGATTTTCAGTTTAGTTCTTGGGTAATTTGGCCTCTTGGCGTTTTCTCTACTCTTCCTTAAAATATTCTTGAGGTTGTTTTCTTGACAGTCGCCTTTCTACTGAGACCATTTCTGTTGAGGGTTTAGCGAACGGTAGATGGATCAACTGGTCCCTGAAAGATTCTTATCGGTTTTGAATGGTAGCATGTTGGCTAGCTAGCTTAACAACTTTGCAAAAAGTGCTTATGACATTATGATTAAATATTAAAAGACTGCTTGTTTTCTGAAACTTTCAAGAGGCGTGTGCTGACATTTGCAATCAGAGTCTGCTTTGTAATGCCTGACTGTGCAGTTTCAAGGTCCAAATGTGAGCACACCCCTCTTGAGCCAAGTCCCCACAATCTGACTGTGTTGTATTGTTCTGGATTGTTTGGCTTTGGCTTTACTTTTGTAAAACAGCAACGTATGATCCTCATTTTTCTCAGCTACTGTCACTCAAATCTGACCAAACCAAGTCTGAACAGTCCAGGTAGGAAGAACCTATTGGACTTAGTGTGCAGACTGGTTTTTTATAACTATGTGTTCAGATTCGTTCAGAATCAGGAAGTAGGTCACTCGTGTAAATGCGACACATTTATTGTGGTGACGTGTTTAAAGCAGAAGAAAATAGTGTAAAAAGATCGATTTCATGGCACGAGTAAGACATGACCTTGAGTGTTTGTTAATCTAAAACCAAATGAAGTGGTCTAACTTTATTTCTTTTTAGATTAACGAACACTCAGATGATTGTTGTATAAAGCACTCTGAGTGTTCCAAAAGAGTAGAAAAGCGCTATATAAGAACCAGTCTGTTTACCATTTCTGCCCAACAAATCTGGTATAGAAGCTGAATGACCTTCTTCTCCAAATTGACCAACAGACCATCATAATTTCCTCTTTTTAGATTTTTAAAGACCGTTTACACACACTCACAAACAGACTTACAATCCTCTAAATGACGAACACTCCTTACCAACATTAGTTGACACTGATACCGATACGCTCCACCCAAATCTGTACATAAGTGCAAACACGCGGAGTTACTGGTAAAGTCCTTTTAGACTTCATACTGGACGATATCATATTCAAACACAGCTGCAGTGCCGAGGAAAGGCTGAGCTGAGAGCACTTGACAAAACTGTTTCCAGCAGCAGAAGGAAGACGGCAGCATGGCGGCCACATTGTGTCAGGGTTTAGGCTTCGTTCTGAGTTTGATAGGAATAGCGGGAATAATCGCCGCGACGGGGATGGACCAGTGGGCCACACAAGACCTCTTTGACAACGTTGTGACAGCCGTGTACTCATACTCGGGCCTGTGGAGGTCCTGTGTTAGGCAGAGCTCCGGCTTCACAGAGTGTCGACCATATTTCACCATCCTCGGCCTGCCAGGTATGTTTTAAATCAATAATACCAACACACATGTCAAAAAAATGAAATTGACTCTTGGGGGGGGGGGAAGGTGGTATGCAATACATGTAGGCGGTTTAAATATTAATTCAGAAAGAAGAACAATACAAAGAACCATGTTTGGCGCGTGTTTTCACACCCTGTTTCGAAAGGAGGGGAAAATGTGCTCCCCACAGTTTCCCGAAACCTGGAAGTAAGTCTTGGGTAAACATCAGATAAGGTCTGTTCCATGTCGAAGCCTACATAACAGCAAGCAGCAGTCAGACACTGCCATTACATGACTCTCTGACTCTGATGGTAACAGTTTGAGTGGAACATCCAAAATGGCTGCCACAATGACCCAGTTAATAGGATTCATGTTGTCGGTGTTGGGCCTGTTTTTAATATCGGCTGCAACAGTAATGGACGAGTGGAGCTTACAAGACCGATCTTTTACAGTAATAACAAATTTTTATACCTATTCTGGTTTATGGAAGTCGTGCGTAGGGACGGCGTACGGTACCACACAGTGTCGGCCTTATTTCACCATACTTGGCCTGCCAGGTAAGAGAATTACACTCGGAGAGAAAAAGACATTTATCAAATATTTCTCGACATGTCGGATTAAGGAGAACATTTTCTAAAGGACCTCGGAAGGTACTTTAGAATATTTGGGAGGTTTTAGGGCAGATTTTCCCCCCATTTCCACCCCCCGCCACTTTTCCGACCAGCCCTGGCATAAAAATGCAGTCGACTGCAGAAAAGATGGTGTCTCTCCGGAATCAAATAGAAATTTGATGAGACATCCAAAGCTTAGCTGAGCAAGCACAAGCTTTAGCAGAGTGTCACACAATGTAAAGTACATTTCCACACTCTGTACTTAACAGCTGAATGTAGTGTAGAGCATATTGTATATAAGGTCTTAAGGGATTAAATCTAGAATAATACAGGTACAATATCTGAGGATGCTGAAAGATGGCATTTAGTTCAGTGTGTTTCACCACATGCTGCTTTGATTTATGAGTGCTGGAAAATAACTGTAATGTGCTTTTTTTCTTCCTTTTTAAAAAATTTTAATTGAAAGTGAATGCCGTGAGTGTCGGGCTTTTTCTGCTTCTATTCATGATGCACATGTGCATCAGTAAAACTAATATTATTTACTATTGCCGGGGATTTTGACCCCATTTTAGAGACTTTTTAGAACTACTCAGAACTAGAACTCAGCCTAGTTATTCTCTTATGTCTATGGATTCATATATTTCCGTGATATATGTAGAAGAAGCATAATAGTTGATTGTATTATGCTGTAAAACACCTTGATCTCCTTTTGTATCACATTTTAGTCATTTTAGGTTTCAAACTAATTAAGAAAATAAAAGCAAGTTCAGTTTCTAATGACGATATCTCGTCTCTTTTACACCAGATATTATCTTCAGTGGAAACTTTTAATGATAGCTGACCTGCCGTTTTCCTGTGACAGAACATATTGAACTATTGAAGCTGCTACCTTACAGTTATAATTAGTTTCTAGTGTGTGATTTGTATTATGGTGGCCATGATCAAAGAAGTACTCAGAAGTAAAAGTACAAAAATATAATTAGCGAAATGTATTGTCAAAACTTCAAGTGGTTTTTAAAAAGAGCTTTTCATGACTGGATGAATATAAATGATATTGAGTAGAAGTTAATTTGAACCTTTTAATATACTGTTGTGTGTTCAAATCATAATCATATTTTTTGTATATATTACCTTTAGTACATAATAACTGAAGTTGTACAAGGCACAGTGTTGCCTTCTAAAACATACAGCGCAGTACATTAACCATAAAAAGAAGATATTTTTAACATGCATGTTATAACTTGCAACACTCCAGAAATATTTAAACCTAAAATTTGAACTTATGTATTATAATACATTTCAATTTTCTACTCATTTGAAATATATTTAGGTTTGGGTTGTTTGAATATTGTATATCTTTTATTTATTTAAACTCATTGAGTTAATTGGCAGCATTTTCTTTTCTGATAAATCTTCAAGTATCTACAAGGTAATACCAATCTCACAAACAGATACATCCTAAGCATATGTTAAATGTCATAACTTTGATTTTCAGCTCTGCTCCAAGCCGTCCGAGCCTTGATGATTGTTGGGATTGTCCTTGGCGCTATCGGCTTACTGATCGCCATATTCTCGCTGAAGTGCTTGAAAATGGGGAACATGGAGGACAACTTGAAAGCCACCATGACTCTGTCAGCTGGGATCATGCTTCTCCTTGCAGGTTACTTCACTAATAATGCTCAGATGATTTCAAAGAAGAAAGGTTTTGCGATAATCCCAGCATTAATTCTGATTTTTTTCAGGTGTCTGTGGGATTGCTGGGGTGTCAGCCTTTGCTAATTTGATTGTACAAAGTTTTCAGTTCACTACATATGCCAGTGGATTCAGCGGTACTGCCAATGTTGGTGGACTAACAGGAACTCTGACGCCAAGGTAAAGATAAACTGAAATTTGCATATATATAGTAATATATTACCTGCTGAATTAATTTTGGTAATGTTTAACCTTAATAATCTTTCAGGTATACTTTTGGCCCTGCACTTTTCGTGGGTTGGATCGGTGGCGCTATCTTGTTTATCGGCGGCATCTTGATGTGCCTGGCCTGCCGTGCAATGACTCCAGAGGACCACCGGTAATTTATAACTGTTTGTGATCTTTAAAAAGATTGGTAGGGACAGTAGCCTCTCTGTTCCTGAACAATAAAGTATAGAGATGCGAAAACTGCAAAATAGGGCAAAATACAGTACGCACACAGATTATATTTTCAGTGTTTGATGTATGTGACGCTATCCCTCAGGTATGATGGGATGGCCTACAAAGCTGCCTCCCAGAACACGATGTACAGGCCTGACACCAGATCCCGGCCCGTCTACAACGACTCCTACAAAGCTCAGAGTATGGATGGAAGGCAGACAAACCAGAGATTTGACTACGTGTAGAACCATGTCAGTTTTAATACTCTTGTGTAAAGTCAGCAGCTCTGTGATAAGTTTTCTACATTCAGCATTCATTTTTTATTTCTCTCTACTTTAATTTGGAAGACCTGTTTCAGGCCTAATTTCATGTTACTTTTTCAAATGTAATCACAATTATAAAGTCTGTGCTGTATATTTTGTATGTGTGTCTGTGTTAAATAAAAGGTGATTCTTACCTTGTCTGCCACTAAATTCAGCAGCACAACACATAACGCATATTAAACCAGCTCACATAGCATCTTGATCTCAGTGGAGGAATGTGCAGAGGTCATGTTTGATCTTACAGGGATAAATAAGTCGAAAACAAAGGGATATTTGCACAGGTTCCTGCGCAGATTAGTTCTTAATATAAAAAAATGTACCCAGTAGGGAAGCACTAACATGCAATCCAACAACTACTACTACCTACTGCTCCCAAAGAAATTAAGAGGCTAAGAATCATCCAAATGCTAATCAGATGTACTTGATTTACTGATTATCGGCAAGTGTGAGCACCTCTACAAAAGCAGAGGTTTTGGCAGTTTGCTGGTCTCGAGCCGTCGGGCGTGTGTTGACATAATGTCCCTGCAAATTCACCTCAAGGTCAGATTGGAAAACTCCAGCAGCTACATCTCAGAATCCACAATCCTTAGTTATTATGTAAATGTTAAAGTTCATGACAGTTAAATTAGAAAAACACTGAACAAGTGTGGATCTTCCAAGCAGAGGTGTTCAGATGCTTCTGAACAAACTGCAAGACTTCTGGAACAATGTCTTTTGGACAGACCAAAGATGTTATAATGTACAACACGTGGTACAATAAAACCTCATACCATCTGTCAGCACAGTGGGGGAAGGGTGATGAGTTAAACTTGTTTTGCACTCACATTTGCTTGTGGTCAATGAGGCAACCATGAACTTCACTGTATGCCAAAGTATTCTTCAGTTAGATTTGAGGTCATCTATCTGGCAGCTAAAGCTTGGCTGAAACTGGGTCATACTCACATGCATGACAACAGAATGGCTGAAAAAGAAAAGAATCAAGTTTCTGCAATGGCCTTAAGAGAGCTGTGCATAAACAAATGTTTTCAAGTCTCAAAGAACTGAGCAAAGTTGTACAGAAGAGTGGGCCGAAATTCTTACACAACAACGTGAGACTGAGTCATACAGAAAATCATTCAAGTTACTGAATCATGAGGTGGAGTTTAGTTTTTCACAGGAACAGAGTCTTGCGAAAACGTTCTTTTTCACATGACTGTAGATCATTATGTCAGTAACATATCTTCTACTTACTTGGATGAAGGTCTTTTTCCAGGTTGGGGCTTTCCAGTCAAGGTCTTAATACACAAACCTTTGCTATGCCTTTCGAGGAATTTAGACACACATCAGCTCAGTGGAACCACTATTAAAGTGTATCTGAGAGCCCCTTTAAGTGAACCTTTGTTTTCTTACAAAGTCTTGCAGAGTCTCTTTACAGACCCTTCCTTAACATCATACTGCTTTTTCAAAATGCAGCTGCTGTTGCCAACTAGCTTAGTCAAAGTTAGCATTAGCAAATTAGCATTAGCTTGCTAATGCATCACCATTTTGAACAAGAGTGGAAAAGATAATATGTTTGACACATTAACCTGATACTTTAATAAATAAATAAATAATAAATACAAATAGCAAATGTCAGGTCTATAATTCTTGCCTAACTGACCAAATGTTGTTGTTGGTACTATTGGTTAAATGGAATTAAAGTTTATTTTATGAATGTATTATTTTAATGTGCATTCATACATGCAGCAAAGTCATACCTGCTCTAACATGACTAAACTAAATACCTTTTATCCACCTAAAACTACTGTTTTGGGGATTATTTTACAGCCTATAATGTTACAATGGCTTTGTTTTTACAGAGGCTAGTTTACTGTTAGTAATATCCTCTTGAGCATGAATATAGCTTCTGGGTCTGAAAAGTAAAACAAATGCAAATGTGTTTTGAAGGGGCCACTCTTCTGGTTGCAAAAAGAAATAATCTCAGTGAGAATCTGATAGACAACTCAGCAAGTGTCATAAAATACCAAGATCTGCTACTGTTTTCCAGACAGGACTTTATTGAGCTCCCTCCTCACTGTACAGTCTATGAGCCATATATACTGAAGTTTTACTTTCTAGGACATTAGTTATGTTCTAATGGTGCAGCCACATTTAGTAGGTTTGTACAGTTTAAAACTAACCAGTGGAAAATGAGTGTGAAGAGGCTTGTGAAATGTACATATAATGTAGTAATTAATTTAGGGAGAGCTGATTTTTCATAAGATTGCACCATAGTTTTGACACTCTTATACTTTGAAAGTTTTAACATGATTAAATCTTCTGCACTTTGTAAAATGTGTACCTGAAAGAAATCTTGAGAAAAATGAAATTACATTTATCAAAAACGAAAACAGTTTATTTCTGCTTTCATACAAGTCATGCTCCAACCGTCTGAAACAAACACTCATATTGATTATTGTGTTGTTTATCCTATTAGCGTTATCAAAACAAGTGGTCATCAGTTACACGTTATCTCTTGCCCTGCAGCGCCCAATGATAAATAAAATTACTTTCACATTGTTTCAGTGTAATTGAATAAAATCAGTGCTCCCTCCTCAGATAGATGCTGTGTCTTTGGTATAATCCTTGTTGACTGTTCAGATGTAACAGGACTGATCTTTCATACCACGACAGCGCAGCTGTCTGTTACTCTGCTGGATTATGCCCTTAAATCCAGCAAAGAGAGTTTCAGTGATTTGCATGAAATCACATTTCTTGATAATTAAAATTAATGAAAGTTATAAGTAGTAGTTACATTTAATAACATTTAATCACTCTTAAAGTGAGTCATTAATTGTTTTAATTTAATTTTAAAGGAAGTTATTGAGACTATGAGACAACCCTTTTTAAGCTTCTTTTCTGCTTGATAATTTTTGGCACAGCAGAATTATTATGTTCTGTTTTTTTTCCCTAAACCTTCATCAGTTATTAAGTAAATGTAACTGCGTTGGGATTGCAAAGTATTGCTCATGCATTACTTATTAACTTAAAAAAGTAATTTGGCACATTAACAGTATGAAGGTTAACAGTATGAAACCTCACATGCTCATATCTTACACCTGATCTCTGCATTTTTGCAGTCTCAATCTTGTCCTTTCTGCAAAGCAAATTCACAGTACTTTGATCTAAAGTCATGATTATGGGGAAAGCGCACAGGAAAAGGCCTAAAATAAAGTGATACAATTGTTTGATGAATAATAACAAATTGGGCAATGAGTTTATGAACAGTGGGTTTTTTTTAGACAAATAATCCGATTACAATAATGTGTTGCTTTACAATGCATGAAAATTTCAATATTTTCACTGACACCTAGGCACCAGGGATTACTCTAGAGCTGAATAAATTAGCTGATTAGTTATTTTACAGAAAATGAGCTTCTTAGATGGGAATATTTGATCATTTTACATGTTTCTGTGATATAAACTCCACATTTGGAAGCTTCTGAAAGTTGGTCAGATTTCAGATATTCAGATGTTTTAGAAATAGACCTGATGACTGGCTGCAGTCTTGAAGTTCACTATGAATAATATTAACTTTCTGGAGGACTTCTAGACTGAAGTCCATTGGGGGTCCAAAAACCAGAAATCTAAAGCTTTGCTAGGCCGGGGCCACAAGGTAGAGCATGTACCTATTATATTTCATAGTGCTCTTCAGTAACGTCCAGCGGACAGGGCCCAGTTTCCATCACACTGGTCTTTGAAAAATGGCTCTTTTACTGAAAACATGTCCTCATACCCGGACCTCTGGCACCACCTAGTGGATCAGTTCAGCATCACTGCTTTTTTTAATGAAGCGTTAATTCACGATTGAAGATTTTTTTTCCTTTTGTTGTTCTTATTTCCTGATCACTCTGAGAATCTGATCTTATCTACAGTACCTTCCTTAAAAAAATGCAGGAAAACAAAATATTTGAGTGGTTTTTCTTTCTCCCAATGTTGGAAGCCTAATAATCATCCCTGTATGACAGTACAATCCAAACACTCCTGATTTTAAAATAGCAGGACCATAAAATAAAAATGTAAAAGTATAAATAATTTGAATCCATGTGTCCATGTGCCCAGTGTATTACTCCAAATCCATAGAAAGTTGTTATGAGGGATGACCTTTATCCTTAAAATGAGGCACGGGGCATTCCACATCTACAAGGCGACAGTGGGTTTGGTGAGCACTGCCATTATGAAATCAGTAAATGATTCTACAGCGTATCCAGGTCCAGGTGTGACCAAAGCACAGTGATGCAGTTTTTCTAGAACATGTCCCAGCAAAACCAAAGATCTGTTAGTTATTTGACAGAAATACTAAGTTCAATTAAAAGTCTAAAAACTAGAAATGTGAACCTCTACAACCATTGTTGAAAGAAATATGAACTGTAGTGGGAAAAAAAGTAAATCAAAGTAAAAACAAAAACAAAAACAGCAATAACCGCTTTTAGCACAATTTAATGTACAATATAATTAAGAGATCAGCCACAATATTAAAACCTTCTGCATAACATCTACACTAAAACAGCTGTAGCCAGTCGTTGAGTGCACAGCAGATCTCTGAAACTGGTTGCGTGGCATTAGGATGTTGGAGGTTAGGCCTCTGGATCTGTGGGCTTTAATGGTGGTGCCTCTCTGACTGGGGCTGGTTCAGTCGAATCCTTAAGATGCCCAGTAATATTGTGATCAACATCTTTAGTGTGTTCCAAGTTTTTTCTGAGCAGATTTTGTCATGTGGCAGGGTTTTTTATCATTCTAGTGAGGTGTGGTTAAAACCCTGGGTACTGGCTGGAATACATTTACTACACTTTAGTTGTTCTCAAACATCTTCTAGGGTCAAAGTTCACATCCAATGGCCGCTTATAGAATTTGACTTTGCTGTGTTCACTGAGAGGAAGCTTCAAGATCCAACTCACAACACAGATTTATGAGAGAAACTAAAGGTTACCTGATACATCCTCAATGCTCTGATAACTCACTTTGGTATCTCCACACTCTTCCCTACTCACATTGGACAAGGAAGTTAACTTATCAGAACAGCACACCTGCAATGAGACTTCTGTTTGACCTTTGAGGTGTGGATCAGCTCTGTTACCACCACCTCATGCATGCTGTTTTTTAAGCCCGAGTTCCGTCAACAACCTGAACTTCTGCTGACAATGTTATCAGTACAATACCAAAAATATGCATTCACTATCATTCACTATCAGCAATCAGCTATTAGACCTCTGAATAGCTGCAATGGTGAAAAACTTGAGTTTCTTTATAATCATCTCAAGTTTCTAAATATTTGGTTTTTGCCTGAAATTCAAATATCCTGTAAGGGTTTCATCTTTACTCACCCACAGATCCAAATTACTGTCATTCCACTCTGTGTTTAATTGGGCAGAGGCCTCATAATCCACACTATGTCAGTTGTGCAATGTAGTGGAGAACTAAGAGCATGTTCAGCATTTTAATAACTCTTTGAGATGGAGATGTGAGATAAGTTAAACATCTTCATAAAGCAGGTGATAGATTAGACGAAGTTAAGAGATTAAAACAGAACAAACAGTTTAAGAGATCTGTAGAAGATTTGTGCTTACAATAAAACAGCAAAATACACAGCCAGTAACAACATAACATGCAAACAATACTGAATAAATAACCTGAAATATTTTACAAGCTTTTGAACCATGGATTTCCCAAATTATTATTAAACCATCATCACTGCCACCAAAACAGTTCTCGATTTATAAAGAAATTTCATTAAAAGTAGATTCTTAACTCCTCCTAATAACAATAAAATACCAAAATTCTCATCTTTTCCCCAAATCTGCCAAGATCAGGTTCAAGTGGAAGGATCCCTGTTGCAATTATGCAGATACACTTCCCAGGGTTCAGGGGTGTAGTTCTTCAGATTTAGAAAGTAACTTCTTTTTCCTTTTTTGATTCCTGCTTAATGTAACCTTTTATAAAATAAATAATATTTTTAACAGTTTACTACCTTACTACCATAATCATAGTGGAGAAAAACCTTTAAATCAGATTAAAAGTTATTGCTAAAAAAAGAGTAGTACCTTTCATTCAAGTACTTAATTTGTCAAACTTACCTTTCTTAATTTCTGGTACATTTTCTGCATTAATTTATGAAGGAAATGTCTTTATTTATATAGAGAAAAATACAAAAATAAGGCACAAGGTTGATAGTCAAACTTATACTGGAATATAAAGCAAACCTTCTGTTATTTTTTTGTTGTCCTGTGTCCTCGCATGAGAGCCAGACTGCAACAGTGTGTTTTTGTGTTTTTTCTAGTCAGAAGTAACTTAAAATGTGTGTCACCTGATCAACCCTTGGATTGTAATAGATTAGATGTGTTTTAACAAGATTTCTGGACATCTTTAAAACTTTCTGTGTGTTTATATACCACAAATATATGTTTGTTGGGTTGTTTTAATGACTCGTGTATATCTGAACTATTGTATTGAGTTTATTTACTGAATTTATTTGCTAAAAAAACTAAACAAATACTAGAATTTGTTTAATTAATCATACATTTATTAAATTACATACATAACTATGCCTCTTAGATTGTGACAGAAACAACATTTTGTTACACTGTAAGAATTTAAATAAGGTTTTATACAGTCAGTGATGATGAGCCATCTTTAAAGACAGCAAAATTAAGGTTTTATATATCTATTGGACTGTTTGGCTAAGCATGGTGGTTCTAATCTTTACTTATTTTTCGTCTCGTCTTCTTTTGATTGGTCCCTTTAGGGCAGGAATGGATCATCTACCTTACCCACCCTATCCCAAGCATCCTCCTGTTTCTGTATGGTCTTCTGCTTTTTCTCCTGACTGGCAGCTTCTATTTCAGCAACCTTTGTTCACTGTATGTGCTCTCTCTTCCGTGCACATGTCCACACCATCTCAGCCTTGCCTCTCTTTGTCTCCAAAACACCTGTCCTGAACTGTCCTTCTGACACGTTTCTAATGCTGTCCATTCTGGTCACTCCCAGTGAAAACATTTTCAACTCTCCCATTTCCATCTCAGCCTCCTGTCTTTTTGTCAGTGCCACCATTTCCAAATCATACATAACAGCTTGTCTCACTAACATCTTGTGAACTTTCTCTGTGCATTGTGGGGAATAATTGTTGCACACACTGCCGTCCAGTAGGTGGCGACAGGAGCCTTTAGAGTTCTTCTGAGGTTGTCCAATGAAAACACAGGATGAAGAAGAAGCGACACCCCTGCTAGAAGCTTAGTTTGGACTCGGTTATCTTTCATGCAGTCAGCTGTGTTTCACTGCCTTCATGTCTGTGAGCTCTGCACGAACTCGCGGTTGGCAAAGCAGGTTAAGTCCGAAATAAAACACGAACAGCGAAGCTGGTTTTGAAATATGCCGGTGGTGTGAGGTTGGCCAATGTTAGCACGGAGCTAGCTGCTGTTAGTTTGTTTTGCTAACGCCGAGTTAACCCTGCAGGATGGCTGCTGAGCTCTATATCTACTAATGACGCTCAGCAGCTAACCTCGGCGTCCGGATTTCGATTTGCAATATATAAATCAAAACATCCGAGTCAGTCCAGTTTCCAGCAGCAGACGCTTGTATTGGGTTAGCCGTTATCAGTGGACGTGAAACCTGAAACTACCGGCATCCACGGCATGAGTCATTCGGTTGTTTGATGGGGATTTTAAGGATCATGATGCTGCCGAAGATCCAGCTTTTGGCTGTTTTGGCATTCGGTGTGGCGATGCTCCTGATCGAGAATCAGATCCAGAAACTGGACGAGTCCAGAGCCAAACTAGGTAAGACCACAACAAAGGTGGGTTCACCTAGTAAGCATGGCTTATTGAGGCTTTAAAACTGAGGCAATGCAACATAGAATTTGTAATTTATAAAAAGTAAAAACATTCGGACAAGTTTTTACCAAAAAGTACATTATAGGGAAAAAGTCAGGAGATTTTTAAAACTTAAAAATCATTTACATAACAATGCTGAAGTCCTCAAACATCGAAGTTATTGTGATCAATTAATTTTCATGTTTATTTTAAGTTCAGTTTGGTTTCAGCTAGTTTCCAGTGTGGCTTTGCTTATTATTGAATTCAGTGTTTATTATACTTTTTGTTGTTATCATCAGATTGTAAGACTGTAAGATTGTAAGATAATTTAGAAGAGTAGTGTTTATCAACATAAACATGTGACACACACACATAGATATTCCAGTCTCAAAAAGCTTCTGCACCAAAGCCTCCTCAGGGTAATTGTGTACACGGATTTGACCTAATTGGAAAAGGATAAACCTGAAAACAACGCCAGTACGTTTTAATTTTAAGTTTGCTATTCTTGAACGCACACAGTATTGTGTTGGATTTATTTATTTTTAGAAATCGTTTTCTCCCTACTTGCATCCCTACTTGATTTCAAATCTGTCTGCACTTGTTATATTGAACATCTGTATTGAGGTACACAAACATTAGATACCAGCGTGTTAGTGCTACAGATGGAAATCCATATTTTTCCACCCATCAGAAGTATATCCCTTCAAGCACAGGGTTTTCCCTGTTTATGTAAATAAATAAATAAAAACTTGGCACCCACCAAAGAATCTTTGGTCATCAGCATAAGTACCTTAGGACCAAAAGTAAAGAATATAATATTTTTCATTTTTTTTCAAAAGTAATTTCAAACATTTATTGCAGAAAAGTACACAAGAAAATCGTTAAACGACACACAAGCGATAACAATTTTTTTTATCTAGCCACGTTGATTCCTTACTGCACAATTATTTCTTTCACTCGTACCTTTCAAATGTGAAAACAGAGTGCAGCCAACACCCGCGCAGACTGCCAGACATTCCACATTAATATTCAGTAAAGATTCCTGGAAACAGACAAGTTCCATGTTGGGTTACAAGCACAAAACGTCAAGTGTGGTTGAAAACAGAAATACTGCCATGAATCATTTTGTTTGGATCAGAGCTCTGTGAGGCCAAATCCTCTACAGCAGGATCTGATCTTCATTTGGCTCTGTGTGTCTGCAAGTTTGAGCTCGTTTCCAACTTTAGAAGAAATTTGGGACACTGAAAAACGCTGACACTGGAGGCTTTATCTGTTTAGAAACCAGGAGATTTTGGTTTAGTAGTTTTGTGCAAGGGACTTCTAAGATAAACGCAAACAGTGTTTTTCATCACTTACTAATAAAGTTTGATTGAAGCGAGATGTACACATGTATATCGGGAATATGTGCTCACAGCAAAATGTGAAAAAGTGACTTATAATAAATCTTATTAGTTTATATTCAAGGACATTAATTATCACATTTTTTGACTAAATTTATTCAGAGGGGATGCGTCGCCCTGTCAACCAAGAAAATTAACCCTGGTTACCCACCTAATCAAGCAGATGTTGTGGAAGTGATAATTAAGTATTTTGATGTTTAAAATAATACAAATTAATACAATAGAATAGAAGATGTTTCACCGCTCATCTGAGAAGCTTCTTCAGTTCTAAGTCCAAATGGCGGAGTGTCCCAGCTATTTAAGCTTGAGTGGGAGTTGTCCCTTAAGAGGGTCGAAGACTCATCACATGAGGCAAGGTATGAAAAAGGGTGCGGGTCATTATCAACAGAGGTATTGGGTGAAACAATTTTAAGACCTTGCCTCACCCTATCATGTGACCTATTGAGATCAAGTGACGCAAGGTGTGAGTGGGTGTTAAGGTGCTTCGGAAGGGATCTCAACACTGGATTGTGGGTGGCAGACAGTTGGTGTTATAAGCCACCCCCTCTGTGCACATAGATGGCTCTTTCAGTCCATCTGTCTTCATGACTTTTAGATGCAGATGTACAGCTGAGTCTTGTCCTGTCGAGGTGGCTCTTCTGTGTTGTGCCATGCGTTTATGGACTGGCTGTTTGTTTTCTCCAATGTAGAGGTCTGAACACTCCTCGGTGCAGAAAACAGCATATATTACGTAGTTTAGTTTTTGTTTGGGAGTTTTGTCCTTGGGAAGAACCAGTGTTTGTCTGAGTGTATTGGTGGGTTTGAAGTGTACTGGGATGTCATACTTGGAGAAGATTCTCCCGAGTTTCTCTGATAAACTTGCTACATAAGAGATGACAATATTGTTCTGTTTGTCATTCATTTTCTCCTTAGTTGGTGTAATATTTTAAGAGCTTTCTTTAGCTGTGTGTGTTCCTTTTCTTTCCCTTCTGGCTTAGAGGGAATGTTTTCGGCTCAGTATTGCAGGGTCCTGATTACTTCAAGTTTGTGTTCCCGACGGTGGTGGGAGTCAAAGAGTAGGTACTGGTCTGGGTGTGTGGGCTTCCACTAAACTTCAATGTTGAGGTTTCCATTCTCTTCAAAGAGGAAGTCCAGTCGCTTTTCTTTCCAAGTGCCTTACATTTCCATGACCTGGATGACTGGGAACCTACACAGACATTGTGTGCATTCCACACCCATATCTGAAGTCATCGCTCATGATTCCACCCTTCTCTCAGTTAATGCCACATCGACACCCTGCGAGATCAAGGCCAAAACTCAGAAACTGTTGATAAGATCTGAAAATCAAAGATGATTTAAAAAGCTAAAAACACACATCGAAATCTGCAAACATAAAATTTCCAACTGAAAAAATCATGATCTTAAATATCAAAAGTTATAATGTATCAAAGTAAAAATGAAAGTAATTAATGTTTACAGGAAATTAACACGTAGAAAAAAATAACGTACATGTTTTTTTTAGTTTGAATAAACTGTTGAAGTTGTAGTTTTAGTATTTTTATTCCTCAGCAATCAAAGGTTCCCTGAAAATCTTCTGAATTCGATAACTGAACAAGAAGTCATATGTGTATCTACTAGGAGGCTGAGGAGTAGCACTGGCACCTGCCAGTGTACTCAGTTTAATCTTTTTTCTTTGAAATTAAGAAACATTTTGTTCCAGATTCAGCTTCATAGCCATCTCAACAGCATTTTGACATTTTTACATCATACAAAATGTGCTTTCAAGCGGCTCTCATTACATACAAATGCATTAGTTTAACCTCATCACTTACACTGTGCTCAATTTGGACTGCTTTCACTGTTTTTCTTGCTTAAAGACTTGTCTATTTTTTCTTCCATTTAATCAACCCGTAAATAAGTTACCAGGAACACATGCCTAACAGAATAATATGCACACATCCCATTTTCTTTAATCTTTAATATAAGTGACCATCCATCTGTCTTAAAATGGAGACAAAAGGAACTCAAACAGCCTCCACCCCCTGAGCTTCATCAGCCTTCATCATGTCAGACAGTAAAGGATTTGCTGGACTGCTGGATGTTGCAGCATACTGAGCGCCACACATCCGGTCTAAGAGACACAAGGCCATTCGTGTAATTGTCTTTAATTAACATTGCAGTGGAGAAAAGAAGAGGGAGAAAACACCTTTAATTATGCCTCCTGTCAATGTTATCATCAAAAGCCTAATTACTTGTTTTGATGTTATTGTGCTTTGAAGGACTTGTTGTTTTCTTTAATTAAGGCATGCTAACTAACAAGCTTCACTGGCCTTATGCCATGTTCCTGTGGGAGGGGAGAATCTCATCTCAGGGTTTATTTCATCTGGCAGCTGCCAGTCTGCTCATGCTCCTGCTTCTCACTCATTCCAGCTGTTTAGCTAATCAGTAAATACAAAGAAGACGAATAGGAAGACATAAAGGTTAGATAAATCTCTTCGAACAACATCCAGCTACCTGGCACGCAAATTGCTCCCTAAAACTACTGACTGACTATTTTATGGTGGTGTGATAAGCTGGAGTGACTGTCCTTTTAGTGCAAAATCGAATATTATAATATTGTGCTTATTCAGTTGTGCACTATATAATTAAAATGTTAACAACAGACTGTGTTTACTTGCTTGTTCAGAACGCACCATAGCCAGACACGAGGTGGCCGAAGTAGAGCAGCGTCACAGCGAATACGGGGGTGGGCGGGAACTTCCGCCGATAGTAGAAAACGACGACACGGTCATCATCTACAACAGAGTGCCCAAAACAGCCAGCACGTCCTTCACGAACATCGCCTACGACCTGTGTGGGAAGAATCGCTTCCACGTTCTGCACATCAACACAACCAAGAACAACCCTGTCATGTCTCTACAAGACCAAGTAAGACCTCACACACTCAGCCAAAATGACAGAGTAATGTCTATTATATTTTGTGCAGGAATAAATTTTTAAAGGCTCTGTTTATGCTTATATACATAGACAGATCGCAGAGACGATGTAAGATTTTGAGATCGCACTTGTCCTGGAGTATTTTCCTCTAATGTTTCTACTCTACCTCTCCGTGAATCGCTACCTTATCGTGGTGGAGGGGTTTGTGTGTCCCAGGGATCCCAGGGGCTATGTTGTCTGGGGGCTTTTGCCCCCTGGTAGGGTCTCCCATGGCAAATTGGTCTTGGGTGAGGGACCAGACAAAGAGCGATTCAGAAGACCCTTATGAAGAGAATATCGAGGGAACAGTTTACCCTGCCCGGGATAGGGTTACCGGGGCCCTGCCCTGGAGCCATGCCCGGGGAGGGTGCCCGAGGGCGAGCGTCTGGTGGCCGGGCCTTAGTCCATGGGGCCCGGCCGGGCACAGCCCGAAGAGGAGACATGGGCCCATCCTCCCGCAGGCCCACCACCCGCAGGAGGCGCCGTAGGGGTCGGGTGCATTGTGTGCTGGGCGGCGGCCAGGAGCGGAGGCCCTGGCGGACTGATCCCCGGCTGCCAAGACTGGCAACAGGGACATGGAATGTCACCTCTCTGGTGGGGAAGGAGCCTGAGTTAGTGCGTGAGGTTGAGAGGTACCGGCTAGATATAGTCGGGCTCACCTCTACGCATGGCTTGGGCTCTGGAACCAGCCTCCTGGAGAGGGGCTGGACTCTGTCTCAGTCTGGAGTTGCCCCTGGTGAGAGGCGGCAGGCTGGGGTGGGTATTCTAATATCCCCTCGGCCTGAACTAAGGAAGTTCAGGGTCTCTCCAAAGATCCTCAGGATCTTCTATACAGGCGCTGTGGAGAGTATCCTCACACAGAACATGACAACGTGGTTCGGGAACAGCTGTGTGAAGGACCAAAAAGCTCTCCAGAGAGTGATCCGTACAGCAGAACGCTGCTGCAGGATTGCTCTCCCCCCACTTCAGGACACCTACACCAGGAGATGCCGGACTAGAGCAACGCAGATACTGAAGGGCCCGTCCCATCCTGGCAACAAACTGTTCCAACTTCTACAATCTGGTAGAAGGTTCCGCATCATCCGGGCAAGGACAGAGAGACTCCCCACACACACACACACACACACACACACACACGCCAGCTCACATCATCTATAATTGACTGAGACTCTCCTCCAGACTCTCAATTCCTTTAACTTCCTTTAACTTTAAATATGTTTATATTGTCCATTCTGTAAAATAGTCAGATGTCTATTCATATTAATGTACAGAATTCACCTGCTGCTGCTTCTACTGCACATTCACCCAATGTATATACTATATATATATATATATATATATATATATATTTTATAATGTTATTCCTCTACCCCATGTTTTTGCACATGTCGAGGATCGTGTCAGGATACATTTCACTGTGTGTTATACTTGTATAACTATGCATGTGACAAATAAAGAACCTTGAACCTTGCTGCCGGTACGTTGGGGTTTTTCCCGGTGGATGAGAGGGTTTGTTCCCTGCGCCTTAGGGTCGGGGAACGGGTCCTGACTGTCATCTGCGCTTATGCGCCGAGTGGCAGTTCAGAGTACCCAGCCTTCTTAGAGTCCCTGGGGGGTGCTGGAAGGTGCCCCATCTGGAGACTCTGTTGTCCTGCTGGGAGACTTCAATGCTCACGTGGGTAACAACAGCGAGACCTGGAGGGGCGTGATTGGGAGGAACGGCCTCCTGATCTGAATCGAGCGGTGTTTTGTTATTGGACTTCTGTGCAAATCACAGTTTGGACATAACGAACACCTTGTTCGAACATAAGAGTGTCCATAAGTGCACGTGGCACCAGGGCGCTCTAGGGCCGCAGGTCGATGATCGATTTTGTAATCGTATCACCAGACCTGCGACCATATGTTCTGGACACTCGGGTAAAGAGAGGGGCTGAGCTGTCAACTGATCACCACCTGGTGGTGAGTTGGATCAGGTGGCGGGGAGGACGCTGGACAGACCCGGTGCACCTAAATGCGTGGTGAGGGTGTGCTGGGAACGTCTAGCAGAGGCCCCAGTCCGCGAGATCTTCAACGCACACCTCCGGCAGAGCTTCAACAGCATTCCGAGGGAGACTGGGAACATTGAGTCCGAATGGACCATGTTCAGTGTCTTCATCGCCCGGCTGCTGCATTGAGCTGCGGCCGCAAGGTGGTTGGTGCCTGCCGTGGTGGTAATCCCGAACCAAATGGTGGACACCAGAGGTGAAGGGAGCCACCAGGCTGAAGAAGGAGTCCCATCGGGCTTGGTTAGCCTGTGGGACTCCGGAGGCAGCCGACAGGTATCGACAGGCCAAGCGGAATGCGGCTCGGGCAGTGGCTGAAGCAAAACTCGGGTGTGGGAGGAGTTCGGAGAGGCCATGGAAAAGACTTTCGGACTGCCTCGAAGAGATTCTGGCAAACCGTCAGGCGTCTCAGGAGGGGAAAGCGGTGCTCTACCTGCACTGTGTATAGTGCTGGCGGAGCACTGCTGACGTCGACTGAGAAAATTGTCAGGCGGTGGAAGGAATACTTCGAGGACCTCCTAAATCCCACTGACACGTCTTCCGAGGAGGAAGCAGAGTCTGGGGATGAGGGGAATGACCCGCCAATTTCTGGGGGCGAGGTCACTGAGGCAGTTAAACAACTCCTTGGTGGCAGAGCCCCTGGTGTTGATGAGGTCCGCCCCGAGTTCCTGAAGGCTCTGGACGTTGTAGGGCTGTCCTGGTTGACACGCCTCTACAATGTTGCGTGGAGATCAGGGCAGTACCCTGGATTGGCAGACGGGGTGGTGGTCCCCATCTTTAAGAAGGGAGACGGAGGGTGTGTTCCAACTACAGGGGATCACACTCCTCAGCCTCCCTGGGAAAGTCTATGCCAGGGTGCTGGAAAGGAGAGTTCGTCCGCTAGTCGAACCTCGGATACAGGAGGAACAATGCGGTTTTCGTCCTGGTCGCGGAACACTGGACCAGCTCTTTATCCTCTCAGGGATACTTGAGGGTGCATGGGAGTTTGCCCAACCAGTCTACATGTGTTTTGTGGACTTGGAGAAGGCATTCGACCGTGTCCCTCGGGTGTCCTGTGGGAGGTGTTTGCGGGAGTATGGGGTGTCTGGCCCATTGCTACGGGCCATTCGATCCCTATACAACCGTTGCAAGAGTTTGGTTCGCATTGCCGGCAATAAGTCGGACTTGTTCCCGGTGGGTGATGGGCTCCGCCAGGGCTGCCCTTGTCACCGGTTCTGTTCATAATTTTATGGACAGGATTTCTAGGCGCAGCCAAGTGGCGGAGGGCTTTCGCCGGTGGCCTCAGAATCTCATCTCTGCTTTTTGCGGATGATGTGGTTCTGTTGGCTTCATCAGGTGAAGGCCTCCAGCTCGCACTGAACGGTTCGCAGCCGAGTGTGAAGCAGCGGGAATGAGGATCAGCACCTCCAAATCTGAGGCCATGGTTCTCAGTCGGGAAAAGGGTGGAGTGCCCACTCCGGGTCGGGATGAGTTCCTGCCCCAAGTGGAGGAGTTCAAGTATCTCGGGGTCTTGTTCGCGAGTGATGGGAGAAGGGAGCCGGAGATCGACAGGCGGATTGGTGCTGCGGCTGCAGTGATGGGGACGCTGCACCGGTCCGTCATGGTGAAGGAGCTGAGTGTAAAAGCGAAGCTCTCAATTTACCGGTCGATCTACGCCCCTAACCTCACCTATGGCCACGAGCTGTGGGTAGTGACCGAAAAGAAGCGAGATTGCGGATACAAGCCGCAGAAATGAGCTTCCTCCGAAGGGTGGCTGGCCTCTCCCTTAGAGATAGGGTGAGTAGTTCGGCCATCCGGGAGGGGCTCAGAGTAGAGCTGCTGCTCCTCCACATCGAAAGGAGCCAGTTGAGGTGGTCGGGGCATCTGACAAGGATGCCTCCTGGGCGCCTCCTGGGTGAGGTGTTCGGGCATGTCCCACCGGGAGGAGGCCCAGGGCAGACCCAGGACACGCTGGAGAGATTATATCTCTCGGCTGGCCTGGGAACGCCTTGGTGTTCCCCCGGATAAGCTGGAGGAGGTGGCTGGGGAGAGGGAGGTCTGGGCTTCTCTGCTTAGGCTGCTGCCCCCGCGACCCGGCTTCGGATAAAGCGGATGAAGATGGATGGATGGTTTCTACTGTATCTTAGAAATATCCATTATTGTCGCTCATATTACTAGGTTGAGCTAACTTTGTTTTTGACACATTTATGCAAGTCTTACATGCAAAAGTCCTAAAGAGAATATTTAAGAATGAAAATTTAAAAAAAAAAACAATCTTCAGGTCAGACAACATGTGTTTTGCCATTTAGCATCCTGTTTGCGCCCTTGTTTACTTCCTGCTTTTGTGCCAGTTTGGCACATTGCTGCATTTCTTATTCTCATTAACAACACTTGTAATAAACAGAGTTGCCAATTTCACACTATTCTGATGATCCACATCACTCATGAAAAAGGTACTCTGTAGTGGTGGAAGGGAAAATCATCTGCGGCTGTTGTCTGTTAATGAATCCATCTCTCCGGTGTGTTTGTTTGCACGTTGAAAATAATGAAACCTGATGATATTTTGGTTTGAGAACCAAACCAAAGAGTCTTTCTCCGCATCCTGTTACTCTTAGTGAATGTTTACTGCTGAGAGCAGCTCAGTTCACACAGTGTAAATGCCCTGAAGCTATAATGGTGTTATTTGTAGTTGCCAATGTAATATCCTGTCTGCCGTCTCACAACAGGCTCGCACCTACTCACCACCCCCACCTCACACACACACACACACACACACACACACACACACACACACACACACACACACGTATGAGGGTAAACGACAGTCTGCAGTCCCGTCACAGCCAAGATTCATTTTTATATATGAACACTTTTGTATCAAGTTAAAACATCCAGCCAAGCCAAGGTATGTTTGACTTTGTGATATTTATTAATAGTGTAGGGTGATATTAATCTGTGTGTGTTTCAAATGTCATAATTAATTGTCCATAATATTGTCCATTTGTGTAATGTGTCTTAAAGAAGTCCAGACGCTTTTCTTTGCAAACTCCTTTGACTACGATGACCTGGATGACTGAGAACCTTCACAGACATGTAATGTGTTGTGTTTTTATGCTGGTGACCAGTGGCATAATTTACACTAGAAGCAGAAGTTTATAACGTCTAAGGCGTTTATTTATTTAATAGTTTAGATCAGTGGTCCCCAATCGTTTTTTTGTGCCACGGACCGGTTTAATATCAGACAATATTTTCACGGACCGGCCTTTAAGGTGTCGCGGATAAATACAACAAAATAAAATGATATGACGAAGACAAAAACGGTGGTATTTTGTAAATATAATAATAAACGCAAATTCACAGTGTAATTGTGTAACTTTATTAGCAGCGTGCTCCTGAAATGCGCCAACAACATTAAGAGTAACATCCTCCTCTCTGCACCTTAATGCTCTCTGGTCGCTATGGTAATGCAAATATATATAACGTAAATATTTCTTTCAAAATAAGACACAGAACTACAACACTGGAAAAGACCCAGGGAAACCGAGTTAACGATAAAAACCCTGAAAACCATAAATTTCACACCCGAGCCTCAACTCTCGCGGCCCGGTACTGGTCCGTGGCCCGGGGGTTGGGGACCGCTGGTTTAGACTGGTGGTTCTCAAAGGGTGTGCCCTAAAGCAAGTCCAAGGGGCCTCATCAATCAAAGAGTGGATGAGCTCCATATTAAGCGTGAGCAGAAAAACCAAAAATAGTTTGAGCAAAAAAAAGGCAGATTTTAAAAAGGTACATATTCTACTTTGTAAAATCACAGTCCATCTGGGAATGTGTCCATCTACACCAGCCTCATATCTAAACCTCTTTATGTTTATCACCCACATTCCACAAATGGTCAAAGCACCCCATGAATATCTATGGATCATATTTAGGTTGGTGATCATTGGTTCTTCTTACTGCAGTGATGTGTGTCACCACAATTTGGTGAGTGTATTTTATTTGAGTTGGTGCATTATAATGAAGCTCTTATAATAAAAAAATATATTACCAGGCAGTGGATATGTGCAGGTGGTGATGATATGCCAGGTGAGAGCTGCCACTGCGCATCCAGTATGTTCGTGGAGAGCCCATGTTCGCAGAATCTGAAAGAAAACTAACATCCTGGTCATTTATACAGTTAAATATTGATGGAACCAACTGACCCTAACATTCTTCAGTGCTTTTGATCTCAGATATTTTCAAATTCATTACGGTAATTCGTCTCTCAAGGTAATAAGCACTATCTATAATGCAAACATGACTTTCCTTAACCTGATATCAACCCATAGTCCAGTTCTCTTCTCTCTGCTCTGAAGGTGGTGGATGTGATAGGGAGATGGTGTAATACACATTAGACTTTGTTTTTATTAGGTTTGATTTGGTTTATAACTATCAACACTGCTAGTTTTGGTGTCTGTGATGAAATAGATTTGTAAGTGATGCGTTATATGATGAGAGTATTTACATATTCTGATTCAGCACATCACCGTCTGCATCACCAGTATGTTTGCAGTCTTTCTGTCATGCTTGGTTTTAAAAATCCAACTGTGGGCTGTTGTATACTGAATACTATTGTGTTCATACAAGTAGATATGATTGCAAATATGAATGAGGTCTTGTGTTGTGCCTTGGGTACAAAAAGTCATTGAACTTCAGATTAGCTTAGTGTTTGTTTGCTTCTGTTTTGTTTTCCTGACTGCAGCATTCAAGAACCAATGTTATTCCAGAAGATTTCAATATTCCCATCACCCTGTTTCCCTTTGGGCTTGATATGCTGTGGTATAATTCTCTCTTCTGTATGTGTCCTTACATTTCACTTTTCTGTAATAAAGTTTTGTTCACATCTAAATCTGTCTTTCTGAACCCTCTTAAAGTTTTTGGCCTTGTTTGCTCTCCTCAGCATTCAGTCACAGATGCTGCTCGTCCTCTCGCAGCATGTAAACGGCCTTTCTTTGACAGTATTCTTTCTATTTAGAGGCTTTTGTTCTTTATTTAGAAAATTCTGAATCTATGAAGTAATTTCAGTGATGGTAGTTTTGATGATCACTTATGTTCCTTCATATTGTGCTTTGGTTCCACCTGATCCACTTTCCAGTGTTTTAGTGCTCCATGTGCAGTTTCCTTAGAAGCCTTTAGTAGACACACAATTAAATCATCTTTATTTCATCCGAACGCTGTTTGAACAGAATGTTACAGCTTAAGGAACCTTTTATACAGAAGTTGGTGCCAGAATTTGATTGAAAGAATTTTTTTTAAAGTTACCAGATTCTGTGCCTTCTTTAAGTAAGACCTTCTTTTCAAGCTTACATAAACACATTTTAAGTAATCTCAGAGTTTTACATCATTATGTTATCATGTTGTGATGTTTACACCATTACTACAAAAATGAAACGAGTATTATCTTTGTGATAAAGAATTTCTGTACTCCAGTTTCCTCCCACAAGCTGAAGACACGCATGTTAGATCAGTGATTGTGTCTCTCCATGTTAGCCGTTCAGCGGACTGACAGACGACCTGTTCGGTGTGTATCCTGCCTCTGTGACAGCTGGGTTAGGCTCAAGCCCTCTAAATTGGATAAGTGGTTTAGAAAATGGATGGACATTAGCTACTTAACGCTTGTTTTTACTTTGACATTCTACTTTGAACTTCTTCTCCTTAAGTGGCAGCTTTTGTGACTCATCCACACCAAAAACATGCATGGATAAATATTCTGTACATTCAGTGACAGTGTAAGAGGAAGCACTCTGTCAAGGATGTTTTAGTGACTGGAGCTGTATGTGAAATTCAAGTGCTCAAAATCTGCAGCTTGTTCAGAGCTTTTGCTTGAAAACAGATGAAGAAGTGACAGGCATGTACTTCTTTTGGATTGCTGTATTTGAACTCTGCGCTGTAGCTGAGTAAAGTTTGTAGCAACATGTAGCACAAACATTTCTGTTGTGGCTCCGTTTCCCCGCGAATCCGTAATTAGTTTCCATTATCTTTGTCTCCAGGTGCGCTTTGTCAGGAACGTCACCTCGTGGAGAGAGATGAAGCCCGGCTTCTACCACGGCCATGTAGCTTATCTGGACTTCTCAAAGTAAGGCCCTTCATTTCCTGTAATACCATTAATATCCAGATTAGTTACAAACAGCCAGCAGAGCAGATAAAGGGAGGTCACGTATTGATCGCTAACATGTGCTTTAGTGTTGATTAATGGCATTGTTGTCCTTATCTCCCCTGACACTATCATCTCTGTGATCACAGGTAATTATTCTAATGGTCTAAGTGTTTCTCAGTGAGAGAGATTCGGTTAACTTGCACTCTCACTCCCTGATGCTGCTCCATGCTTTCACTAGGGAGAATCTGCTTTTTGAATGCAATAAAATTCAGCAGCACAGCTTCATGTGCTGCTGCAGTGAAGTGTAAATTAAGTCTGAAAAGATTTTAAAGAATGTGCCCTCCCTTTTCTTTTTGTTCAGATATGGCGTGAAACGTAAACCACTGTACATCAATGTGGTGCGTGATCCCATAGAGCGCCTTGTGTCGTACTACTATTTTTTACGCTTTGGAGATGATTACAGACCAGGCCTTCGACGAAGGAAACAAGGAGACAAGAAGGTGCTTCTTTTATAGCTTGCATCCTTTTCAAACACACATTGTGTTGCTTGACCTGTTTTTTGTCTGGATAATACAATAACAAGTGTTTCCATTGTGTTTCAGACTTTTGATGAGTGTGTGTCATCAGGTGGGTCTGACTGTGCTCCAGAGAAACTCTGGTTGCAGATCCCTTTTTTCTGTGGTCACCATTCAGAGTGCTGGTGAGTGGGGCTGCACCTGACAACCCGATCATTCTCTTTCTCTGAACTGCTAGAACTCCTGTTTTGGCTGCTAGCTTAGCATCAACAGGATGCAGCAGGGGTGCAGAGCAGAAGTCGTTTCGAAGGGACAAAATGGGAAATACGAATAAATGTAGAGAATTAGGTGTAGAATCGTCAGAATGCAGTAAATGTCTTGATAAGAGGTGTTACTGCTGTGTATACCAGTAGTTCAGTCTTTAGGTCTTCGTCTTGTCCTCGTTGCTTGGGAAGTTCAGATTTTCCAGCTTTTGTCTGTTGATGTTCACTGATATCCTGTTTCACTCGGTGCTGACTCTGGTCTGTTTTATTCACTCTCAGGAAACAAAACTTGATCAGGTTTAGCATAAGATTAGGTTTTGGGTTAAAATAAACAATGTTCACAGGAATTAAAAAAGCAAAAACATAATAACATAATATCAATTTTCTTCCACTTATACAATTCATGGATCATTGTCGTTACATCCATCTATCCATTTCCTTCCGCTTATCTGGGGCTGAGTCACGAGGGCAGCAGCCTAAGCTGAGAAGCCTAGAATGCCCTCGGCCACCTCCTCCAGCGTGTCCGAGGGATCACCAAGGCATTCCTAAGTCAGCCAAGAGATATAATTTCATCAACATGTCCCGGGTCTGCCCCGGGGCCTCCTCCCTCCTCAGAACACCTCACCCAGTAGGCATCCTTGTCAGATGCCCATACCACCTCAACTGGCTCCTTTCAAAGTTGATGAGTAGCGGCTCTACTCTCCACGGGAGACACCAGCCACCCTTTGAGGAAAGCGAATTTCTGCCACTTGTATCCATGATCGCGTTCTTTCGGTCACTACCCAAAGCTCGTGACCGTAGATGAGGGTAGGGATGTAGATCGACCGGTAAATAAAGAGCTTTGCCTTTATGCTCAGCTCTCTCTTCACCACGACGGACCGGTACAGCGTCCGCATCACTCCAGTCCGTCTGTCGATCACCCTCTCCCATCACTTGTGAACAAGACCCCGAGATACTTACAGTTTTCCACTTGGGGCAGAAACGCTGACCCTGAATGGGCACTCCATGCTTTTTTGGCTTCAGAGGACCCTGGCTTCAGACTTGGAGTTGCTGAAAGCGGTTCCTACTGCTTCACACTCAGCTGCGAACCGCTTCAGTGCGAGCTGGAGGCCACCACCTGACGAAGCCATCAGAACCACATCATCTGCGAAAAGCAGAGATGAGATTCTGAGATTGCCCAAGTGAAAGCCTTCCACCACTTGGCTACGCCTAGAAATTCTGTCCCCTACAAATTATGAAAAGCATCGGTGACAAAGGCGGAGTCCAACACCCACTTGGGAACGATCCATCCATCCATCCATCCATCCTCATCCGCTTTATCCGAAGTCGGGTCGCGGGGGCAGCAGCCTAAGCAGAGAAGCCCAGACCTCCCTCTCCCCAGCCACCTCCTCCAGCTCATCCGGGGGAACACCAAGGCGTTCCCAGGCCAGCCGAGATATAATCTCTCCAGCGCGTCCTGGGTCTGCCCTGGGCCTCCCGGTGGGACATGCCCGAACACCTCACCCAGGAGGCGCCCAGGGGCATCCTTGTCAGATGCCCGAACCACCTCAACTGGCTCCTTTCGATGTGGAGGAGCAGCGGCTCTACTCTGAGCCCCTCCCGGATGGCCGAACTTCTCACCCTATCTCTAAGGGAGAGGCCAGCCACCCTTCGGAGGAAGCTCATTTCTGCCGCTTGTATCCGCGCGATCTCGTTCTTTCGGTCACTACCCACAGCTCGTGGCCATAGGTGAGGGTCGGGACGAGATCGACCGGTAAATTGAGAGCTTCGCTTTTACACTCAGCTCCCTCTTCACCACGACGGACCGGTGCAGCGTCCGCATCACTGCAGCCGCAGCACCAATCCGTCTGTCGATCTCCGGCCCCTTCTCCCATCACTCGCGAACAAGACCCCGAGATACTTGAACTCCTCCACTTGGGGCAGGAACTCATCCCCGACCCGGAGTGGGCACTCCACCCTTTTCCGGCTGAGAACCATGGCCTCAGATTTGGAGGTGCTGATCCTCATTCCTGCTGCTTCACACTCGGCTGCGAACCGTTCCAGTGCGAGCTGGAGGCCCCCACCGATGAAGCCATCAGAACCACATCATCCCAAAAGCAGAGATGAGATTCTGAGGCCACCAAGTGGAAGCCCTCCGCCACTTGGCTGCGCTTTAGAAATCCTGTCCATAAAATTATGAACAGAATCGGTGATAAAGGGCAGCCCTGGCGGAGCCCATCACTCACCGGAAACAAGTCCGACTTATTGCCGGCAATGCGAACCAAACTCTTACAACGGTTGTATAGGGATCGAATGGCCCGTAGCAGTGGGCCAGACACCCCATACTCCCGCAACACCTCCCACAGGACACCCGAGGGACACGGTCGAATGCCTTCTCCAAGTCCACAAAACACATGTAGACTGGTTGGGCAAACTCCCATGCACCCTCAAGTATCCTCGAGAGGATAAAGAGCTGGTCCAGTGTTCCGCGCGACCAGGACGAAAACCGCATTGTTCCTCCTGTATCCGAGGTTCGACTAACGGACGAACTCTCCTTTCCAGCACCCTGGCATAGACTTTCCCAGGGAGGCTGAGGAGTGTGATCCCCTGTAGTTGGAACACACCCTCCGGTCTCCCTCTAAAGATGGGGACCACCACCCCGGTCTGCCAGTCCAGGGTACTGCCCCTGATCTCCACGCAACATTGTAGAGGCGTGTCAACCAGGACAGCCCTACAACGTCCAGAGCCTTCAGGAACTCGGGCGGACCTCATCAACACCAGGGGCTCTGCCACCGAGGAGTTGTTTAACTGCCTCAGTGACCTCGACCCCAGAAATTGGCGGGTCATTCCCTCATCCCCAGACTCTGCTTCCTCCTCGGAAGGCGTGTCAGTGGGATTAAGGAGGTCCTCAGTATTCCTTCCACCGCCTGACAATTTTCTCAGTCGACGTCAGCAGCGCACCGCCAGCACTATACACAGTGCAGGTAGAGCACCGCTTTCCCCTCCTGAGACGCCTGACGGTTTGCCAGAATCTCTTCGAGGCAGTCCGAAAGTCTTTTTCCATGGCCTCTCGAACTCCTCCCACACCCGAAGTTTTTGCTTCAGCCACTGCCCGAGCCGCATTCCGCTTGGCCTGTCGATACCTGTCAGCTGCCTCTGGAGTCCCACAGGCTAACCAAGCCCGATAGGACTCCTTCTTCAGCCTGGTGGCTCCCTTCACCTCTGGTGTCCACCATTTGGTTCGGGGATTACCACCACGGCAGGCACCAACCACCTTGCGGCCGCAGCTCAATGCAGCAGCCCGGCAATGGAGACGCTGAACATGGTCCATTCGGACTCAATGTCCCCGTCTCCCTCGGAATGTTGTTGAAGCTCTGCCGAGGTGTGCGTTGAAGATCTCGCGGACTGGGGCCTCTGCTAGACGTTCCCAGCACACCCTCACCACGGCGTTTAGGTGCACCGGGTCTGTCCAGCGTCCTCCCCGCCACCTGATCCAACTCACCACCAGGTGGTGATCAGTTGACAGCTCAGCCTCTCTCTTACCCGAGTGTCCAGAACATATGGTCGCAAGTCTGGTGATACGATTACAAAATCGATCATCGACCTGCGGCCTAGAGCATCCTGGTGCCACGTGCACTTATGGACACTCTTATGTTCGAACAAGGTGTTCGTTATGGCCAAACTGTGATTTGCACAGAAGTCCAATAACAAAAACACCACTCGGGTTCAGATCAGGGAGGCCGTTCCTCCCAATCACGCCCCTCCAGGTCTCGCTGTCGTTACCCACGTGAGCATTGAAGTCTCCCAGTAGGACAACAGAGTCTCCAGGTGGGGCACCTTCCAGCACCCCCAGGGACTCTAAGAAGGCTGGGTACTCTGAACTGCTACTCGGGCGCATAAGCGCAGATGACAGTCAGGACCCGTTCCCGACCCTGAGGCGCAGGGAACAAACCCTCTCATCCACTGGGAAAAACCCCAACGCACCGGCAGCAAGCCGGGGATATTAGAATACCCACCCCAGCCCGCCGCCTCTCACCAGGGGCAACTCCAGACTGAGACAGAGTCCAGCCCCTCTCCAGGAGACTAGTTCCAGAGCCCAAGCCATGCGTGAGGTGAGCCCGACTATATCTAGCCGGTACTTCTCAACCTCACGCACTAACTCAGGCTCCTTCCCCACCAGAGAGGTGACATTCCATGTCCCTATTGCCAGTCTTGGCAGCCGGGATCGGTCCGCCAGGGCCTCCGCTCCTGGCCGCCGCCCGACACACATTGCACCCGACCCCTATGGCGCCTCCCTGCGGGTGGTGGGCCTGCGGGAGGATGGGCCCATGTCTCCTCTTCGGGCTGTGCCCGCCGGGCCCCATGGACTAAGGCCCGGCCACCAGACGCCGCCCTCGGGCACCCTCCCGGGCCTGGCTCCAGGGCGGGGCCCGGTAACCCTATCCCGGGCAGGGTAAACTGTTCCCTCGATGTTCTTTTCATACGGGTCTTCTGAATCGCTCTTTGTCTGGTCCCTCACCCAGGACCAATTTGCCATGGGAGACCCTACCAGGGAGCAAAAGCCCCCAGACAACATAGCCCCTGGGATCCCTGTGACACACAAACCCCTCCACCACGATAAGGTAGCGATTCACGGAGAGTCCAACTTATTGCCAGCTATGCGGACCAAGCTCTTGCAAGGATCAAATGGCTCGTAGCAACGGGCCAGAAGCCCTATACTCCCGAGGCACTTTCCACAGAAGACTCAAGTATTCTCGAGAGGATAAAGAGCTGGTCCAATGTTCTGTGAAAAGGACGCAAACCGCATATTTCCTCCTGTATCCGAGGTTCAGCTAACGGACAGACTCTCCTTTCCAGCACCCTGGCATAGATTTTCCTGGGGAGGCTGAGGAGTGTGATCCCTCTACAGTTGGAGCACACTGTCCAGTTTCCTCTTTTTAAAGATCCATTCCAGAACATATTGCTGCAGATTTGATGATACAATTACAAAATCGATGATAGACCTGCAGCCTAGGGTGTCGTGATGCCACGTGCACTTATGGATACGCTAGGGTTCAGATCTGGGAGGCCGTTCCTCCCTTCACACCCCTCCAGGTCTCACTGTCGTTGTTGACATGAGCGTTAAAGTCTCCAAGTGAGACGACGGAGCCCCCAGGTGGAACACCCTGAAGCACTCCACCCAGGGATACCAAGACGGTCCGGTATTCTGAACTGTCGTTCGGCGCATGAGGGCAAACAACAGGAAACAGGCTCAGGGAACCAAACCCTCTTGTTCACTTGGAAAAACTCCAACGTAGAGGCAGCAAGCTGAAGGGGTACTGAAATACTCATCCCTGGTAACCCTATCCCGGGCACGGTGAACTGTTCCCTAGATCTTTCATTCACAGGGGTTTTTGAATCGCTATTTGTCTGCGCCCTCACCCAGAGATAGCCCCTGGGACACACAAACGCCTCCAACAGGAATAAGGTAGTGAGTCATGGAGGAGTGTCATTACATCTTAATTACATTAAGATTCTATTAACTATTTACTAAAGTGTAATTCACTGTCAGTGTCTGTTATAAAATGTTAGATGACTGTTTTGAATCAGTCGCAGTGTGAAATTTTTTTCTTTCTCCAAGCTGAGTGAAAGAAAAGGCTCCATCTGTTGTTTGTAAGCAGCGATGAGGATGTGGTATAGTTCTGTTTTTTTTTTTTTTCTCTTCACTAATCACATATTACACAGACGATGTAAACAGCACATAGATATATAGTCCAAAATCTGTGTACTCAGACTCATTAGTGACTGAACAGCCTCTGGCAGAAGCAGTGTTTTATATATGTCCAACCTAGGTTCTTCTCATTAAAGCCTCCCTATCCTCCAAAAGAAGAAAAACAACAGTCATTCATCCTTGTAACCCTCAAATGTCTTTTGAAAGCCAAAGACAGATTTTTGTTTTTTGTCAGCATTATTCTAAAATTTCACCTCAACAGTAGGAATATGTATTTTTTAGCTTTGTGTACAGTGAAATTAGAAATACCTCTCAAATCATAATTACTCTTCTGTTATAAAAAGAAGAAAAAAAACTTGTGTACAGTTTGGAAATGACTTTGAATTCCCTTTGGACATTATTTTGATTATTTTCAAATAAACCGTATCATTTATTTTCATTATTAGGAATTAAACAGTGAATGAGTGTGATTACAGTAACCAGCCTTGTTACTAATGCATACAGTTTGACATTTTTCCTTTCATGTAGTCATTTTCTTTTCATGATCAGCATTTCTGGACATTGTGCTCCTTAAATGCAACAACAGCTTTGCTCATCACTGAGAAAATTTAGAGTTTGCAGGAAGAGCGCTAGCATGAAAATAAGAACGGCAGAATTCAAGAAAGCTGCTCAGTCTTTGCATAATACCCACCTATTGCTAGAGAGTATTGTGCAGTGATGTCAAAGATGTAGATAAGTAACAGAAGAAAAGCCTGGCCTCCAGATGAGGTGATCCAAATTAAACTCACTCACACTGTGATCTCTGTTTCTTGTGCAGGAACGCGGGCAGTAGATGGGCTCTGGAACAGGCCAAATACAACCTGGTAAACGAGTACCTCTTAGTGGGAGTAACGGAGGAACTCGAGGACTTCATCATGATCTTGGAGGCAGCACTCCCACGCTTCTTTAAGGGAGCCACAGATCTCTACAGATCAGGTAGCAACAAAACACAAATTCATACTGTTACTTCTTATTTGTGGCTGTGATGCCCTTAAAACGAGCCCTGTCAGTACTGGAGTTAAGTTTATATGACGAATCCTTTTCCTGGTATCAATTTGCACTTAGCTGACAGAATGTGTTTTTTAGTAGAGCAGTCCCAAACATGTTACCTGGAATCATTAAGCCTTCTTATGTTCCTCCAGGAAAGAAATCCCACCTAAGGAAGACCACAGAGAAGAAGCCCCCCACCAAAGAGACAATAGCCAAGTTGCAGCAATCAAACATCTGGAAAATCGAAAATGAATTTTACGAGTTTGCACTTGAACAGTTTCAGTTTGTGCGTGCCCACGCCGTCAGGGAAAAAGACGGAGAACTCTTTGTCCTTGCACAGAGCTTCTTCTATGAAAAGATCTACCCCAAAGTGAACTAAAAGTGTCAACAGAAAAGCATTAACTAAGCTGCACAGGGACAAGTCGTGTACACTGGGAAATTACAGGACATTAAGCCCTGCTGGTTTCACTGGGTCTAGTTGGGAAATCCTTTCAGACACTATGGTGGAATTTCTACTTTTTTATTGCTAGTGCAGCTGTTGAGAAAACTAAGGTATCAGTCTATACTGTGAGAAAGAATTTCCCAAACCTTAAGGACAAGAAGGTTTTTTTTACAAAGTTTGATGTTTGGGTGGACTTTCAAAATAAAAGCAGGAAACCTCAACTACTTCAGCAGCTTCAAAACATTGTTTAAAAAAAGAGAAAAGATATCAGTTGACATGGTTTATGTATTTTTATCAATCATACACGAAATTCCAGTGAACCAGCACTTGTTTACAAAGTGCAGATGGTCACGGCTACATTCCTACATGCTGTGTTAACATGTTTTTGGACCAAGTTGTAGCAAAAGAAAACAGATTGGACCATTGCATCCTTTGGTGCGTGACTGGTAATTTTTTTATTCCACTGAGATCTTCTCAATTTTTACATGTTTCACACATTATTTCAGTGATTTATCACAGATATTAATGTGCATGTTTTTTCTTAAAAGACAGCTGCTGTTCTTTTGTTTGTTTTAGTCTGAAAGGACAACCTGGAGTAGGAGAAAGGTACTAATGACTAACAGCTGGAATGTTTGAGTACAGTATTACTGCAAGCAGGAAGAAACTGATAGTGCCTTTATATTAATGTACAGAACATTTCTTTAATATTATTTTTCCTCTGATCCCACATTCACTTTTCTTTTATTTTGGCGTATTGCTTCTATGATTACTGTTGTTTTCCACTCTCCACAGTAACACTCTGAATATAAACAAATAACTGCAAGTTTGTGTGGTGAATTTTGTGAACAAGTTTGGTTGGCTTTTAAAAAGTGATTTACTTGTTTTATGTGACTTTAACCAAATGATACAGTCCCAGTCAGCAGTCCTGAAACCAGAGCCACATTTAGACCAGAGTTGTGTAGTATGAAACGACTTCACGATTTCACATACTGTAACACTGGCAATCAAGCTATAAGCAGTAACACAAAGGTGGTGATAAACTCGATCCAAGCTATGAGCACGTTCATATGAAAGGGGTGTTGGCTGTGTGTCTGACACTGACAGCAGAGTGAGGGATTTTTGCAAAGGAAGATAAAACTATAGCATTATAATAACATGAAGATATTAAACAAATAACACAAGTTGAAAGCGGCACAGCTGCTGCAGACACATCAGCAGTATGAGTGTCTTGAATAGGAAAAGCTCTGTGTAAATGTTTATGGACTTTGGACGGTAAAGCTAGAAAGGAGCTGCTGTATTAATGAAATGTAACCAATTTCAAGCCAGGAAAGAAAGCCGCAAAAATGCAGACTGAAAGTTAACTGTGTATTAATACTCTGTGTATTAATACTGGAGACGCGGATTATTTCATTAAAATTGATATTTACACGAGTTTAAGATTCAAGTTTCAGAATTCAAATCTATTAAAATTTATGTCTAGAAAATGATATGCTTCATTTTAGGATCATGCATTCAGGGGCATAGAACAGTTGAGATTAAAATTGTTTGCAGTCAGTAAGCAAAAAAAAGAAGAAAAAAAATCAAGGTTCACCTAAATTCACTTAATACTTGTGTATATAAAGGATTTTTCCATGGTTTTTCAACTGTATTCTTTGGTAATGTGGGTATTGTGGATGAGTGGATAATACTAACTTTCCACTCTCCACTTCTGGCGTAGAAGCGATTTTTTTTCCCCCTAATTGCATATTTAGAAACTGGTATCCTGGAGCAGCTATTTGACTGCATTAACAGCTGGATTACTATCTGGGGATACTCGCCAGGTGAATGAATCAGTTCAGTTTTATTTATATAGTGTGACCTGACAACAGTCACCTCTGTCTGCTGTTCTGCATCAGTATAGTTTTACAGACATATGAATGGATGAGACCCCACGAGCTAAATTTGGCGACAGTGGAAAGGAAAAACCTTTTTAACAGGAAGAAACCTCCAGCAGAACCAGGCTCGGAGAGGAGCAGATATCAACTGCAATGGGTGGGTTGGGTGATGAGGAGAGTGTAGTGACATTCACAGTCGCATTAATAGGAATTTGCGTTAAATTAGATATTTGAGAGTTTCGCAGCCAAATGTTTTGCAGAATCTATCAGCATACAGTTTCAAATACTCTGTATGCTTTATGTACCTTCATTCTATTGGATCAGGGATAGTATGGATATTGGATAGAAATACGTATGAGCTTTTATGTTAACCCATACAAGAGAGATTCAGAAATAACTGGATCCTTAGCTACTAAATGTTTTAGTAGAGAACTCTGTCATTTCACCTGACTCCAACTTGATTTGGAGGAGGGAAAAATGTAACTGTCCACATACTTATGGTCTGGACTGTACTTGTGGACAATCCAGCCTGTTTTTGCACCCTTTTTAGATCCGTTACAGTGATTTACATGAGCCCAGTAACTCTTGACTCTATTTCTCGTCTTTTGGCTCCATAATTACAGAATAATTGCCTTGCTATATCTTACTCAACAGGGAGTACTTAACCACTGAAACCGTGAAATAACACACTGGGACGGGATGATCTGCTGAAGTCAGCTGTATTACCAACTCTTGCCTCCTCTCTGATGGGAGAATAGGCAGTGGGGAGGGGAAGTGTCTGTGGGGGGAGAGCACTACCACGCTCCACCAGTCCACAGCCTGTTCCTGTGTCTGCACAGAGACGAGCACAAAGGCCCCAACCCACATTTGATGCTTTGTGGCCATGGACACAAGGAGAGGCTGCCTGTCTCAGAAAATAGAACTCAATTAACAGTTTTGCTGCAGGCATATTGGAACATTGTTTCATTAATGAGATGAATACAGTCTGATAATTACTTCATCTCAATTAGGAAAAAAGGCTACACTCTATATTGATTGTGCCTGATGAGCTTGAAGGTTAATTAGGAACACGATTTTTCAAAAGTCTATGCTGCTCTTGTTGTAGCTGTTTGTTGTTGACATTCTGGTTTAAAGCAGGTCTTCCCATCACAATAAGACCACTTCATTTGTTTTGTTTAGCAAAAATAACCTGCTCTTCCTTAACCTTGAAGCCAGCCTGTGTTCTAAGCACTCTGATCCACAAGAGGGAGCCGTGGTCCTGCTGAAAACCTGCACAGAGCAGCATGGGTTCTTGGACTGACTGCAACGCTTCAACAGGCCCACATTAATGCACCTGTGCAAAGCCAAATGGAACAAACTAACAGTGCATTACCATTAACAATACAAATGACACCATTAGGCACACTTGGCTCACAGGCCTAGTGATGGCTATAAATAGTTTCACTTGGTCTTGGACAATTTGTGCCGTACTTGCATAATGACAGCACTCAAATTAATTCAGGATGTGTGAATGAAGTTCCCTGCAAACAGGAACACGTTGGGCTTTTTTTAGTGGTTTGTCTCTTCCTTTGCAAAAAGAACTGATCAGCAGCTTTGATATAAGTGAAATGATCTAATGTAGTATGCACAATAATGACCTCTTTTTGTCAATGGAAGTTGGCTGGACCTCTCCAAATGACCCTCTGGATTGGCTTTGAAGCCTTTTTCAGCAGACCATAGGAGACCCAGCACAGTTTTTGCAGCTAGCTGACCTCAAAGTGGTTTCACTACTGCTCCATAAAACAAACAGAGCAGAGCAGAGGCAGCTTGACTGCCCCTCGCTGGGACTGTGGACAGGACCTTAAAGCGCTTGGCCAAAGGGGACCATTATGTGTACTACTTCTCTCTGTGTTTTATGTAAATGCGCCATGCTGCAGTGGAAGGTAAAATTAAGCCAGCATGTCAGAGGCTCTGGGCCAAGAAAACCTCAAGTGTCCCTGATATTTTACTGGAGCCTGGTGCAGATGATAGATTGTAGTTGATGGGAGGGAGAGAAAATGATGGAGGCCATCATCATCATAAAGCATCGCCAGACTCATCCATTAATGCTTTCTTGCCTTCTGGCCTGTTACTCATTGACATTTCATGATGTGAAAAGGATAGTTGAACAAGACAAAGACTCTTCAGCCACACTAGCAGCTATTTGAGGCTACACAGATAGTTTACCCCCTCCAGTATCAGCATTACATTTAAGACACGGAGCTAAGCATCCATTTCTATGGAGGAGAAGTACATGGTAATGTTTGGGAAACTCACAAACTGCTTGCCTGAAAACACTTATGTGATCCTAAAATACACCAATAACCATCACACTAAAAATATAGTGTCAATGCAAAAAAAAAAAAAGATCTTACTCAAACTGTTGAATGCCATGAAATTTCCTTTTACCCCTGTATCATCAGACCAGAATTTCAGTGCTGTGGTTCATCACCAGACACGTGCTAAAATGAAAAGTATTCCCATCAGCAACAGTGTTGTCTAAGGAGCAAATACCAGTATGCTACACAAACTAAAATGGTGAACATGAGTACGGTGAACACTGTACTGTTTATCATCGACTTAACTGGCTATAGGTAGGAATGTGATCATAGACGGTTGGCTGACTCTGTGCGTTAGCCCTGTGACAGACTGGCGATGTGTCCGGGGCGTATGCTGCCTCTGTGACTCTGAACTGGATAAGCAGAAGAAAATGGAACATTGACATAACTACTGTGACATCAATCACAGTAAGAAATACCATCTATCTTGCTTTTGGCCTCTAATGAGGATCATAAATTACAAAATTAACATCATGTTGCATTTAATAAGGCTTTGAATCAGTAATTTAAACCTTAGTCATCAGAAAAGCAAAAAGGTTCTTCTCTATTATATTTAGCTGGAATTTTTTTTTCCAACCATGAGTCGCCCCCTGCTGGCTATAGAAAGAACGTCGGTTTACCACAGTCTTGGACTAGCCTCACTTTTTAGACTTGGAAGGAACAGTTTGATTTGTTGTTTTTTTTTGTTTTTAAATATCTTATTTAAAGTTAATTGTATTTAAGTGTGTTTTTCATCACACAGAAAGACTTTTTAAACATTTTGAAATGAATTCAAAAAAATGTAAGTCCGCCCATTATCTTCCACATCCAAAGACGGCTCATGGTGGCAGCAGGCTAAGCATGGTAATCAAGACATCCTTCTCTCCGGCCACACTTTCCATTTCCTCCTGGGGGATCCTGAGGCATTCTCAAGCCAGCTGAGAATTATAATCTCTCCAGCAGGTTCTGGGTCTACCCTGGGGTCTCTTCCTAGTTGTCCATCCCAGAACACATCCAAAGGGACATGCCCAGGCTGTTCCACACCCCAAAACTATGCCTGGCACCCATCTCTTGGTGAGGGCTCCAGTTTTCCACTTCCGGGTGAGGTTAACCAGCTCTACGAACTGTATTTCATTGGGGTTTTCTGAATTGCTCATTGTCTGGTCCCTACCCTGGGACTTATTTGGCATGGGAGACCCTACCTGGACCTATTGCTCCAGACAATACAGCTCCCAGGATGACAGGAACAAGCAAATGTCTCCTACTGTGGTGTCAGTGAGAAAATGTAGTAAGTGCTGATCAAAACTGAACATCATTGTTTTGTGTTACTCATGTGTTACTCATACAACAGGTTTGCAAATTGGGGACCATCAGTGCTTTGAGCTAAATGCTAGCATCAGTATGTTGCAATCGAGCCTGATGTCATTAGTCTAGCAGGTGACAGGGAAGGGAAGGCGTGTAGAGAATTGATGCCGTGTGCATCACACAAAATGTTCTTCCATCCAGATGGTTGGAGGAGTCTTTGAGGGTTTCAGAAATTCTTTCAGAACAGCAATAACTCTTGCTGAATACCCCAAACTTTTTAAATATCACCAGAAATAGACGTTTAGCTCTGTGAAGAAAATAATCGCTTGTCACTGCCATTGTCTTTCAAATAAAAGACATTTAGCTACTGAGTATAGGACGCAAGAAGTTTGGAGCGAGAGACGTTGTACGGACTAAAAGTCAGGAGGTCTCGGTCTCTGGTGCTTCTGATTTGACCATTTTTCTTTTTAGTTTTATTTAAGTCTCATCATATCTCACTGCGGGTCTGTTTAGGGGTGACGTGGTAGGTCAGCTGCTCTACCTCTTTGGTCCACACTGAAATTTATGTTTCTTTGTTTTATTGCTGATAACATGATGCAATAAATGACGATGCAATAAGAGGAATGATTCAGGACATTTAATCTAATTTGACAGAAATACCAATCCTCTATCGAGTGATTGATAGAGCAATGGCTGGATTAAATTGAATCAGATAAAAGGTCTATCATTTGCCTGGTGGTGATGCTTTGACCTTTGCTTTAGCAAGAGGCTCTCTAAGGTTGTTACAGTTCATTCTGAGGAGGACATCAAACTTTCAAAAATTTAATAAAAAGCACAAAGTTGGACTAACTTGGAGGAAAAGTCTGGGGGATCACCAAAGTAGGGTTCAGCCTCTAAGGTCAATGTACCAAACATAATGGTAATATATGTAATAGCTTTGGAGATATTGGTTAATTGGCTAACGATTTGTGACTGTCAACTCAGGAAATCATCAACATTCGATGACAGTTTGCTCCACTCAGACCCAAAAGGCCCCTAAAGTATCAGCAGGCACAGAAACACTCACCTCTAATGGAAATCCATTAACCAAGATCCGGTGACTGTGGAGGCCATTTGACTACGGTGATCTCATTGTCATGTTCAAGACACCAGTTTCAGATGATCTGACCTTTGTGCAGCGAGTATTATCCTGCTGGGTAAGTAGAAGATGAGTATACTGTGGTTACAAAGGGATGGACATGGTCAGCAGCATTACTCAGGTAGGCTGTTTTCATTAAACAACACTTAGTTAGATATACGGGGCTCAAAGTATGCCCAAAAATATGCACAGAAGGCAGGATGGATCCATGCTTTTAATGTTGTTCATGCCAAGTTCGGACCGTGCAATCCGAATGACCAGGCATCGGTTTTGTAATCTTATATTGTCTAGTTTTGGCAAACCTGTGTGAATCCAAGCCTCATTTTAATATTCTTAGCTGACAGGGGTGGCACGCTGTGTGGTCTTCTGCTGCTGTAGAACATCTGCTTCAAGGTTCAACCTACTGCGTGTTCAGAGATGCTCTCTCCTGCATACCTTGGTTCTAACATGTGGTTATTTGAGTTACTGCTGAATTCCTATCCCATCGAAGCAGTCTGGCCATTCTCCTCTGAGCTCTGGCATCAATAGGTCATTGTCATTTTTCTGACTACTCTTTGTAAACACTACGGATGCATGTGTAGGAAAATCCCACACAGATGAGCAGTTTCTGAAATACTCACACCAGCCTGTCTGACACCAGTTGAGTTGCTGCCCATGTAATTGGCAGATGAGATATTTGCAATAACAAGCAGTTGAACATTGGACCGACCGAAATAGCCAGTGAGTGTATGTTTTACTAAAGTGAAAACTGTGAGGGGCTAGTACTACTGAAGTCAACTGCAATCCATCTAATACTTGCTGAAATATTAAAAACCCAAATGTCCCCCAGGGTGACACAAAAAAGGATTATTGTCCTCTGGGGACTCTTCATATATTAAGTGACGGACTAACCAGAAGCATGCTGTTGACATGGTTTAAAGTACAGCTCTCACACACAGCGATCTATGCAAACATACTGCTAGTTAAACAGGCAATGGCTATGCGCCTTTTTATAGATAAACTTGTAACATTTAAAATTGTATTGTAATAAAGATCAGAGCAAAAAAGATTTAATCAGGATCATTTCTGTCATTTACATGTTGAAGTACATAAACTAATTCTTAATGGACATTATGAGCCAGTGAGCACAACAGGGAGGTTGACCCCATACAGGAAACTCTCTGATACTCTTAATTAGATTGCTGTATTGTAGTTTGACCTTGGTGGAAGACACTCTACACTGCTCCATCTCTCTCTCCCCCTCCCTCCCTCTCCGTCTTTCTCTTGCTCTTGGTTGTGCCGGCAGGCTGAGAGAACATTGTGGAGCATGGGCATTTTCTCCTGGAGGGTAGGAGAGAAATGCAATCAGCAATTCAATCGTGGCCATTGTGTAGCAGTGCTGATGAGCTTTGCAGAGTAGATAATGGATTAAATTATTTATCCCCCCTCCTCCTCCTCCTCAGCGCTCATTGTTGCCTCCTCTTTGTGCTGCTACAGCGGTACACAGACGTAGGTTGAAGGCCTCGATCACTCCCTGCCTTTCATAGATCTAATTTTTCTAATTAGCGCCTGAATGAAGAACGGTCTCTCCCCCTTTTTACCTCCTGCTTCCACTGTGCCGTTCATTGTCAGATGCATTCCATGAGGTGAGCATGTGAACCTATCAGCGTTCAATTCAATGCCAGAGAATATCACTGTACCACCACATCGCCATCAGTCCTCCCCATACTCCTCTTATTGAACCGCTAAGTGATTTTGATAATAACCTAATCAAGGACAGTTTCTTTAAATGAGTGAATTAGACTGCAGCAGCTGAGCACTAGCTGATCTGAGATCTGTTACCAAAATGCCACTCCTCAAAGTGTTTTCATTTAGCTGGTGATGATACGGAGGCTCCTGGATTCACACTGAACCATAGACAAACATGTAAACAATGGTCACCAGCTGTCTTTATCCACAGTTTTCTAACCAATGTAACCTGCTACTCATCGCTTTTCGATTAATTTTCAGTCTAACAATGAAAAATCTAACGTGCTCTCATTTTTAACAGTGAAATTAAAATCTCAAGCATCTCCCAAAACGTGGAAAAAATTAAACAAAAATCAAAGTTGTATAAATGCTTTAAAATCAAGTGAGTCACAAGCGAACAAAATCGAGTGATTGAACCATTTAGAAAGCTTTAAACTTTTTTAAATGAATAAACTGAAGTTCTAAAATCAACAAAAGCCAGTAAAATCGTATCAGACGGGTAGTAAAAAAAAAGGAACAACAGTAAATCATACTGTTTGATACCAAATAAATATTTTCACATTAATCTCAAAGTAATTGCTAAAATGAAGCAAAAGAGATTAAGAAGTTTTTTTTAAAAACTTCACATAGTCGAATAATTTAACTGTGATATTTCTCGGTGCACTGAGTTCTAGTTTTGACCTTTCAGAAACTCTTTTATGTAAAGTAAATCTTTCATACAAAAAATGGCAGCTGCTGCTACGGTGTTTGTACCTTTTTCTTTTAAACCAGACACAATCATAATGGATGAATGTGTAGACCTGGGGAGTTTTCAGCCAACACCAACACTAGCTTTGCAAAGTATAGCCAGAATTCACAGTGATATAAAGTCCAATCGTTTGGCTAGCATAAAACCAATTTCAAATGTAGTCACCAGGAAAACAAGAGGTGGCTTCACTTTTTCTGTGCATGTGTGTGCTTCCTTCACATCACTGCAGAGAAATTTTGCTCGACCTTTCTTTGCAGAAATCTTTTAATTCAGCCACATTGCAGGGGTTTGGGTACGGACAGCTTGTTTAAAGTTGGACCAAAGCATCTCAACCAGAAAATTTGAATATTTAAGTCCAGATTTGACTTCAGTCATCCATTCCATTGCATTTATGCATCCGTTGCATAGACCAGGTGTGCTTGAGCTTGAGAGCATTAACTGAAAATACTTCAGGATTTTCTGGTACAGAGCAGAATTCATGGTTCCATCATTTAAAGCAAGCTAAAGCAGCCCCAGACCATCAGACTACCACCACCATGTTTGACTGTGTGCATGATATTAACGGTACTCAAACCTTTAAGAAAGTTCAGCTTTTGTCTGGGCAGGCCACAGAACATTTTACAAAAGGCCTTGGTGACCATCGGGATATTTTTTTGGCAAATGCAGCCTTCAATGAGGCATGTTCAAGTTGTTTAGATATTCTTTGGGTTCTTTTGTGACCTCCTGGATGAACCGTCATTACTTTAAGTAATTTTGGTGGGCTGGCCACTCCTTGGAAGGCTCATCACAGTTCACAGTTTTCTCCATTTGTGGATAACGGCTTTCACTGTGGTTGACTTAAATCCCAAAGCCTTAGAAAGAGCTGATAGATAGTTTCTTTGTTTTTATATGTCATGGCATGATGGTTTTTGAGATCTTTTACAGTACACTCAGAGTACTATTCAAATTTGTGTTCCACTTTCAAAGTGACAAAAACTACAGATGGGTTGAACGTGCCACAGAACTACACAGAACAGAGTTTGGGATCTTTGAAAATCAATATTTTTGGCTATAAGTTTTTTTGTTGTTGTTTTTTTAAACAAACAGGAAGGAAGGAAGCTGGACTTTCAGGGTGAGCTCTTTGAATGATGCAATTCAACATTTAATTCCCAACTTTGCAAGAGATGCAACCACAGTCCAGGGTGGACTTGTTAGGTAGGGGGAGGTGGGTTGTTATTTCTTAACTGACGCATTATTTTATGCACCCATGCTCAAAATTCAATCTAATCTGATTTCTTCTCATTCTTCTTCGTTTTTTCTGGATTTTAATAAACTTTTAACACATTGATTGAATGTTTGGCTGCACAGCACGAGTTTGTAATGAGAAGCAACAGCGAGGAAATAAACAAATCCAGATTACTGGTCCTTTGACAAAAATGTAATCGTTAAATCTTCCATTTTATTATCATTGTAGTTTTTTTCCCTTTGTTGTCAGATTTGCCTAAGGATTAAGGCTGGCAATATTTTACACTCTTTTTATTGTCAGCAAATCCCATGAAAAGGCTGAAATCAACAATGCAGTCTGTCTGAATACTTTGTGAAATTTAAAGCCCCAAACTCACCACTTCTTACAGAAGAATGCAGATTTTTTAAAACGGGATCACAGAGATGTATTTTCAGTTTTAAGGGGTCAAAGAAATGTCCATAAACAGCTGTGCCACAGATTTTTTGGCAAATACAACAAAACTGGACATTATCAGCCCATTGAATGGCTACTATCAATTTCCGTGTTGCCCTCCTCTGCCTACTGGCAGGTTGATTAGGCTGTTAGGAACCATTTAAAATGAATGACAAAAAGAGCAAAATATTATGCAGGCATCTGTTTTGTGAAATGCACGTAGAACAGTGGTAAAAACCAGGGTAAGACAGCAAATGAATCCTTATAATGCGCACTTGTAACAGGGTGTGTTTTAATGAAAATACATTTGGTGGCCAAACCAAACCAAAAAACCACCGAAAACATCAAATAGTAGAAAAGGATGAGGTAATGACCGCAACGTTACCCACTGGAGCCCAGAGTTACTGTCACGGATGGAACAACAGATTAATGACGCCAAGGAAGTGCCTTAAACCTGCATCATTTTTAATGGCCCCCAGGGGGCGGTACCTGTTGCTACAAAAAGATTTCCAGGCCTGTAGAAGTCTACGGGGAAAAGAGCTTTCTGACTAGGCCTTTTTTAAATTCTTTCCTGATGAGTTTAACATTTCACTTGGTCATTTCAGGGAATACTGAATAAACTATTGAGTTCATTTTGTAAAATCTGGTAATTCTATGTTTCAGACAGGAAGATTATCCAGGATTATCCAGGTTTATCATCTGGTTAACTACTTGTGACAAGAAAGGTGGAAGTGCTAAGAATAAAATGTTCATAAACTGTATCATACACATCTGCTCGTGAGTAACAGACAAAAATAAAGAAATAAAAAAATCAGGCATACACTTCTTGGACAATCTGTTAGTACAGTTTATTGCACAGAAGCCACATTATTAGTCAGCTAACTGCATTAAAAATCGACAGCAGACACCAACAGCACACACGCGTTTTTAAAGCCGTAATGTTGGATAGTTTAACATGGGAGTCTATATATGAATAAAATTGAATTGATGTAAGTGGAATTAACCTGAATTAAACTAAAGTGCACTAGATCTTATGGGTAAAGAGACCCCAAACAGCAAAAGTCATATATTCATATATACATGTAAGTTGCTTTAGCTATTAAACATTAATCTGTACTACTAACAGTTGCATACTCCCTACAGTATACAGGACTAGTCCCTCACTGTCCACTGCTGCTGATAATAATAGTGTTATGCATGCATCTCTGTGAACATGTAGACAGAAAAAGTCATCTTTCCACTCCTGACATTAGCCATGTGTGGCACAGCAAACACAGGCCCGTTTAAGAGTGTTGACAGATAACGCAACTGTTGTGGTCACACTGAAAAAAAGTGCCACCACCAGCGTCTCCCGTGCAGACTGATGTAGACTCTGTGTCTACAATCACTCCCTTTTTATTCCTGTGGTGGCCGACAGAGGCTTGCATGTACTGTAAGTTCCAGAGCAATGTGGCCTGCTTGTGTTACATACTTTTGTGGGCCGCCTCCCTGACAACTGGCAACAAAGGATCCATTGAGCAGAGGCAGTGAAGAGGGGCTTTGATGGGTAATCTGCATACGTTTGTAGAGGGAAACTGGAGCTGGGTTAAAGGAAACAGGTGCAACTAATTACAATATCCCCAGTACTCCTTACCTCTGGATTTCCTCCTGCTGTCTCCCTTTCTTTCATTTTCTTTATCACCCTTGTTTACCTTATTGCGAAATCTTTCACAGGGGTAAAATTCCCTAATGAGACTCTTCTATGCACACACACATATGCTGCATAGTGCAGAGCTGCGGGTTCATTCCATTCTTCCTCACAGGTCAGACATCAAAGTGGTGAGGTGAAAACTTGGAGGGAAGTAACAGGAAGACGTTTTAATTTAATAACTTCACGCCACACGTGTTACGGCTTTGTTCTTTGCACGTCATTAATGCGCTTTCAAACCTTTGATAAACTGAAAGCAGGATAGCACGCTCCTCAGTACAATATGGCCTCTCTTTGCACGTAGACAGCCTGCACAGCGACCTCGGTCTGCACTGAAAAATACGAAACCGCGTGGCTTCTAGTAGCACTAGCTGTACTGTACACACGATCGCCAATATTTCAAATAGCAGGCTTTATTTCTGAGTTCGGATACACGAGAAGTCATTTTCTGTAGACAAACTACATATAAATTTAAAACACAACCCAGCGCGCAGACCTTCCATCCATTTTCCTCAGAGCTCGATTCGAGCAGGGGCGATTGGCCAAATCCATACAGATAAATCACAAAAATAAGCTGCTCAATACATAATACATCACAAGGGAACGTTTGGCATCGTCTGTGGCATTTTAAAATCATAAGCAGATTTTTTTTTTCTAAAGGGTAATATACTGATATTACATTTGGCAGCATGGACCATAGGAGGGATTTCCATGTTGATAGTTGATCCTGACATGAATGTGACATAAAACTGACCCTTCAATAGATAGCTTAGAGACTGATTGCAGGACTGTTGAGCTTTGGATCTCGTCCTGTGCCAAGCACAGTGTGGATGGTGCTACAGTAAGAACAGCATGTGAAAACTTAGGGTACTGTTTTTTATTCTAGCCTTTATTACGCAAACGTGTGTTTTATGTTTAAATAAAAAAAAACCTTTTTAGCCAATCTATTCTTCAAGGTTGTGTTTCACTGCACCTCCCAACTGCTACCAAAGCTACTTCTCTTTTCAGCTTAGTCTGTACAAGTTCTGTTCTGATTATTTGCCCATCTGTGATGTCCATCAAGTCCACTCTACTGTCTCAAAATGATTACTCATAATTCTGGGGAAGAGGGTGAACTCGTAGTCAGCCAGATCAGGCAAATACGACATGCAGTGGGCAAAGATTGAGTTGGTGTGGCAAAAACACTTGACCCTGGGGATGAATTCACAATGCAAAACATCCTGCTCATGTTCCTGACCTGCTTTGAGACCTCCAGGCTATGACAACATAAATTCTTCCACTGAAGACCAGTATTTGAGTTGTAGTGGAAACCCAGCTAACTTTAGTCGGTTTGACACAGAAGCTGGAATTTGCTCTCTTTGTGGTAAAATTCCCAGAGCACACATGCAAATGGTGAGAAAGCGACTTTCAGGGGGTGGTTTAAAAGTAGCAGCTGCTTTGGAAATGGTCCAGAGGTGCACAAGGGGACAATCTTGAAGGGGATGACAGTCAAATTTATACAGGCAAGTTTTTTTATTTTTTATTTTTATAGGTGCAGTCGTGGGACCTTCTAATTGAATCTCGTATGTTATCATTCAAATGAAGCATTCATAATATTCATTAAGTAGTATTGAGATCATTAACATATTAAAAGACAGATTGAGCATAATTTAAAAGTGAGACTTATTTGCATTAGCATAGTCGATATAAATCCATCTCAGCAGCTGCAAGCGAGTTAGTGAGGGTTTTTTTTGTTATTGCAGTCTCTTTGACATAAAAGCTGGATCAGGCTGTTAATTGATGCCTTTAGATCTCCGTCTTTTGTTGCACTTCTATCTCGTTTGTCTAGTCCTTGAGCTCTCCTTTTTATCAGCGCACCATCAAAATATGGAGTCATTAATTTGCAGTTCTGTGTCATGCAGTTTAATTTGCAGCAAATATAGTCAAAGACTTTCAATAAAACAAGGTGCTGAACTTCTGCGGCGTCTCTTGTGTATGTTGGAGAGCTTACACTGACTCATTATAATCTCGGCGGTTACTTAATGATACAGATCCATTCACGATGAGTGAGTCATATTAAGACAATTCAGAGCCTGCTAGCTGCAACAACACATTCCAAAGTCTGTGTTTCATGCAGAGAGCAATATCTCCTCCTGCCCTGCCACACCTCCAGCACAGATTAGCTCCATCTATGTGTGTGCGAGGGAGGAAAGGAAAACAATCTTGCACTAACAAAACCATTATTAGTTCATTATGAATTAGAGAGCCACATCTGCAACTAATACATGGCCAGGTGGGATTTGTAAAGAGAGTACAGTGTAGAGTTTGTTCCACTAATGCATTATAAACACTGAGAGAACATGTGGCCTTTGAGGTTCTAGTTACACTGAATATGGAGCTCGATGCTGCTCAGATATAATGTTTCTCACATGGGTCAACATTTTTGAATTAAACAATCTGGGATGAAACGAAGCAGCGCCCTTGTTTTTCCTCGCTCTTTGCTCCCCGTGCAGTTTCACGACAGCATTTTTCTGCTTTTTTCTGCGACCGTGAAGACAAAAGAACGCATGGAGCTAAAGAACTCATTTTACTTCAGCCTCAACATTCATCTAGATTCCATTAAGCTTAGCTGTCCTGTCAACTGTGAGACCGGGAAGGTGGGTAAAAGACCATTTTCCCAGGCTGCTCAAGCAGATTTTGGCTTGAAAGAGAAGCACCGCAATGAGAGAAAAGGGACATCAAAATTGGCCTCTTGTCATCGGGCCCTGGTATGATCCCATTTGCCTTTCTCCGGGTGATCCGTCAGCAAGCCTTGATCAAAAAGGGATACGTCTTCCAGCATTCCCCCTTTCCAAGAGATGAGTGTCCCTCACTGTCCCACTGCAATCACTTCCTGTGGGCCAGGAAGCCCCAAACAAAGGTCTGCCTCTTTCTCCTGAGCAGCAGGAGTGCAGAAAAAGAAATACAACTCATATTTATAAGATTATGTGGCATCTCGTGTTTCATTGTAATGAAAGAGAGAATTGTTTCAGCTTTACAGAGCTGAAACATGTGACACCAGGAAATGGTTTGGTGCTGTTACTCTCTTGTCTGAGAGAGGCAGCGTCTTTTTCTTGGCAGGAGAAATAAGTGATGATGCTGTTCAGAAACCGGTCGGACAGAATGGGAGCAGCAGGGGAGAAAAGCAGTTGGCTATTTGCAGGACTTACTGAAGATGCAATGTAAATGAACACATAAGAACAATAATAAATGCTAAAACGCACAAAGCGTGTTTTGGGTGAACTTTTCCCGAGGCAGCGGTAGCCCGAAGTAGGTTTGTGTGTGTTGGACTCTCCACGCCAGCTGGGAAAATCTCACTGCAGAAAAGGAATGAGTAATGTTTTCGCCTCCAAAAACAACCATTTTGCTCCCATTTGTTCCGCTAATGCAGCTCAGAGGGCAAAAACTAGATGTCGGCAGTCGCGAGAGCAAGAAAAGAACATGCATGCTTAGCAAAATATTTCCCATGACAAATAAAGGCAAAAATATACACAGCCACAGGGATGGCTGCCCTGGACGTCTTTGCTCCGGATGCCCGAGTGGGACTGCTGGACTCTCAGTGGGATCAGCTGAAGCCCAGCAGTACAGAGGAAATGATTGATAAAAGAAAATGTCCTTGTTTTGACTTTGAGACAACCGATTTTAACTTTGAAGAAGGGGAGAAGCTGGGTGTTGATCCTGCTCTGAGAGACGTGAAGCCTCGAGTTACGTATTATACATTCTCTCCAGAAAACACTGAGCCCCTACATTTTTGCTCTTTGTGTTGCAGGGATCATACTTTGCTTTTAGTCTGTCACCTGTGTATATAGCCTACTTTAATAGCATAAAAACTACTTATGAAATACTGGAAAATGTAGTATAATACATAACACTAATTAGATCATAGTATGCAAGACAGCATACAGTAGTAAATTAATTTTTGATGAGGCTCATCTGTCAACTTAAAAACCTCCCACATGAACTCACGAAGCTGCTCAGGGATTAAAAATACTGTACAAAGCTGTTAACAACAGTGTCTACTTTGAGGAATAAAATCCAAAATATGAAAGATATGTTTGACAAAAACTTTTTTTTCTACATAATTCCATGTGTGTTATTTCATCGTTTTGATGCCTTCGGTAATGTTCTACAGTTTCAAACACACACTCACATATGTGGCTGAAAACCCACCATGAACCATTTCAATCTGGCCTCAAAGGTCCTAAAAACCAACAAAATTACCCAAACCCAAAAATTAAGAAAAGGTAGCACTCTCTTAGTCAATCTCCAGGCGAATAACTGCAGTCAATCTGTACCATAAACTTTAGATTGACGCAATATTACTCATGACATCATATTAGGTGCCACATAATAACAAAATTGTTCAAGAAGGCACCAACAACACACATGGCTGAGATGTCCAGTTCAGTGCTTCTGGTTAGCAGAGATGAAGTCTTTCAATTGTCTGTGGCTGCACCCACATGTATCAGCGCACCTCAGTCAATAAAGTCACACCCCGAACTCCAGTATTCACTGTATACACCACTTTGTTTGTTATAGTATAGTTTAAAAAATTCCTTGTTTCCTTGTGTTGACGAATAGTCCATCAATCTGTACCACTTTTATAAAGTTCAACATAATTCAGTACTTTGTGTTTCATGTTTTAATCCAGTTGTCTGATATGTGGCTCTTTGCTTACTGATCTCAGTGAGCATGGCCCTCTGCCCGCCCTCGGCTCTACAGCCAGCAAACATAAACAAAACTCTCGAAGGAGGCGTGTCCAAACTTCTGAATGTAATCATAATTATAATGCCCTCTACAGCCCACATAATGTGCTACTGATGCAAAGACCTTATTTCAAAGATTTTCCTTCATGTAAGCCAGTTTTTCTCAAACTGCATTATGATTTGAAAGCATTTGCACTTTAAAATAACGTCTTAATCTCAGATAAGACATTTCTTAGGAAACTAGCAAAACAAAACTAGTTAGATGAACATTAACATCTGGAGCTTTCCATTCGTTTTGGATCCACAAAAGTAACTGGTAAGTAATTTTGTAATTTACTGACTGCTGGGTAATCTGAGAGGATTATCTGTTCATTTATGTCAATGTAACTGAAGCACTGCAGCAGGTAGTTTGGAGAGATTGTAACTAGCTATTTAAAATGGGTTGCTCAGTAACTAATGTTTACATGTACCAGTAGGTAAGGCTGCGGAATAGATTTGCCGTTTCTGCCCTTTGGAATTCAAGAGCCAAATGTTGGGGTGACTCCACTCGGTGGGTGGAGGTAGGATGTTTATTTTCTATAATCAAAAGCTTTCCCTCAATGCTATTCATTAAGAGCATCATAAAGGAATTCCTTCAATGATTCTGACATGGTGCACATACGGTCTCCTTATGTCTGTTCACTACATACAGACTAAGCTCAGAGAATGAACAAACTCTGCAGAAGAGCATCATGGGCAATCATAGTAAAAAAAAAAAAAAAAAAAAAAAAAAAGGAACACTCCACAAAATGTAAGAATCAGATTTACAGGAATAGTTCAACACTTTTGGGAACTACATCAGTGAGCCACAACATTAAAACCACAGACAGGAGAAGTGAACAATATCAATCATTTTGGCACAGTGCAGTGTTCTTTCCTTGGAAACCTTGGGTCCTAGAAGAACACAAAGCAGATTTTACTTTGACACACACCTACCTAATCACTGTTGCAGACCAAACACACCCTCCCATAGCAGCAGTTTCCCAACATAATGCATGCGTCTTGAAAAAAAAAAACTGCTCAGGAACAGCTGGAGGAACACAACAAAGAGTCCAAGATATTGATTCAGCCTCCTAACAAAGAGTGGAATGAGAAGATTGATATTACACACATGCTTTAGTGGAAAACTATCAAACCACTGCTAGCAGCTGGTTAGCTCAGCTTAGATACTAGCAGCATTTCCCCCCCCAGACAGTAGCAGTCACTTCCATTCTTAATGCTAAGCTTTGGTAGTTTAAGATTTAGTGCAAGAATATGAAGTGCCAAAACCCTTTTTTCTGACCTTCCACAAGAAGGTTTAAAATGAGCTTCTTCCCATCCGGTATAACAATAAAATTCTGCTTCTGTGTTTCCATCAATGGTGAAGATCAAAGTTTACTTAAATAGTGAGAAAATATATCAGAAGAAATTCAAGATCAATGTGTCCAATGTACTTGTATACAAATAGTTGGTTCATCATAAATAGCAGCTAGGAAGGAGGATGATGATGATAACTGATGTAGCAAAACAATTTCCCATTTTCTTATCTTATACCACAGGAAGAAAATAAGAGAGCACAGCAGTATGATAACACCCAAAGAGTCAAAACCCAAGCCACTAAGAAAAGGAATATAGTGAACTTGATGGAAATATGGAAATAAGTTAATTTATTGATAACACACACTTCTTATTACAACTAAAACAATAAAGAGGTAGGGAACATGACTAGTAGGCATTTAGACTCATACACTGAAGCCTGATCTGCCAGGCCAGCCTCCTGCCTCCACTCCAAGATGTCTGTGGGTGCAGACAGGGTGGCAACAAGAAGCCTAGCGGCACTGGGAACCATTATGTGTACAAGATGTGAAACTTGAATAAAAACTCTTTTAATCTTGCCTAGAGCTGAACTAGAGCCTGATTGAATCTGTGATTTTAGAAAGAGGTGAAAATGCACAATTGTTATGGAAAGAAAAGAAAACCGGAGTTTGCATCTCATCGTATATTGTTTCCATACTTGCTGAAATCATAATTGAAGCTAAAAACTAAAAATGAAATTGACCATCCACAGAGCAAAACGACAGATCGATCGATTGATTGGTTTGTTATATGTGCAAACACAGGAGAGGAATAGATTCGTATTGTTAATCATAACCTTTTAGGACACAGATGAAACGCTGACATTTCACCTTCAATTTAACTCATATTTTTTTTCCCGTTCAAGTCAAACATTCCTTTCGGTCTTTTAAATCTATGCAGACCTGTCCGCTCAGTCATATGGAGGAAGGATTATTGTTTCATTGCCTTACATTGATTTTCCGTGTTGCTGTGCGTGCACCTGCCTCAAACATCCTGGCTACAAATGCACAACACCAAAGGGTGTGTTTTTCTTCCGCCCATTGATTTTTTTTCTTGAAGCATTGATCTTGCCTCACTTATCCTCATCACAAATCAAACAGAAAATAGAACACTCTTTCAGTGACTAATTGCACTTTGTGACACGTCACCTGATTTCCCCAGCAAATCTGATGGGGCTTTCATTCTTGATGCAGCACAAAAAAAAAAAAATAATAGTCCAAACCCTCCCTCCCTAGCAGAGGATGTTTTCTCCCCCTCTGAGGAAAGCTGTGGGAGGCTGAATGTACCCTCTTATCTGCTTTCATCACAAGCAACCTTAGCTGCTATAAATGAGGCAGGGCAGTAGAGCTTTGCAATGGTAAATAGGGTGTCTGATTGAAAGATTGGCCCACCTTGCCGTGACTGTCAGGAGGCCTCATCCGAGCGCAGGCAACCACAAAGCTCACCCACTTGCCACTCCGTGACGCCCAAATAGCCTGGGACGGGACCCGTGTCTGAGGAGATTGCTTTCGGGGCGCAGCGACTGGACCCTGATAGAAGAACACTTATCTCTGGGTAATTACTCTCTGTGCACAATGAATAAAATGAGAGACAGCTCCATAATCTAAGGTCTGGCAAGCTCGAAGATTACACAGCCACTCATATTATTATTCACTGAGATTAATATGCAAATATGATAAACAAGCGAGGTTATCTTTGGCTTGTCTTGATATGAAGTGAGAGCTGTCCAGTTTTATTTTATGTGGAAATTTATTTCAATTTAATTAGTAGAAGATTTGGAAAAAACAAAACGAAAACACTTTTACTGGATCTGCACGGCTCCTTTGAATCTCAGTCTACCAATCTGGGTCACATGCACACAAGCAAACCAAGAATGCAGATTTGATTTCACTCCTCAGGAAGGTGAGAGTGTCACTCCATGCTCATGGATATTTGTAACTCTCTGTAGTCCCTCATCTTTGTGGAGGGTATAAGACTTCCCCACTCCATTGTTGAGCTTTGTAATTGGCTGTGTGTTCATGACAAAAGAGGCTCATGGAGGGACTCTGATGAGAAACTGCCTCAATCCAGCTCCTCTGTTTCTGGATGGGCTTAATTAGAATTGCTGCAAAGACCCTAAGGGTCCGGAGAGAGGGCCCATTTCATTTTCCTGTTGTCTTTTGTCGTCCTCACATCGTCTTCCCTAATTATTTCAGAGCTAGGAAAATCTGCTCAAAGGATTGCTTAAGTGTCTGAAGAGGTCAGTCTCTTAGATGACTCAGAAATGTGCGAGCAGAGCTGAGGAAGAAGTAAAGTTTGGGAGAGAAAAAACTAATTGCATTGGGGTGCTGCAAAGGATAAACATTCTTCATGTATAATGTGTCTGTTCAACCAGTGCAACTTATAGCTAAATCCGATAATTATATCAGAGATAAAGACCAACATTATGCATAACAGCCTAAGATTGGAATTCAGCATTGTACCAGATGTTGTTTTGCATAGCATTTTCTGACATGAGATACAGTTTTTCCTGCTTTAAGAACACAATAATGAATATTTTCAGTTTTTATTGTAGGTCAGCATTTTGATGGATTCATGTGGTAAAGGTGAGCTGCAGTGAAATTCAGATTTACTGTATATCATTATGGTTTGTCAGCACGCAGTACTGATAAACGATTACTTTTCAGAAGCCTATGTGTGAGAACATTGCTAATTCTGAATAATGCTAACCCTGAGATACAAATTTATCTGCATGTGTGTAAATAACAATGAATTTTTAAACTGACAGTTTATAGTCTTTGGTCAATTAAATTTAGAGGATCGTTAGCTAAACTGCAAGCAACTGTTTACTTTACATATTCTCCACATTGTACATTAGTAGTCCAAGATGATAAGAAATTTGCTAGTTTTAAAACCAGTTTTTGGCTTATTTTAAAAGGGGCAACAGACTTGGAAGGTGGGGATCTGATTGCAGCCCAGTCCATATTGCACTTAACACCCAACCCCAACCCATGTGCCCATTATGGGTTGGCCCAGTTGGGCCCACGGGGTAAAAGCCAGCCACCAGATGCTTCCCCTTGTGTCCCTTTTCCAGGCCTGGCCCAGGGTGGGCCCTGGTAACCCTGTCCCTGGACAATGTCCTTTGACAGATGTTTTTTCCCGTTTTTTTTTTTTTTTTTTTTTAATTATTATCTTGGAGTTATTTAGAAATGAGGGAGACTGGAGCAGGAAACTGACAGATTGGTGTGGTGTCTGTAGTGATGCAGATACTATGCCAGCCTGTCAAAGCGAGAGCTGAGCCTGAAAGCAAAGCTGTTGATTTAGCAGTCGGCCTACGTTCCTACCATCATCCATGAGCTGTGGGTACTGAACAGAAATTTGCTTCTGATGAATGTCTGGGATCTCTGTTACTCATTCAGAAGAGGCTCAGAGAAAAGCTTCTATTCGACACACCAAAAGGAGCCAGTTGAGGTCGTTCAGGCATCTGGCAAGGATGGCTCCTAAGCAACTCCAAGGACAGGTGTTTCAGGATGTCCTACCAGGAGGAGACCCCCAGCAGATCCAGAGCAGACTAAAGAAATTATTTCTCTCAGCTGGCCTGGAAATGCCTTAGTGTCCCCCTGAAAAAAATTGTGGAGATTACTAGGGAGAAGGAGGTCTAAGCTTCTGTGTTTAGACTACTGATCCCACAACCCTGACTGGGTGGCAAAAATGACTGGATCTCTCATTGGCTGGTTTTAAAGGGGACTTAACATATAAACAAGTCTCAAAGATCGTGAAATGGCTAGTGCAACACAATTTGTGTATTAGCATGATTTAGAGTAGCCTGCAATACACTGACAGGGTGAAATTGTAGCTGAGCAGAAGACATCAGATCTGTGACGACAAAATTATTGTCGACAAAACAATTCAAAGTCAGGATATGGTGGCAATATGAAGAAGAAAATTAGGACAAAAAAATAATTTTTGGTCTTGTTTATTGCCTATTCTCTTTTGGCAAATGACTTACATAAAATAAATGAATGTGGGGAACTGGAGACAGACTTTAACCATAATTCTACAAATCTGTTAAAAAAACTGTTACAGTTGAAGAATAATAAGAACAACAAGCTAAAGGCCTACCAGCCATCAATAGTACATACAAACTGGGGATGAATTATGTACGATACTAGGATGTGGTTAAATACACACATGATATCAATATTTGTTTTCTTAAATATCATCATAGTTAATAAAGGTGCATTCAGTCTTCCTTACTAATGATCAAAGAAGTAACATTTCCAGTCCGGACACTTACATGCAACACGTAGATACATGGAGGGCAAACCTCTGGGCATCAGCAGTCCCTCACTGTGCAATCTGGATCACAGAATTTCTCCCATAATGAAAGAGGCCACAGTGCCATTACTGTACACAATATGAGACATTCAGAGAAACTGTTACTTGGAGCAGTTAGTCACTTGACATAAATAACCTTAAGAGTAACAATTTACCTGTCGAATTTTGCGTGCAAAGCCAATCACATTTGTTCCTACTACACATACTGCCTGTACTGTAGTAGAAAGCTGTTTAGTGGGGATGTTGCGCTGTATGAGGGTGATAGGAGTAATCAAGAAGAGGAGGGGGCTTCTCCATAGGAAGTTCCTGCAAACAGAGTGCACCCACTTTTTAAACCCCATTTGTCTTGTTAATGCTCCCCTCTGATTACCTGATTGCACTGGATGACTGTGGAGAAATCTGATTGCGTAAAATTATATAGAGCAAACTTTTGATTGGGGAGGGATCTGGCGAGCTTGCTGCCACCATTGACAGGCTTTGTGAAATTTGGCCTCGCTGATTTGAAATCAGCTAAGTGTCACGTCCCATAATTGTAATCAGAACTTAATTTTTCATCCTTGTTCTCTTTTCAGAGCACAACTTTTCTCACGCAAACTTTTAAAGCTTGAACAATACTGCAGCTATGTTCTACATACAATAACAATGCTTGAAAGGGATTGTCCACCGAGACCTAATCCCCACCTTTATGGGTAAATGACTCGATGTTCTGCGTGTGTCTTCAACACAGTATATAATCAAATCATTAGCTTCCTCGCCACAGTTTACACATATTGCCTTAACCATATATACAGTGCATGTTCTCGCCTTTTCTTACTCCATTTTGCACTTGAAAGCCTCTTTTTTCAAAGGACTGAACCTCTGCTTGGTCTTCCTATCACCTGGATCAAAGCTGTTTAAATTCATTCTAAGTAAAATAGATTTAATTCATCTTTATGCATCAGCAGCTGAAACACAAGTGGAATTTTTACATAAATGCTTTCAAGATTGAAAAAAAACCATTTAATGGATCAAAAGACTTATTAAGGTTATCTGTCCTCAGTCATGCAATGAATTTTTGTTATGACGGCTTTATTCATTTCTCAAAGTCAACACTGGAGTCTACGGGGAAAAAAAATCTACAGTGCAGTATAAGTTAATAGGCAAAGCTGAATATTTCTTCTTTACTAGGTTTGCGATTCAAGGTAAATTAAAGATAGGCTGATTTATTTATTTTTTTAACATGGGTGCTGGTGACATTTCAATGATTGGAACATAGTCAAAGGCATTCACAAATCTATACTTCCACAACATTGCATACTCTTCATTAATTAACTTCCTATTGATCACTGACCTTGCCACTTCAACTTATTTTCAATTCACACATCGGCTTACAATTCAGCCAATGTGTGTTCCAGTAAAACACAGCGCAGGAGAAGAAATAAGTGGTGAGGTCAAGTGGGAGTTAATTTAATGTTGGTATGTTTAAAAAAAAATGCAAGTTTTGATAATGGATTTTTCAGAAATGTAAAGTGCAGTTTTGAGCTGAAGGACCCGTCCAACTGCAGGCTCAGGAGGCTGGAGGACACGATGGATTCTTTGTGGGCCCGACTCTGTCACTGCATTTGAATCATGAGCCGAGCTCAGTTTTCAAACTGAAATGTCACAGCTTACAAATGCAAAAAAAAAATCAAAAAAAAATCTGATAAATAGGTAGATTTTCTAGTAGTGTAGAATGCAGGAGGTTCTTGTAAAAAGATTTTAACTTTAGCTGCCAGGAAAACATTCTCCATCCCACCACACCAACAGCAACCTGACGAAAAAAGTCAGTTTGAGTGCATTAGCTGATCTACAGCCACACAGCAGAAATCTTAGCAGAGAGACTTAATCCCCAGTCACCATGTGCCCAGTTTTGGTGAGCCAGTGCCCACTGCAGCTATAGATTTCTCTTCTTGGCTGACAGGAGTGGAACCCAACCTGGACCTCTGCTGTTGTAGCCCATCCTGCTTAAATCCAAACATATTGTGCAGTCTGAAATGCCTTTCCCCCCTCATCACAGGTTCTTACTACAGGCTCTCCAACCAGTCTTCTTTAACCCCTCATATAAAATGCATTCTCATCCCCCAGAAACTGCCCTGCTCTGTGAAAGTTATTTGAGATGGTTGTGAGTGAAGACCACAGAAGACCCAACCTTGCAGGAAACAGACTTCTTACATCTCCCAATTGAAGTGCACAATCCTAGCTATCGTGATTGCTGTGGAACAAAAACCTCTGGCCATCATTCATCAGTAGTGAGTGTAGGCTGTCAGTCTGCTGTTTACCTCAGCTGGCAATATACCACGCATCTGTGTCTATTTACTCTGGAGGAAGCTGTAAAAGGTTGTTGATATGAGTTGGTAATTGAATGAGGTGAGTTGTTGGGATCTTGAACTTTTCTGACTGTAAGTTTTTGCCGTTGTTAGCTTTTGTAAGTGAAACAATTTCTAACAACATTGGACTTGGACACTTGGCAAATCAAGGATCATTCGATATAAGAATGCAATTAACTAATCTGCTACTAATAAGTAATTACAATGATACCGGGAATAAAAAAGTATATTGATACATGTTTTTGTGCGTTAGAGCCCTGACATCAGTTCAGGAGATGAGGAGGTAGAGGATGAGATGGAAATAAGGGAGGAGAAAAACAAATGTTAAGTGGTCGTATATAGTTTCAAAGTGCTATTTGAGATTTTTAAATTAAATGAGATGTAAAATTTAAAAGGCGTACAATGTATGTGGATGGTCTCTAGGCACATACATAAAAAGCAGTTAGGCAGAATAATGAGTCCCATCCTAGCCACCGTTTTCAAAATGGGATAAAGATGGCAGCTTCTACAAACCGGTACCAACTCTGATGTGTTTTTAATGGATTAATTTTAAGTTTATGACAATGCATCGCATTGTTGGAAAATGTAATTTAACACTAATCAATATATATTTATGAGTAAAACAGTCTTTTTTTCTATCAAAAAAAATTACTGTATTTTTAAGGGGTGTACATGCAGAGAGAGACTAGCAGCAATGTGGCAATCATGAGATAAAGCACAAACAAACACAGAAAAGGCATAGGTGGTGGATACTCCTCTCAACTCTGAGGTAAAATCTAAAATTAAAAAAAAATAAGAACACATATGACTGTTACCAATGCTGGAGACAAATATGGGCTACAAATCAAACCCAAAGGCTTTAGATGAGGACACTGCTTCAGAGCTCTTCCAAATATAAAAAAAATATGGTGAAGTCTACTAAGTACTATATTGGAAGCTCCTTTTAGCACATACTCGAGGACTAAAATATTAATAATCTTTTTCCACTAAGAAAAAAAAATGTTGTGATGAATGATGTAACAAACAGTCCTCTTCCAAGTCTTCCAAATATATTAAATCTTCTCTTAAAGGAGACATAAAAGTTTTTTCTGATATAAAGCTGACGTGTTTTATGAAAGCTGAGGATAAACCGGTACTTTGTAAAGGTCAGGGAAACACCTGAAAGATTAGATTATAGTAATAGATGCTTTTGCTGGCTGTTGGATTGAAGCGGGGAAACAAACCGTTATCCTTGCTTGTATTGGTGACCCATTAATCCTAACATCATACTGTATCTTCAAACGCCACCTGAGCGTCACAATTACACATATTGAGTCTTTAGCCACCAACAACAACATTGACCCACCAACTATGGCAAAACTGGCCACCGGCAGACAGCAGCTCTCTTTAGTCCATGTAAAGGTCTATGTTTGCTGTTGAATACGTTACAAAAAGTCCCCCTCACACCCCCTTTGTGTTAATAAATGAGAGGTTAGGAGTGACAGTCCCATTTCACTAATGCCATAACCCACTACGTCACACACCACTATCAAAGGACACCTTGTGTGTAACTGAGACACGCCAGCAGCTTTGACAAGAATGACATCACTTTACGCCACGGGAATGGGAACAGCCTGTCAAATTACACTGAAGATAACATTTGATCCTTGGTAGCTATAAAATAACATCTGCAGCCTTAAGATAAAACTGTAATAGAAATTATACCTGCGTGTACAACTCAATACAACTGGCCCAAGTCTGTCATCAGAGAGAACCTTCAACTTAGAGAAACAGATCACACACACACACAGACACACACTGAGCAGACAACAGCATGAGACAGACCAACACTTAGCAGCTGCCCCAATCCTCAGCATTTGCATAAAGCAAGCGTCAAACAGTCAGCTGGGCAGGCCTGTAGCATTAGCACAGTTCCTTTCTCCCATAGTCTACGTTTTCTCCTTGTTGACTACCAGACAGCTGACACTTAGCCAATTAAATCGAATCACAATGACTAACTAAACAAGCACCTTTATAATTTCTTTACTCCAAAATTTTAAAAACAGTAAGACCAAGGTCCTGTGTTATATTCAGGGCCCTGGACATGTGCTAGTGTGGTGCTCCGTCAATGGCTATAAGTACTGACCTGTGGTCTTATCTTGCTGTTTCAAAATAAGAGCAGCTTGTAGATACTTTGCAGAAATTCTTGAAATACCTAAAAGGCTGCGAGTGCTAAATTATGTTGTGGATACGGCAGCATGTGCAATTTCCTGTATTTAGGACAAAGTAGGGTCAACAAAGTTGGGGCCTCAGAACATTTAATGTGGTTTTGTTCAAAAAACAGAAACCGCAACAAAGCAGATGCTTGTTTTTGATTCAGTGTGCCTTTTTATGGAGTGAGGCTGTGCAAGCTGAGAGTGTCCTGTTAGATATTTTGCTCTGCGCAGAGGAAACACCCCTGTAAAACTCAACAGCTCCTCAACATTTTGGACTATCTCCATGTGGCATTCTTTTTTGACTCCTGAGCCTCCAGCCACCTGCACGACTTGTAATAAAACTGTCACAAATGAATGAAAGTCTGGGCGAGGGGGAGGGGCAGCAGGGGGTTAACACAGATGTCCAAATAAAGTGTGAATGATTCATTTTGCCAAGATTAGCGGCATTCTCCGGCAGAAACTTTCCCATGGCAAAGGAACTCCGCTGCTTTCATTACTGCCCCCGTGGATTGTCATCATAAACTGATTTTCTCTCAAAGACAAATTAAATTGCATATGAAATACAACAGAAAGAACAAGAAAGTGTCTGTTTCTCCATTTTCGTCCACAGCTCACAGTCCCTCCCTTCCCTTTGTTGTCCTCTTTTTTTTTTTTGTCAATTTCCCATGTCTCTCACATCTAAGTGATCCAGAGTGTTCAAACTTAAATTAAGATCTCTGGCAAGATAAACAGTTAAAACCAGTTCCCATAGTTACGGCTCGCACAGCGTGGTGATTGCATTATAATCCGACAGCAATCAACTCTAAATGAAACAGGGATGATAAGGCTGCTATTTTCTCTGTGTGTGCGTGTGTGCTTCAGTGTAGCTTATTTCTTTTCCTTTGTTCGACTTAGATTTTTATTACCTTCCAATCAGGTCAGCTCCACAGCAGAGGCTTTTTGGACAAACATGGCCATGATGTGGGCAGAATGAGATTAAGATGCTACAACAAGGCCTCGGTGAAGGGCCTTCAGCTGCTGTGGAGCATTCAGTGTCCCCTGATAACTCAGAAAATGCTTCAGTGTGAAGGTGAGTTTGCCCTTCAACTTTGAGCAGAGTCTCATTCCGCAATCCTTTTACTTAAATGAAAAATATATCCACAGATTGCGACTGCAAACATGACTGCTTCACATAATAAATGGACAAGACACGAGACAAAGACATTAAGAAATACTTGGCCAAAGTTCCTTATTAAATTTAATAAGAAAAATGATTTAGATGTATTTTATTTAGCACCAATTAAACATTTTTATAATCAGTCTTTGTTGGACGTTTTTGATCTTAGGCACGAACCACAGTAAATTTAAAGGAAGATATCAAGTGTTGTTAAAGGGTTTAGGCCAAACATCTTCAAAAAGTTTTATCTCTATATATACTCCATAGCCAATTCATTAGGTATACCTTACTAGTACTAGGTTGGACATCGTTTTGCCTTCAGAACTCTCTCCACTGAATCATATTTGTTATTATATCTGTCTCTCTTCCACAGCATGTCTTTTATCCTGTCTTAATTCTCCCACCCCAACTGGTCACGGCAGATGGCCGCCCCTCCCTGAGCCTGGTTCTGCTGGAGGTTTCTTCCTGTTAAAAAGGAATTTTTCCTTCCCACTTTCGCTTAAGTGCTTGCTCATAGGGGGTCATATGATTGTTGGGTTTTTCCTCTGTATGTATTATTGTAGGGTCTACCTTACAATATAAAACGCCTTGAGGCGACTGTTGTTGTGAGTTGGTGCTGTATAAAAAAAACTGAAATGAATTGAATAGAACTGCCTTCATTCTTTGTTACTAAAATTCGACAAGGTATTGGAAGCATTCCTCAGAGATCGGTATGGTTGTTTGCTGCTGTAGCTCATCTCGCTTCAAGACTCAAGATTTTGTTTTCCTATTAGTTCAAAACAGTCTGGCCATTCTATGGTTTCAATAATGCATTTTCACCCAGAGAACCAACACTCGGTGGATATTTTCTCAGAGCGTTCGCTGTAAAAACTAGAGATGGTTTTATAGGAAAAGCCCAGTAGATCAGCAGTTTCTGAAAATAACCAGGCCAGCCCATCTCGTCACTAACAACAAAGTTTCATTCAAATTCACTTAATCACCTTTCCCATTTTTATGCTTAGTCTGAAAACCTCAGCAGGTCATGTGATTGGCGATTAGACATTTGCATTAATGAGGAGCTGAACATGTGTACCTTATAAACTGGCTGATGAGTTTATAACTCACATTTTAAAGTAAATGATTTTTTTCCTGTTAACCTGGTAACATTGACAAAAGGACCCTGGCCCTGGTCGACTTGAGAATGCATGCATGTTGTATATACACCATTCACGGTAATCACTGGCTTGTAATCAAGGCAGTGATTACCGTGGACCTAAACATACTTGTGATATCAAGAAGACAGGTGAGATAAAATTGCAGCCCTCAGATGAATTTAAACACACATGGCAGCAAAATATATATTTTTTTTAAATGCAAAGCTGGCAAAAGGTTGACTCAGGGTTACCAAAATGGAACGTCACCTGGCAAAAGGTTGTGTTATCCGCTTTGACTTGCACTAGCATCGGCAGTCAGAATAAGTGATTGCATTAACCTGGTTATCAAAGTGCTGGTGTTAACCTGGGGTTTCCCGATCTGACTATGAGCATGTTCACGCATGCCGCTGGCAGCATCTGACCAGTCACACTGACTATTGGACTGGCAGCTGAAAATAAGAAATGAACTATAATTTTTTAAAAATGAAGAGGTTACAAGGATAATACAGAATGAAAGCAACACAGATGGTCCACTTTTGTCAATAAGACTGGAAAAGCACCACCATACTAAATAGATTTAGCCTGTTGAGAAATAAGCTAGTTGTCGTATGAAGCCTATTAAAAAAAGTCAACCAACACAAAAGAGGTTGACTTATTAATATCTCAGCTCTGTCATTAAGACACAGAAGAAACTCTTACATTATAACTGAGTATCTTATAATTTAATCTTTAAAAGATAGTTTTAATTTTTTTTTTTTTTATCTCCCAGCTGCAGCTTCAGTGATGTTTAAAAATAAAGAATAAGTAAAGAATGAATATGAAAACAGAATTCAAAATTAGTCTACATGTAAACTGAATATGAGGTCAGCAAGTACAAATAGCTGCTCTGTTTTAGGATCTTAATGTTTATGCAACAATAGAACTGTTGTAAAATAATTAGTAGCCAACAGGAAAAGAATAAAATAATAAAATTGCCTCTTATGAATTTATATTTCTTATTAATCATTGGGAAACACAAAGACATTAGATGCTATTACAAAACTTTAGACCCTCCTACTGTCAACACACTCTATGGTGACATGATTTCCAGAGAACTGATTGGTCAGTAGGCAGTGATGTGATACCTGTTGATCTCTAATCTGTAACCCAACTTTCTCTAGAGCATGCTTGGTTCACAACACAATTTACCAAGGTGATATTCCCTGATAGGAAGTACTGAAAACTCAGGATTAAGCCCGAAGTTATCTGGATAAAACAAAATTCTGCTTTGTAGGTACAGGCCTCTGATCATCATAAACCTAAACTCTGCTGCTCCTGTCCACCCATCCTGGTGCATACAGGTTTGTGCGAAGCCATGAAAACAGTAAATGAGTGCACAGAGGCACTTTAGTGGTATGTAAATACCAACAAGTCAGCTAATTTAAAAAAAATGTGAGTGAGCACAGGTTCAGGATTCAATGAAACAGCTTCATCAACATAATCCACTGAAAATCTGCAGAATAAGTTTAGAGAAAATGTAATTTATAAGCATGCGTGTGTTAAAGTCACACTGAAGATACCCACCCATGCACCCTGACCTCCTCCCAGTGAGGTTATCCAGTAGTCATTAATATATCCACAAAAGGCACCTGACAAGCAAACATCTGAACAAATAACCAATGATCAAAAACAAACAAGTAGTCAACTGATGTTTTTTTTGTTTTTTTTTTTTCCAATTGAAGTGCATAATCCTAGCTATGGTGGCCACTGTAAGACAACCAACTCTGTTGGCTTTTGATCTGTAGTGAGTGTTGGCTGTCAGTCAGCTGTTTACCTCCGCTTTAAGCTTTCAATATGCCAAGTATCCACTATTTGGACTGTAAATCTTTGTGAAAGAGGTCAATATGAGTCGGTGAAACTCATTTCTTTCTGATGACAGCCATATTAAGGTGAGTTGTTGAGGATATTCTGAACTTTTCAGTCCTTAAGCACTGCTGTTTTTGCTTTGTTTGAACCTAAACATTGTTTACCACTTCAAACTTTGTTTGAAGTGGATCCAAGTTGAAATTTTGGATTCGGATACTTAACAAAAAAACTTTCATACTATTTGAGAATAATCAAAATGTTTATCAGAGGCAAAGTGTGATTTTTTTGGGACACTGGAGTCTATCATTAGGTGATGCAATGTTAGTTTAGGACCAGCTGGTGTTGTTGTTTAGCAGGCTTGTTGTCAGCTGTCCAGAGACGGGAGGGTTGCATGTCTAATCTGATGACTATAAGTAATTTCAGCAGTACCATATTCTTTTTTCTACTGAATAAGCTCAAAAAACACTGACTGTACCTTTAAACTTTTGAAAATTTCATTACCCAGCTGGAGGTCCTTGGAGTTTGCAGTAAAGTAGAGCCAAAGTAATACAAAGTAACGCACGTTAAGGTCTTTCACTCAAAGACAGCCAACACCTGAACCCTTGTGCACATTTCTCTCCAACATCAGTTTCCCATGGCCTCGACACTAAACAGAGACACTTCCCTGCTCGCTCTTTCATGTCTGAGACTTGGTGTCTCTGTGGGAAGAATGCAGCTTGTCTGAGATGTCTGCAGGTTGTCAGAAAAAGAGGCAGAGGAGCGAGGGGAAGGCGAACCCCGAGGCACCCCCAGGACAAACAAGAGAGGCATCTGTGAGTGGAACCCACCGTCAGTCATCTTAAAGAAATTATCTCCTCTGCCGTGTCCCACTGATCACCAAGGACCCGCACGATCGGACTGCGGTCTCCTCACAAAAAGACAAAACCCTCTTTCATTATTGGCTTGTTTTAATCACTGCTTCTCTCCACTTGCTTCATTTGAAGTTTTAGATGAATCGGTAAAGACGGCACAGGTAGACTCGGCCTTGTGCTTCACTGAAAGAAAAACGAGCAAAGTAGAAGAAATGCCACTCCCAAAATAAACAGCAAGATCGAAACAAAGAAGCAGCGCTGTCACTCACGCTGCTCCGTACTGTATCACAGAGACTGAAGAACAGTATGCAGCACACAGCACATCGCTGTAAATAAAACGGGAAAGAGCAGTCATTCAGTAAAGTGGGGTTAGAGCCAAATGAAATATGCTCCCAATTATTGCAATGGGTGTAAGGAGCTAATAAAGTGAATGTCCCTACAAGACACTGAACCCTAATGGATCCCAACTAATTTGCTTTGACTGATGAATTTCCCGCTCCAGTTGCGTGGGGTTGAATAATTATGAAATTTATCACAAGACATTGAGACTCATTAAGGATTCGCGACATTTCATTAAAGCAACGTTGTTAGAGGCAGCACATGGTGTTCTGTTTGTGTTTGTACGTGTGCGCATGCAGAGAGTCTGAAATAGTGTGTAGAAGCAATTATCCAACGATTAAAGCACTTAAAGGAAAGGCTGTTTTTGCTTCTCTGTCATTTAGTCTGAATTCCATCATTTCACGTCTCTCTCCCTCTCTTTTTTTTCCCCCTCCTCTCCCATCACTGAAATGTTTTCTGGCTCTGTTGTGCACATTCATTACTGTCAAGGGCTTCGGGTGCATTTGGAAATGTGCACCCTGATCCATCAAAAAACGTACAAAATCCATTACATTTATAGGAAAATGTCATGACTAGATGGTTTCATTATACAGCTTTACGAAAGACGTCTATCTCTCAATCCTGACCTGTACAGACTTAGCACGGTTAATTTAGGAGAGCAAAAGTCCCCCTTTGTTTAGAAAAGCATCAAATGACAAAATGTTTGTTGAATGAAAAATAGATTTAGATATCGTGTGAGGATATGAAAGTGACAAACCACCAATAATGCCACCAAAAGAAAAAGGAAATAGTATGTAGGAGCAACTTATAACAAAAATCGTCTTGTCCTGTGATGATTTATGACCTACATGGAAGTAGCCAGTACTGTCCAAATGCGGTAGTCTCCCCATTTTCCCTTTTAATAGATTTAAAATGCAAAAACTTTTCTGATTCAAACCATTTCGCTTCTGCTGCACCAACAGAAACTCCTGAAAAGCACCATAACATACCAATTGCATGTACTGGTACTAGATTGGACACCTTTTTGCCTTCATAACTCTCTGCACTTTAACTTTACTTCAACAGGCACAGGAGATACAAAGTGACGTACACAAAAATTACTAAATACATCGAAAAAGTACCGGGTCGAAAGCCAAGGAGTATAGATGTGTTTTACGATGAGTTTTAAAATTCAGCATAAAGAATTTGATAAGGTCAAATGGTAAAGAGATGTAAATAGAGGTGTAACTTTGATCTTAATGCTGGAAAAAGGCGACTACCGTTGCTGGGACAGTTTGTTTTAAAAGAGTACTGTTAGGTGGTCTTGGATGGTTAGTCAAGTTAAACATAGGGAATGTAGCCTTGCGAGAGTTAACACCATCTCAGTAAATTCGATGACAACACGTGCAATTCACACCATGTTTGCCAAAGATTCAATGTAGTGTCAAAACCAAGATCATAGTTTTATTTGCCATCAATAATCCTTAGAATAAGAGAGACATGTTTTGGCCCTCCAAACAAATGTCCTAATACACCGACCTGAGGGCAGTAGCTCAAACTCCACTTCATGCTTCAGTTTATAAACTGACTCCAGGTGGAGATCTTTAGTTGCAAATGCTCCACTGTGTTCACTAGATAGTTTTTCAGGTTTTGTCCAGGGCAGGTAGTTCAAGGTGACTTCAGCATTTTGTTGTCTAATGAGAGAACTGAGGCTGAACCAAAGAAATAGAGCTCTGGGCCAAAACAGCGAGCTTTAATTACATCTATGTTAGTAGCTTCCAGTGGTGTAAATTGGACATGATACTTTCAACCCGGATTCCCAAACTTTGTATCCCATGTGGATGTAATTTAATTATTCATTTGTTTTGGGGTTTTTTTTGTTGGATCTATAAGATTATTGCATAGATTAGAAGAGACCCTTTCACCATCAACTTCTCTCTGCAACAAACCTCTCCAATTTCTTTGTTAACACAGCGAATCCTGTTCCAGGCACTAGTGACGAATCCACTGCCTTTTTAATATCCATTTACCCACATAATGAAAAGAATGCCAACATAAAATACTGGTGTTTTCAAGATTGCTTGATCTAATTAAAGAGATCTCTACAAAAAGAAATAGTTGGAAGTTGCACATACGTAAAACTTTCCTACGACATAGAAAACTGTTTTTTGGTACAGCCAGTGAGCAAAACATTCCAGTGTAGGCCATTAGACAGTGTTGGACCAGAGGTTCAGTTCAGTGACTTGAATTATTGTGATCAGCTCCAGTTGCTTGTGTCTGAACACCTGTTTATCAAAGTGGCCATGCCCTTACCTCCAGTATCCAGAGGGATAAATAACAGCCAAAACTTAACATAAACTTCCTTTAAAATACTGTAAAACTAGAAGGCAACAGCAAATCAGAATCTGTGGGGACTGACTCGTTTTTTTGATGGCTGCCTGAAGTGGCCATTGAAAAAAACTTCAAGAAGCGTCCTTTTTTACCTTTGGGGGTTGTTGCTTGATTGGAGCCATATATACAAGGGTATCAAACCCTAATTCTAGTAAACCTTATCAGCTCATGTCCCATTCTAGTATCAATGGAACAAACTCCTTAGACAGTCTTTGTTTTGCTAGCAAAATGAGCTTTTCCTGTTTTAGTCCCAAATAACACCTTATCACTAAACAGCTCAAAACTCTCTAAATACAACAGCTTTAAATGTGTGTTTGTTTGTTTGTTTTTAACTTAGTATTGTACATATAAGGAGCTGCCGGCAATACAAGTATTGCCGGCAGCTCCTTAGATGTCTTATTTTATGCTAAGCTAGGCTAAACCTAACTTCAGCTTCGTTTATTTAATGCGCATTGACGCATCAAACCTCTTACTTAGTATCACTCGGCTTTCTTCATATGTCTAAAACTTCAGGCCGCTGTATTGTTGCTGACATATTTTTCAAATTTCTTACTCTGAAAAAATCAGAAACTTCCAGCAGAGGTTTTAACTAACCCCTCTGACACAGATGAAGCATTTATTGAGCTGTTGATTTCTGTTTACCTAAGCTTGCTTGTTCTCTGTTTAATTACAAACGATAAATGACTGCGATCAATACCCCCAAATAAATGAAGTGAGGCACATTTTAACGTGGGAATATCGAGCTAAACACTTCAGGCTGTTTCATTGTTTCGTGACCCAAGTCGAGTTGGAACCACCGCAGCATACCACAAAACAAAGCAACGCAGCCGTGACCTCAGATTGAAGGGTTTGATGAAACTTTAGTCATTCTGAATGTGCTTATTTTCATACCATTTCTGCTACATATTGCACAACTGTATTCTACCGTAACCATAAAGTGGAGTGATTTGCACTGTGGTCTGCTGGATTCTTATTTGTTGTTCTTTTTGTGTCTAATTTACCTCCAGGCTTCACTGCTACTAAATGTTTGAGCAATCGAATCAACGAACAATGCGAAAATAAAATGTGGTTATCTGCATTCCGCATGAGATTTAGATGGTATTTAACATAATTTTGCGTGCTACGTGTAGGTACAGCCATGTACAACCAGTAATCTGTTAACGCAGTTAAGTATAGTGGCTGAGGAAGAGAGAGACAGCTTGCTTGGCATTTAAAAGAAACAAAATGGACCTTTTAGCACCTTTTGAGCAATAAAGGGGGTAAAATGTGAGCAGAGACCTCCTGGGTTGGACAAATGAAGGCAGTGTGGAAGTGCCAAAGCTGCAGTTCCACAAGTGGCCATGGGACAGAATCCATAAAAGAAAAAGCTTCACACCCTGGTATAAAGAAAGGGTTTGTTTCTCTATAGCAAATCCTAGGCAGGCTTCACTGTTCAGCTGTAGTAAAAACCAATCTAAGGTTCACAGACAAATGGGTGGTGTCACAGTTGCTACATCTGTCTTTCAATATGTTACTTGCTGGCCACACAATCAGAGCGTCAACACGGCTGTGGTGTTATAATTAACCACAAGTCAGGATGTCCAAATGCAGAAGCAAAAGCTCAGTCAAAAACACAAAAATTATTTACAAGCTGGTGATACTTTCAAAAACACAGCCAAACTTAAAAGGGAATCCTAAGCAGCACCAAAACCAGGAAGCAAGACAGGTTAAACACTAGAATCTCAACAGAGGATCTGATAAACACAACTGGGAAGAGATGACTACATATACACATGAGACTGATCACACGATGAGAAAGAGGAAAGAGTATAGTACTGGTGACAGCTTAGGACACAGCCTAGCCAATTTCTTCCACCATAGACTGTAAAAAGATGAATGGACTGATTCTTATATAGCACTTTTCTACTCTGAGTTTTATACAACTAACTCATTCACCCAATGCTTATCTAACATTCATACTCCAATGAATGGATTCATTCCACCCCATGAATGCAACATGGGGTTAGTATCTTGCCCAAGGATATTTGGCATTCAAACTGGGGAAGCCAGGAATCAAACCACTAACCTTCCAATCAGTGGATGACCTGCTCCACCACCTGAGCTACAGCCACCCCTACATATGACTGATGCATTATCCCCACTTCCTTTCACTTTACAAAAGAGAAGCTACACCGTTATGGAAATGAACACGTGTGCTGCCATTCTGCTCCTGTGACCAGATTCTGTGCAGTAGTGACTCGAGGGTGGAAAACACTGCCTGACTTTGAGTGGTCGGTAAGAATGCAAAATTGCTATATAAATCTTGGGCTATTTACTATTGAGTACCTCCTACTTGGCCAAATGTGAGCACAGATGTGCTATGACATCCTCAGTTAAAGTTTAATTAAAAATGTTTGGTGTTTACTTACAAATAACCCATTGTAAATTATTTTGGTACCAAAAATAAGTAAACATCAGAAACAAACAATACTATATTTTCTAGTATATTCACATGAATATCATGCATGATTGCGCTATGATCTGCAAACTCTTCTTTAGCTTTGATTATGCCACATGTGCCAAACTCAAGACCATAGAGCCAAATTTGTCCCTTTGCGAAATGTTATCTAATCCATATATTATTTTAGATTCTTAATAGAATTTTAAGAAAAATTCATGATGAAAAATCTATTTATTTTACTTATGAAGCTTAACTTATGTGTATGAGATACACCTGTTCAGCTGCTTGTTAATACAAATATATAATCTGCCAGTCACATAGCAGCAACAAATTGCATTTAGGCATTGTTAAGATGACCTGCTGAAGTTCAGAATCTGAGAGAATATGGAAAAATGGTGATTTAAGTGACTTGATGTAACATTGTTGTTGATGCCAGATGGGCTGGTCTGAGTATTTCAGAAAGTGCTGATCTGCTGGGATTTTCCCACTTAACCATCTCTAGGGTTTATAGAGAATGGTCTGAGAAAATACGAGCAGCAGTTCACTGGGTGAAAATGCCGTGTTGATGCCAGAGGTCAGAGGACAACTACCAGACTTCTTTGAGCTGACAGGAAAGGAACAGTAAGTCAAAATCCACACACCGAACAACACATTGAACCTTGAAGCAGATGGCCTACAGCAGCAGAAGACCACACCTGGTGCAACTCCTATCAACTAAGAGCAGGAAATTGAGCCTACAATTCACATGGGCATTCTCAACATTGGATTTTAGAAGACTGGAAAAACGATACCTAGTCAGATGAGCCTCGGTTTCTGTTGCCACTTTCAAGTGGTGGCGTCAGAATTTGGCATGAACAGCATGGAAGCACAGATCCATCCTGCCTTGTATCAACATTTCAGGCTGCCGGCGGTGGTGTGGGGAATATTTCTTGGAATACTAGTACCAGCTCAGCATCATTTAAACACCATAGTCTGTCTGAGTATTGCTGCTGACCATGTGCATTCCTTTATGACCACAGTGTACCCATTTTCTGATCGCAACATGTCACAAACCTCAGATCATTTCAAACTGGCTACTTGAACATTACAATGAGCTCATAATACTCACATGGTCTCCACAGTCACCAGATCTAAATCCAGTAGAGGTTCTTTGGGACGGTGTGCAGATTCCCATCATGGAAAGGCAAAGGAGCACTTTTGTGGCCTGGGTGAAGTATGTGGATCAAACTGTACATGAGAAGGCTATGCAGGGCATGCATTTTTGATCGAATTAAAGAATTTGAAGAAAATATATATATATTGCCCTTGATGAAATTGACTTTGACAGCCCTGGATTATATAATTATAATAACTTTAACATTTTGCAAACCTTTGCTATTTCCCCAGATGCACAAAGTTGTGTGTATTGGTGTGTTGTGTCTGATCCAGAAAAAAGCACTTTAGATGTTCAGGAAATTGGCATCAATCGGTTTATCACTTTCAGAAGCATCCTGAATCAACATGTTTTACAGAGAATGTGGACTTTAAGTGTTCCTTTAATGCCTCTTTAGGTAAGTAACCTTTTACTCATTTAGCAGATTTCACTCAGAGATCTTTGTGCCACGCTGTGTGCAGTCCTAGAGCAGTTTCTCTGTATCTGCAGATAATCTCAACTCTAATCTTCCCTGATCAGTTGGCTCAGCTAACCGAACATCATTCTCTTTTACAGACAACATATGCAGTAAAGCGAGGGCAACGTCGTATCGCAAATGGCGGACGAGGCCGCATGTAGCTGCGCGATCTCAGAATGTGAGCCTGAGAGAAAGTTGGAGTGACCTGGAGGTTTTGTGTAAACTCTCAGGCTGAAACCGGCCTCTCTGCGGCTCAGTGTCACGTCAATACACGAGAACACAGAGCGAATCCCAGGCTGAAGTTAACCACCGTGCTCAATGCGGCTCTCCTGCTTTTTCCCACAGGACAAGCAGCTTCATTATGAAGCACCGTGGTCTCCTTTTCATCTCAGTGAGATCACCCCTGTGGGGAGTATCAACACTGTGAGCCACATCTGACGCTCTCTCGTCCCTGTTTAAACACTGAAATAGTGTTCAATCATATTGTTGTTGGCTGCTTTCTTCTTTTTTTTGTCATAATGCAGCTGCTTGGAAACTGCCACAGGACTCAAAGATCTCAGCGGAGAAAGGAGGTGATCAATTTCTGAGGGAACCCCCACCTACCCAGCCACCCACCCACTCTTCTCTCCCTCCTTGTCTCCCTGACCCCTCCACCTCCTCCTCACTTCAACTAGCCATAATTATTTTGCAAAAGAGCTCCAGAAAAAGAACACGCAGAGTAATTTCTCTTGCCCAGTTATGAAAAGCTCATTAAAAAAGGCCCGGAACAAACAAAGCTTTTCCTGTGAGGCCTCTTTTCAAATTCATTTCATAATTTTCCTCTGTTTTAATCATTTATATCAATTAATCATTCCTTGGTGGAAAAGACATTCTTTGCAATCTTCCGTGGGGTTTTTTTGTTCTGCTGAGTGAGAGGCTTGATGAGAATGTCAGGAGAATGTGGCTCAAACCAAGGCGGAGTAGCACTGGCTTTGCCAAAAGGGAAATCAGCTTGATGCAGCGCGATCTCTTCGGAGCTGCAGGAATAATTAAACAATTAAAGTCAAGAAAAAGATCATCTTTATACATCTGACGTCTTTCTAATGAAGCCAGGGGCATCTTAAAAGAGAGCCGTTTTGTCATGTAAAACCACTCAGCCTGCTGAATCTCAAACAGGGAAACTTTTCTCCAATAGCAACTGTTTTTGGTTAAACTGAAGACGTCACTTGTTTGCAGCTTTTCTTTACAAAGAGAGCAGCCCCCCCCGCCTCTCTGTCGTGGTGTCGCCACCATATACATTTCATTTTTATTAAAAAGCGTCACAGTTACCTTCAGTTGATGGGATCTCTGATGTGTCACGTGATGGTGGAAAAACTCAAACTGAAGGAATTAAAAGGATCTCAGCCAAATCAGGTCTTGCAGATTAGCCTTAATAGGTGTTGAAACCAATGACCCGAGGCTTAATGAGGTTGTAAACGACAGCAGGCCTCGCTGCGATTTTTTTCAGTGACAGACGATGGCGCCACTACGCAGCTATTAGGGGGGCTTGATATTTCCCAGAGGTTGGAGTCACCCTCGGCAAACTAAGTAGTTATTGAATGTCAACTAATTAAAGTCGGGCGTGAGATGAATGCAGCCTACAGGATGTTGCTATGCAGCTTTCAGTAGTCCTGACAATGGAGACAGTTTAATCTTTATATTATTACAATGCTTCATATCCAATCTCTCCATGTCCGAGTATTATGGACGTTTGGAAGAGATAATATATTTATCACGGTGATATTGAAGCTCCTTAAACAGGACCCTGAGCTTATTCTACGGATTTTCTTTGGCGTATAAATCCGCTCTAATCTGGTCTCTGCCCCTGATTTGGTTTGTATACATTGGACTGCTGCGTGTCTCTTCTCTCCGGTCCATCTCACCTCCGTTTCCATCCTTCTCTGTCTGCGTGTCCGAGTCAGTCTCGCCTCCCTCTGATTGGCCAGAATTGTTATTCCTCCTAAATGGACCGCGCGCTGATTGGCTGCCGAGGCCCTTTCGTCACGCGGCTGAAGGGGCTTTTTTACTGGAGGTTTCTTCCTGTCAGCAACACATGTAGAACAAGCAGCTAACGGGACCCAGAGACCAGAGCAGAGGACAGTCAATTACAGCTTCTCTGCCTGCCTCCGTGTTTCTGTTTTTCCTCCCTCCCTCTTCTCCAGCTCTGTGGACTCAACGGCATGCGCAGACCTGTAATTACGGCTTGTGATGGACTCGTTTTTGTTCCAGCGAGAAAAAAAGCACTAAAAGCGGCAGCAGCAGTTAAACGGGAAGCATCCAGTGGAAATACTATCTGATAACTCCATTTGCTTGCTGAAGAGCCGAGCTCGAGGGTTTCGCTGCCGCGCGGAGCTGGAGGCCGACGACCGCGCGCGGTGGTGCGTCCGCTTTCTACCTGTACTTTTTTGGGGTACTGTTGTTGTAGCCTACCTGTTCGCCTACCTGCCATTCAAGCCATCAACTTTACAGCCATTACCCTGAAAGGAGACAAACGAGGTGGGTGTTTGCCGCTGGTACAGCTGTTCTGTGTGTTTGCGCTGTATATATATTTTTATATGTATATATGCTACCTGTAATTGTCCGTAGTTTTCAGAGTGGAAACAGTCGGTTTTGAGTCCTCCCGTGTCTATTTTAAGAATGCCTGCGCTCAGATGTGACAGCCGACATTACACTGGTCTTTTTTTTAAAGCACTTAGCTCGTAGTAATTGAGATGTGAAGCTGCATTTCTTTTATTTTCTATTTCAAAAACAAAATCAGGCAGCGGACAGAAGCTTTTAGCACATGGCTGTCTGATATGTTCCCCCCTCCGTCTCTCTCCCTGCCTCTTCTATTTCCATGACTTGGTCTCCAAATTGCTTGCCCGTGTAATTACTTGAGTTAGCCCATTTAAGTTAAAAGCCACCCCCCTCCTCTTCCCCTCCCCGTCCCCTCCATCCCTCAGCGGAAAAAAAAGGAAACTCCTCTGAATGAAACTTGATGATGGCCCCGTCTTGTTTATCCGGGAGTCACTTTCAGGTCGGCTTTTTTGATTCATCTCCTTTTAGATTTAATCAGCACTAAGGTACGCTGTGGTTTGTCCCTAAGAGCCATCGCTAATGGGCTTACTGAATGCTTTTCTCTGTGCACCCCCCACCCTCCCTCTTCCTAACTCTAATTAGCCTACCTGTCTTTCAACAAAGATTTGGCTTTATCCAGGCGAGGCTGCCTGACCAAATTGGAGAGGATTACATTTGAAAGAGCCCACATTAATTTGGTGGGTGAAACAAATGCCTGCATTTCAGTAGATTAGAACATTTAACATCATTACAGCGTGTGCACATCGCTGTATCAGGGCTGTGGTGTAGATGCGTGATCATATACTTGGCTGAGGTCAAAGGCTCATGCAGCATCACAACTAATGTGCCAAACATCAGCCTCTCTTTACTCACTCCCTTGAGTTTTGCTGTGGACATCACCTCTTTGCAGAGTGAAGAATTGTGCGCCATTTAGAAATTCTTAGGACAGCTCAACAAAGGCCTGTGCTGTGTAATTGTTCCTCTGGCCCCACAGTGTTATCAGTGAATAGACATTCATCACAAGAGGTCTGATGAAGCAACAGCGTAGAGATCAAGGGCAGATTAATTCACTAAGTGACTCGTGGTTGTCTTGTAGCAGAGATCGGGCTTCGCAGCTGCAGATACAACAGTATGTTCAAACAGCTGATAACTGATCAGTTATGACAAATGTGTCAACTCATAGCTGTGTAAGTCCTGACCCTTGTGTGCACTTAAGCAGTCCTTAAGTGTAAAAGGAAAAAAAAGAAGTCTGAACAGCAACCTGTCATGGTTTCTTCTGTGTGTTCTCAGGTACGATGGTGAATCCCGGAGGCAGCAGCCAGCCACCACCGGTGGGCACAGGTTCTCTGTCCTGGAAGCGGTGCGCCGGCTGCGGGGGCAAAATTGCGGACCGTTTCCTCCTTTACACCATGGACAGCTACTGGCACAGCCGATGCCTCAAGTGCTCCTGCTGCCAGGCCCAGCTGGGTGAGATCGGCACATCGTGCTACACAAAAAGTGGCATGATCCTCTGTAGAAACGACTACATCAGGTGAGGAAATCACCAGGTTGTGTGTTCAGTTTTCCGTATTTTGCTGTTGCAGCCTTACTGAGCAAGTCAGATCGTTTAAACATCTTGCATGAATTTAAAAGGAAAAACTGTGCTTCTCATAGCCCGTAGAACTTTTCTTCTGGATTATATTAAGCTGTGATATTAAATCAAGTTAAAAGCAGGACTAAGCTGATGTAGATCTGTCATGGTCATGCAACCGTCCACAAAGTTTGGTGCATTTCTGCACGACATGTGTCTCAAATTGTACTAACGTCATCAGTGCTCATTAAGGCGTCCTGGTTGAAGGCTCTTTGGCCTGCCCTGAAAGATGCCAAACGTGGCGCCATGTTGACAGAGCACAAAGCAAAAGGAGAGAGCCTCTGCAGGTCATAACGCGGTCTGTCCTGTTTTACAGTCAACAAAAGAACAGAAAACTGGTCCTAAATGACTTGAGTTAGCTCTGCAAGAGACAAACAGGATCTGTGTTCAGCGAAGGCTGTTTTATTCTATTTTTTTAATACAGTGGAAAAAGGATCATTTAATTAGCAAAGAGAGCCTTTTTAAATATTCAAGTAGGTGTGCCAGACACCCAACCAGAGCTTGTTGATGACACTCATTCTGGTCATGTTGAGCAGTCTTAAGTGACGAGAGAAGGTGCAGTTTACTGAAAGTTCACATGCATCCTTGACTCACCCTCATGTGCTAGACTGGTATTGATTTTTAAGCCAATCAATTAGCCATTTAAACTTGAGTTTCTATTCATGCAAGACAGTCAGAGATTCCGTTTTTATTGTTATATCATAGAAATGCATGCTCATATTCTAATGGATGGAACCGCACTCCAGTGAACATACAACGCTGCTATCAAATCTGCACGGATAATTCAAAATCTAAAGTGCGCCTGTGCGCTCTCACACCCACCTCATAAAAAGGATGGGGAAGTCAATGGGGTACTTCATTCATAATGGGACTATAACGTAATTAAAATTGGAAGGGGGGAAAATGTGGATACACCTTTCCACTTGTAATGAGAGCATGCTTGGTGGAAGAGCTAAAACGCACATTATGGAACCATGAGATCTCTGTGGAGATAAAGACAGGAGCGGGGTAGGAAAAAAACATCTGACAGTGAGTCTACACAATTAAATGCTTTAATTATAGTCCCCCTCCATTTCCTTTAGTCCTGATGGGTTTTATCTAATGAGATCTGGTCCCTGGCTTGTATCCGCTCCCAATGACGTGTCCGAAATGAATGAGAGCCACACTGCAAACAAAACATTTAATTAACCAAATTGGCTTTTGAGAGAGAGCAAGAGAGAAAGACAGATAGAGAAGAGGGATTATTGTGAAGGCCATTTGCTGCTGTTTTTTTTCCCCCCTCTTCATCTTAAAGGGGCAGATTCATATTTGTAATAGAGTGCTAAACAGCTCAACATACGTCCTCAGCTGCAGCTTCAGCTTTATATCCATACAGCTGATTTAATAATGCTCATCTGACTGATCGGGAGTTGAGTCGTATGCCTGGCCTGGGATGATAACCCATCCCCTGTTTTTCATGCAGCGCTTGTCCCCAAAAGCTTTAACTTAAAGCCAAAGTTGTGTTTGCTGTAGGGATCATGTTGTTTTAAGCTGGAGGTGATATTATTTCTGTGGGCTGCTAGTAGAGGGAGAATTAATTTACTTGTGGCTGCTGGATTCAGGGAGAATGCTGTCCCCTTAATTGAATAAGCCTAGGTAATTAAATGGCACTTTTCCAATAGAACGTGTGAGGTAAATCTAATAGTTGGTTATTTAATATCACTTTGAAGTCTGCCCACTCAAGCACTATGACAGCACAAGAGAATGTGAACTATTAGGCCAGGGGAGGAAAAAAAAACTGGATCTCAGAAATTAATTAAATCGCATGCAATTTAGGGGAAACGTTTATCTTGATTTGTCATAACAGAATTAATTCAAGGCCTTCAATTCACTTGGGGCCAGATCTGTTACTCTGAATTAACCAAGTGTAATTTGGCTGATCCCCCACCGCCAGCACCACCCAGCCTCCGACTCCAGCCCTACACACCCCCACCCCCTCCTCCTGAAACACATGCACATCACAGATTCACGCGAACCCTCCCTCATCCTCGCAATCTCCCCACCCCGCCCTGTCCTACCCCCCCACCCCCCACCCCCTCCACCCTTTTCTCTAATGCAGCTCTTGCCATTATGCAAAGCCCCGCTTCAGTATCAATATGGCCTAGTGCTTTTAAGGTGCTTTGGCTGCTGATGTAGAGAGGCATTTTTAATGGACTGTGTTGCAGAAATCATTGTTGTGGGGTAATTTTACCCTACTCAAAGGCCTTGGTGAATGAGGTCTGCATTTACCAGACAGCCTCGCAGCAAGCTATGCTATATTTCACCCGGCAGTCAGCGCTGAAATGAAATCCAATAGTCATTGCCTGTATAGGCAACAGACAGGTCCAAATGTGTTTTTTTTTTTTTTTTTTTTTTTGTTTGTTATTTAATTTAATCTAAGACAGATTCACAAGGGTGGAAGACGACAGATAAATCAAGATAAAGCCATCCCAGAGAAACGTAGTGAGTAACTGATTTTTTTTTTTTGAGGGGCAAAAAGCAGAAACCAGATGTGTCATTGCAATTAAGAGTCCCTTGGCCTTAATTATACTGACCTGGGGTGTTGGCTTCACCTCAGCGCTGTAGTTCACTGGCAGAAGAGGCCATTAGAGCCCAACTCTAAACCGATGCAGCAACTTAATTGAGCACCTAAAGGCTTTGGCTCCTAAATCAAATACTATCAAGAGCTATCCCCTGGTAAAATAATTAACCCAGTACGAGTTTCACACTGCGCCCAAATGTAAAAAGGCTGCGGTGAAAACTCCTTTTGTCCTTTGTTTCCACACCTCTCAAAAGCTTTCGCACAGGAGGAAACTCCTCGAGCAACACATTCAACAAGAGCACGAGGAACATGTTTTCAATTTGAGCGAAGTTTGAATTTCGGAATGAGCCGGCTTTGATATGCAGAAACATCTTGTGGGGAAAGTGTAGTTTTGCTTCTCCACACACACACACACACATCGCAGCAGAGCACAAGAGTCTTAAAGCAAGGCATATATGTTCATTTCCACTGTCATGTTTGTCCCAGCGAGAGCAGAGAATTGGCAGTGTTGTGACGACGGTCTCCAGTTAATTAGTTTCTGAAATTGAGTTTTGATGGAGCCATTCCAAATGATGCCAAGACAAAATTTGCTTCAGCCTAAGCTGCCTTATTGAAAGCCATTTCTGTGTCCCTTTGCAAAGAGCTCTGGCTTGTTTGTTTGTCAGTTTATCTAACAACTGCTCGGGTTATGGTTGGGATGGTAGAGGCATTTATTCCATCTTTGTTAAATACATTTCATAAAAAATGTCTTCAAGAAGGTCTGCGCAGAAAAAAGACACTTTGATCTTGTTGTTCTTTCTTTCTCTTGTTAATTTTTTTTTCCCAAACCAAACAACTTTATCTGATGCACGCACACCAGTGTTAACCACTCCCCCCTATCCTTTTCTGTCTCCATCCCTCTCTCTCCCTCTCTCTCCTTCTCTCCGGAGCATGTCAGATGCCGTGGTCTTATTTGATTGCTTAGGAAAAGTGCAGTGATAGAGCAAACACCCGGTGAGATATGATGACAAATGGGTCCAGATCCCAGTAAATTACTTTCTGCTCAAATCGAAATTTCATTCAGTTTGCTGCTCACCGAGATGAAGTAATCTAAATTGTGGACTCAGAAGGAAGATAGAAGGGAAGCTGGAGCAAGCATTTCATTATCAAGAGGCAGAGAGAGAGAGGGAGAGAGAGAAGGTTAGGGACGAAAGAGATGAGCAGAAGCAAATCTAAAGTGTTGACACCATGATTGAAAAGGTTAACCCATGCACATTATATATCAACCCGAGTAGCTACGGGGTTTCTAATGGAAACACGGCACTGACGGAGCATTCACAGGAGTCCTAATGGCAAAAGCACTACGTCTCCGCCTGGATGTACAATCAAATCCTCTTAGGTCCTTATTGCTTATGTTCCACGTTATTATTAGGCTGCAAAAAATGTGCAGCCAAAGTAATATGCAGTTTCAGTGCTAGATGCTTGTGGAGGGCAGAGTCGTGTAGGATTCATTTTTCCTGTTGATACTGTGATGATTTTCTATTTCTTCTGCTGTATGTTTTCCCTTCGAGGCAGAAATGGAGTTGGGGGGAAACTTAGCGCCGGATACACTTTTCATTCAGTCACACACTCGGCAGGGAAAAGTGTGGACAGTCCATTACACAAGGCTAAATCTGTGCAGATGCATACAGCAGCTCCACAGTAACACACCTTCTTCTTCGTCCCTTTCTTCCCCCCCTCAGATTATTTGGGAACAGCGGAGCTTGCAGCGCCTGTGGTCAGTCTATTCCAGCCAGTGAACTGGTGATGAGGGCACAGGGCAATGTGTACCATCTCAAGGTAAAGTTTCCTCTCTGGAGTTTTGAACTTGATAAAGTTGGAGTGCTGCACAGTTTAAAGCCTTTATTTTGTTTTTAGCAGCGATGCATCGATTATGAAATCCTGGGCCTATGCCGATGTTTCAAATAACATTTTTTGGAGTATTTTTTTCATTTTTTTCATTTGTAGCTTCATATTTGAGCATTTTGATACATCAGCACAGTCCTAGTTTTCAGTTTTGTGTATAACAGTGTTTTCCTTAGTATCGGAATTAGCTCTTTGAAGCACACACATATCAGCATCATATTGAATTAATTTTACACTAATTATGTTGTGTGCTTGGCTTAAGATGTCTCTGTTGTGGTCAATAGCGACTACTGTCTGTACGGAGCAGGGCTAATGAGATATGATTAACAGGAGATCCAAAAAAGTATTAAAGCAAAAACTTTAGTTTGAATTCAAATTGGTGTAAAATCCAACTGCTGGAGCGCTAAAACAATAAGTGGATTAATCATTTAATCACCATCTGTTCTTATATTTAATAATTAAATTTTTCAGCTTCTTGAGTAATGTTATCCATTTTGCATTTTGATATTATTTCACAAAAAAGGAGATTTTATAGCCTCACTGTATTAAAATGTTGTGATGAAAAATGATGTGAGCGCATGTTTGAAGACTTATGAAACAGACCCAGGATCAGTTTTGATCTTAGCTATGAGAAAACATTAATATTTTGTGTAGATATTTGGTTGAAGCCTCAAAGTCTCTACAAAAACTATAGATTGTGTATGAAGAATTGATGTAGCTGCCCTGTTGTTAGTCATTGGTTTTGAAGCCTCAGTGCTTAAAAACAGCGATATTGGTTGTTTCAAATTTAAAGTTACTATGTTTAGCCGAGATGAGGGCATACTGATTTATTGGTTAATGATGGTTAGCTGTGGTTCGTAAACTGCGTGAATGTGTCTGTTAAGCTTTAACAGATAGTCAACAGAATTCTAAATCACACTGTACAGTTGGAGGAGAAGAGCGTTCATTAAGAGAAAAACCGATTTTTGTACCATGCATTTTTAAAGCTGTAAAGCTGGACGTGTTAACACGGGGGTGACTTGTTTGTGGAGCAGCATAAAGTGGACGCTACAGGATCTGACCTTTTTTGGCGCTTCAGCATTATGGCTCAGGTGTTGCTGCTTGCAACAGAAACAAAGAAATACTTGGCTATGAAACTTTGACATGACGTGATTTCCCTAGTGGTTAAATAGGAGTACTGCAATTTACACATGTATGTATCCAAGGCTGAATTTTGCATGCTATCTATCAACAACGTGACAAGATTTCTCCCTGACAGATGTAAGGAAATAAATGCCAGATGCAAGCTCTTTGAATTTACAGATGTGACGTGGTGTTCTAGTGTGTTAAAATGTAAAAAGTCTGTTTTTTAGTTATTTGATAACATTACTGAGAACAGGGACGCTATTTAGAAACCGAATGATGGTTGTGTCTTCCACTAACACTAAACCTTAATGTGCGCTGGCTTTATTTAAGGAGGAATTTAAAGGCAGGATCCTTTAATTGAAATTGAGATTTACAGATCACAGGCACTCAAGTCACAAATAAGATTCTCGGAACCTGCTTAAGCAACATTTTTATGCTCAGCTTCCTTTACAAATTCAATGTAAGCACACCACAGGGAAGGACCTGTAAGACCTTTAAGATCGGTTCTGTCTTTGTTTACAGTGTTTCACATGTTCCACCTGTCGGAACCGGCTCGTCCCCGGGGACCGGTTCCACTACATCAACGGCAGCCTGTTCTGCGAACACGACAGACCCACAGCGCTCATCAACGGCCATTTGAGTTCACTGCAGACGAACCCGCTGCTGCCCGACCAGAAGGTAAGACCCCCGTGATGGCGGAGGGAGCCCCGCGGTTCTTTGTGGTCTCATTTCAAAGTACAAGACAAGCAGCAAAAGTCATCAGTCAGCCGGAGTCATTAGCAGGAAAAGAAAAACATCTGTAATTTTCACGGCAACATTTTTCACTCTGTTTATATTGATGTCGTCGATTCGACTTCACTGCAAGGCATGCAGCCGATATTAAATCTTACAGAGCAGAGATGAATTTTATTTTTAGACAGCCAATGGATTTTTCCATCATTCTTGTTGGAGGACATGAACTTAGAAAATCTGTATTAACTGTCAGCACAAAGCATGCGAAAATGATGTTTTTGTGTACCGCTGCCCTCACACTTTGTTACCAGCAGACACATATTTGACTCATTGTGAATTTATTTTGCCGTTCTGAGCCAGACATCCACTTTTGCCATTAATACGGAGTGTTTAAAACAGAATTTGACTTTTCTATCAACACGCCTGGGATCACCTGGGTTAAGTTATTACTCCGAGGCCAAAAATGTGCATCCGAGTGGGGGCGAGAAGCGAACACAGACGGCAAGCTGCAGCAGCATGTATATCATGAAAGCTGTCATCATGGCTTTCCCTGATTTGATCTCGATGCCTCCAGTGAAAGCAAAACAGAAGGCCTAATCATATACGAAGGATAACTTCATTCTTCAGGATAGCTTCATTGTGCCTGCAGCAGATCTAATCATTTTTGCCTCACAACAAGCAGCTTTATTGATACCTTGTCTGCACACAGAGCACACTGAGAGATATGGGAGGTGTTTGGAGTGTGTCAGAGTCTGACTGAAAGAGGAATTATATTGTTGGGAGCATGCATTTCACCTTGAGTGGTTCTGTGAGTAGAGGAGAGGTAGAACTCCATTAAGCCCCCCCACATCCCTCCTCCCCTTACGTCACAGGCCTTTTAAGGGCTTGTCACTTTTACAAATCAGCTCTTGGAGCTCTAAGAGCTCCTCACATTTAAATTGAAAGCCGTTGCATTATCTAGCTTAATTTTAAATGTCTGTTTAAGTCCTTGCTCCCACCCCCAGTGTCTCTTGCAGCATGGCTGGTGTAGTAAATATGAGGCCTCATTGTTTATTTATGCACTAACATCAATTGTAGTGAAAACTGCTGAATTATTGATGCTAAAATGCAATCTGAATATTGGCCCTGGTGCTTTAATTATAGCAGAGAGCGAATTATTAAATAAACAGAGACTCATCGCTCAGTGGGAACAGTCTCTGGATGCTTTTGTTATCTGCGCGAGTGAAATAAGGCGAATTATTCTGCCGCTCGAGCACTTTATCACACTGTATTTCTTTTGCTCGAACAGAATTTCGACGGCCTCAAACAGCAGAGGCTTACAGCAGGATAACAGCCCCCCGAATCAATACGGCTCCAGTGTATCGGCCTGAATATAGAAGCTGGTTTAGCAGAGGAGAAAATGAAGCAGTCACAGGGTTATCTTCTGACCGTTGTTTTGATTATGTGCGATTTCGCTGTGACATAATTGGTGTTGTTCACGATCATGGCGTAGGACATGTGATGCTCATTTATTAAGCTTTCTTCCCAGCTTCTTCCTAATCTCTTTGTTCAGAACAGACAAATTACCGCTCTCATACAGAGCTGCTTTGACCCAGGGGAGAGGGACCCTCCCAGCGTCAGTCACTTTAATTAGCCCCCAAGTAGGAGTTTGCAATTACTAATAGATTGAAGCCCTCCTAGTGATTTGAGGGATGAAGGGAAAAGTAAATCGCCCCTTCGAATCACGGAGGAAAAAAACAAGAAAGATGAAAAAGTTGAATGCTGCTGGTACCCAGACAGATAATTGTCTTTCCTCCCCTGCATTTTTCTGTTTCAAAGGACTGAACACCTCCTGCAGTTATGTCGGAGCGTGGTTCTAATTATACCAAAGAGAATCGCTTCATGAATGCACTTTTAGTTAATGCAAAGTAAATGGGACACCAGATGGTTTTCAAAGGCTGGCTGATCAATAAATTAAACACTGGAGCTGGTGGAAAGTTTATTTATCAAGGGGTGAAACATTTATGACATTTTGTGAACTGATGCTCTTAATGACGGCTTGATGTCTGTTCTCATTTAAACTTTTCCCTTTTTAAAAATTTTTATCGCCCTCTCCTTTCAGGTGTGTTAGGCGGGAGCCGTGCAGGAAGCAGGATGTGTGCCTTCATTTTAACCCTTACCCATTGACACCCGAGACAGTGTGGATCAGCAGCACCCCGGCCTTTTTAGCTGTGCCCCCAGGCCCTTTTGTCCTAAAGGAATCCTCCTCACATCTCAACCAGTAACCTGACTTTTTATTTCTGCAACTCATACCCAGCGCTCAGCCTTCAAACCTTGGCTTTTCCCCAATCTTGGGTGGATACTTGCACTTACTACACCTGAATCGGGACACTGCGGACTCTGTGACCTTGGGACGATTTAAAGGGGGGAAAAAAAGAAAGGGGGGGAAAAAGGGGGAGACCGATCCGAATCCTAGAGGACTCTACGGGAGGAGAAAATTAAACAACGTGACGAGACTATGTTGTGACTGAAGAGAAGGAACGAGACTAATGAGGTTTAAAAGGCGCAGGCTTTTCAACTCTGCACATTTGTTTAAAGACATTTTGGGGGAAAACCAGGACTTTTTCATTTTTCCTCTCCTCCTTTTCTATCCTCATTTCCCAGCAACATGGTGTTTCCACTTTCTATATTTTAAGTGTTGTCAAAGGGGAATGTGTTTTCTGGTTTTTGGTTTTCTTTCTTTCTTTTTGGTGGTATATATCTATATATTAAGATGGGGTTTAAAAAAAATCTGTGGCATTTTGTGGAAAACAAATCATGAACACTCTCTTGGTGTATTTGTAAAACTACCATGTATGTACAGTATGCATGTAAATGTCGTTGTCCAGGCGTGGCTACAGTACATCTGACCCCTCCGCACTCAGCTCCTCCCTTTGAAACTCATGGCAAGCTGAAGAAATTTGCTCATAGTCAGTAATGTAGAGATCATCACCAACATATAAATGCTGAATGAAAGAGAAATTTATTTGTGATATTTTCCGAGACATTTGCTCCAGTATGGTGTATTTAAGTAATAAAAATATTGAAGATTTAAAAGCCTCCTTAAATTCATTGTAAAGCTTCAGTGTCTCTAATTAGCTAAACTTGGGTTTTTAGATGTTGTAATGAGTACCTGGATAATTTTGTCTATTCAAGTGGGCAAAAGCCCGATATCAGCAAGGCTGAAAATCCTCTATTGAACATCCTGCAGCGCTGCCATTCAATTCCCAGCCTCGCAATCATCAAGGCGCATGATGAGCGTCTAACTGAAAATGGATAAACATGTATCCTCTCTTTTCTGTTCGGATGACCGTTTGCTATTCATCACTCTAATACCTGACAGAAATGGAGGAAAATGTCCCTTTGAAGATTCAATTACTGCAGAGAGGGAGAGAGGTGTCTCTTTCTGGCAGGCACAAATTGAATGGGCTATTTGCAGAACAAATTGGTGTTTGAAGTCCTTGCAAGACCTAATAGGTCTGAAGGAGGGACCCGGTAATGGCTGATGCGCTTATCTGTGGAGTCTGCGGCCTCGCATGAGTTCGCTGCTGCCGCTGAAACAATGCTGCTCTTCTCCAGAAGGAGGCTTTGATGCAAAAAAAATCAGCTCGAACAGGAAAGGAAATGGACCCAAAGAGTAAACAGACTCTTGTGTTTTAAATTGGAATTTCAATGGCATGAAAATCATGCGGAGTGGATTTGTTCTCGACCTTCTAAAGCGCAACCTAAACATAGCGATTGTTAGCAATGCTTCACTTTCAGAGTCCCGGTTCTGAACATGCTGATCGAAGTCTAGCCAAGTATGTACTCCGACTCTGATGTGCAAACCCGAACAAAAAGAAGTATTAAAAAAACCAAACAACAAATACACACCTGTCACCTTGAACATCACAACAAAATGCTTTAATGGAACTAACAGGAAATCCTTTGGGTCCTGTGGGGCCTCGGGATGGGGGTGCAACGGACAGGAGTGCTTGGTCTGCGGTGGTGTTTCAGGAGGTGGTACAAGTCAGAATAACATCAACACAAATGCAAGGTCCCATGTTTCCCAGCAGGACACTTTACTCATCTCTGGTTTTAATGTTGCGGCTGATTGGTGCGTATAACAGATACACTAAACAGGACAATGTAACTAAACCCGTGGCTCAGGTAGTAGATGGGCTTCGATCCCGTGCTAAAGTGTCCTTGGGCAAGACGCTTGAACGCCAACCTGCTTGCTATGGCGGGCGAACAGCTTGCATGGCAGCTCTGCCACATACCAGACCATTTAACAAACAAGGACTTGAACTGCGTACAGATTTGAAGTCGTTTCCTGGCAGGAGCACCACTCTTCAACATTCTCGATTTGTATCTCTTTGCTTGCTTGCTTGCATTGTTTGAGCATGCAGGTTCTCGCGTGTACCTGACAAATGTCTAGATTATCCATACATCACATTTTCCACCTCAGCCCTTTTTTGTAATATTTACATTTTGTTAAATTTCCAGCACTTCCGCTCAGCTTTCTTTTTTTTTTTTCATGGACAAATCAACGGGAGATGCACATCGATACAGTTAGAGGGAAATGGCTTTAATGGAACGGAGCCATAGTTAATGTTATTAGTAACACCTGTGCCTCTCTGACTATGACAAGCCAAAATGTCTTCCAGTGTGACAAAGGCAAGGCAGCTTATTAATGCTGCACATTTCATACACAGCTGCAGATCAAAGAGCTTTACTAATAGTGGAAAAAAGGCACAGAAAAACTGGGCATATTAAAAACATGAAAATGATTATTAATAATGAGGAAAATGCAACACCAAATTGAGGACAGAAGTTCATTTATACACAATAATAAGCAGGTAGGTTTATGTTTGGATTTTGTGGAACGCTGTAAAAAGTACGTATAGACAGAACGGCTCTGTATTAAAAATAAATAAATAATTAAGCCGAGGTTTGCTTCACAGGTTTCCTGAAAATCCCCAAATTTAAGACCAACTCTCAAAGCAATTTAGCTATAGTGGTAGGTTTACTGAATGTTATATAAAAACTGTTAATTGTCCCCTAATTTTCCAAAATGTAAATATAGGTTGGTTAAAACACAAGGTTTACTGAAGTTTGCAGCACACAGTAGATTATTCACTGTCAGCTCGTCAAATCCCTCCCACCGGACCATCCCTGTAAAGAATCCAGAGACGACATTTACTTCTTAAAAGGAATTATGGAAAATTCCCAGTTGCTGCTTTCATTAGTTTTCCTAAAAATATACTTTCAAGGATGAAGGTCGGGCTGTTTTTAGACATTTTTCAAGCCCTTTTTTTTTATTTTTGAGTGGGCATTTTAAAATTCCATTACCTACAAAACTACTTGAGCTCGGTGCTTCAAATATTTTACAATGAATATCTGGTACTATGGCTCTATGAATGTGGACTCTTGTGTAGCTTCAGTTAACAGAGTGATGGACGCTTGAAGTCCCTGAAATATTTGGATGCCCGATCTCTGCCAGCAGATTTGGATTCTTGCAGAAATCACAATGTTGCTGGTATAGGGGACTCTTTTTGATTTACAGCTTCTCATATGCAAGATACATAATAACTCTACGACAGTCCAAATCAGCTGAATGCTTTCACACATATTAAATGAAGACATAAAAAAAACCCCACACATTTCCACAACATATCAGTGTGATATTCCTCATGTTTGAATAACTCATATTTATAAATTGTAGTTTTTTTTAATTTGATGAACTGGAACATGGAAAGAATCCAGTATAACGCACCATGTGGACGTACCAGAACTGATGCAGGAAAGTTTATATTCATATTCAATTTCACAATCATTGCATTAAATTAATCAGTGCTCTCAAGTATCAAACAATTCATATATTCTATCTAAATCATATATTGCTTCATTCTACTTGTTTTCACCTGTTTGTGAACTTGCAAATGAATAACTTGATGAATGAATGGCTAGCAATATGCTGGCCTACTTCATATCATTATCTCAATTAGCTTTTTTAAGATCGTGCAGATAGTCCATCCCATCCATCCATCCATCCATCCACTTCTGCTTATCCTTTTCAGGGTCGTGGGCGGTGCCGGAGCCTATCCCACCTGTCATAGAGCAAGAGGCGGGGTACAACCTGGACAGGTTGCCAGTCTGTCGCAGGGCTAACACATAGAGACACAGACAACCATTCGCTCTCACATTCACTCCCACATTCACACCTACGGGCAATTTAGATTATTCAATTAACATTACACTTAATACTAAAATGACTCTGCAGCTACAACATGGAAAAGTAACATTTAGGTCCCAACCAAAGTGAAGAAGAATGCAAAAGATAAATGCAAAATAAATAAATGTACAAATTTAAAAATACAGTTTCACCAATGCCTCAATGCAAATACACAAGACAGTCAGATTTGCAAAAACAAAAGAAACAATCTCATTGGATAATTCCACTTTTTTTTTTTTTAACATGAGATTCAAATGGGGCTTTGGCTAGAGGTTCTATGAACCTCTTAAAACAGGAATTTTTTGTGTGGAAAGGGGAGGATAGCTATGTAAACATCATTAAAATGTGGCAGTGTTAATACTTAGAGGACTGCAAAATGCTTCAAAACCATCATCCTCATTTAGCTTAACTGTCGCATTTGATTTAAGGGAGAATTATGAAACATGATGCCCATCCACTGCTGCTATTTCAGAGGTGATAACTGCAACATGCATCCCCACTTTCACCTGCATATGAATGGCTGTCAGGCCGCAGAAGCCTTTGAGTATCAGATTAAAAAAAAAAAGAATTATCCTTTAAGTTGATTTTGGTTTAAAGTGATCTCAGTAATCCACATCAGAACAAGACCATTTCGTGCTACGCTAACGTTGGCCTTTTCCATTATGAAATCCGCTTGGTTCCATTAAGCTGTTTACTCTCTCACACACATAAATACATGCATACACACATGAATATACATAAGCCGTGCACGTGCGTACTAACAGATTTCATGAGTCATTTTTCAAATCAACTTATTGAGTCAAATTGCTCAGTTTGGGACTTAATACATATGTGAGAGTTTGCTTTGATGTGGTAAACCAGAGTGAGGGCTATGGGATCCCACCCACAACAATGAAGCGCACTTAAATGGCACGGCAGCCTGAGGGAAATCACTTTGCTTCAACTCCAGCTCCTTCCTGCGCTCACTGGGGAGTCTGCTGATGCACCACAACTGGATTACTTATGATTAGCCACCTTGTATTTATTCCTAATTAGTTTACGTCTTCATTCTGCTGCAAGTTTTTGATTATCATTTATCTCTGTGTGATTGGAAGAGTTTTTTTTTATGACAGAGTGGATGTTGTGTTCTGCATGACAGCCTGTGCAAACCAAAGACATCTGCCAAGCTAGTTTTATCTCCTTTTGTTTACTGCATCCGAAACAATATACTTAACACCTTCCAGATGCTTTGAGATAATAACATCAACACATTAAATCGATTTATTTATTTATTCCATCCTTCTAGTATTTCCTCTTTCTGAAATAATAGCATACAGAAAAATCTTCCAGCAGTTTGGCTCGGTGGATGATGCTTTTGTGTTATGTGTGCACAACTTTGTCTTCTTGGGTGCCATTAGAAATTTCACAGTCGTCCGGTTCACAGTCAGTTTTAAAATGAAGATAATTACTGTGTCTTAGTAAGGATGCATTCATATAGTGCAGTGTTTATACTACATCCATGTGAAAAAGTAGATTTTCACAAGACTCTTTGCAATTACGTGAAAAATTAAGTACACCCTCACTGCTTCCATAGGAATTAAGAGGATAAGTAGCAGCCAGGTGCTGCTAATCAAGTGCACTTGATTAATTGATCATCAGCAAGTGTGAACACCTCTATAAATGTAAAGGTTTTGGCACCTTGCTTGTCTGAAGCACTCAGCACATCTTCTCAAGAATGAAATTGAAATTGCAAAGAAAGAAGCATCACAGGTTCCACAGGCCTCAGTTAGCATGCTAAATGTTAAAGTTCATAATGAAATGACACAGTTTTAAAAAGACTCAATAAATATGGTTTGTTTGGAGAGATTTGCTGAAGAAAACCTCTTCAATATTTAAAAAAGAACATGACAGCACAGCTCAGGCCTGCAAAGGTGCATCTGAACCAATCTAGACGACCTGTGCTGTGATGGGAGAACTGCAAACCTCAATAAACTGAAGCAACACTTCGAAGAAGTGGGAGCCAGAAACTGATAAAGTCATATAGAAACTGATTACTTCAGTTTATTGCTGCTAAAGGTGGTTCTGCAAGCTACTGAATCATGGGTGCACAAAGTTTTCCACAGGAGTCCCGGAGAAACCTTTTAAAAAAAATTTTATATACTGTTTGTGTAGTATATGACTTTGAATAGACTTTTCTCAAATTGAATACAGTGAGTCACGCACTTACAGTCAGACAACCATAGACTATGTAAAAGATGGACGTAGCCACTGTGAGGTCTAGTTTGTGAATGTAGCTGCAATTTATATAAAGTGGCATTAATATGAAAGATACTTCTTATGTGATGTGGCCAGGGATACGTTCTTAGAGGATGAAGAAAGTGGTACTTGGAAAAGGGGAAAAAAGTACAATCATGCTTCTAGTGTTATTTACACTAGAAGAATGAGGAGATGGCTAACCTCAGAAGAGCTTAAAGCAACATCAGCATTTTTAAAGTTCATTAATTAATCAATTATCCATCCACCGATCTAGCAGGGGGGCTGAAGCCTGTCCCGGCTGCCATAGGGTGAGAAGGGACTGGACACTTCGCCAGTTTGTTGCAGGGCTAACACGGAGAGACAAACAACTACTGACACTCACGTTCACACTTACGGGCAATTTAGAATCACCAGCTAATCTATCCCCTCTAACTGAGGAAGCAAGAGTACCCAGAGAGAACCCACGCAGACACAGAAAGGCCTCGGCCAGATGGTGGATTTGAACCCAGGACCTTCTTGCTGTGAGGCAACAGTGCTAACCATCGCGCTGCCCCAATTAATCCATTAATTAACAATAATTCATTAATTATAACCTACATACGCTCTCAAGTTTCAAAAACTAAAATGTCAAGCTACACTAGCTGTTCCCATTTTTGGGAAACAGCTGCTGATTGTAGCCTGATATGTAATGAACCGATATTAAAGCGATCAGTTTTACATCTATCAAACTAATCAATAAAACCATCAGGAAACAGACAAACATCACTTCCAAAAGGATGAACTAAATCGGTGTTAAACTGAAGCTTATTTGTTTGTTTTCTTTCATATTATCTTTTGTTAGGTTGTGTGAATAATTTCCATTCCTTTCTCAGATACTCCCTGTACTTCTTAAACAGAACGTTCTCTATAGCATCGTTCAACTTCCATTTCTTTATTTGTTCCTTCATTAGTTCATCCAGCCATCTGTTTTCTTGGCCAGACTTGATCAGATTTTGCCAAAACCTGTGAAAATTATGCATCTCACTTTCACGTTCCAGCATTTCTGTAATTACACTGATGAGGTCCAAGGGGTTTTGTCTGTTCCTTTGTTCACTTGTATCTCATAAACCATTTATCAGGCTTTCACTAAACTTGAGAAAGTGACGCATCTTTTTCCTCAGATTTCTAATGATTACGGGTCACAGTGAAGATTCAAAGGTGTATGCAGTTTCCTGCCAGCACTTGGCGAATCTTCACCTATAAATGTATCTTAGAAAGTCTAATGTCCATTAACTTTAACACCATCAGACATCCATAGACTATCTATACAAAGGTTACCAGAATCTCAGCTTTCAGTGAAACCTGAAGCCCCTTAAAAACACCATCATGGTGTGAAATGTGCTTCATAATTGCCTTGTTTCAGCCCACTGTGGAATCAGCAAACAACTGAAAATAATGCCTGGGCACAGCGCTCAGTTACTTAGCCGGGTGTTCAATAACACACAGAGAGGGACATGCAAATATTAGTGGGGTGATTATTGGCAGTTGTGTTTGGCCTAAAGTAGCAGGTAACTCTATCCTCTCCATTATGCATGCTGTGAAGTGTGGTGCGAGGTGCACTGGTAAAGCGTTGCTTTTAACTGACCAGAAGAGGTTCACTTTACACTCAGATGTCCTTCACAGTGGAAATGCACTCGTAATGCAATGAGAGAAATGAAGCACCTCATGCCCGCAGGACCTGAAGCCACCTTTAGGCAAAGTGGAAATTGGAAAAGTAACAAATAGTACTTGTAAGAATTTACAGTTCGATGAAAGAACAAATTGTTTTGTGGGTTTTTTTTTAATTTAAAAGTGAATTTTTCACACATTTCAATTTGATTCATAACTGATGTCCATAACAAGAAGCAATCCATGACGCTAAACATATGCCGAGGCTGAAAATTCTTCCATGTCACGTTTGCATGAATTGAGTTACTGAAGGATTTGTATATCTGGATTTGTAAAAGTTTGTTATATTTTAACACAGTGTTTCCTAATGTTTTTACTTTACTTCTATTTGATATGTATTTGTGTCGCCGTGATGCAAAATGCTCAATTTTAATCAACCTCACAATGGTAAAGAATCCTTCCAAAAATTCCTGGCTCCAGATCCAAATCGATTCCAAAAGTTAATTGTTTCTAAGCTGGGCCAAGTCCCAACTTCTGTAAGATTTTCATGCAAATCTGTCCATAACTTTTTGAGTAATCCTGCTAACAAACAAACAGACAATCTGAACCGATTAGATGACCTCCTTGGCAAATCATAGCAGAAGACACCAAAGTGTTTTGAGACCATATGAAAAATAAATATTGCTTTTTCTTATGAGCAATAAACACGTGAATTTTTTTCACTTATTAAACTCAATCTCAGATTTTTTTGTAAGCTTTCCTTTAAATTACACTATTAGCTGCTTATAAACGGATTACATTTCTTTGTCTTCAAACTGCAGCATCTCTTTTAATAAAAAAAATAAATAAATACACAAATGGAATGGGAGCCACTCGTTCTCTGCTGACATAAATGTTTATTTCACTGGAGAATATTACAAACATGACATCTGGCTCATATTAAAAAAGAGGATAAATACAAAAGGAATGAGACAGTCAACAGTCGTGTCATGTTTACTTTCTCGTGCACGCACACACACACACACACACACACACACACTCACACACCATCTCCTCCCCTTTTACTGGTTTGACTCTTGAAAAGCATTCCTTGTTCCATTTTCCCCCATTCTCCTCAAGAATGTAGTAACAATAATAATGCATTAAGTGGGCTGAGTACTCTAAACACTCAGAGCTTCCTCTCACAGTAAGTGCAGAACCAGTTTGCCTGCTGTTGAAAGCATCTTACACACAGTCCTACAGAGAGTGGAGAGTTTGCCTCGACACCCCCACCCCCATCCTTCTCTTTCTGCCTCACACACGCACACACTCACAGACAGACGCAGAATACGCTCCCATCTGCAAGTCTAGGTGAAGAAACTAAAAACACCGTCGGGCTCTTGTGCTGTCCGGTGAACCCGAGGGCTTCTGCGTCTGGTATCGTTGCTTTTGTGCAGGCATCCTGCAGAAAGAGTCCCACCTGAGTTTTAGCGTTCATCGTGCTTCTGTCTGCTGGAGCCACCAGCATGGTGCAGCTCTGAGCAGGGGGTTAAATCCCCCATAAGAACAGCAAAAGGTCACCAAATGCTGTTGTTTATCAGCCATCCTGAAATGAAGCACCGAGCGAGTATCCTGTAGATTGATTTTAGCCCCTCTACAGTGAGCGGCATCACAAACACACCATAATCATTATCCCAGTACTAATGTCCACACAAATGCTGCAAAAAATATAAAAGTAGTAAGGCTGTAGGCTTAATGACTGGGCTAGCTTACAACCAATATGTTTTTGTGTGTGTTTTTTTTGTAAATATAATGTAAAGAAAGTGAATTTGTGAAATAATTCAATATGTGGATAAACATTTTTATTTTTGACATTTATGCCTTTATTTCAGAGGAGCACAAGGTTATGGCACCCCAGCTTTAACGCCACCTGTTCTATATTACTGTGGCCTATAATTGCCACAAAATCCCCTAAATCACAGTATGAGAAGGAAAGGCATATAATTTAATTAAAATGACAAAAAAGAAGAAAAATTCACTTTAAAAAAGTGTGATTAAAAAAAAGTTTTCAAGCAAATTATGTCACAAATCTTTCAGGTTCCAGTGGACAAGATACTAAAGAAAGATTAAAATGATGATATCGGCCAAATAAAGACATTTCAGATACTCTAATCAATTTCCGAGTTTAATCTAGTTGCCCAGATAGAATTCCTGGTAGGGAGTAGCGAGCTTAATTTGGGAACTCTTCTGTCTTTTCCAGCTATGGTCCAGTTTAAAAAAAACAAAACAAGAAGATGACGGACAAAATTCAGGACTTAAAAACAGTAGTCGACAAATCAGCAGGTGACGTCTTGACAGCTAGATCTATAGATAAGATGTTAAAAAAATAAAACTCAAATTTTGGGCTCTCAGCTCAAACATCATATTCCTCATTCCTCAAATGACCAAACACGGCAGTCTTATAATCCTAAAAACCAGCCGACGTATTAGCTTCCTGAAATACAACCAGGAGCGCTAACAATATGCCGGCCTTTTCCTCTTCTCTATTTCTAACCACGAATTTTCTACCTAGCAGTGACCAGAAATTATAACTTTAGCAATATTGCAAAGGACACAGTCGCACATAACTCAGCCCACTTTCTCACTAATGTTGTAAAATGACCACTGTCACATATTAGCACAACAAAGGCTCAAAAAATAAAGACAGACAAGTATTTTTACGATAAATAGGCTACACGTTGAATTAAGTGTATGTGTTGTGTATTAGCACGTCTTTAAGATTTTAAAAACTTATGATCTAATGATGATCTAATCTTATGATCTAATATTTGGTATCTGTCCCAGATACCAAAACAGTAGTCGACAAACCAGTGGGTTTCTAGATGATGGCGTATTTTTGCACTATTTTGTACTGTTGTAACATGCGGGAGAACAGTGACACACTTCAATTACATGAAGCTGAAATAATTTGGACCATTTTTAACTGTTGATGTTGCCTCAGTGTTCCTTTGCTTCCTTTGGGAAATTCACCCAGACTGTGGCCACTGCTAGCAGAGGCATTACACTTCAAACTATACTAATAACAATGCTGTCTTTTAAGCATCTCTACCAGCAGCTCAAAGGTAGCCTACAAGCTGAGCGAAGGAATTTCTCAGTGTCTTAAAAGTTGGAGCCATTAAAGAGCACTAAATCAAGTTTCCAGTTGTCTCAGCAAAGGACTGTGTGATTTGGCATTATCTTTGCAATTACAAGGAAGGGAGCTGGATCTGCCTAAGATCTCTCTGTCTATGCCCTTTACACACACATACACACACACACACACACAGACAGAGAGCGAGAGAGTAAGAAGACAAGCACTCCAGGGAGAGGAAAATACACCTGAGGATATCCTCTTTGATTTCATAGCTCTGCCTGAGTCCTAAATTAACTTATATACCATAGTAATATAAAAAGTGGGTGGAAGCAGTGAGTTGTGGTTGAGGATGGGGACAGTCTGTGTGCAGCTAAACTGAGTTATGTCTGTTAATGACTGCATCGCCATCTTTTTGCTGCAGTTGTCATATCCTATTAAAGGAAGTGCGTCATTAAGGGAACAGATTTCACAAACACCCGAAGACAAAAATGCAAAGCACAAGTCCTGCAAGTGAAATTTCTTTTCGTCCCCCGGTCAATGACCTATACATGTAATTACAGGACCAGTTCAAGCAGCTTCAAATATACCCTGAAGAATGTCCTGCACTATCACTTCATCGCCTCACAACTGATGTTTTTTTTTTACCCCCTATTCTTTTTTTGAAGGCATTACGGCTCGCTGTTTCTTCATATGTCACAAAGATTCAGAATCTGTGACCTGAAACAGCCTGAGGAGAGCGACTTCACAGGCGGTTTCCTCGGGGACTAATGTGTTTTCAGAGCGGCGACCATCTTTTTCCCTGTTTAATGAGCTCAGTCATAAATAAATGCATGGCCTTAATTAGCCTGCGTGTGGCGGGGGCACTGGAATTAGTGTGGAGCTGTGGAGATGGAGGCTCCATGCCCGAGTTCTTCTGGAGATGGTGATCCGGGCGTGGGGAGGTGGCCTTTAAGCAGATGCTCTCCTCGCTCTCTGCTGGTTGAAGCTTCCATGACTCCCTCCTTTCATCTAAAGCTATTAAGCTGCTTCTCACCGAGCTCCTTGGCTGGTGGAGGGGCTTATACTGGACAGTTGGTCACACCAATATACCAGTATATAAAGATTATAAGGTAAAAATAATTAACGTTTTTTTCATTGAGCGTTAAACTGAATTGTGCCCTCAAAAATTCCCCAAGCAAATGACAACAGTTAAAAAGCAATGAATCCTATAATGCCATCAATGAAAATGATAGTTATGTTGTAATGTTAATTTGTGAATAAGACTGAAAAAGTGAGCAAATACAAAAATAAACAACTGGCTAATATAGGCTGCAATAGTTAATCTAGCTGAGGCTCTGGGGCTCATGTAAATGTAATAAAACCTTGGGGAGATAATTTACTATTTCTTATTGTAAAGCTGTGTGTATTCACATGATGTATACTAAGGCAATTAAAAAGTATTTTCTTTTCTTTAAACAGCAGCTTAAATTTAACCACAGTTGGCTATACTCAGCTTTACTTTTCTCCCTTTTATTTTTATTTTTTTTTACTATACTGTAGTCAAGGTGATGTGTAATTTATGCCCTTTAGCAGCAATGGACTCTTGATATCACTAATCTAATTTATAAAAACTGGACACTATGTTTAGCTACAAGCAGGATGGTTAGCTTGCCACTTTATAGTGGCCAGAACTACCAATGATGCCATATATGCATCACCTCTTAAATGAACAAATAATTACCATCTAAAACAAACAGAAATGCCCATATTTATAACATACTTGCCATTTTTTGTTACTTCAGGCACATTTTTGGAAGTATCTTCTTGAATGAGCATCACGAATTCTCTATTACTTTAGCTACATGCTAACATGCCACTTTTCCAGTTAGCTGTGCCTTGAAAAATAATACTTAAAACACAACAGTCAGCCTATTCCTGTGTTAATATCTTCTAGCAAGTATTTATTCATCTAAAACATTTATTATAATCCTAGCCACAAATGCTAACACTGATAATAGGCCAGCCTTCTTAGCCTGTAAATGAGAAATCTAGTAAATCCAATCCATACAAAACTGTAATTATCCTAGCCACAAGCTAGCATCCCAGCTAGTACAAGAAACAAATGCTACCAGTGGAGAGTGCTCCAATTTTGTAGTGCTTTTGCACCCGAGAATTTATACGGTATTCATGTGTATTCATGATATTCATCTCTTTCAGGTCACTACAGTGGATCACTTGCCTTCCTCTTACCCTGTCCCTAACGTTCTCCTCTGTCACACTGACCCTCTGCATGTCCTAAATGCTGTGAATCTTCTCGGTGGTTTTCCTCTTTTTCTTCTGCCTGGCAGCTCCATATTTAACATCTTTTCCAATTTATTGACCATCTCTCCTCATCTCTGCTCTCCACATTATATCCACAACACCTCACCTCGTGATCCTCCTGCTCTTCCCTGAGATACTCCTGACTTTATCATGCAGTTTTAAAGTACATTGATTCAAAATTGCTCAGACTCGCCATGTTGTTGACATCCTACTCTATGCTACATAAGTATTCAGCTGTTGTAACTGGTAATTGCTGTCCAGCAGACATCTGAGAGTTAAAAGCACATGATAAAGTACTGTGTGGTCAGCCAATGTTTAACACATCTTCAAGAAAGACAATGTGACAGTGTGTGTATGTGCATTAAAGACACTAAAAACAGTTCATTGCAGTCGGGGCGGTGACCCCCCCAAACTGGGAGAGTTGCTCAGGTGGGCCTGAGCTTTAAGCTTGCACCCCGCAGGGGGACATAGATACTTCTTGTGACTGATAAATGTGTTTTTGAAAGTGAGACAGTGTGCGAGGGGTTGTGTTTTAGTGTTTAGAGGATACTTGTGATTAAAATTTCTTTCAGATTTCTTTGAACCACTCTTGTCCATCCTGAACTGATTCATACATGTCAAACGGACTAATAAATATTCTAGTTTGTAAAATGTTTAAGAGCAACAGATAATTTCTAAGAGTAATGAAAGGAATGAGTAACTCAGGGCCCGACTACTTATTTTCATCTGAAAGCCATAACTGTGCAAGCAGATCAGGTGGAGCGTTTACAGTATGCAGGTGGTGACAAAAACCATTAGTGAAGGATGTGCATGCCTGTTGGGGACGTGGTGACTAATTCAGCTCTCGTGTTGCTTTCTAAGTTACAGTGCGACTATGAGAAGGCTGGGGGCTCCGCCCCTCCAGCGCTGACCAAAGCCCGAACGCACGCTGTTGACTAACCAGCCTCGCTCTGATGAAAGCAGAGAGGGGCCTATCGTCTCTCTTCACCAGTGTGTCCGTGGTCCACTACATCACCGCTCTCAACCATGTAAACAGCTCTCGCAGCGGCACCCTCTGCCATCTCCGCGCACGTCAACATTTGGATAAAAAACAATTTGTGGATAGTGGTCCAGCATGAGGATTGTAAAAATACATTAGGAAGGGACATTAGTAATATTACTGGGCCATATGTGTGGCAGACCACTGAGGTCACCTGACACTGAAGGTCACCTTTTGCAGTTGAAATTATTAAGTGCTTCCCCTCTAATCAGATGAGACGTCCCACATACTGCCCGTGCACATAGCAACCAGTTTATTTATAAGCCTCAAACTGAAATGACCAGTTGGTTTAATTTAATAGTGAGCAATAGGATTATACATGGAAACAAATTACCTAAGTGGGGGTACTCACTACAAAAAAAAAAACAAAAAAACAAAAACTCTTTTAACAATGATGGAAACCACGGACATGATGTCTCCCAGTATTATTTCATTACTGGGTTTAGCCCCTGCATCTGTCAGCTAGGCCTGGCTTCTGGATGGGCCCAGCTTGTGTCCAGACTGACGCACAGCTGCTAGCAGCTCGCACAGACCCACGCCCCGGCCATCCCACACTCCAGGGTCACAAACGGGAAGGGCAGCATACTGTCCCACCACCAACCACACACCCTATTACCCAATTACAATTCAATTTCCCAGCCTGCTGCGGTCAAAAGAAACAACACGGACTCTATCTGCAGATCATGATATCTGTTATTTCGTCTCCCACATGCTCCCGGTGGGGAGCGTCTATTGTGGAGTCGAGCCTCTTTAAACGTGAGGAAGAGCAGACATTATTTAATGTGATGGAGTACAAGGGGCCGATATCAGCATACGAGCAGAAAGCTCGAATATGTTGTAGCAAACCATTTCTCCTCTAAAAAGAGTTGTGCTGGTGACAAGATTTCTTTTTTTTATTATCAAGGAATGCAATTAGACTTCAGCCTTAATATCTCAGAGGCTGTCACATTCTCAAACTACTCTGCTATGCTTGCCAACTGCAATCAGAAATAACTCTGTCCCTTCAACTTAATGAAAAACAAGTACTTGGCTATAAACTTGTAGTCATCCTCTATCCAATCACATTGTCTTGAGTAATTAAAATGATTAGCTTAATTAGCTTAATTAACTAAATTTGACTACAGGACATGGCCATATGGTGAAGAAAAACAAAGATGGGAGCTAATTAAAGTTAAAATAATGCAGGTTTTAATTAACTCAACCCTTAGGCATCAACATTTTCAAATTTATCCAAGCTGATAATTAAAAAGTCCTCTTGCCCAAGCAACATTTCTTCTCTGAGCTAATTAAATCTGGAAATAAATTAGCAACATGACGCTCCAAATATTAATTCCTGCTAGAAGATGACTTCACTTTCTAATGAAATTAATTAGCTGCACTGGACCCTCAATCAGATGCCAGGCGCTGTCCGTGAGCATAGACCTCATGTAATCTAGCGCCGGGCGAAGGGCCCGAGGGCAGAAATTTACAATTGTAATGAACACTCTTTAACTGTGTGTCTCTCTTAATATACCAAATGAACATGTAGATCTATTTATGCCAAGGGCTTCCTCATTTATAAAGGAGTGGTAGGACCAGCTAGTTAAAACTTTTTTTTTTTTCAGAAAGAATGTGTAGTGTGAGAGAGCGCATAACCACATAGCTGCCAAAAGCGATGCCAAGACCAGCTTCAGCAGCCTGTAAGGTTCCACAGGCTGTGCCTGTGTGTGTGCCAGCCTATTACAGAAGACCCTCATGAATTCACCCCCCTACACTCTCTTGGCAGCTTAAGGGGATGACACTGTGGATGGGGTGGGGGGAAATGCAGTAAAATGTATCCGTCTGCATTTTCAAGTCTTTACTGTCCCAGTTGCCTATGCATATAATTTACTGTATATGTATCAGGGCAGTGCTGTAAAACAAACTTCATTATGTGCCATTATGACTCTGTTGAAACAGATGTCTAGGGTGTGTGACACCTAAAAAAAAATGATATATTTCCGTTTTTAGAGCGTGAAAATAGACGCAGTTTACTGCATCAGTGGAAAAGCAGGTTACAGCGATTCAAACAGATTTAAAGATTATGATTCAGAAGATAAGATCAAGATGAAATTTTAATGATCCCCACAGGGAACAAGCATAAAAATTAAATAATGACAGCTAAATCCAAAAGTTCCAGCTCGCGGTGCCAAGACAACAAGGCAGGTAGCTGATACTGTTTCTGATAATATATCTCAGTAATGTGCAGTAAAATCACAGTTTAGGCCAGAGGAAGCGAATGAAGCAGGTTGAAGAAAGTGCACTACCTGGGATGATTATGCACACCAGTCCGCCGCGCTTCTTGTTAGCACACTTGTTTTATTTTCAATAATTAAGTGCGTACAAGCCTAACGCTAGATGACGCCGATCGATACGACGCACTTTCTGTTCAGCAGCCTGACACACAAACAAAGATGCAGAGAGCAGACGAGGAGGCTCTCCAGAGGCTGCACCCTCTCGCACATGCTTGTTACAGCCTATTGGTGGAAGTGCGGCGTGAAGGGTAAACCTTCGTTCTACTGCACCGACTGAAGACGCTCCGGCCTTTGTGCTTGAGCGTGTTCTCTCAAATGTCTTTAAAATTGAGATAATTGTGTTTACTGGGCACAGAGTGGCTTTCAGTCAGCGCAGGCCACAAACTACGAGGGGGTGGGGGGAAGCAGCTCTTTTGATTCTGTCACTTTTTCAATAATTAATGCTCTCCTCTGGCAATTTTGATCCGATATGTAAATAGTTTCTCATCCCATTATGCAGAACATTGATGAATGTGACAAAAATTCCAAAAGATGACAGTCCAGCTCACACAGTTGCGGGCAAACATTACAATACACTAATGACCCGACCCTTTAATGTCATCCCATCAGAGACATTAGAGAATCTGAAATTAAAGGTACAGTTGGCTCACACGACAAAGTGGCCATCTCATCTAAGTGGAATACCCACATCAGTCAGGATGCAGCCGTGATGCGCCCGAGCTGAGCTTAAAGCTAGTTATAGCTCACATCAAAGGAACGTCATCGTGCCCAACAGCTACCCTTGCCATTTGGATCCCACTGAATCCGATCCTTTAGTTACATTTTTCAAGCTCTCTCTCCTCCAGCTTCCACGCTTAAACACCATTAAAATGGAAAATACAGTGTTTTCTGCATCAGCCCCGGCCTTCGTTATTTCACAGACTTGTCCTTGTTATCTTGATCGCAGTAAACAAGCCGCATATACTCCTCTGAATTCTCAGCTCTAGTGCGGAGTTGTCTGACAAAGTGGTCAAGAATGTAGACACAATTAGCGCTACAAAGAGATGTCTGGATATCAACGAGGTGGTGCAATGACCTTTAAAACAAAGGATTCTAAACACCGGCATCACAGAAGTGCGCTGGCTGCCGCCATAAGGCTCCAACTCATTTATTTCAGGTGGTTTTCATGTGTTCTGCTTTGAAGAATAATAAATCTAGATGCTCTAATCACGCTGCTCCAGGCTGTGACTCTTCCCTTAGATATTAATAACGCAGAAAAGTATACACAAGCATCAGATTCAGCTGAATCCATACGCAGCTTTTAGACAAAGATGAAGCATCTGATGCTGATTGTTTATTTGATGTTCGGAGAGCTACTTTCCTAATTATCCTGCCGCGGATTACATTATGAAGGAGTTTTTTCCCCTCCTTTCTCTCTCTCTTTTTTGATGCCGATTCTCTTTAAACTAGTTCAACAGAGCATGACTGTGATTAACTTTAAAAGGTCATTTAAAATAGCTTTCAGGGAGCATGTGATGAAACCTGGTTGAACGTTTGGAAATGATGTACTCTGAGATGAAGACCAGTCTCGCCCAGCGACCCCCAAAAGAATACACTTTATGCTTTAATAACCCCCTGACAGCATACAGAAGTCGTCTCGAGACCTCCTGGCACATGTACCTGCAGAAAAAACAAGCCGTGTCCGCGCAATAATACATCAAGAATCCTTTAAATGAGTCTTAACATGTCTCGGGCTGCACCTCTCGTGACCTACCTCAGACACGAAAGGTTAATCCATGACAGGGTTAAAAACTTATCTGGCCTTTCTGGTCACATAACATCCCAATTACTTTAACAATCTCACAGTGAATGGAAGAAGAGGTGGTGGTGGTGGAGGCGGTTGAGGGGGGGGGGGAGGCGCTGGCCAAAGAGATGGGAGGGAAGAAAAATACAATAGATAAAAGTCTGTCTCAGAGTAAAAGATAAGTTCTTATCTTAATCTAATGACTCCACAGCCTTAATTTGTCAGACCTGGCTTGCCTGGAAGGGGGAAAAAAAGGCAAGTTTCTCGTGCGGCGCTGTGTTAATAAGAGACATCTCTCAAGTCTCGGTGAAAGAGGAGAAAGGATCAGCGGCAGAACATTCAGTGGCAACAGCAAGATGTGCTTCGCTCCGTGGATGTAGTTTTTTTTTTTCTTACTTGTGCTAACAGTTGCTAATTAGCACCTTATCACCCTCCAAGTAGCTCCATACTGCGGAGACGCCAAGCACACGAGTATTTATAACCCAGTGACTGAGGAGATAAACAGCTCTGCGTGGCCGATGGCCAGATCAAACATTTTGCTGGTGTTAAAGAATTATTTAGCTGCATTATTCTAGACAAAGGAGACGTCGCCTTTCAGATCACTTCCACCTGAACTGTCTGCTCCAGAGGCCGCTCTGTTTGGCAAGTTTAGGCGCCATCATAATACATCTCTGAGATGACTTGGGGGGTTGTGGGAGGCGGTGTGTGTATATTACATATATATATATATTTTTTTTTTTTTTCAGCCAAACTGCTCCTGTGTTAGCGCCTTGCTAATGCCACGAGTGTGTTCATTTACTGCATGGATGCATCCTTTGGAATCAAACCCTTAAACCTGGCAGCGTCGCTGACATGCTTTGCTAACAGAGCTACACACAACCAGACTGACGCAAGTGAAAGGAAAAAAAAAAACATGTCTCTTGAGCTGCAGTTTCTTTGATGAGACAAAGAAAATAGAATGTGAGCTTTGTGTGAGAGCAAATCTCAATAGATTAATTTGAAGTGTTCACTGAATTGTGATTCCTTTTAATTAATGATAGAATTAACTGCTTTGTTAATGCGTTCCTGGAGGAAATGAGCTGCTGGCAAATTCTGCAGCGAACAAAAGGGGGGCACATCTCTCTTGACATTTATACAACTTTGCCAGTGTCAGGGTGCAACAGCTCATGCTGGGTAAAATTTGTCTTGAAGGAATGTTTTCCTGCACTGTTTGGAGACTGATTCAAAACTACGACTGGCTCCGACATCAGTGAAGGCGGCTAACTGAACTCCTGGTTTCCTGGTAGATAAAAGGAGACATGCTGAGGTTTTACACTCAAGTGTTTTATTTTGAATACTGCTAATCAGCTAACCCCGACACGACCTCTCTCATTTTTTCCCCAGTGTTGGGTGGGTCAGGTGCCTTCAATGCCACTTCAGTGAGCGGCAACGGCGTTGGGCTTATTCCTTCCTGAGCAGACGTGTTCCAATCCGCGACCTCTGGGAGGTTGAATCAGTTCACATGAGCTGGTTCTCTACCTGCTGTCCCTCCAGCGCAAACTGCTGGAGGGCAAAACAAGAACTACCATCACCACATGCAATCCAAGATGGTGGAATCAGAGGCTCACTGGAGAGGCAGCTTAATGATATTGAGGACCACAACAACAGCAACCTGCCAGCCCTGCAGGTGGCAACACCTGAGGGTCTGTTACTTCAATTAATAAAAGCACAACACATGACTATGAATGACTCTGTCCAAACTATTTGTTCTCTCAGGTGAGGCGTGTCAGTGGAGTCAGTCATGTTGTAAATATGCACATCATTAAAGCTTATTCATTAAAGGAATTCAAAATGACTGACCACTCATGACATCATAAAAATTTTTGCATAAAAAACTGATTTGAGAGAATTTTTGACCCTTTCCGAGTAGAAGCCCGTGGATAGAGTTTATTACATGCTAGCACAGAGGCCCCCTTTAGAGGAAGTGCTTGGCTTTGACTTGACCTTTACCTCAAAATTATTTACATTGCTGATTTTCAATAAAGTAAAACATAAAAAAAAATCACATTTATTTTTTAACTAAAACTGACAGATTTTGCAATGCCAGTAAAGGTTCAACAGTGTCTTTTACAACTAGGCTGTGTGGGTTGTGCTTGAGTTAATGAATTGCATAAAAGTTCATATTTGTTATAACTTGATTTTGTGAATTTAACAACAGCCAAAGTCACGCCCCAGATTCCAGATCCGTTACTGTAATCTCGTCCCTATTTTCATCTAACAGACAAGCTCTGTTTAAAATAACTTTAACGCTTCTGCCCATCCATCTACTCATCCAAGTTCACAAACCCGTGTGTACTGTACTGTAGCAGTGTAAGAAGGGCTGATCTCCCACTCAAAGTCTGTTGAGTTCCTCTGCTTGAAGCCCGGCCTTTGCTGCTCTCCTGTCTGGCGATCTGCTTCTGACATCTGACAATATCCACTTAATTATTTCCAATAAGAAAGAAAAACTCGAAACAACACTACCTTCCCCTGGATAGACCATTATGGACTACATAAGACAATTATGAATGGCTGCTACACCCAGCAGTACGCGTATGGGAGCGAGTGACCCGGCGAGGCTAGTGAAAGAAACAATCTGCTGTATTAAAGCACCTGACAACATTCACGAGGCTTATTACGGCATTTTCTTTCACCCCCTTCACTAAAGTTTTTCACAGCGTAGCAGCATCAATGCACCGTGTGCTTTCTGACAACAACACCAATGTGTGTGTGGAGAAGATTTCATGTTTCAGAATATTTTCTGTTTGACAGTGTGCTTTGTGATGATTCTGTGTTCAGGCAGAGACAGAAAATCATTGAGATTTCAGGAACTGGGATATTGGAAGTGGATTTGAGTGAGTGTTACGGCTACATCTAACACATACTAAATTACAGCGCGTCCACGCCCATACTCGATATAAATCCATCAAAGGGGATTGTGGTGGTGGTGTGGCAGTTACATGGTTTCATTCAGCCACTGAGGGCATTTAATGAACAATTTGGGCCGTGTCTCTCCAGTGATTTCACACATGAATCCTTTAGGAAAAGCAGATTTTAAATGGGTGTTTACTCAGTAAAAGCGGCGTGTTCTTCACTCCTGTACCGCTGGCTGTCAAATGACAGCACACTGTGCTCTTGAAAAGGGCAGGCGACCCGTGTAGCTCAAAATTTAATGACTTTTAACTCGTCCTGATGGATTGATAGGTACATACAAGTGTTGACATAAGATTTTAAAGAGGAGCTTCACCTATCGAGCAGAGAGTTGCACTCAAGGAGCATACATTCATGCAAATGTCACCTTGTGTGAGTAGTACTACCCCCACCGTCCCTCCGCAAAAAACCCCCCAACAACAGCTGCATATTCTATTCAAGACCAGGGCAACGGGGCATCCATATGAGCATAATATCACCGAGCAGGCGATTCCCTGCATGGACCTGTCGAGCATGATGTACGTAGCAGACCGGTATCTTCCCCAGCAGAGCTCAGATTGTTTTGATATTTTTATTAACATGTCCTCAATCATAAATCACCCTGAGGGGAAGTGAGGCCGATCCCTCCTCTCCACGCGGCATCAGATTACAGGTAGAAGACAAAGCTATCGGACACCTTGCCACGTGTCCTGCGTTTAACACTTCTTCCAGCCGCTGAACGCTTAAATTCAGTTTACTTTCAAACATTAGGACGCAGCGGAATACAATATACATAATATTATGTAAATCGACTCTCCAATATAGCGGCTGGGACTCAAAAGCAGCCTTCTATCCTTCATCAGTTTTTATCAAAGCTGGAGACAAAACCAGCCGGACGGGCAGTAAGCACTTCTCGCAGTGTCAGGATGTGATGTCATATCGCTTTAAATAACCTCGCAGGACATCATTTTGTGTTACTGTGTGTCTTCTGATGTTATCTTCACAAATAGGGGACATATTAATGCATTGTTTAAGCACAATACGGTGTCCATTTGCATCACAATAAGATTCCATTTTTTTTGACTTCTCAGCAAGCGCTCCGTGCCCCTGACTCAGGCCACGTGGCAGCCGTGCTGTTCTGCAGCCACACACATTTTCATGTCATACTAACTTGCCAGTGTGCGCAAAACTGTCACACTCCCTTAGAGGCTCTGGATGCTATGCGTAATTCCTTTAACACAAGGCCGTGCAGATATCCTTATCATTGTTGTAATGGCGTGCTCATGCCACCCTGCATCCTGCGAACTTGCACGAGGCAGCTGGTAATTCATTTAATTTATTCAAGTCGACCCGCGGTGGATCAGACCGCGCCGGGCTCCTGTTGTGTTGATGGCTGGAGTACACGGACGGACACTCAGCAGCCTTCGTCCTTCAGAGGTGATCTCAGGGCCGCAGAAACATCATTCAGGACTTTCTATCCGCACCCACTTGCTCAAATGTGAAACTCTGGAGGCTCGTGGAAAGGTATAGAAGCAGTGCGTCACAACAACAAATCAAAATGTTCTACTTTAAAATGATGAAAGCGCTTTCCTGTCATCATCAGAGCAGAGCCTGCCTTTGTTTGCTTAATATGTAAACACCATCTGTATTTTGTTTAATCCTCCTCAACAGGTAGCCAGCTCTAAAGCGGATCCCCTGTCACTTGCAACCTAGGACATTTGGCGCTCTGACACGCTCATTCGAATCCGTGTGTTGGCGCTTCAAAGCAAATATCTTGTTCACATGTGGTCTGAAGCGCTGCGGGTGTGTTTGACTGGATCTCAGTCAGCGAAGAGCGGGAGCTTTATCTCTCCTGATGGATCTGGCCACTCATAATGAGGTGGACTCTTCTAATGAGCTCTGATTTCACAAAGCCCTGGGCTTGAGTTCAATCTAATGAGTGAGGGGCATTAATAAGTTTGGGTTGAGTTTTGTGAATGTGCTCCGTGGAAAATTTTTATTAGGAAATGGAACGATTCGGGTTCCCCGATACGTGACAATATACACATCTTGGATATATTATGGTCTAATTAGACATTTGTAGGTAGCGCTTTTTCACTGCAACACATATTGTATCAGTGTCATAAGGTGATTATAGAGGTGATGCACTTGTTAACAAATCAAATGCCAGTATCAAAGGCAAATCTTCCTTATATTAGTACAAATGTATTGGAGTGAAGAGTCTGTCCTTCCCACGCTGTAATTAGATTGCCTACCTATGCACAAAGGAGTCACAAGAAATGAAATGGCAGGTAATCGAGCCACTTTCTTTCCTCGCTACCGCAGTCAGTGAAAATGCAATATATAGAGTATGCAACATATGTCACACAGAGTAACTATAACAATATATTTTAAAAAATGTATCACATGTAAAAAATCATGTAAAAAAACCCTCCAAAACACTGCAATACAACCTATTCAGATTAGTCAGTCTAAACCCTAAAAATGTTTAATTTGCAATACTGAAAAGCAGCAGCACCAACTGTGCGTAATGTGAAAGACATCCCTTGTAATCATGAACCCACAAATACACTTCACTGCTATTCCTCTCAGTGTTGTGGAGCATTTTAGTGTCATTTGGTTTACAAGCTCAGATAAATCCAATTACACAGCAGCTAATGACACAAAGAAAATAGCACATAGTGCACATAGTTGAGCATCCACAAACTAGACCTAGACACATTTCTCATGTGATGGTGGAGACCAAAACTGAGCTCAGTTTAAAATGAATATTGGACACATTAGCCATTAGCATGCTTTACCATATCAACTTTATAAAGTTGCATTATCCCGTGGCTACTATGGTAATTCAGCAGGTTTATACAATAAATAATGGTTAAATTTGTTGACTAAAATTTGGAATTGTGCAATTTACTATATTCCATAAAATCTCTCGCTGTGTGTGTGCGCTCTACACGAAATATATTAAGTCATTAAGTTACTTACCAACCATTTTAGCCTTTATGCATTGTGTCATGCTTATTTCACCACAATAACTTGTAATAATTTGTATCCACAAAGCTTCAGTTACTCATGATATATTATAACGCCATTAGGTTGCCTGGCAACCACCTAGCAACAGGCTAGAATGACCCATTTTTAAAAGATAGACGTCTACCAAATCATCTTTTTCCTTACTTTTCTCAGGGTGATTAAGAATATAAACTTACCAACAGCACAATAACACAAATAATACTGTAGCATGGCCACGTAATACTCATTTAATTAGATTTAAATTTTTATTAATCTACCAAATTACTGAGTTGTTGTTTCAGCAGTGGATTTTCCTAATGCTACACAGCATATTGTTCCCTTGCTGTTATCACATGATCTTGCTATTTCTACCACTGATAAATACTGAACAATGTGATAATGTGCTGATGGTGGTGGTATGCTCCTACAGTACTATGGGCAGCTGTAGCTCAGGTGGTAGAGTAGGCAGGCCATTAATCATACGAGTGGCAGTCCATTCCCTCTCTCTTTTTGTCCACATGACAAAGTGTCCTTGAGCAAGACACTTTAACCCAAATTATTCCCACTGTGTGGATGTGGTGAAATATGTTTTGGACAAAAGCATCAAACAGAAACAAACCAAGAAAAAAAAACAACCTGAAGTCACCTGGAAGCAGCAGAATGTTGATGACACACAGGAAGTTAAGGACAGAAGAGGACACCGGCCGGGATTCGGAAAGGCATTTGTCTTGCAGGATGGTCTCGTAACCTTTCAGTCTGCCATTTGCGGAGATGTCTTGTCGGTGTGTATAGATGTAAGAGAGCCCACTGGAGGTGTGCCCTCCCCGTGTGCCCACCTGCCTCTCTTACTGCAGTCTGCTGTGCCATGTGGAGCCCCAGATGTAGCCAACAGAATAATCCACACTCGTACACTCATGAAGGTGTCCATCTGGCCCCACGCGCTCACATTAAGTCCCAGAACCCGTACAGGCATGGGGACACTGTTGTTGTGGCATTTAACAGATTCGAGAGCGTGAGATACTGCTGTACTTCTTCTATTCTGTCTGTAGGAAGGCCCGAGCTGAGGCGCTGCACAGCTGAGAGTCACTTGGCTGTGACTGGGAGGTGAAACGGAAAGGGACTGAGCAGGATAAGCCTGCAGAGCTCACTGCTAGCAGAGCAGAGCGAGGAGGATCTTTTTACATTAGCTGAGCCTCAGGCACATGCAGATAACAGCAAAGCTCCTGCCTGGCAGGAGAGGCACCAACACTGCAGCCCTGCATCACAGCTGGCAATGTTTATCCAATCAAAATAAAAGAGCGCTTTTTATACTTCAAGGTTTTGTCTTCACATCTGAATAATAACTCGTGTGTTTGCTTTTGACTAAATATAGACTGACCTGAAAACAACTGAACACAAACATCAGATAGAGGCCCGCCTCAGTTTTTAATAACTCTCATTTACTTTAGAAAATCCCCCCCCACAGTGATATAACAAAGGACAACACTCAGTTATTTGACTGTTTAATATACAAGACAGTTTCCTATATATGAAACACATTTATACAGGATCACCAATTTACAGCACATTTGAGTGACTATTGAAGGAGAACTCCACTCAAAACCTGGATGATGTCATCAACGTGTCATCACTTGGGTGACAGCTTGGAGGTTAAGAGTCCTTCTGAGTGGAGTTGTAATACTCTCCTGGGAGCTTCCATTTCTCCCACTGCTGAAAACATGTAAATGAATCCCAGACAATCTCCCAAAATTTCAGTAGTTTTACCTCCAGGAATAACCTTTATATAACCTTCAATTAAGCCCCCCCCCCCCCTAAAAAAATAAGTTCCTATTGTAGGCACTTGTCAGAACACTGATGTTGATATTTTTTGTTATCAGTTTGCTGATTATGAGTTATTTGATGCTATAATAAGATTATTTGTCCTCATTACAGACTGCTGTGACTGACAGCTGCTTTGAATAAAGAAGGAGCACCTGCTGATGTCTGACTGGGTTGTTCTGATGTAAACTATTCAAAGTGATACTCTAAAGGTTTTGTGGGAAGCTGATATGGGAAACTTTATTTGAAAGTAATGCAAACTTATACCAAGCAAGGTAATTGTGCAATCAACATGTTAGGTTTCTCCTCCAGAAAAAGCAGTTTATTCACCAGGACCCGCTGGCTGCAACCATGGAAGAAGGGAATCGGTGCAATTTAATATTTTACATGATTCATTTAGCAGCTGCAAAGCTGATTGGTAACAGTCATCAGGAACGGTAGGCTAAAAAGATGCACTTGATAGATAAATGTCTGTCTTACACCACTTTCAACTGCCCACAACGTCAGTTTTGGAAGACACCGAAGACACAACAGATCGGGGGTTGATGGTGAGCTTCAGAGCTCACCTGGTATGCAGATTTCATCAAAGCTAGGCTCCATGTTCCCAGACTTTGTGCTAAGCTAACCTAACCAGCAATAATCTTATATTTAATAAACAATGTGTGTTTGATTATCATTCCTCTCATCCATCTCTTTTGCTGCAAATGGCCCAAAATGTTAATTCCAAGCAGTTATAGGTGAAAATAGTGTGCAGACAGTGTGACGGTAATATAACATGAGAGCGACTTGTTAGCACGCTTTCTGTCTGTATGATAATGGTTTATGTTTTAAGAACTAGTGTCTCTCTGGGAAGCTTTAGTCTCATTTCTGAAGCAGCAGCGGGACAGACGTTGCTCTCGCCCCCGTCCTCGTCACCACTTCACAGGCTATTCAATTAGCAGAAGAAGCATGGGAGATGGAGCCATAATGGAGCTGATGAGATGCACAAGGACAGGTGACACTAATCAGAGCGGCGCCCCATTGTCTCTGTGTGGGCATCATTAAGGAAAGGGAGTAATTTCAGGCTTTTTTTTCCCCTCTCTGAGCCTGAATACACTCATGCTGCCTGCGTGCATTCTCTTCCTTGTTATCAATTTGCAACATGTGTGAATATATCCACTGAAACGAGTGAGAGTGTAAGGAAAACAAGAATATTTGACACCTCGAAAATAGGTTTTAAAGTGTAAGTTCTTATAAATGCCACACTGATATACTGATGTGATAACTTCAATGGCTCTCAGACACATCTAATTCCCCAAGGATTTACTCTCACCCTGTAATCTGTAAACTCCTTCTGTTGTTGGTTCAGAAAAGGCTGAGGCATCCACTCTTCAACACATCCACTTTCCTCTCCTCCACGTGAGTGGGTGAGGCTGCTGATGAAGCGTGACCTGCTGAGGCGGCCTCAGGCCGATCCCAGAGGCCGGGGTTGCTTCTGTCTTCCGTCGAGCCTCTGGGCTGGACTACGAAGGAGTTCTGCGCAGCCTGCCGGTACCGAGAGCTGAAGTAACTCCACAGACACCTGAGAAAATCCAGCCAAAACACAAAGATTAGGGAAAGACTCAAGGTTTGACTGCTTCATCCCACTTAATTTTGCCGACAAAGTCCAATTAGCTACATTCGCACTTTGGCAAATCCCAAATAACTTTGTTAGTGTAATAACATAATCCTAATCTCATTACTAAATCCCTCTCCTCCCATTAACTTAGTCGTTAGAGAGTGTGGGAGCCTGCAGCTGAATTCAGAGGGCCTCCCATACAGCCCAGTCTTAAAATATTCACGAGCTTCACCGTCTCATGCTGACATTAAAATTCTTTTGATGCATCTGTAAACACTGATGAGCCGAAATCTTAGGACCACTAACCCAAATATGCTGTGGTCCTCTGCTTGCCGCTAAGCATCTCAAACCAAGCTGAGGCACGATCCCTACACGACTCCTCGTTAGCAGCAGATTCCTTAAGAGCTCAAGCAGCAGCAGATCATACTTTTTTCATTATATTTCTCAACAGCTTGCGGCTGTTTGTCCCACCTCACCCTGCGGTCGACCCACAAATTTTCCCACTTTGGAAACAATCAATCTTAGTCATCAGTCGTTATGTCTGGATTACAGGGATTAACACCTGGTCATGTCTCCCAAATCCAACACACTGATTACACAAACCAACTGTTCACGTACCCTTTGAACATGCTATGAGCCAATCATCATTACTCACTTCCTCTGTGAGTTCTTGTAATCATTTGGCTAATTTGTGTAAATCAGAACCTGCAACACTGGAGTGAAATTATACATTTTTCTATCCAGCACCGTCTCCTGCAAAAACATCTATACAAGACTTCTTTGCTTGGCAAAAAAACATGTTGGAAGAAACCGATTTGCTGCCCGGATCGTCTAAGCCAGGATGTTTAATACTCCTGCACTGCAGAGAAAAGGTATGAAAGAGGTCAGTGTGGGCAGTTAAGATTCCAAAGAACAGGACTCCACAGAGAGGTCAACAAAGCCGCAAGAGTGTAAATGATTAAATACCGTTTCTGTGGAAGTCCACAAGGAGTGTCCGGATGCTGCTCAGTATTTACTGTTGTGAACTTCTTGTAAACAGGCACATGAAGACGGAAATAAGTCAAATCAAATCAAATCAAATCACCTTTATTGTCACATCACATGTGCAGGTACACTGGTACAGTACATGCGAGTGAAATTCTTGTGTGCAAGCTTCACAAGCAACAGAGTTGTGCAAAATACAATAACGTGCAACAAGCAAAATATAAAAATGGTTAATTTAAAAAGTAATAAATATATGTACCATATATAAAGGTATATACATTACTGAATGTGTGTACTAAATATGTTTTTCTACGTGTGTGTGTGTGTGTGTGTGTGTGTGAGTGTGTATATACATGTTTTACAAATGAAATAGAGTAAACAATAAAATAAGATATATAAAATATAAAATATACAGAGGTAGGTATGTGCAAAACAGTGGCATTAATGTACAGTATGGAGTGCATAATGTTGAAGTTCCAGTAGTGAGGGTGAGGTGTCTATGACGTGTTCAGCAGTCTGATGGCCTGGTGGAAAAAGCTGTCTCTCAGTCTGCTGGTTCGGGACCGGATGCTGCAGAACCTCCTTCCTGATGGAAGTAGTCTGAAGAGTTTATGGCTGGGGTGACTGGAGTCCTTGATGATCCTCCCCGCTTTCCTCAGGCACCGCTTCCTGTAGATGTCTTGGAGGGAGGGAAGCTCACCTCCAATTATCCGTTCAGCACACATAAGTATTAACAGAGCCAGGTCTGTGTGTTTTAGAGTACATCAGGGCCATTAACTCCTTAACATTCACCCTCTTTATTAAACAGGGATAAAAACTTGGAAGCACTTTGTTTGTTGGACTCTTGCATGCAAACAGTATATGTGACCTAATATACAGCCAAAACCTTTTTGCCCTCGTATTACAAAAAACTGCTGAACTGAGACCAACTGAACTGTGAGGATGTTTTTTTTTTATTAAAAAACAATGTTTTTCTTTGTGCACAGTATCTCAAAATGTATCTGAAGAAGATCTCACCAGTGCTTGCCTTTTGGTTGCTATGCACAAATAGGTTACATACGTGTAACAATTGTTACGAGAGCATTGTTGTGTTGTTGTGAGAGCATCTGGTGCCTGTGTTGTCCTGCGGGCCGATTTTGCTTACATGGTTCGAGTCCACTAGTCTCCTTATAGCAGTGCCCCACATTTTTTTTTATCAATTATGAATAAAATGAGATACAAGTTGAATTTTATTAAAATAAAGGTCAGCACAATAAATACTACTCTCTATCCTGAAGGGAGAGATCTCTTCCAGGTTGACAATCCCCTCCGTCCACAGCACACAACTATAGAGGATATAAAAATGGGCAGAGCTCGTGGGTCTTAAAGGTGAATCCAGTGAGGAAGTGCTTAAACTTTCATTCTTTTTAATGGCCAGTTGGGACTGGGTCCTTCAGTTAAAAAGACTTGTTGATCCGGTTGATTAAAAGTCTCTGGGATTTCAGCCCTCGGCTCCCCCATTCTCTAACTTCAGTAAATACAAATTATGCTCATTATTAAAGCTAAAAAGGAGGATTATTTATGGCATGCTAACTAAGTAATGACTCAATCACAAATCTTTAGTCAATACTCCTGCACTGCAGATTGTTGAAGTGTCCTTTGAACAACAATTAGATCCAACCCACCAAGTTACTAATGAAAAAAACACTCATGGAATCATAAGAGGTCTTCACTAATATCTCAGTGGCTATTTTCATACAATGGGTCACAGAGTGGCTTGATGAATATAAAAAAACATGATAAAGCTTTTAGATTAACCAACTCTCAACCCAGAGATACAGGCCAGTGCATTGGACCGTGCTCTACATCACCATCAAAACACCAAATTAAGAAATATCCTTTGGTAGAGTGGCATTTATAACTGGAATAGAGTTCCAGAAACTCAATGGAGAATCAATGCCAAAGAAGCCATCAGTGGTCTTTTCTTAAATTTTTAATTAATCTGAATATAAAATGTTAATGGGTAAACTTTTGAGGAGTTGGTGGTGGGAGCCAGACGAGCTCTTTCCACCTTAGCTCCCACCTACACATTAAGCATACAAGGCATCAGCGAGTCAGAGAATGTTTGACAAGTGAAAAACAAAGTGTTCCATGTCTGTCTTGCAGTGGATGTGGCAGGACAACAAATACATACATACATACAACATACAGAAAGAAAGAAAGAGAAAAAAATGCTGAAAATGTAAAATTCTACTGTGACACTGGAAAAAAAGCACGTTTCAGTCTTGGGAGACCTTCCATGAGTGTGTTCTTGTAGGCACAGTGCATACCAACTATCTCAGTAATCAGTTACTGATCATTGGGTTCATGTGACTGATGTAGAAGCTAATCATGATAGCTTGACTCTGAGGTGGCCAGGCAGCAACACACTGTATCATTTCCTACAATCAGCAGCCACTTAATATGAAGACATTCACCTTTCAGCGCTGCCTTCAACCTGATCGAAAACCAAGGGAAGACTGCTTATTTCCACCTGGATTTTTTCACCATTAAAAAAAAAACAGTTTTAATTTAGCATTTTACAAAATAATAACAGGTGGACAAAAAAATCCTTTTCCCAGTACAATGAATGCATAACCTCGGTCCACCACAGTAATTGGCTGCTGAGGCAAATCAATGCCTCAGATCAGAATTGAAGCCTTCGGCTTGTTTACAACATCTATCATTTGTTCTTATCAAGAGTGATCAGAGCAATTTTCCCTCCCTTAATATAGGTTTGATGGGACAAAGAAAAGCTCAATTCTCAGAGAATTGGAAAACACATTTCTTGTGCTTTGTGGTAACTAAACTGTCAACAGATAAGAGAGTCCATGGTATCAACTCGTGGGTAATTCATCTTACAATTGTGCTGTTGTGTTTTCCTTTGGAACAGCTTGCAAATTTGGTTTGAGGCCTTTTGCTCAAATGTCAGTGCAAATGCGTCGTCCAAATGTTGACAAAAAATGAGAATGTAAAGCAGAATGTACGCTCAGAGCACTCGTCTCCAAATCTGCTCAACTTACGCGCAGCGGCCACTTAAAAGCAGCACATTTGTAGCCTTGTGTGCACTTCTAAATCTGTAAAAGGGCGATGAGCTATTCGTCCTCAGGCAGCTCTGCAAACTGCTGTAGACAGTAGCGTGAGGTGAGAGAGCAGTGTAGGCCACTTTGTATCATGTCAGTGCTAGCGGTTAGACGCCATCTCCACAGTGTCCCTTGTCACCAATCACATCCTTTTAAACCACCCAGGGAGCTCGACCCCCCCCCCACACACACACATACACACTCCCTTATCTGTCAATGCTGCTTAAATAATGTAATTAATGACTTAATTAACATTTCCATAATCTATTTTAATAAATCTAACACGGCATAATGAGAGTTTCTAACCTCCAGGCAATGGCATATAAAAATTCACAGCGCAGAGCTGCATGGTCAGGGCACTGTCGCAGCGCCGCAAACTCTCACCATGACAGTAAAGGAAGGAGAGAGCGCATACTGTGTGACAGCCTTCTGAAAGGCAGTTCAAGTCTGACAAATATCATGTGACTTTGTGAATGTGTCCAATAACAGACCTGCAGCACGAGGAGGAGGGCAAGAAGATTATTTTGGAGGGTCAAAATGCCGGAAGGAGGCCAGAGCATCGCTGAACGAAGGATTGTTGGAGTTTTTATGAGATGAACAAAAATGCATTCTTGAACTCAACTGTGAAATAAAATTATTATTGTCAAGTTGAGCTTACATGTGGAGCTGGACCTGCTGCGTGGTTTCGTCTAAATAAATCTTACATAACAAAAGATGCTGTAGCTGACACACAACAATTACACAGATCTGGGTGATTAATCAGATTTTAATCTCAGTTCCAATTTTGCTTCCCAGTGATTCTAAAAACCAAATAACAGGGATAAAATGATTATTCTTTGGAATTAATTTTTGTTATGTTATACAACAAGCGTGCCTCTTGTTCACTGTTGCTCACAGAGTCTTCGGACAGTAAATTAATTGTATGGGCAGTAAAACTTTCTAGGTTTTGTCCCTCAAGATGTGCAAGTCCACTGTCCTTTGAGTGTCTCATTGGAGTCAAAATCCACCAGGGACTGACTGGTGGATTCCCTTGCAAGACGAGGTTTATGGTCAAATACACCCCCTAATTAGCACGTAACTCCATACAAGATGAACCTGTGTCCTGCACTTATTTTTCCCCTATTAGTTTTTCGTTTAAATTAAGCAAATGAGTTCACAACAAGGATCCAACATGATGCAGACAATAAAAGGTCATTCTGAGCTGTTTGCTTGTTTATCTTCATCTTATCTCTGTCTATCAGACTATTGGGCAGAGTCGTGGGTGGGGGTGAGTTGGGGTCGTTCCTTACTAGAGCTCCCACCCTTGGGGCTGAAGTGTGACTGAGATGCACACTGACAAGGGGCAGCAGGACACTGGCACATCCCAGGCAGCACAAGCACCATGAGACACAAGGTCTGTGAAGACCACCAATCCTAATGAGGGCTCCCACCAACCCTCTTACTGTACCAGTAATAATGTACAGTTAGGTCCATAACCATTTAGACAATGACATCTTTTGTAGTTTTACCTCTGTACACCACCACGGTGGATTTTAACTTTCAATTTTAATTCAAAGGGTTTTAAAAAAGTATTTTATTAGCCTTCGTTTTTATACACAGTGCCTCATTTTCAGAGGCTCAACTGAAAACTCGATAACCTTCAATAACTGAAAAGTTGATCCATTGGGTTGAGATCCTATGACTGACTTGTCCATTGAAGAATTTTTAAATTCTCAGCTTTGAGAAACTCTTGGGTTGTTTGTGAGGTTTGCTTTGGATTATTATCTAGTTGCACTGTGAGTGCCGTCCCATTAGTTTTCCAGCACTGGGATGAACCTGAGCAGAGAGTGTTGCCCTGTACCCCTCACAATTCATCCTGCTACTTTTATTAGCAGTGACATCATCAATAAAAACATTACTGACCCAGTTCCACTAGCAGCCATACATGCCCATCCCATAACATTACACCGTGTTTTACAGATGACGTAGTGTGCTTCAGGTCCCAAACTGTTCCTTTTCTTCTCCACGTTTTTCTCTTCCCATCATTCTGGTACATCTTTCAGTGCCAGTTTCATCTTGGCTTCTGTCCAAAGACTGTTTTCCAGAACCGTGCAGGCACTTTTAGATATTTTTTGTCTAATCTGACCTTCTTTTTCCTGGGTGTAACAAGTTGTTTGCACCTTCTTTGTTGTAGGCTTTCAATCAAAGCAGAAAAATATACCTAGCAGTTCAACTTTAATCGAACTGAGTTTTTTCACACCTGTTGGTGTTACTGAGCTGGTCAGCACAGTCCTCTTTGTAAGAAGGAACCAGATTGTTGATTTGGACACTCATGGAGTTTTTACTAAATCTATGATAGTTCAAATGCCTTCCTCACTAGCACTGATATTTCTTTAGGCCTCAATTTCAACACTTGAAATCAACTACAGATTGTTTATCTGCATACTTTGTCATGAAAATACAAGGGAAGCGGACTCACTTGGATATCAAACTGCTTGTCCATCAATAGTTTAATTTTTTTTAAACCTTGGAAAATGGACGGCTGTGTGTAAAAATGACTATGATTGTTAAACCACTTGAATTAAAGTTGAAAGTCTGAACTTCAGTCTTATTTTTGATTGATTTTTAATTTAACATCCACTGTAGCTCTCTACAAAAAAAAAAAAGACAATGCATCATTGTCCAAATACTTATGGACATTATGGACCGAAACAGATCATCTGTTTAACTTGTTATGTAGACACATTGAAACATGAATAGCACAAAGGAGATGCTTCAATGTGCTAACCACTGAAAACCACATGTCAGCATGAATGATTCCTGTAAGAGTGCGAGCGTTTGAACTAAAACATATTTGAACCTCTTTTGACTTGAATAATGAGCAAATACCTGCAGCCGAGATCTGCTAAGAACGCAGCCCATCTGACGCTGCCAAACATGCTGTAAACAAACCAACTTCCTGTCATAAAATTACAGCTCATTACTAGTGTGGATAAGGGCTTCAACAACATAATGATGCAGAAGCACATTACCACCACCACCACCATATTTATTAATTACCAGTTGAGTAGCCACATTCCTTGCAAGGGCGGTTAATGGAGGGAGAGGAAGGGGGAAAAAAAACGTTAGAAGCCTTGTTGAGTTAATTACAAACAGCCTGCCTTTTTTTCTCCAAGTTAAAACAAATACTAGAGGAAGGACACATGTAGAACACAAAGTTTTAATTTTGCTACTGGCACAGAAAGCTGTTTAGGGTGATTGGAGGGTCACTTCCACTGCCACCATCATATTTTAGAAAGCATGTTATTAAGCAGGGGAGCTTGTCTGAATCCCAGCATCCAGTTTAATTAAGCAAAGTCGGCAAAGCCACATTAAAAAGCTTGATTTTCAAAAATATTATTAGGAAATTAATTCTAAGTAACCCATTATATATTTATCACTAATTTAGGCAATTACAGGTTACATAACCTGTATCTGTAATCTGATTACAGGACCTGCCATATGCTGCTTTCTAATCAGAGAGTAGATATTGTTTATGCCAGAAATCTAATGCATTATTTACAAGTAAGATGTTAATAAAAACAGACTGTTCATTTACTAATGGTTTACAGTACCGCAGGCATCGTTCCAATTAGCAATATAGAGATGGAAAAGGAGACTAAGTGAAAACAAGAGAGGTGGGAGGGTGCTGTGGGTCAGACAACAACATGTTTTCAGAGATGATTATTTGGATGACACAGGCACTCGCTGCTTCTTGTTTTTAAACTCACATAAAAATGAAATGTTACTTGATAATATTGTTTTATGTATTTAGCAGAACAGAATATGGAAAGAGTGCGGAAAGAATGTTATCACCATTTTAATCATTAATCATTCTGACCGTGTTAGACTGAGTTCAGCCCAAGGGCACTCCATGGTGGGAAAAAAACACTACAGATATGAGTTAGTGAATAAATGCACAGTAAAACAGAACACACTCACTTGATGAGCAGGGTCTCTGTCAGTATACCGAAGGAAATTGCTGCCACTTTAAAGGTGCTGGGAGGAGGAGGGTTGGTGAAGGCTGTCATCATGCAGTAAACAGCGTAGGGCACCAGACTCATCAAAACGGTCGCCGTGATCAGCACGAGCCACGTCTGCCACTGGAAGCTCACCGACCGCCACGGGGAACTCCTCTGCAGCTGGTACTGGACGACATAAAGAAGGAAGTCTCATGACAAGGTTCATTCTACATGTAGAAACACAGAAATGTTTTTGATTCTGATCTCCGTGATCCAATTGGATGAACCCACTTTAAATGCTCAAAGCAGTAAAAAGCTCAAGTTGTGTAAACTTCATATTTAATGCTACACTAATGTTCCTGCAACACTTTCGTTTTTTAATTTAGCACCCTGATTATTTCTGAATAACTTCAACTACAGTGTGGATGAAAAGCACCACTTAAAAGTACAATTACACTGCGCTCATTTCGACTGAATGTGAGCGTGTGTGTGTGTGTGACAGCAACATATTCATGCTACTGGTGAGGGATAAAACGAAAGCATTAATATGAGTCCTGTCAGGCTGAGAGTATTATGCAAGAAAGACATGAGAACATGAAGTAAAAGCAAAGACCAACCGTCAACCTGTCTGTCAGCGTCACTCTGTTTATTAATAATGTCCAGACTGCCTGCCTGGAAAGTGAAGGGTGTGCATAATATGCATGCGTTATGTCCTTCTAAGTGATTTGTTAAATTATATTTTGTAGTCAGTAGCTCAGGTTGTTTTGTTTACCTGAATATGAGCTTAGCAAATCTGTGACACGAAGAGTTAAGTGAGCTGAGCCGATGACTATCACCACGTTAGCGCAGACAGGTAAGTCCAAGCGCTCTGGCTCAGTGTGAAATCCTCCAAACTGAAATTCAAGCTGTCTCTCTAAAGTTTGCAAGATTACATAAATAGAAACTCACAATTTTGAAACATAATAACATTATCTGCATTCTTATCTCATTGTTTGTAATTTATATTGATTTAATAATATGGAAGAAGTGAATAAAAATGAAAAATGTTTGAGTTTGCGTGAAATTTTCGACTTGAGTCCATAAACTCTGGAGTGCAAATAAAACAACACTGTACTTTCTTTATTCTCCAAAAGAGGAAATAACACATTTAGCATACTTTAGACATCAATCATCATTCAAGCTAATTTCATCTATTAGCTAATTTCAAGAGCCAATAAAGGCAAATCAAACGCTGAAACGTCTTAATAAGGTGTTATAATAGCAGGAGCGCTGTGAAAGGACATGATATTAAAAAGAATATTATTAGCAGAAAAAAGGCATAAAAAACAGGTTCAGGCACTCCACAGATTTGGATTAGTTTGTTTTTAATTTCTCTAGCTGACATAATATAATGGCCTGTTCCTGCTTGTCCAAACCTAACTTAAGTGCCTGGAGTGTGCTGACTGATTCACTGAAGAAAATACTTAACATTAAACTACCAACTGTCTTTAAACAGCTCAATGAATGGTCTGTGGTCTGTATGTTAACACATTAAAATTAAAACAGGAACAGGAACAGTGACATCCCGACAAAACTAAGTGACGGACCATTATTTCTTCTGTTTAACATGGAAAAACAGTCCAATTTTTGTCATTTCAATCTCCTCCCAATCTGCTAAACTTAATGGATTATAATAACTCAACCTTTCCTGTACAAATTCACATTAAAAGCTCGAAGAGAAAACACTTGTATTGTGAAAGGTTTGCAGGAACTTGTGAAAAACTTCAACAGATTTAAGGAAAAACTGCACATAACATCCATGAGACTCATACTTTGACATCTAGCGACTGATTTATGTGTCATTTGACCACAACAGAGAATAAGTGAGAGAGCAATACCATCCCGCAGGGAAAGAATGAAGGATAAATCATCATTAGATGATAGGGAATGGTCTCAAGATAGCACTGTGCGCCACTTCTGCAGCCCACATGGAAATACCTAAATGCAGCCAATGCTTACTCAGCTGTGATTGGTCAATACAACTTGGACTACAAATGGAAGTACAAAAATGTTGACCCGATCCCCACAGATCTGGTATATCCATACAAAGATCTCAGTTTATAGAGATTAATTGCTGTCCAGCTCTTAGAAATTAGAGGCACTCTAGCTTGTAAATGTGTCCCCAGCTTAAAGCAGTCAGCACACACTGAGCAGCAGAACAAAGTTTCTTCATATCCAAATCCTAGTACAGTAACTGCACTATGACCCTGTAATAGAGACTAAACAAAACCTCCTAATATTGGAAGAAACTCAAACTAATGCTTTAACCTCACACCTGCTCTACACATTCAGTGCTTCATTACTTCAGGCTTGGCATGGGTGTACATAACACTTGAAAGCAAGATAAAACACACACACACACACACACATGTACACATATAAGCACGAAAAAATGCATGCAGTCATTAAGTGTGCATGCAAACAGTGCCTTAAGTCCTGTCCAAATATCGCCTCGCTCTGGAGACAAACCAAACCACTTAAACAGCGTTTGATTAGTGTCTGGAATTCATCTGCAAATGCACACTTGCCTTGTCCTCTTTCATGGCTGCTATTCATTAATTAGATTCTTTGTGCAACTGAGCTATCCTCAATGTTTAAGGTTACATCAGGCCCCAGTAAGTGGCTGGCTGATAACAGAATGCATCCATCTTCATTACTCAGCCCTTTCTGTCGAGGCTTGCTCCTCCACAAGTGAGCAATGTCAGTAGGTTCTAAGAAGCTGATACATTTCATTGCATTCAAATCCTGAACTTTTGCCTCCTTTGATTTCGGTTGATCTGATTAAATTACAGGGTTATGGTTTCCACTCGTGTTCTCTCGTGGTTTCTTTTGTGGTGATTTTTTTCCTTGTCAAGGTCGACCAGTGTCACAGCCAAATGAAAACCAATCACCTTTTGGGGGGTTTAGACCGCAAACCTTTTTTGTCCACGTACATATCTTATTCTAATGTCACATTATACATATATATATAGATATATATATATATATATATATAGATATATATATATGTAAGGACTGTTTGTGTGCGTGCTTTCAAATAAAGAAAAGTCAGTGAATTTAGTTATTTTTAAAACAATGCAGCCAATTTAAGGACCAAAAAAACTTCCAGAGTCACAATCAGGTTGCTGTATTTTAATTAATTTGCAATGTCGCGATCAGTAATTCAGAAATGACTTCTTCTGAAATTGAATTTCAGTCGAATGAACTTTTAAACATCAAAGTAAATCTCAATGTGGTTCCATAACACTGAACATTTTTAAAATATCTGTTGGTGAAAATGTTTTTATTAATACAAATTAAAAAAAAGAAAATACCGCGAGCCATCGTTCTTGCCAAAGAAACTCCAGACGTCGAGATAAATGTCTGCATAAACCGAGACATGACTGTACTCCCAAGGCTATCTTCTTTTATTTTGGGAACCTTATAAGGAAAGCTATTAAAAAAAAAAAAAAAACCCAGTTGTGGTGGTCAGTCCTTAATGTTTGCGAGACTGAAAGCATTTGAACACAATCCTAAAAAGGCAGACTGAAATGAAGCTGTTAGCGTCATATCCATCAACCGGGCTGCAGCTTTTAGTCACATCAAGGCCAAACCAGTCTTAGTATGTTTTATTGTAAGCCCTCCGTCAAATTAATTATCTGTGAAGACGCTGAGTAAGGCGACAATAAGGAGACAGCCAGTCACATCTGTCTCGCCTCCACGTGACTCTGCATAGAATGAAAGCAGGTTTTGAGTGTTTTGGGGAGGAGAGAGAAAGGAGACGCAGCGGTGCGTCGTCTTCGTGAAGGGAACTGATTACAAACACAGTACACAAAGGATATCTACCCCCAGGTCTGCCCCTTTATGGAGAGGAACGCCGTCTTGCCAGAAATTACATTTGCTCTGCAGCCAATCCCAAATTCAAATAACACGTGGTAATCCAAACACTACACTGAGAAGCAATAATTTAAAAACCCAACAAGCAATACATTAAAAAAAATCAGTCTGTTATTTACTCCTGATGTTTTATGACTATGACCTTTAAACACTATACTAATCAATCAATACAGGAGGGAAGAAGCCTATTGGGAATATTTAGATTCTACAGATTGTGAAAGTAGGGCACTATTTATCCAAACACAATCATTATTAATAGCCCGACTGTCAACCTAAATACATTTTCTACATATTTTCCACATTAGCCCCTCTCCCTCCAGAAGTACTCATACACAACGTCCAGCAAAGGAGATAATTAATGAACCACAGCTGTCACGTCAGTGCTATACAAAAATATGTTATAATCCTCATAAAGTCATGGTCAGAATGTTTGACCCAACATTTAAAGGACTGTCATGGTGATATTACATCACAGAACTCCAATAATAACATCAAAGTTTTAATATAACGTCTTGGAGAGGAACAAACCGCTACAGGTGATGTAATATGGCAGAAGATAATCTGATCCAGGTCTGTATATTTTTCTGTTTCATCGAGGTTTTTATGCAGCGTTTACATTCGGAAAGAGGACAAGAAGCGAAATGAAGTCTTTGATTTCACTTACAAGTAGAAAAACAAACAAACTTACAGGCTTAGAGCTGCTCTAGCAATATTGCAATTTTTTATGTTTTCAGTAAAATCACATAAAGATTAAAAAAATGTAAAGTGCACTTCTAGTTGTTAAATATTGCAGAAAATGTCATGATGTGTTGGTTAGCTGAATGCTGAAAGTAAAGGAATGAGTAGCCAGAAAATGCTAAATACATTATAAAGTGACAAAATGGACCAATAGTAAGTCAAGCGGAAGTATTTTTTTTTTATTTTATACTGTTTAAACTGTTTGTGAGGAACCAAATTTTTTCAGGTTCTAATGTGTTTCTCAGGAGTCAGAGATTTTTTTGGCAAAACTCTTAATATTAGGAAATTGACTTTCGAACACACGCAAAAAAAGCTTATGCAGCTAGTTTTTTACTGGCGTCTGGAACGATACAACGAGCTGCTACTGCCAGAAGGTGGTTACAACTACAAGATGTTTGCTGACAGCCATTAGACAACAAAAATCAAACGACATGCTTCTACCTACCAGACACTGGGCTGATAAATATGATACACGGAGAGATGGGATGGTATTATACAGTCAGGAGTATTATGTTACAGTTATTTTGCTTGGAAAGGCCTGTGTCTAATTAACATTAAGATCCATTTATCTCTTACTCTTGCCACAGTAGATATCTAGATTGGCTTCCCCGAGCTGCGTCAGTATTTAGTAACCTTTAACTGGCCTTTATAGGTGTATCGACAAACTCTAGTTAGATCTCCTAATTTCAGGTGTGACACAAATTAACTCTGTAACATGGAAATGCCAAGCAGCTCCTGAGACCGTCTCCTGTGTAAATGCTGCTTGTTTGCAAGCAACAAGGATGAAGTTCTACTTAGCATGACCAAACTCGAAAGTCTATTAACTTATTGAGATTAAAAGCCCGATGCCTTCCCTCCCCACTCACCCACCCCTCCGTGGCCCCATCCCCCGGCCGGCATCACACATCCAAAGGAGAAAGGTGATTGATGAGAGCCATCAGGCTGCTTGGAATCTCTTCTCTCATTAGACTCCTTATGCATCTGAGCTGTTTCAACACACACTGGGAGTGCAGGGAAGGGGGATGGGAGCAAAGGGGGTGTACATCCTCTGACTTTTTAGAAGATAAATACTTATACTAAAATATTTACCTTGTACATTAATCTCTGGGAAATTAATTTGCCATTATACTTTCTGTCTGGGAAAAAAAGAGACTTTTTTAATTGAGAAGTTTGAATCCCGACTCCCTAATCTTCATGCTTAGTGAGCGCTGTCTCTTTTGACTCACTCATTGGACTGGCTGGAAATTAATGTCCCCGAGGGAGCAGTGTTTGGACAGTCGGGGTGGATCCTATCATCGACCACTGAGGTTCTCCTGAGGAGGGTTAGCTAAAGAGCCGAAAAGGGAAGCAAAGACTGTTATGTATGCATATCCCCAACAGACACGATCAATCACATTAATGCAAGTGCAGCACATTATTATGTACTTAATTTCCAATGGATAGTAACATTACTATAATGTGCTTGTGATTGCACTGCAGTAAACCAACTGGGGTCCATTCTGTCCAGACAAATAATCTCATTAGATCAAAGACAATAACCAAGATAAACAGTGAGAATCAGAGCCTTCAATTTAAACTGCAGCTGACTCTTTTTAACTTTTATGTCGCAGATATTTTAGGTTTATAAAGCAGCACTTGCAATGAATTAAAAAGGAGTGTATTTCTTTAAATAACAGGAAAAGGTATGAATTTTACTCATTAATTTTATTTATTTTCTGATTTTCAATCAAGTTTAGTTTTTGTTTGCTTTTTTAAATAGTTTCAGTTCTATATTAATAACAATATGTGTATTTGTCATGTGCAAAACAAGTTCAGACCAGGTGCTACAGTACAAACAGTTTGTGAACACAGTTTACTCACAGTCATCCCAGTCCCAACAAACATATACACCAAAGCCTTCTTAGGCAGGCAGATAGATTTTTCTTAAATTTCCTAACAAAGTGGTTTTTTATTCCCGCACTACAGGGTTTTGACTGGCTCAAGATTAGCCATTAGGAGGTGCACGGAAGCAGGACTGATGCACACATGGTTTACCCACTGATTCTGTGCAGACATACTTCTTTCTAGCAATTAGATAAACAAAATGCATTTTATTCTCAAGTAAATTAAACCCTACAATGTTAAAGATAATTATGATCACAGTCCTGGTGATTTTCCTTTAGTGTAAGGTCACCACCTCTTCAGTGTTAAATTAAAAGTACGGCAGTTGACAATAATGATAGAATCACTACACTTCTAGGATATTCACTCAGCTCTTTTATTTTGTAGGAAACAATTAGATGAAAGAAAACTATTTTTGTTTCATTGATGAACATCCTGGCTTAATCTAACATTCCTGAGTCAATGTAAATTAAGTTATTGTAATTCAGAAATCTTTTCTAGATCAAATCAAGGGAAAAAATACTGAATCACTCAATGTTGAGGAAAAAAAATTACACCTTGGCACCTTGAAATGTGTTTTTCTAATCTAAATGCCTGAATGTATAGATGATAATCTCAGAGACCCTAACATGATTTTGCACCAGACTGAAAGAGCTATAACTTGAAACAATGGAAGGAAAATCCAACACAAAGTGTGGCAAAAAAACTCAAACTCAAAGCAGCATGCCTATAAAAAACAAGCATATTTACCCGCTCATTTATGATATGGGTTGGATGTCATGTGAAAAACCAGGAGAGATGGCAATCATTCGCTCACACTGTTGCTATGCCAGCAATAGAAGCTGGTTTCAACCAAAGAGTGTTAAAGCTAATTGTGTACTGATAGTGATGTCTTTCTTGATGATTCCATATTTTTTCCTCTACTTAATCTTTAAAACCAATCATGCCATTAATTGAAATAATTAAACTGAATTTGTTTCAAGTCTTGTGAAGTCCAAAATAGTTTTGTGTCATTTCCTATGAAGCAAAAAAAGTTGAATGAACATCCTCCATAGTTTTTGCCAGGGGTTGTAGTACGATCACGGTGTGAGAGCCAGACTGTAATGCAACCTGGTCTTTTTACCTCCTCCTGTACTCGTTACCTGAGATTTGAACCCGACTGTCTGGTTCTTTAAGCCTTTTCTCTTGTACTGTGTAAACCCGACGCGTACTGTGTGAGAATGTGAGCAACAATGCATAAATCTAACCATGCGGTTTGTACAGATCAGCCAAACGGCATCATGTTACAATGATCTGACATTTCTTTCCCATTTTATAATAGCAGGGTTAATTAGTCCCAGCTTTCAACAATCCCACTAATGTATTTCCCTTTCTTTTACCTCAGCAGCACAGTATCGTGCATATTTAACACCCTTTCACAGACTTGGTGCGTTAAAATGAGTAGAGAGAGACATTGTTTTCAAACAACTCATCGAACGAGCTTTAGCTTAATTATGGTATTGGCTCGGCTTGATAAAGCCTGTCTGTGATATTGGTCGTATAAGTCTCCAACTCTGCCGGTTGCAGAAAAAAAATTGATGTTGCCTACCTCTGTCTGTTTCTCATATTCATTTCAAATGCCCTTGCTAGTCTCAAACTACTGATGAGTAACTTGGCGACTGGTTGATTGTGGCTGAATGTGCGTCCTTGTGGGGAAGTGTAAGGCACCGCATGTGAGTGGGAAAACAGAGGATGCATTGTGTGGAACAGATTGTGTGTCAGAGAGACAGAAAGAGGGAGAGTTTGTCTATGAAGGGTGGGGTTTTGGTCATCTGCCATCGGATAAGATATCCTGACAAGGCAATCAGAGAGAAACAAATTCTGCAGCCACACGGGTTCAACTCTCTCGTTCTTCACCCTGATGAGCTTTTGAAAAATGGAGCTCAGTTGAAATTGGTTTTGTATGAGAGGCTTCAGATCTGTCGCTTGTCAGGATTATTGCCACCTGTCTTCATTGGCTGCAAAGGTCTGTTAATTAATCTGCCTCTCCTTCTTAGTGGCCAGAGAGGACGGGGTGAGCACTGTGCTGTCTTCCCTTCTCAGCACTGATGTGTCAGATGTGGTATTGCAAACAAGCCTGATTTAGCATAAGACTGCTGCGATGTTAAGCAGCAATCCTAATCAGTATCATTAAAGTACTGCATCATGTCCCCTTCCTCCCAATTTTATCAGTGAGGTTCGTTAATTGCATATTTAATTTAATTTAGTTAATGAAAGTCATGAGAAAATTTATTTGATCGACAGTAATATCTCTTGTGATCAATGAAGCTGCAAACAGAGCTCTTCATACATTCTCTCCTGACTGATCATGTTAAACCAAAATGAAGTGCAAAAACATCTATTTGGTGCCAAAGAAATGAACGCAATGTGCTCTGTTCTATTAAAAGTAACATCCTGATATCAGTAAATGTAAGTGGAAGCCTGCAGCTAAGAGCATCAACATGTAATCCAGCATTGATTAATTGGACATGGACAGATTAATATGCCAGTGGATACTCATGCCAAGCTTATCAGAGTAAAAGTGTTATTACACAACCATCAGCTGTGTGGCTGTAAATGAGCAGAAGAGTGGAGATGGATTCAACCAGCCAGGTTACTGCACAAATACAGGCAAGGGCTGGGGGGGCATCAGTGGACTTGTTTCCTTTGTTACATGGGCCCCAATCACACTCCCACAGGAACTTGCCACTGGCCCCGGCCCTGCAAAGTGTCAAACTGATCAAGTGCTGGCTCTGATTGTCTGCTGCTGAGTGTCTGCACCTGTGCATTCCTCTAAGTGTTGAGATCCCAGTGATTTCTTTGAGTGAAGTTTGAACTTGGCCTGCAGTTTGCAGTCCGGGCGTACCCAGACTTGCCTGGCTGCGAGCGGTTTGTATTGTACACACACTTCTGTCACTCTCCGCCGTTCCTTTGGAATGTAAACCGCCAGTGTCACAGCAGAGCCATATATTGGGGCTGCGTGTTTTTGTTGCGGTGCAGGTGCAGTTTGGGATGCAGGGCCGAAAGGCTTTGCCAAGTCACGGCGTACAACTGATTGGAAAGAGCAACAGTTGGAGTTAACCGCATACACAATGAAGTTTTTGTTTCAATAACAAGTCTGAACAAAGAAAAAAATCATTAAGTAATGTTCATTATACGTTTCCCCTCTGAATACATGCCACTGTATTCATAATCAACAGTACTTTTACATATGTTTGATTAAACTAAAAATGAGCTGCTGTTTCTCCAAGGACATATTTTCATGTGAAGAATACTTTTTCATTTAGCAGATGCTTATATGCAGAACAGCGTTGTTGCCGCCCACAGGTATAATCAACCAGAAAATTAATAATCCTACTGCAGGACTACAATAAATCATTATGCTTTGGACAATTAATAACGGAGGCGAAGCTTGGGGTGTCTGATTACAATAGTTACGATGCATATCATCAAGATTTAAATTTAACATTTCACAATGGAATTTCAGACACCAGTGCACATTACTGATGTTTAAATTTGGCATTAGGGCGGGTCATGGGGGCTGAGGGATGGTGTGTGTCTTCATCCATTACTAACCAAAGTGCTGCAAAATTACAGTGCAGCACTTTTTATAGCTATAAATTTACACTTAGTGCACAGTGATTAAAGGGAAAAGTAGGAAAAAAGCGCTTTGCTCCATAATGGGGAATAAACAAGTTGAACACCAAATCTTTAATTCATTATATTCCAGCAGAGTTTCAATTAATGTAATCAGTACTTAATTGGTCAGACCTGTCTTTCTTTATTTAACTTGAGAAACTAATTATATGATGGAACACAACAACAAACCTTTAAATTTTTTGTTTTTCTGAGTGAAGTATACAATACTATGGTGTTCCACAGGGAAGCTGTCTGGGGCCACAGTTTTTCTCATTTTTCTTTTAGGATAAAATCACTCTTAATGCAACATCACCTTGAAAAAACAAAAGGATGAAAACAAAATGAGGTTACCGAGCTTTATTTCTGTAAACTTTTTTTGTTTCAAATGTTTGGACATACTAGAACATTATTTTCTATGACGTCCAGAGTTTCTCATAGCTCAAAATCGGCCTTTGATAGGTGACTATGCAATTCAATTCAATTCAATTCAATTTTATTTATATAGCGCCAAATCACAACAAAAGTCGCCTCAAGGCGCTTTATATTGTACAGTAGATAGCACAATAATA